>NC_134826.1:67787861-68466093 GCF_004210375.1 Tachypleus tridentatus
AAAATATATACAACTGTTCTGTTGTGATGTTTTGAAATAAAAAATATATACAACTGTTCTGTTGTGAAGTAGAAAATATATACAACTGTTCTGTTGTGACATAGAGAAAATATATACAACTGTTCTGTTGTGATGTAAAGAAAATATATACAACTGTTCTGTTGTGACATAGAGAAAATATATACAACTGTTCTGTTGTGATGTAAAGAAAATATATACAACTGTTCTGTTGTGATGTAAAGAAAATATATACAACTGTTCTGTTGTGATGTAAGAGAAAATATATACAACTGTTCTGTTGTGAATGTAGAGAAAATATATACAACTGTTCTGTTGTGATGTAAAGAAAATATATACAACTAGTCTGTTGTGACAGAGAAAATATATACAACTGTTCTGTTGTGTTGTGAAGAGAAAATATATACAACTGTTCTGTTGTGATGTAGAGAAAATATATACAACTGTTCTGTTGTGAGTAGAGAAAATATATACAACTGTTCTGTTGTGAAGTAGAGAAAATATATACAACTGTTCTGTTGTGAATAGAGAAAATATATACAACTGTTCTGTTGTGATGTAAAGAAAATATATACAACTGTTCTGTTGTGATAGAGAAAATATATACAACTGTTCTGTTGTGAAGTAGAGAAAATATATACAACTGTTCTGTTGTGAATAGAGAAAATATATACTGTTGTGAAAACTGTTCTGTTGTGAAGTAGAGAAAATATATACAACTGTTCTGTTGTGAAGTAGAGAAAATATATACAACTGTTCTGTTGTGAATAGAGAAAATATATACAACTGTTCTGTTGTGATGTAGAGAAAATATATACAACTGTTCTGTTGTGATGTAGAGAAAATATATACAACTGCTCTGTTGTGACAGAGAAAATATATACAACTGTTCTGTTGTGATGTAAAGAAAATATATACAACTGTTCTGTTGTGATAGAGAAAATATATACAACTGTTCTGTTGTGATGTAAAGAAAATATATACAACTGTTCTGTTGTGATGTAAAGAAAATATATACAACTGTTCTGTTGTGAAATAGAGAAAATATATACAACTGTTCTGTTGTGACATAAGAGAAAATATATACAACTGTTCTGTTGTGATGTAAAGAAAATGTATACAACTGTTCTGTTACGATGTAAAGAAAATATATACAACTGTTCTGTTGTGAAGTAGAGAAAATATATATAACTGTTCTGTTGTGAAGTAAAGAAAATATATACAACTGTTCTGTTGTGAATAGAGAAAATATATACAACTGTTCTGTTGTGAGTAGAGAAAATATATACAACTGTTCTGTTGTGAATGAGAAAATATATAGAACTGTTCTGTTGTGACATAGAGAAAATATATACAACTGCTCTGTTGTGACATAGAGAAAATATATACAACTGTTCTGTTGTGATGTAAAGAAAATATATACAACTGTTCTGTTGTGATGTAGAGAAAATATATACAACTGTTCTGTTGTGAAGTAGAGAAAATATATACAACTGTTCTGTTGTGAAGTAGAGAAAATATATACAACTGTTCTGTTGTGATATAGAGAAAATATATACAACTGTTCTGTTGTGAAGTAGAGAAAATATATACAACTGTTCTGTTGTGAAGTAGAGAAAATATATACAACTGTTCTGTTGTGAGTAGAGAAAATATATACAACTGTTCTGTTGTGACATAGAGAAAATATACACAACTATTCTGTTGTGATGTAAAGAAAATATATACAACTGTTCTGTTGTGAAGTAGAGAAAATATATACAACTGTTCTGTTGTTGTGACAATGAGAGAAAATATATACAACTGTTCTGTTGTGATGATAGAGAAAATATATACAACTGTTCTGTTGTGAAGTAAGAGAAAATATATACAACTGTTCTGTTGTGATGTAGAGAAAATATATACAACTGTTCTGTTGTGATAGAGAAAATATATACAACTGTTCTGTTGTGAAGTGAAAATATATACAACTGTTCTGTTGTTGTGAGAAAATATATACAACTGTTCTGTTGTGAGAGAAAATATATACAACTGTTCTGTTGTGATGAAAATATATACAAAAGAAAATATATACAACTGTTCTGTTGTTGTAAAGAAAATATATACAACTGTTCTGTTGTGAAGTAGAGAAAATATATACAACTGTTCTGTTGTGATGTAGAGAAAATATATACAACTGTTCTGTTGTGATGTAAAGAAAATATATACAACTGTTCTGTTGTGATGTAAAGAAAATATATACAACTGTTCTGTTGTGATGTAGAGAAAATATATACAACTGTTCTGTTGTGATGTAAAGAAAATATATACAACTGTTCTGTTGTGAAGTAGAGAAAATATATACAACTGTTCTGTTGTGATAGAGAAAATATATACAACTGTTCTGTTGTGATATAGAGAAAATATATACAACTGTTCTGTTGTGAAGTAGAGAAAATATATACAACTGTTCTGTTGTGAAGTAGAGAAAATATATACAACTGTTCTGTTGTGAGTAAAGAAAATATATACAACTGTTCTGTTGTGAAGTAGAGAAAATATATACAACTGTTCTGTTGTGTAGAGAAAATATATACAACTGTTCTGTTGTGATATATACAACTGTTCTGTTGTGAAAATATATACAACTGTTCTGTTGTGAAGTAGAGAAAATATATACAACTGTTCTGTTGTGATGTAGAGAAAATATATACAACTGTTCTGTTGTGAAGTAGAGAAAATATATACAACTGTTCTGTTGTGATGTAGAGAAAATATATACAACTGTTCTGTTGTGATATAAAGAAAATATATACAACTGTTCTGTTGTGAAGAGAGAAAATATATACAACTGTTCTGTTGTGATGTAGAGAAAATATATACAACTGTTCTGTTGTGATGTAAAGAAAATATATACAACTGTTCTGTTGTGATGTAGAGAAAATATATACAACTGTTCTGTTGTGAGTAGAGAAAATATATACAACTGTTCTGTTGTGATGTAAAGAAAATATATACAACTGTTCTGTTGTGATGTAAAGAAAATATATACAACTGTTCTGTTGTGATGTAGAGAAAATATATACAACTGTTCTGTTGTGATGTAGAGAAAATATATACAACTGTTCTGTTGTGACATAGAGAAAATATATACAACTGTTCTGTTGTGACATAGAGAAAATATATACAACTGTTCTGTTGTGATGTAAGAGAAAATATATACAACTGTTCTGTTGTGATGTAGAGAAAATATATACAACTGTTCTGTTGTGAGTAGAGAAAATATATACAACTGTTCTGTTGTGATGTAGAGAAAATATATACAACTGTTCTGTTGTTGTAAGAGAAAATATATACAACTGTTCTGTTGTGATAGAGAAAATATATACAACTGTTCTGTTGTGAAGTAGAGAAAATATATACAACTGTTCTGTTGTGAATAGAGAAAATATATACAACTGTTCTGTTGTGAGTAGAGAAAATATATACAACTGTTCTGTTGTGACATAGAGAAAATATATACAACTGTTCTGTTGTGATGTAAAGAAAATATATACAACTGTTCTGTTGTGATGTAAAGAAAATATATACAACTGTTCTGTTGTGACATAGAGAAAATATATACAACTGTTCTGTTGTGATGTAAAGAAAATATATACAACTGTTCGTTGTGACATAGAGAAAATATATACAACTGTTCTGTTGTGAAGTAGAGAAAATATATACAACTGTTCTGTTGTGAAAGAAAATATATACAACTGTTCTGTTGTGATGTAAAGAAAATATATACAACTGAAAATATATACAACTGTTCTGACAGAGAAAATATATACAACTGTTCTGTTGTGATGTAGAGAAAATATATACAACTGTTCTGTTGTGATATTAGAGAAAATATATACAACTGTTCTGTTGTGAAGTAGAGAAAATATATACAACTGTTCTGTTGTGATGTAGAGAAAATATATACAACTGTTCTGTTGTGACATAGAGAAAATATATACAACTGTTCTGTTTGTGAAAATATATACAACTGTTCTGTTGTGATGTAAAGAAAATATATACAACTGTTCTGTTGTGATAGTAAAGAAAATATATACAACTGTTCTGTTGTGACAAGAGAAAATATATACAACTGTTCTGTTGTGATGTAGAGAAAATATATACAACTGTTCTGTTCTGTAAGAGAAAATATATACAACTGTTCTGTTGTGAAGTAGAGAAAATATATACAACTGTTCTGTTGTGATGTAGAGAAAATATATACAACTGTTCTGTTGTGATGTGAGAAAATATATACAACTGTTCTGTTGTGATGTAGAGAAAATATATACAACTGTTCTGTTGTGATATAGAGAAAATATATACAACTGTTCTGTTGTGTAAAGAAAATATATACAACTGTTCTGTTGTGATGTAAGAGAAAATATATACAACTGTTCTGTTGTGATGTAAAGAAAATATATACAACTGTTCTGTTGTGAACTGTTCTGTTGTAGAGAAAATATATACAACTGTTCTGTTGTGAAGTAGAGAAAATATATACAACTGTTCTGTTGTGAAGTAGAGAAAATATATACAACTGTTCTGTTGTGATGTAGAGAAAATATATACAACTGTTCTGTTGTGATGTAGAGAAAATATATACAACTGTTCTGTTGTGATGTAAGAAAATATATACAACTGTTCTGTTGTGATGTAGAGAAAATATATACAACTGTTCTGTTGTGATGTAGAGAAAATATATACAACTGTTCTGTTGTGACATAGAGAAAATATATACAACTGTTCTGTTGTGATGTAGAGAAAATATATACAACTGTTCTGTTGTGATGTAGAGAAAATATATACAACTGTTCTGTTGTGAGTATAGAGAAAATATATACAACTGTTCTGTTGTGATGTAAAGAAAATATATACAACTGTTCTGTTGTGATGTAGAGAAAATATATACAACTGTTCTGTTGTGAAGTAAAGAAAATATATACAACTGTTCTGTTGTGAAGTAGAGAAAATATATACAACTGTTCTGTTGTGATGTAGAGAAAATATATACAACTGTTCTGTTGTGATAGAGAAAATATATACAACTGTTCTGTTGTGATGTAAAGAGAAAATATATACAACTGTTCTGTTGTGATATAGAAAATATATACAACTGTTCTGTTGTGATGTAGAGAAAATATATACAACTGTTCTGTTGTGAGTAGAGAAAATATATACAACTGTTCTGTTGTGAAGAGAAAATATATACAACTGTTCTGTTGTGAGAAAATATATACAACTGTTCTGTTGTGATAGAGAAAATATATACAACTGTTCTGTTGTGAGTAGAGAAAATATATACAACTGTTCTGTTGTGATGTAGAGAAAATATATACAACTGTTCTGTTGTGATGTAGAGAAAATATATACAACTGTTCTGTTGTGATGTAGAGAAAATATATACAACTGTTCTGTTGTGATGTAGAGAAAATATATACAACTGTTCTGTTGTGACATAGAGAAAATATATACAAATAGAGAAAATATATACAACTGTTCTGTTGTGAAGTAGAGAAAATATATACAACTGTTCTGTTGTGATGTAGAGAAAATATATACAACTGTTCTGTTGTGAAGTAGAGAAAATATATACAACTGTTCTGTTGTGAAGTAAAGAAAATATATACAACTGTTCTGTTGTGAAGTAGAGAAAATATATACAACTGTTCTGTTGTGACATAGAGAAAATATATACAACTGTTCTGTTGTGATGTAAAGAAAATATATACAACTGTTCTGTTGTGATAGAGAAAATATATACAACTGTTCTGTTGTGATGTAGAGAAAATATATACAACTGTTCTGTTGTGATGTAAGAGAAAATATATACAACTGTTCTGTTGTGAAGTAGAGAAAATATATACAACTGTTCTGTTGTGATGATAGAGAAAATATATACAACTGTTCTGTTGTGATGTAAAGAAAATATATACAACTGTTCTGTTGTGATGTAAAGAAAATATATACAACTGTTCTGTTGTGACAGAGAGAAAATATATACAACTGTTCTGTTGTGAAATAGAGAAAATATATACAACTGTTCTGTTGTGTAGTAGAGAAAATATATACAACTGTTCTGTTGTGAAGTAGAGAAAATATATACAACTGTTCTGTTGTGATAGAGAAAATATATACAACTGTTCTGTTGTGAGTACAAGAAAATATATACAACTGTTCTGTTGTGAAGTAGAGAAAATATATACAACTGTTCTGTTGTGATGTAAAGAAAATATATACAACTGTTCTGTTGTGATGTAGAGAAAATATATACAACTGTTCTGTTGTGATGTAGAGAAAATATATACAACTGTTCTGTTGTGAGTAGAGAAAATATATACAACTGTTCTGTTGTGAAGTAGAGAAAATATATACAACTGTTCTGTTGTGATGTAGAGAAAATATATACAACTGTTCTGTTGTGATGTAGAGAAAATATATACAACTGTTCTGTTGTGATGTAGAGAAAATATATACAACTGTTCTGTTGTGATGTAGAGAAAATATATACAACTGTTCTGTTGTGAGTAGAGAAAATATATACAACTGTTCTGTTGTGAAGTAGAGAAAATATATACAACTGTTCTGTTGTGAGTAGAGAAAATATATGCAACTTTTCTGTTGCGATGTAAAGAAAATATATACAACTGTTCTGTTGTGACATAGAGAAAATATATACAACTGTTCTGTTGTGATGTAAAGAAAATATATACAACTGTTCTGTTGTGAAGTAGAGAAAATATATACAACTGTTCTGTTGTGAAGTAGAGAAAATATATACAACTGTTCTGTTGTGAAGTAGAGAAAATATATACAACTGTTCTGTTGTGATGTAGAGAAAATATATACAACTGTTCTGTTGTGTAAAGAAAATATATACAACTGTTCTGTTGTGATGTAAGAGAAAATATATACAACTGTTCTGTTTGTGAAAATATATACAACTGTTCTGTTGTGAGTAGAGAAAATATATACAACTGTTCTGTTGTGAAGTAGAGAAAATATATACAACTGTTCTGTTGTGATATAGAGAAAATATATACAACTGTTCTGTTGTGAAGTAGAGAAAATATATACAACTGTTCTGTTGTGACATAGAGAAAATATATACAACTGTTCTGTTGTGATGTAAAGAAAATATATACAACTGTTCTGTTGTGAAAATATATACAACTGTTCTGTTGTGATGTAGAGAAAATATATACAACTGTTCTGTTGTGTAAAGAAAATATATACAACTGTTCTGTTGTGACATAGAAAATATATACAACTGTTCTGTTGTGATGTAAAGAAAATATATACAACTGTTCTGTTGTGACATAGAGAAAATATATACAACTGTTCTGTTGTGAAGTAGAGAAAATATATACAACTGTTCTGTTGTGAATAGAGAAAATATATACAACTGTTCTGTTGTGACATAGAGAAAATATATACAACTGTTCTGTTGTGAGTAGAGAAAATATATACAACTGTTCTGTTGTGATGTAGAGAAAATATATACAACTGTTCTGTTGTGATGTAAAGAAAATATATACAACTGTTCTGTTGTGAGTAGAGAAAATATATACAACTGTTCTGTTGTGAAGTAGAGAAAATATATACAACTGTTCTGTTGTGAAGTAGAGAAAATATATACAACTGTTCTGTTGTGAGTAGAGAAAATATATACAACTGTTCTGTTGTGACAGTAGAGAAAATATATACAACTGTTCTGTTGTGTGTAAGAAAATATATACAACTGTTCTGATAGAGAAAATATATACAACTGTTCTGTTGTGATGTAAAGAAAATATATACAACTGTTCTGTTGTGAAAATATATATACAACTGTTCTGTTGTGTAGAGAAAATATATACAACTGTTCTGTTGTGATGTAAAGAAAATATATACAACTGTTCTGTTGTGATGTAAAGAAAATATATACAACTGTTCTGTTGTGATGTAGAGAAAATATATACAATAGAGAAAAAATATACAACTGTTCTGTTGTGATAGAGAAAATATATACAACTGTTCTGTTGTGAAGTAGAGAAAATATATACAACTGTTCTGTTGTGACATAGAGAAAATATATACAACTGTTCTGTTGTGAAGTAGAGAAAATATATACAACTGTTCTGTTGTGAAGTAGAGAAAATATATACAACTGTTCTGTTGTGAAGTAGAGAAAATATATACAACTGTTCTGTTGTGATGTAGAGAAAATATATACAACTGTTCTGTTGTGATGTAGAGAAAATATATACAACTGTTCTGTTGTGATGTATAAGAAAATATATACAACTGTTCTGTTGTGAGTAGAGAAAATATATACAACTGTTCTGTTGTGATAGAAAAATATATACAACTGTTCTGTTTGTTGTGATAGAGAAAATATATACAACTGTTCTGTTGTGACAGTAGAGAAAATATATACAACTGTTCTGTTGTGATAGTACAAGAAAATATATACAACTGTTCTGTTGTGAAGTAGAGAAAATATATACAACTGTTCTGTTGTGATGTAGAGAAAATATATACAACTGTTCTGTTGTGACAGTAGAGAAAATATATACAACTGTTCTGTTGTAGAGAAAATATATACAACTGTTCTGTTGTGATGTAGAGAAAATATATACAACTGTTCTGTTCTGTAGAGAAAATATATACAACTGTTCTGTTGTGACATAGAGAAAATATATACAACTGTTCTGTTGTTGTAAAGAAAATATATACAATAGAGAAAATATATACAACTGTTCTGTTGTGATGTAGAGAAAATATATACAACTGTTCTGTTGTGAAGTAGAGAAAATATATACAACTGTTCTGTTGTGATGTAAAGAAAATATATACAACTGTTCTGTTGTGACATAGAGAAAATATATACAACTGAAAATATTCTGTTGTGAAGTAGAGAAAATATATACAACTGTTCTGTTGTGATGTAAAGAAAATATATACAACTGTTCTGTTGTGACAGTAGAGAAAATATATACAACTGTTCTGTTGTGATGTAGAGAAAATATATACAACTGTTCTGTTGTGTGTAGAGAAAATATATACAACTGTTCTGTTGTGATATAGAAAATATATACAACTGTTCTGTTGTGAAGTAGAGAAAATATATACAACTGTTCTGTTGTGAAGTAGAGAAAATATATACAACTGTTCTGTTGTGACATAGAGAAAATATATACAACTGCTCTGTTGTGACATAGAGAAAATATATACAACTGTTCTGTTGTGATGTAGAGAAAATATATACAACTGTTCTGTTGTGATGTATAGAGAAAATATATACAACTGTTCTGTTGTGATGTAAAGAAAATATATACAACTGTTCTGTTGTGATGTAGAGAAAATATATACAACTGTTCTGTTGTGATGTAGAGAAAATATATACAACTGTTCTGTTGTGACTGTTCTGTTGTAGAGAAAATATATACAACTGTTCTGTTGTGAAGTAGAGAAAATATATACAACTGTTCTGTTGTGATAGTAGAGAAAATATATACAACTGTTCTGTTGTGAAGTAGAGAAAATATATACAACTGTTCTGTTGTGAAGTAGAGAAAATATATACAACTGTTCTGTTGTGATGTAAAGAAAATATATACAACTGTTCTGTTGTGATGTAAAGAAAATATATACAACTGTTCTGTTGTGATGTAAAGAAAATATATACAACTGTTCTGTTGTGATGTAAAGAAAATATATACAACTGTTCTGTTGTGAAGTAGAGAAAATATATACAACTGTTCTGTTGTGTAGAGAAAATATATACAACTGTTCTGTTGTGAAGTAGAGAAAATATATACAACTGTTCTGTTGTGATGTAAAGAAAATATATACAACTGTTCTGTTGTGATGTAGAGAAAATATATACAACTGTTCTGTTGTGATGTAGAGAAAATATATACAACTGTTCTGTTGTGAAGTAGAGAAAATATATACAACTGTTCTGTTGTGATGTAGAGAAAATATATACAACTGTTCTGTTGTGAAGTAGAGAAAATATATACAACTGTTCTGTTGTGAAGTAGAGAAAATATATACAACTGTTCTGTTGTGAAGTAGAGAAAATATATACAACTGTTCTGTTGTGACAGAGAAAATATATACAACTGTTCTGTTGTGATGTAGAGAAAATATATACAACTGTTCTGTTGTGTAGAGAAAATATATACAACTGTTCTGTTGTGATGTAAAGAAAATATATACAACTGTTCTGTTGTGATGTAGAGAAAATATATACAACTGTTCTGTTGTATAGAGAAAATATATACAACTGTTCTGTTGTGAAGTAAAAATATATACAACTGTTCTCTTGTGAAGTAAAGAAAATATATACAACTGTTCTGTTGTGATGTAAAGAAAATATATACAACTGTTCTGTTGTGACATAGAGAAAATATATACAACTGTTCTGTTGTGATGTAAAGAAAATATATACAACTGTTCTGTTGTGTTCTGTAGAGAAAATATATACAACTGTTCTGTTGTGAAGTAGAGAAAATATATACAACTGTTCTGTTGTGATGTAGAGAAAATATATACAACTGTTCTGTTGTGAATAGAGAAAATATATACAACTGTTCTGTTGTGAATAGAGAAAATATATACAACTGTTCTGTTGTGACATAGAGAAAATATATACAACTGTTCTGTTGTGATGTAGAGAAAATATATACAACTGTTCTGTTGTGAAGTAGAGAAAATATATACAACTGTTCTGTTGTGATGTAAAGAAAATATATACAACTGTTCTGTTGTGATGTAGAGAAAATATATACAACTGTTCTGTTGTGAAGTAGAGAAAATATATACAACTGTTCTGTTGTGATGTAGAGAAAATATATACAACTGTTCTGTTGTGACAAGAAAATATATACAACTGTTCTGTTGTGACAGAGAAAATATATACAACTGGTCTGTTGTGACATAGAGAAAATATACACAACTGTTCTGTTGTGATGTAAAGAAAATATATACAACTGTTCTGTTGTGAAGTAGAGAAAATATATACAACTGTTCTGTTCTAAAGTAGAGAAAATATATACAACTCTTCTGTTGTGAAGTAGAGAAAATATATACAACTGTTCTGTTGTGAAGTAGAGAAAATATATACAACTGTTCTGTTGTGACATAGAGAAAATATATACAACTGCTCTGTTGTGACATAGAGAAAATATATACAACTGTTCTGTTGTGATGTAAAGAAAATATATACAACTGTTCTGTTGTGATGTAGAGAAAATATATACAACTGTTCTGTTGTGAGTAGAGAAAATATATACAACTGTTCTGTTGTGAAGTAGAGAAAATATATACAACTGTTCTGTTGTGATGTAAAGAAAATATATACAACTGTTCTGTTGTGAAGTAGAGAAAATATATACAACTGTTCTGTTGTGAAGTAGAGAAAATATATACAACTGCTCTGTTGTGACATAGAGAAAATATATACAACTGCTCTGTTGTGACATAGAGAAAATATATACAACTGTTCTGTTGTGAAGTAAAGAAAATATATACAACTGTTCTGTTGTGAAGTAGAGAAAATATATACAACTATTCTGTTGTGAAGTAGAGAAAATATATAGAACTGTTGTTGTGAAGTAGAGAAAATATATACAACTGTTCTGTTGTGAGTAGAGAAAATATATACAACTGTTCTGTTGTGTGAAAATATATACAACTGCTCTGTTGTGAAGTAGAGAAAATATATACAACTGTTCTGTTGTGATGTAAAGAAAATATATACAACTGTTCTGTTGTGATGTAGAGAAAATATATACAACTGTTCTGTTGTGATATTGAAAATATATACAACTGTTCTGTTGTGAGTAGAGAAAATATATACAACTGTTCTGTTGTGATATTGAAAATATATACAACTGTTCTGTTGTGAAGTAGAGAAAATATATACAACTGTTCTGTTGTGATATAGAAAATATATACAACTGTTCTGTTGTGAAGTAGAGAAAATATATACAACTGTTCTGTTGTGAAGTAGAGAAAATATATACAACTGTTCTGTTGTGAGTAGAGAAAATATATACAACTGTTCTGTTGTGATGTAGAGAAAATATATGCAACTGTTCTGTTGTGATGTAAAGAAAATATATACAACTGTTCTGTTGTGACATAGAGAAAATATATACAACTGTTCTGTTGTGATGTAAAGAAAATATATACAACTGTTCTGTTGTGACGTAGAGAAAATATATACAACTGTTCTGTTGTGATATATAGAGAAAATATATACAACTGTTCTGTTGTGATGTAAAGAAAATATATACAACTGTTCTGTTGTTGAAAATATATACAACTGTTCTGTTGTGATGTAGAGAAAATATATATAACTGTTCTGTTGTGAAGTAGAGAAAATATATACAACTCTTCTGTTGTGAAGTAGAGAAAATATATACAACTGCTCTGTTGTGATGTAGAGAAAATATATACAACTGTTCTGTTATACAACTGTTCTGTTGTGAGAAAATATATACAACTGTTCTGTTGTGATGTAGAGAAAATATATACAACTGTTCTGTTGTGAGTAGAGAAAATATATACAACTGTTCTGTTCTAAAGTAGAGAAAATATATACAACTGTTCTGTTGTGATATTGAAAATATATATAACTGTTCTGTTTTGAAGTAGATAAAATATATAGAACTGTTCTCTTGTGACATAGAGAAAATATATACAACTGTTCTGTTTTGAAATAGAGAAAATATACACAACTGTTCCGTTGTGAATGTAGAGAAAATATATACAACTGCTCTGTTGTGACATAGAGAAAATATATACAACTGTTCTGTTGTGATGTAAAGAAAATATATACAACTGTTCTGTTGTGATGTAAAGAAAATATATACAACTGTTCTGTTGTGACATAGAGAAAATATATACAACTGTTCTGTTGTGATGTAAAGAAAATATATAAAACTGCTCTGTTTAGAAGTAGAGAAAATATATACAACTGTTCTGTTGTGATGTAAAGAAAATATATACAACTGTTCTGTTGTGATGTAAAGAAAATATATAGAACTGTTCTGTTTAGAAGTAGAGAAAATATATACAACTGTTCTGTTGTGATGTAGAGAAAATATATACAACTGTTCTGTTGTGATATAGGGAAAATATATACAACTGTTCTGTTGTGAAGTAGAGAAAATATATACAACTGTTCTGTTGTGAAATAGAGAAAATATAGACACTGTTCTATTGTGATATTGAAAATATATATAACTGTTCTGTTGTGAAGTAGAGAAAATATATACAACTGTTCTGTTGTTCATAGAGAAAATATATACAACTGTTCTGTTGTGATGTAAGAAAATATATACAACTGTTCTGTTGTGATAGAGAAAATATATACAACTGTTCTGTTGTGATAGTACAACTGTTCTGTTGTGAGAAAATATATACAACTGTTCTGTTGTGATGTAGAGAAAATATATACAACTGTTCTGTTGTGATGTAGAGAAAATATATACAACTGTTCTGTTGTGAGTAGAGAAAATATATACAACTGTTCTGTTGTGATGTAAAGAAAATATATACAACTGTTCTGTTGTGATGTAAAGAAAATATATACAACTGTTCTGTTGTGAATAGAGAAAAATATATACAACTGTTCTGTTGTGATATAGAGAAAATATACACAACTGTTCTGTTGTGATATAAAGAAAATATATACAACTGTTCTGTTGTGAAGTAGAGAAAATATATACAACTGTTCTGTTGTGAAGTAGAGAAAATATATACAACTGTTCTGTTGTGAAGTAGAGAAAATATATACAACTGTTCTGTTGTGATGTAAAGAAAATATATACAACTGTTCTGTTGTGATGTAAAGAAAATATATACAACTGTTCTGTTGTGAGTAGAGAAAATATATACAACTGTTCTGTTGTGAGTAGAGAAAATATATACAACTGTTCTGTTGTGAAGTAGAGAAAATATATACAACTGTTCTGTTGTGAAGTAGAGAAAATATATACAACTGTTCTGTTGTGATGTAGAGAAAATATATACAACTGTTCTGTTGTGATGTAGAGAAAATATATACAACTGTTCTGTTGTGATGTAGAGAAAATATATACAACTGTTCTGTTGTAGAGAAAATATATACAACTGTTCTGTTGTGTAGAGAAAATATATACAACTGTTCTGTTGTGAGTAGAGAAAATATATACAACTGTTCTGTTGTGAAGTAGAGAAAATATATACAACTGTTCTGTTGTAAAGTAGAGAAAATATATACAACTGTTCTGTTGTGACATAGAGAAAATATATACAACTGCTCTGTTGTGACATAGAGAAAATATATACAACTGTTCTGTTGTGATGTAAAGAAAATATATACAACTGTTCTGTTCTGATGTAAAGAAAATATCTACAACTGTTCTGTTGTGATGTAAAGAAAATATATACAACTGTTCTGTTGTGACATAGAGAAAATATATACAACTGTTCTGTTGTGAAGTAGAGAAAATATATACAACTGTTCTGTTGTGATGTAAAGAAAATATATACAACTGTTCTGTTGTGACATAGAGAAAATATATACAACTGTTCTGTTGTGACATAGAGAAAATATATACAACTGTTCTGTTTGTGACATAGAGAAAATATATACAACTGTTCTGTTGTGATGTAGAGAAAATATATACAACTGTTCTGTTGTGAAGTAGAGAAAATACATACAACTGTTCTGTTTTGACATACAGAAAATATATACAACTGTTCTGTTGTAAAGTCGAGAAAATATATACAACTGTTCTGTTGTGAAGTAGAGAAAATATATACAACTGTTCTGTTGTGACATAGAGAAAATATATACAACTGTTCTGTTTGTAGAGAAAATATATACAACTGTTCTGTTGTAGAGAAAATATATACAACTGTTCTGTTCTGATATTGAAAATCAATACAACTGTTCTGTTGTGATGTAGAGAAAATATATACAACTGTTCTGTTGTGAAGTAGAGAAAATATATACAACTGTTCTGTTGTGAAGTAGAGAAAATATATACAACTGTTCTGTTGTGAAGTAGAGAAAATATATACAACTGTTCTGTTGTGATGTAGAGAAAATATATACAACTGTTCTGTTGTACAACTGTTCTGTTGTGAATAGAGAAAATATATACAACTGTTCTGTTGTGACATAGAGAAAATATATACAACTGTTCTGTTGTGATATAGAGAAAATATATACAACTGTTCTGTTGTGATGTAAAGAAAATATATACAACTGTTCTGTTGTGACATAGAGAAAATATATACAACTGTTCTGTTGTGATGTAAAGAAAATATATACAACTGTTCTGTTGTGATGTAAAGAAAATATATACAACTGTTCTGTTTGTGAGAAAATATATACAACTGTTCTGTTGTGATGTAGAGAAAATATATACAACTGTTCTGTTGTGATGTAAAGAAAATATATACAACTGTTCTGTTGTGATGTAAGAGAAAATATATACAACTGTTCTGTTGTGACATAGAGAAAATATATACAACTGTTCTGTTGTGAAGTAGAGAAAATATATACAACTGTTCTGTTGTGATATTGAAAATATATACAACTGTTCTGTTGTGAAGTAGAGAAAATATATACAACTGTTCTGTTGTGATAGAGAAAATATATACAACTGTTCTGTTGTGAAGTAGAGAAAATATATACAACTGTTTATACAACTGTTCTGTTGTGATATAGAAAATATATACAACTGTTCTGTTGTGTAAAGAAAATATATACAACTGTTCTGTTGTGATGTAAAGAAAATATATACAACTGTTCTGTTGTGAAGTAGAGAAAATATATACAACTGTTCTGTTGTGATGTAAAGAAAATATATACAACTGTTCTGTTGTGATGTAAAGAAAATATATACAACTGTTCTGTTTGTGACAGAGAAAATATATACAACTGTTCTGTTGTGACATAGAGAAAATATATACAACTGTTCTGTTGTGAAGTAGAGAAAATATATACAACTGTTCTGTTGTGTAGAGAAAATATATACAACTGTTCTGTTGTGATATTGAAAATATATACAACTGTTCTGTTGTGAAGTAGAGAAAATATATACAACTGTTCTGTTGTGAAGTAGAGAAAATATATACAACTGTTCTGTTGTGAAAATATATACAACTGTTCTGAGAAAATATATACAACTGTTCTGTTGTGATGTAGAGAAAATATATACAACTGTTCTGTTGTGATGTAAAGAAAATATATACAACTGTTCTGTTGTGAGTAGAGAAAATATATACAACTGTTCTGTTGTGATAGAGAAAATATATACAACTGTTCTGTTGTGAAGTAGAGAAAATATATACAACTGTTCTGTTGTGAAATATAGAAAATATATACAACTGTTCTGTTGTGAAGTAGAGAAAATATATACAACTGTTCTGTTGTGAAGTAGAGAAAATATATACAACTGTTCTGTTGTGAAGTATAGAGAAAATATACAACAACTGTTCTGTTGTGATGTAGAGAAAATATACACAACTGTTCTGTTGTGACATAGAGAAAATATATACAACTGTTCTGTTGTGATGTAAAGAAAATATATACAACTGTTCTGTTGTGACAAAGAGAAAAATAGATACAACTGCTCTGTTGTGACATAGAGAAAATATATACAACTGTTCTGTTGTGATGTAAAGAAAATATATACAACTGTTCTGTTGTGATGTAAAGAAAATATATACAACTGTTCTGTTGTGATGTAGAGAAAATATATACAACTGTTCTGTTGTGATGTATATAGAAAATATATACAACTGTTCTGTTGTGACATAGAGAAAATATATACAACTGTTCTGTTGTGATAGAGAAAATATATACAACTGTTCTGTTGTGAAATAGAGAAAATATATACAACTGTTCTGTTGTGATATAGAGAAAATATATACAACTGTTCTGTTGTGAGTAGAGAAAATATATACAACTGTTCTGTTGTGAAGTAGAGAAAATATATACAACTGTTCTGTTGTGAAGTAGAGAAGATGTATACAACTGCTCTGTTGTGACAGAGAAAATATATATAACTGTTTTGTTGCGATGTAAAGAAAATATATACAACTGTTCTGTTGTGATTGAAAATATATATAACTGTTCTGTTGTGAAGTAAAGAAAATATATACAACTGTTCTGTTGTGATGTAGAGAAAATATATACAACTGTTCTGTTGTAGAGAAAATATATACAACTGTTCTGTTGTAGTAGAGAAAATATATACAACTGTTCTGTTGTGATGTAGAAGAAAATATATACAACTGTTCTGTTGTGACATAGAGAAAATATATACAACTGTTCTGTTGTGATGTAAAGAAAATATATACAACTGTTCTGTTGTGATGTAAAGAAAATATATACAACTGTTCTGTTGTGATGTAAAGAAAATATATACAACTGTTCTGAAAATATATACAACTGTTCTGTTGTGAAGTAGAGAAAATATATACAACTGTTCTGTTGTGAGTAGAGAAAATATATACAACTGTTCTGTTGTGATAGAGAAAATATATACAACTGTTCTGTTGTGAAGTAGAGAAAATATATACAACTGTTCTGTTGTGAGTAGAGAAAATATATACAACTGTTCTGTTGTGATGTAGAGAAAATATATACAACTGTTCTGTTGTGATGTAAAGAAAATATATACAACTGTTCTGTTGTGATGTAGAGAAAATATATACAACTGTTCTGTTGTGAAGTAGAGAAAATATATACAACTGTTCTGTTGTGAAGTAGAGAAAATATATACAACTGTTCTGTTGTGAAGTAGAGAAAATATATACAACTGTTCTGTTGTGAAGTAGAGAAAATATATACAACTGCTCTGTTGTGACATAGAGAAAATATATACAACTGCTCTGTTGTGACATAGAGAAAATATATACAACTGTTCTGTTGTGATGTAAAGAAAATATATACAACTGTTCTGTTTGTGAGAAAATATATACAACTGTTCTGTTGTGAAGTAGAGAAAATATATACAACTGTTCTGTTGTGATGTAGAGAAAATATATACAACTGTTCTGTTGTGAAGTAGAGAAAATATATACAACTGTTCTGTTGTGACATAGAGAAAATATATACAACTGTTCTGTTGTGATGTAGAGAAAATATATACAACTGTTCTGTTGTTGTAGAGAAAATATATACAACTGTTAGTAAAGAAAATATATACAACTGTTCTGTTGTGAGTAGAGAAAATATATACAACTGTTCTGTTCTGAAGTAGAGAAAATATATACAACTGTTCTGTTGTGAAGTAAAGAAAATATATACAACTGTTCTGTTGTGAAGTAGAGAAAATATATACAACTCTTCTGTTGTGAAGTAGAGAAAATATATACAACTGTTCTGTTGTGATGTAGAGAAAATATATACAACTGTTCTGTTGTGATGTAAAGAAAATATATACAACTGTTCTGTTGTGACATAGAGAAAATATATACAACTGTTCTGTTGTGAAGTAGAGAAAATATATACAACTGTTCTGTTGTGAAGTAGAGAAAATATATACAACTGTTCTGTTGTGAAGTAGAGAAAATATATACAACTGTTCTGTTGTGATGTAGAGAAAATATATACAACTGCTCTGTTGTGATATAGAGAAAATATATACAACTGTTCTGTTGTGATGTAGAGAAAATATATACAACTGTTCTGTTGTGACATAGAGAAAATATATACAACTGTTCTGTTGTGACAGTAGAGAAAATATATACAACTGTTCTGTTGTGAAGTAGAGAAAATATATACAACTGTTCTGTTGTGAAGTAGAGAAAATATATACAACTGTTCTGTTGTGATGTAGAGAAAATATATACAACTGTTCTGTTGTAGAGAAAATATATACAACTGTTCTGTTGTGATGTAGAGAAAATATATACAACTGTTCTGTTGTTGTAGAGAAAATATATACAACTGTTCTGTTGTGATGTAGAGAAAATATATACAACTGTTCTGTTGTGAAGTAGAGAAAATATATACAACTGTTCTGTTGTGACATAGAGAAAATATATACAACTGTTCTGTTGTGATGTAGAGAAAATATATACAACTGTTCTGTTGTGATGTAAAGAAAATATATACAACTGTTCTGTTGTTGTAGAGAAAATATATACAACTGTTCTGTTGTGAGTAGAGAAAATATATACAACTGTTCTGTTGTGATGTAAAGAAAATATATACAACTGTTCTGTTGTGATGTAAAGAAAATATATACAACTGTTCTGTTGTGATGTAGAAGAAAATATATACAACTGTTCTGTTGTGAGTAGAGAAAATATATACAACTGTTCTGTTGTGAGTAGAGAAAATATATACAACTGTTCTGTTGTGAATAGAGAAAATATATACAACTGTTCTGTTGTGAAGTAGAGAGTAGAAAATATATACAACTGTTCTGTTGTGATGTAGAGAAAATATATACAACTGTTCTGTTGTGAAGTAGAGAAAATATATACAACTGTTCTGTTGTGAGTAGAGAAAATATATACAACTGTTCTGTTGTGATATAGAGAAAATATATACAACTGTTCTGTTGTGATGTAGAGAAAATATATACAACTGTTCTGTTGTGAAGTAGAGAAAATATATACAACTGTTCTGTTATGATGTAGAGAAAATATATACAACTGTTCTGTTGTGATGTAAAGAAAATATATACAACTGTTCTGTTGTGATGTAGAGAAAATATATACAACTGTTCTGTTGTGAAGGAGAAAATATATACAACTGTTCTGTTGTGAGTACAACTGAGAAGAAAATATATACAACTGTTCTGTTGTGATGTAGAGAAAATATATATAACTGTTCTGTTGTGAAGTAGAGAAAATATATACAACTGTTCTGTTGTGATGTAGAGAAAATATATACAACTGTTCTGTTGTGATGTAGAGAAAATATATACAACTGTTCTGTTGTGACATAGAGAAAATATATACAACTGTTCTGTTGTGAAGTAGAGAAAATATATACAACTGTTCTGTTGTGACATAAAGAAAATATACACAACTGTTCTGTTGTGACATAGAGAAAATATATACAACTGTTCTGTTGTGACATACAGAAAATATATACAACTGTTCTGTTGTAGAGAAAATATATACAACTGTTCTGTTGTGAAGTAGAGAAAATATATACAACTGTTCTGTTGTGAAGTAGAGAAAATATATACAACTGTTCTGTTGTGAAGTAGAGAAAATATATACAACTGTTCTGTTGTGAGTAGAGAAAATATATACAACTGTTCTGTTGTGATGTAAAGAAAATATATACAACTGTTCTGTTGTGATATTGAAAATATATACAACTGTTCTGTTGTGAAGTAGAGAAAATATATACAACTGTTCTGTTGTGATAGAGAAAATATATACAACTGTTCTGTTGTGAAGTAGAGAAAATATATACAACTGTTCTGTTGTGACATAGAGAAAATATATACAACTGTTCTGTTGTGATGTAGAGAAAATATATACAACTGTTCTGTTGTGATGTAGAGAAAATATATACAACTGTTCTGTTGTGACATAGAGAAAATATATACAACTGTTCTGTTGTGATGTAAAGAAAATATATACAACTGTTCTGTTGTGATGTAAAGAAAATATATACAACTGTTCTGTTGTGATGTAAAGAAAATATATACAACTGTTCTGTTGTGATGTAAAGAAAATATATACAATACAATGTAGAGAAAATATATACAACTGTTCTGTTGTGATGTAGAGAAAATATATACAACTGTTCTGTTGTGATAGAGAAAATATATACAACTGTTCTGTTGTGAAGTAGAGAAAATATATACAACTGTTCTGTTGTGATGTAAAGAAAATATATACAACTGTTCTGTTGTGATGTAAAGAAAATATATACAACTGTTCTGTTGTGAGTAGAGAAAATATATACAACTGTTCTGTTGTGATGTAGAGAAAATATATACAACTGTTCTGTTGTGATGTAGAGAAAATATATACAACTGTTCTGTTGTGTAGAGAAAATATATACAACTGTTCTGTGAAGTAGAGAAAATATATACAACTGTTCTGTTGTGTAAAGAAAATATATACAACTGTTCTGTTGTGAGTAGAGAAAATATATACAACTGTTCTGTTGTTAGAGAAAATATATACAACTGTTCTGTTGTGATGTAAAGAAAATATATACAACTGTTCTGTTGTGAGTAAAGAAAATATATACAACTGTTCTGTTGTGAGTAGAGAAAATATATACAACTGTTCTGTTGTGATGTAGAGAAAATATATACAACTGTTCTGTTGTGATAGAGAAAATATATACAACTGTTCTGTTGTGTAGAGAAAATATATACAACTGTTCTGTTGTGAGTAGAGAAAATATATACAACTGTTCTGTTGTTGTAGAGAAAATATATACAACTGTTCTGTTGTGACATAGAGAAAATATATACAACTGTTCTGTTGTGATGTAGAGAAAATATATACAACTGTTCTGTTGTGACATAGAGAAAATATATACAACTGTTCTGTTGTGATGTAGAGAAAATATATACAACTGTTCTGTTGTGATAGTAGAGAAAATATATACAACTGCTCTGTTGTGACAGAGAAAATATGTACAACTGTTTTGTTGTGAAGTAGAGAAAATATATATAACTGTTCTGTTGTGAAGTAGAGAAAATATATACAAATGTTCTGTTGTGAAGTATACAAGAAAATATATACAACTGTTCTGTTGTGATGTAAAGAAAATATATACAACTGTTCTGTTGTGATGTAGAGAAAATATATACAACTGTTCTGTTGTGATGTAGAGAAAATATATACAACTGTTCTGTTGTGATGTAAAGAAAATATATACAACTGTTCTGTTGTGAAGTAGAGAAAATATATACAACTGTTCTGTTGTGAAGTAGAGAAAATATATACAACTGTTCTGTTGCGATGTAGAGAAAATATATACAACTGTTCTGTTGTGATGTAGAGAAAATATATACAACTGTTCTGTTGTTGTAGAGAAAATATATACAACTGTTCTGTTGTGATGTAGAGAAAATATATACAACTGTTCTGTTGTGATGTAGAGAAAATATATACAACTGTTCTGTTGTGAAGTAGAGAAAATATATACAACTGTTCTGTTGTGAAGTAGAGAAAATATATACAACTGTTCTGTTGTGAAGTAGAGAAAATATATACAACTGTTCTGTTGTGAAGTAGAGAAAATATATACAACTGCTCTGTTGTGACATAGAGAAAATATATACAACTGTTCTGTTGTGATGTAAAGAAAATATATACAACTGTTCTGTTGTGAAAATATATACAACTGTTCTGTTGATGTAAGAAAAAATATATACAACTGTTCTGTTTGTGACATAGAGAAAATATATACAACTGTTCTGTTGTGAAGTAGAGAAAATATATACAACTGTTCTGTTGTGAAAATATATACAACTGTTCTGTTGTGAGAGAAAATATATACAACTGTTCTGTTGTGAAGTAGAGAAAATATATACAACTGTTCTGTTGTGACATAGAGAAAATATATACAACTGTTCTGTTGTGACATAGAGAAAATATACACAACTGTTCTGTTGTGACATAGAGAAAATATACACAACTGTTCTGTTGTGATGTAGAGAAAATATATACAACTGTTCTGTTGTGAGTAGAGAAAATATATACAACTGTTCTGTTGTGAAGTAGAGAAAATACATACAACTGCTCTGTTTTGACATACAGAAAATATATACAACTGTTCTGTTGTAAAGTCGAGAAAATATATACAACTGTTCTGTTGTGACATAGAGAAAATATATACAACTGCTCTGTTGTGACATAGAGAAAATATATACAACTGTTCTGTTGTGATGTAAAGAAAATATATACAACTGTTCTGTTGTGATGTAAAGAAAATATATACAACTGTTCTGTTGTGAAGTAGAGAAAATATATACAACTGTTCTGTTGTGAGTAGAGAAAATATATACAACTGTTCTGTTGTGAAGTAGAGAAAATATATACAACTGTTCTGTTGTGATGTAGAGAAAATATATACAACTGTTCTGTTGTGATGTAGAGAAAATATATACAACTGTTCTGTTGTGAAGTAGAGAAAATATATACAACTGTTCTGTTGTGAAGTATAGAGAAAATATATACAACTGTTCTGTTGTGAAGTAGAGAAAATATATACAACTGTTCTGTTGTGATGTAGAGAAAATATATACAACTGTTCTGTTGTGTAGAGAAAATATATACAACTGTTCTGTTGTGAGTAGAGAAAATATATACAACTGTTCTGTTGTGATGTAAAGAAAATATATACAACTGTTCTGTTGTGATGTAGAGAAAATATATACAACTGTTGTGATAGAGAAAATATATACAACTGTTCTGTTGTGAAGTAGAGAAAATATATACAACTGTTCTGTTGTGATGTAGAGAAAATATATACAACTCTTCTGTTGTGATGTAAAGAAAATATATACAACTGTTCTGTTGTGATGTAAAGAAAATATATACAACTGTTCTGTTGTGATGTAAAGAAAATATATACAACTGTTCTGTTGTGATGTAGAGAAAATATATACAACTGTTCTGTTGTGATAGTAAGAGAAAATATATACAACTGTTCTGTTGTTGATGAAAATATATACAACTGTTCTGTTGTGAAGTAGAGAAAATATATACAACTGTTCTGTTGTGAAGTAGAGAAAATATATACAACTGTTCTGTTGTGAAGTAGAGAAAATATATACAACTGTTCTGTTGTGATGTAAAGAAAATATATACAACTGTTCTGTTGTGACTGTTCTGTTGTAGAGAAAATATATACAACTGTTCTGTTGTGATATAGAGAAAATATATACAACTGTTCTGTTGTGAAGTAGAGAAAATATATACAACTGTTCTGTTGTGATATAGAGAAAATATATACAACTGTTCTGTTGTGATGTAGAGAAAATATATACAACTGTTCTGTTGTGATGTAGAGAAAATATATACAACTGTTCTGTTGTGATGTAGAGAAAATATATACAACTGTTCTGTTGTGAAGTAGAGAAAATATATACAACTGTTCTGTTGTGACATAGAGAAAATATATACAACTGTTCTGTTGTGATGTAAAGAAAATATATACAACTGTTCTGTTGTGACATAAAGAAAATATACACAACTGTTCTGTTGTGATGTAGAGAAAATATATACAACTGTTCTGTTGTGATGTAGAGAAAATATATACAACTGTTCTGTTGTGAAGTAGAGAAAATATATACAACTGTTCTGTTGTGAGTAGAGAAAATATATACAACTGTTCTGTTGTGAAGTAGAGAAAATATATACAACTGTTCTGTTGTGATGTAAAGAAAATATATACAACTGTTCTGTTGTGATGTAAAGAAAATATATACAACTGTTCTGTTGTGATGTAGAGAAAATATATACAACTGTTCTGTTGTGAAGTAGAGAAAATATATACAACTGTTCTGTTGTGAAGTGAAAAATATACAACTGTTCTGTTGTGAAGTGAGAAAATATATACAACTGTTCTGTTGTGAAGTAGAGAAAATATATACAACTGTTCTGTTGTGATGTAAAGAAAATATATACAACTGTTCTGTTGTGATGTAGAGAAAATATATACAACTGTTCTGTTGTGAAGTAGAGAAAATATATACAACTGTTCTGTTGTGAGTAGAGAAAATATATACAACTGTTCTGTTGTGAAGTAGAGTAGAGAAAATATATACAACTGTTCTGTTGTGATGTAAAGAAAATATATACAACTGTTCTGTTGTGATGTTAAGAAAATATATACAACTGTTCTGTTGTGATATTGAAAATATATACAACTGTTCTGTTGTGAAGTAGAGAAAATATATACAACTGTTCTGTTGTGATAGAGAAAATATATACAACTGTTCTGTTGTGAAGTAGAGAAAATATATACAACTGTTCTGTTGTGAAGTAGAGAAAATATATACAACTGCTCTGTTGTGACAGAGAAAATATATACAACTGTTCTGTTGTGATGTAAAGAAAATATATACAACTGTTCTGTTGTGATGTGAAAATATATACAAGTAAAGAAAATATATACAACTGTTCTGTTGTGATGTAGAGAAAATATATACAACTGTTCTGTTGTGAAGTAGAAAATATATACAACTGTTCTGTTGTGATGTAGAGAAAATATATACAACTGTTCTGTTGTGATGTAGAGAAAATATATACAACTGTTCTGTTGTGACATAGAGAAAATATATACAACTGTTCTGTTGTGACATAGAGAAAATATATACAACTGTTCTGTTGTGATGTAAAGAAAATATATACAACTGTTCTGTTGTGATGTAAAGAAAATATATACAACTGTTCTGTTGTGATATTGAAAATATATACAACTGTTCTGTTGAAAATATATACAACTGTTCTGTTGTGATGTAAGAAAATATATACAACTGTTCTGTTGTGATATAGAGAAAATATATACAACTGTTCTGTTGTGAAGTAGAGAAAATATATAAACTGTTCTGTTATGTAAAGAAAATATATACAACTGTTCTGTTTGTAGAGAAAATATATACAACTGTTCTGTTGTGATGTAAAGAAAATATATACAACTGTTCTGTTGTGATGTAGAGAAAATATATACAACTGTTCTGTTGTGTTGTAAAGAAAATATATACAACTGTTCTGTTGTTGTAGAGAAAATATATATAACTGTTCTGTTGTGAAGTAGAGAAAATATATACAACTGTTCTGTTGTGAAGTAGAGAAAATATATACAACTGTTCTGTTGTGATGTAGAGAAAATATATACAACTGTTCTGTTGTGAAGTAGAGAAAATATATACAACTGTTCTGTTGTGAAATAGAGAAAATATAGACACTGTTCTATTGTGATAATGAAAATATATACAACTGTTCTGTTGTGAAGTAGAGAAAATATATACAACTGTTCTGTTGTGAAGTAGAGAAAATGTATGCAACTGTTCTGTTGCGATGTAAAGAAAATATATACAACTGTTCTGTTGTGATGTAAAGAAAATATATACAACTGTTCTGTTGTGATAAAGAGAAAATATATACAACTGCTCTGTTGTGACATAGAGAAAATATATACAACTGTTCTGTTGTGATGTAGAGAAAATATATACAACTGTTCTGTTTGTGAAGTAGAGAAAATATATACAACTGTTCTGTTGTGAAGTAGAGAAAATATATACAACTGTTCTGTTGTGAGTAGAGAAAATATATACAACTGTTCTGTTGTGATGTAGAGAAAATATATACAACTGTTCTGTTGTGAGTAGAGAAAATATATACAACTGTTCTGTTGTGAAGTAGAGAAAATATATACAACTGTTCTGTTGTGATATGAAAATATATACAACTGTTCTGTTGTGAGAGAAAATATATACAACTGTTCTGTTGTGACATAGAGAAAATATATACAACTGCTCTGTTGTGACATAGAGAAAATATATACAACTGTTCTGTTGTGATGTAAAGAAAATATATACAACTGTTCTGTTGTGATGTAAAGAAAATATATACAACTGTTCTGTTGTGAGTAGAGAAAATATATACAACTGTTCTGTTGTGACATAGAGAAAATATACACAATTGTTCCGTTGTGAAGTAAAGAAAATACATACAACTGTTCTGTTGTGACATACAGAAAATATACACAACTGTTCTGTTGTGACATAGAGAAAATATACACAACTGTTCTGTTGTGACATAGAGAAAATATATACAACTGTTCTGTTGTGAAGTAGAGAAAATATATACAACTGTTCTGTTGTGAAGTAGAGAAAATATATACAACTGTTCTGTTGTGATGTAAAGAAAATATATACAACTGTTCTGTTCTGATGTAGAGAAAATATATACAACTGTTCTGTTGTGAAGTAGAGAAAATATATACAACTGTTCTGTTGTGAAGTAGAGAAAATATATACAACTGCTCTGTTGTGATAGAGAAAATATATACAACTGTTCTGTTGTTAGAGAAAATATATACAACTGTTCTGTTGTGACATAGAGAAAATATATACAACTGTTCTGTTGTGACATAGAGAAAATATATACAACTGTTCTGTTGTGATGTAAAGAAAATATATACAACTGTTCTGTTGTGATATACAGAAAATATATACAACTGTTCTGTTGTGAAGTAGAGAAAATATATACAACTGTTCTGTTGTGAAGTAGAGAAAATATATACAACTGTTCTGTTGTGAAGTAGAGAAAATATATACAACTGTTCTGTTGTGAAGTAGAGAAAATATATAGAACTGTTCTGTTCCGATGTAGAGAAAATATATACAACTCTTCTGTTGTGATGTAAAGAAAATATATACAACTGTTCTGTTGTAACAGAGAAAATACATACAACTGTTCTGTTGTGAATAGAGAAAATATATACAACTGTTCTGTTGTGAAGTAGAGAAAATATATACAACTGTTCTGTTGTGAGAAAATATATACAACTGCTGTTGTGACATAGAGAAAATATATACAACTGTTCTGTTGTGATGTAAAGAAAATATATACAACTGTTCTGTTGTGATGTAAAGAAAATATATACAACTGTTCTGTTGTAAGAGAAAATACATACAACTGCTCTGTTGTGAGAAAATATATACAACTGTTCTGTTGTGACATAGAGAAAATATATACAACTGTTCTGTTGTGATGTAAAGAAAATATATACAACTGTTCTGTTGTGATGTAAAGAAAATATATACAACTGTTCTGTTTGTGATGTAAAGAAAATATATACAACTGTTCTGTTGTGATGTAAAGAAAATATATACAACTGTTCTGTTGTGTAGAGAAAATATATACAACTGTTCTGTTGTGATATAGAGAAAATATATACAACTGTTCTGTTGTGATGTAGAGAAAATATATACAACTGTTCTGTTGTGAGTATAGAGAAAATATATACAACTGTTCTGTTGTGAAGTAGAGAAAATATATACAACTGTTCTGTTGTGAAGTAGAGAAAATATATACAACTGTTCTGTTGTGATGTAAAGAAAATATATACAACTGTTCTGTTGTGATGTAAGAGAAAATATATACAACTGTTCTGTTGTGATGTAGAGAAAATATATACAACTGTTCTGTTGTGAAGTAAAGAAAATATATACAACTGTTCTGTTTTGATAGAGAAAATATATACAACTGCTCTGTTGTGATAGAGAAAATATATACAACTGTTCTGTTGTGATAGAGAAAATATATACAACTGTTCTGTTGTGAAGTAGAGAAAATATATACAACTGTTCTGTTGTGATGTAGTAGAGAAAATATACAACTGTTCTGTTGTGATGTAGAGAAAATATATACAACTGTTCTGTTGTGAGTAGAGAAAATATATACAACTGTTCTGTTGTTGTAGAGAAAATATATACAACTGTTCTGTTGTGATGTAGAGAAAATATATACAACTGTTCTGTTGTGATGTAAAGAAAATATATACAACTGTTCTGTTGTGATGTAGAGAAAATATATACAACTGTTCTGTTGTGATATTGAAAATATATACAACTGTTCTGTTGTGAAGTAGAGAAAATATATACAACTGTTCTGTTGTGACATAGAGAAAATATATACAACTGTTCTGTTGTGATATAGAGAAAATATATACAACTGTTCTGTTGTGAAATAGAGAAAATATATACAACTGTTCTGTTGTGAAGTAGAGAAAATATATACAACTGTTCTGTTGTGACATAGAGAAAATATATACAACTGTTCTGTTGTGATGTAAAGAAAATATATACAACTATTCTGTTGTGACAGAGAAAATATATACTACTGCTCTTTTGTGACAGAGAAAATATACACAACTCTTCTGTTGTGATGTAAAGAAAATATATACAACTGTTCTGTTGTGAAGTAGAGAAAATATATACAACTGTTCTGTTGTGATGTAAAGAAAATATATACAACTGTTCTGTTGTGATGTAGAGAAAATATATACAACTGTTCTGTTGTGAAGTAGAGAAAATATATACAACTGTTCTGTTGTGAAGTAGAGAAAATATATACAACTGTTCTGTTGTGTGAGTAGAGAAAATATATACAACTGTTCTGTTGTGAAGTAGAGAAAATATATACAACTGTTCTGTTGTGAGTAGAGAAAATATATACAACTGTTCTGTTGTGAACATAGAGAAAATATATACAACTGTTCTGTTGTGAAGTAGAGAAAATATATACAACTGTTCTGTTGTGATGTAAAGAAAATATATACAACTGTTCTGTTGTGACATAGAGAAAATATATACAACTGTTCTGTTGTGACATAGAGAAAATATATACAACTGTTCTGTTGTGATGTAAAGAAAATATATACAACTGTTCTGTTGTGATGTAGAGAAAATATATACAACTGTTCTGTTGTGATGTAAAGAAAATATATACAACTGTTCTGTTGTGATGTAAAGAAAATATATACAACTGTTCTGTTGTGAAATCGAGAATATATATATAACTCTTCTGTTTTGAAGTAGAGAAAATATATACAACTCTTCTGTTGTGATATTGAATGTTCTGTTGTGAGTAGTAGAAAATATATACAACTGTTCTGTTGTGAAGTAGAGAAAATGTATACAACTGTTCTGTTAAGAAGTAGAGAAAATATATACAACTGCTCTGTTGCGACGGAGAAAATATATACAACTGTTCTGTTGTGTGAAAATATATACAACTGTTCTGTTGTGATAAAGAAAATATATACAACTGTTCTGTTGTGAGTAGAGAAAATATATACAACTGTTCTGTTGTGAAGTAGAGAAAATATATACAACTGTTCTGTTGTGATATTGAAAATATATATAACTGTTCTGTTGTGAAGTAGAGAAAATATATACAACTGTTCTGTTGTGTGTAAAGAAAATATATACAACTGTTCTGTTGTGTAGAGAAAATATATACAACTGTTCTGTTGTGATGTAGAGAAAATATATACAACTGTTCTGTTGTGACATAGAGAAAATATATACAACTGCTCTGTTGTGACATAGAGAAAATATATACAACTGTTCTGTTGTGAAGTAGAGAAAATATATACAACTGTTCTGTTGTGAGTAGAGAAAATATATACAACTGTTCTGTTGTGAAGTAGAGAAAATATATACAACTGTTCTGTTGTGATGTAGAGAAAATATATACAACTGTTCTGTTGTGATGTAAAGAAAATATATACAACTGTTCTGTTGTGATGTAAAGAAAATATATACAACTGTTCTGTTGTGATAGAGAAAATATATACAACTGTTCTGTTGTGAAGTAGAGAAAATATATACAACTGTTCTGTTGTGAAGTAGAGAAAATATATACAACTGTTCTGTTGTGAAGTAGAGAAAATATATACAACTGTTCTGTTGTGAATAGAGAAAATATATACAACTGTTCTGTTGTGATGTAAAGAAAATATATACAACTGTTCTGTTGTGATGTAAAGAAAATATATACAACTGTTCTGTTGTGATATAAAGAAAATATATACAACTGTTCTGTTGTGAAGTAGAGAAAATATATACAACTGTTCTGTTGTGAAGTAGAGAAAATATATACAACTGTTCTGTTGTGAAGTAGAGAAAATATATACAACTGTTCTGTTGCGATGTAGAGAAAATATATACAACTGTTCTGTTGTGATAGAGAAAATATATACAACTGTTCTGTTGTGATGTAAAGAAAATATATACAACTGTTCTGTTGTGACATAGAGAAAATATATACAACTGTTCTGTTGTGAAGTAGAGAAAATATATACAACTGTTCTGTTGTGAAGTAGAGAAAATATATACAACTGTTCTGTTGTGATGTAAAGAAAATATATACAACTGTTCTGTTGTGAAGTAGAGAAAATATATACAACTGTTCTGTTGTGAAGTAGAGAAAATATATACAACTGTTCTGTTCTGATGTAGAGAAAATATATACAACTCTTCTGTTGTGATGTAGAGAAAATATATACAACTGTTCTGTTGTGAAGTAGAGAAAATATATACAACTGTTCTGTTGTGAAGTAAAGAAAATATATACAACTGTTCTGTTGTGAAGTAAGAAAATATATACAACTGTTCTGTTGTGTGATAGAGAAAATATATACAACTGTTCTGTTGTGACATAGAGAAAATATATACAACTGTTCTGTTGTGATGTAAAGAAAATATATACAACTGTTCTGTTGTGATGTAGAGAAAATATATACAACTGTTCTGTTGTGTGATAGAGAAAATATATACAACTGTTCTGTTGTGAAGTAGAGAAAATATATACAACTGTTCTGTTGTGAAGTAGAGAAAATATATACAACTGTTCTGTTGTGACAGTAGAGAAAATATATACAACTGTTCTGTTGTGACATAGAGAAAATATATACAACTGTTCTGTTGTGATGTAAAGAAAATATATACAACTGTTCTGTTGTGAAGTAGAGAAAATATATACAACTGTTCTGTTGTTATGTTGAAAATATATATAACTGTTCTGTTGTGAAGTAGAGAAAATATATACAAATGTTCTGTTATGATGTAGAGAAAATATATACAACTGTTCTGTTGTGATGTAAAGAAAATATATACAACTGTTCTGTTGTGACAGAAAATATATACAACTGCTCTGTTGTGACATAGAGAAAATATATACAACTGTTCTGTTGTGATGTAAAGAAAATATATACAACTGTTCTGTTGTGATGTAAAGAAAATATATACAACTGTTCTGTTGTGAAGTAGAGAAAATATATACAACTGTTCTGTTGTGACATAGAGAAAATATATACAACTGTTCTGTTGTGATGTAAAGAAAATATATACAACTGTTCTGTTGTGACATAGAGAAAATATACACAACTGTTCTGTTGTGACATAGAGAAAATATATACAACTATTTTGTTGCAATGTTACAGAAAATATATACAACTGTTCTGTTCTGAAGTAGAGAAAATATATACAACTGTTCTGTTGTGACATAGAGAAAATATATACAACTGTTCTGTTGTGAAAATATATACAACTGTTCTGTTGTGAGAAAATATATACAACTGTTCTGTTGTGATAGTAGAGAAAATATATACAACTGTTCTGTTGTGACTGTTCTGTTGTGATAGTAAAGAAAATATATACAACTGTTCTGTTGTGATATAGAGAAAATATATACAACTGTTCTGTTGTGAGTAGAGAAAATATATACAACTGTTCTGTTGTGAGTAGAGAAAATATATACAACTGTTCTGTTGTGAAGTAGAGAAAATATATACAACTGTTCTGTTGTGAAGTAGAGAAAATATATACAACTGTTCTGTTGTGATGTAGAGAAAATATATACAACTGTTCTGTTGTGATGTAAATAGAAAAAATATATACAACTGTTCTGTTGTGAGTAGAGAAAATATATACAACTGTTCTGTTGTGTAGAGAAAATATATACAACTGTTCTGTTGTGATGTAGAGAAAATATACACAACTCTTCTGTTGTGATGTAAAGAAAATATATAAAACTGCTCTGTTTAGAAGTAGAGAAAATATATACAACTGTTCTGTTGTGATGTAAAGGAAATATATACAACTGTTCTGTTGTGATGTAAAGAAAATATATACAACTGTTCTGTTGTGATATAAAGAAAATATATACAACTGTTCTGTGGCGATATAAAGAAAATATATACAACTGTTCTGTTGTATACAACTGTTCTGTTGTGAGAGAAAATATATACAACTGTTCTGTTGTGAAGTAGAGAAAATATATACAACTGTTCTGTTGTGAAGTAGAGAAAATATATACAACTGCTCTGTTGCTACAGAGAAAATATATACAACTGTTCTGTTGTGATGTAAAGAAAATATATACAACTGTTCTGTTGTGAAGTAGAGAAAATGTATACAACTGCTCTGTTGTGACAGAGAAAATATATACAACTGTTCTGTTGCGATGTAAAGAAAATATATACAACTGTTCTGTTGTGAAGTAGAGAAAATATATACAACTGTTCTGTTGTGAAGTAGAGAAAATATATACAACTGTTCTGTTGTGATGTAAAGAAAATATATACAACTGTTCTGTTGTGAAGTAAAGAAAATATATACAACTGTTCTGTTGTGAGTAGAGTAGAGAAAATATATACAACTGTTCTGTTGTGACATAGAGAAAATATATACAACTGTTCTGTTGTGAACTGTTCTGTTGTGAGAAAATATATACAACTGTTCTGTTGTGATGTAAAGAAAATATATACAACTGTTCTGTTGTGAAGTAGAGAAAATATATACAACTGTTCTGTTGTGAAGTAGAGAAAATATATACAACTGTTCTGTTGTGAAGTAGAGAAAATATATACAACTGTTCTGTTGTGAAGTAGAGAAAATATATACAACTGTTCTGTTGTGACATAGAGAAAATATATACAACTGTTCTGTTGTGATGTAAAGAAAATATATACAACTGTTCTGTTGTGACATAGAGAAAATATATACAACTGTTCTGTTGTGACATAGAGAAAATATATACAACTGTTCTGTTGTGATGTAAAGAAAATATATACAACTGTTCTGTTGTGATATAGAAAATATATACAACTGTTCTGTTGTGAAGTAGAGAAAATATATACAACTGTTCTGTTGTGATAGAGAAAATATATACAACTGTTCTGTTGTGAAGTAAAGAAAATATATACAACTGTTCTGTTGTGAAGTAGAGAAAATATATACAACTGTTCTGTTGTGAAGTAGAGAAAATATATACAACTGTTCTGTTGTGATGTAAAGAAAATATATACAACTGTTCTGTTGTGATGTAGAGAAAATATATACAACTGTTCTGTTGTGATGTAAAGAAAATATATACAACTGTTCTGTTGTGAAGTAGAGAAAATATATACAACTGTTCTGTTGTGAAGTAGAGAAAATATATACAACTGTTCTGTTGTGATGTAGAGAAAATATATACAACTGTTCTGTTGTGAAGTAGAGAAAATATATACAACTGTTCTGTTGTGATGTAGAGAAAATATATACAACTGTTCTGTTGTGATATAAAGAAAATATATACAACTGTTCTGTTGTGACATAGAGAAAATATATACAACTGTTCTGTTGTGACATAGAGAAAATATACACAACTGTTCTGTTGTGATGTAAAGAAAATATATACAACTGTTCTGTTGTGACATAGAGAAAATATATACAACTGTTCTGTTGTGAAATAGAGAAAATATATACAACTGTTCTGTTGTGAAGTAGAGAAAATATATACAACTGTTCTGTTGTGAAGTAGAGAAAATATATACAACTGCTCTGTTGTGACAGAGAAAATATATACAACTGTTCTGTTGCGATGTAAAGAAAATATATACAACTGTTCTGTTGTGATATAAAGAAAATATATACAACTGTTCTGTTGTGAAGTAAAGAAAATATATACAACTCTTCTGTTGTGATGTAAAGAAAATATATACAACTAATCTGTTGTGATAGAGAAAATATATACAACTGTTCTGTTGTCTGAGAAAATATATACAACTGTTCTGTTGTGAAGTAGAAAATATATACAACTGTTCTGTTGTGAAGTAGAGAAAATATATACAACTGTTCTGTTGTGAAGTAGAAAATATATATACTCGTTCTGTTGTGACATAGAGAAAATATATACAACTGTTCTGTTGTGAAGTAGAGAAAATATATACAACTGTTCTGTTGTGACATAGAGAAAATATATACAACTGTTCTGTTGTGATGTAGAGAAAATATATACAACTGTTCTGTTGTGATGTAAGAGAAAATATATACAACTGTTCTGTTGTGATGTAGAGAAAATATATACAACTGTTCTGTTGTGATGTAAAGAAAATATATACAACTGTTCTGTTGTTGTAGAGAAAATATATACAACTGTTCTGTTGTGATGTAGAGAAAATATATACAACTGTTCTGTTGTGATGTAAAGAAAATATATACAACTGTTCTGTTGCGATGTAAAGAAAATATATACAACTGTTCTGTTGTGATAGAGAAAATATATACAACTGTTCTGTTGTGATGTAAAGAAAATATATACAACTGTTCTGTTGTGATGTAGAGAAAATATATACAACTGTTCTGTTGTGAAGTAGAGAAAATATATACAACTGTTCTGTTGTGAAGTAGAGAAAATATATACAACTGTTCTGTTGTGATGTGAGAGAAAATATATACAACTGTTCTGTTGTGATGTAAAGAAAATATATACAACTGTTCTGTTGTGATGTAGAGAAAATATATACAACTGTTCTGTTGTGAAGTAGAGAAAATATATACAACTGTTCTGTTGTGACATAGAGAAAATATATACAACTGTTCTGTTGTGAAGTAGAGAAAATATATACAACTGTTCTGTTGTGATGTAAAGAAAATATATACAACTGTTCTGTTGTGATGTAAAGAAAATATATACAACTGTTCTGTTGTGACATAGAGAAAATATATACAACTGTTCTGTTGTGATGTAGAGAAAATATATACAACTGTTCTGTTGTGACATAGAGAAAATATATACAACTGTTCTGTTGTGACATAGAGAAAATATATACAACTGTTCTGTTGTGATGTAAAGAAAATATATACAACTGTTCTGTTGTGAAGTAGAGAAAATATATACAACTGTTCTGTTGTGAAGTAGAGAAAATATATACAACTGTTCTGTTGTGATGTAGAGAAAATATATACAACTGTTCTGTTGTGAAATAGAGAAAATATATACAACTGTTCTGTTGTGACATAGAGAAAATATACACAACTGTTCTGTTGTGAAGTAAAGAAAATACATACAACTGTTCTGTTGTGACATAGAGAAAATATACACAACTGTTCTGTTGTGACATAGAGAAAATATATACAACTGTTCTGTTGTGATGTAAAGAAAATATATACAACTGTTCTGTTGTGATATTGAAAATATATACAACTGTTCTGTTGTGAAGTAGAGAAAATATATACAACTGTTCTGTTGTGTGATAGAGAAAATATATACAACTGTTCTGTTGTGAAGTAGAGAAAATATATACAACTGTTCTGTTGTGATGTAGAGAAAATATATACAACTGTTCTGTTGTGATGAGAAAATATATAAAGAAAATATATACAACTGTTCTGTTGTGAGTAGAGAAAATATATACAACTGTTCTGTTGTGATTAGAGAAAATATATACAACTGTTCTGTTGTGAAGTAGAGAAAATATATACAAATGTTCTGTTATGAGTAGAGAAAATGTATGCAACTGTTCTCTTGCGATGTAAAGAAAATATATACAACTGTTCTGTTGTGACATAGAGAAAATATATACAACTGTTCTGTTGTAATGTAAAGAAAATATATACAACTGTTCTGTTGTGATATAAAGAAAATATATACAACTGTTCTGTTGTGATGTAGAGAAAATATATACAACTGTTCTGTTGTGACATAGAGAAAATATATACAACTGTTCTGTTGTGATGTAAAGAAAATATATACAACTGTTCTGTTGTGACGTAGAGAAAATATATACAACTGTTCTGTTGTGAAAATATAGAGAAAATATATACAACTGTTCTGTTGTGAGAAAATATATAGAAAATATATACAACTGTTCTGTTCTGAAGTAGAGAAAATATATACAACTGCTCTGTTGTGAAGTAGAGAAAATATATAGAACTGTTCTGTTGTGATGTAAAGAAAATATATACAACTGTTCTGTTGTGATATAGAGAAAATATATACAACTGTTCTGTTGTGAAGTAAGAGAAAATATATACAACTGTTCTGTTGTGATGTGAAGAAAATATATACAACTGTTCTGTTGTGAAGTAGAGAAAATATATACAACTGTTCTGTTGTTGTGAAGTAGAGAAAATATATACAACTGTTCTGTTGTGACATAGAGAAAATATATACAACTGTTCTGTTGTGAAGTAGAGAAAATATATACAACTGTTCTGTTGTTGTAGAGAAAATATATACAACTGTTCTGTTGTGAATAGAGAAAATATATACAACTGTTCTGTTGTGAAGTAGAGAAAATATATACAACTGTTCTGTTGTGAAGTAGAGAAAATATATACAACTGTTCTGTTGTGATGTAAAGAAAATATATACAACTGTTCTGTTGTGATGTAAAGAAAATATATACAACTGTTCTGTTGTGAAGTAGAGAAAATATATACAACTGTTCTGTTGTGATGTAAAGAAAATATATACAACTGTGTCTGTTGAAAATATATACAACTGTTCTGTTGTGAGTAAAGAAAATATATACAACTGTTCTGTTGTGACATGAAAATATATACAAGAAAATATATACAACTGTTCTGTTGTGATGTAAAGAAAATATATACAACTGTTCTGTTGTGACATAGAGAAAATATATACAACTGTTCTGTTGTGAAGTATATAAAATATATACAACTGCTCTGTTGTGAAGTAGAGAAAATATATACAACTGCTCTGTTGTGATGTAAAGAAAATATATACAACTGTTCTGTTGTGATGTAGAAGAAAATATATACAACTGTTCTGTTGTGAAGTAAGAGAAAATATATACAACTGTTCTGTTGTGATGTAGAGAAAATATATACAACTGTTCTGTTGTGACATAGAGAAAATATATACAACTGTTCTGTTGTGTAGAGAAAATATATACAACTGTTCTGTTGCGATGTAAAGAAAATATATACAACTGTTCTGTTGCGATGTAAAGAAAATATATACAACTGTTCTGTTGTGAAGTAGAGAAAATATATACAACTGTTCTGTTGTGAAGTAGAGAAAATATATACAACTGTTCTGTTGTGACATAGAGAAAATATATACAACTGTTCTGTTGTGACATAGAGAAAATATATACAACTGTTCTGTTGTGATGTAAAGAAAATATATACAACTGTTCTGTTGTGAAGTAGAGAAAATATATACAACTGTTCTGTTGTGATGAGAAAATATATAAAAAAATATATACAACTGTTCTGTTGTGATGTGATAGAGAAAATATATACAACTGTTCTGTTGTGAAGTAGAGAAAATATATACAACTGTTCTGTTGTGAAGTAGAGAAAATATATACAACTGTTCTGTTGTGACATAGAGAAAATATATACAACTGTTCTGTTGTGACATAGAGAAAATATACACAACTGTTCTGTTGTGACATAGAGAAAATATATACAACTGTTCTGTTGTGATGTAAAGAAAATATATACAACTGTTCTGTTTCTGAAAATATATACAACTGTTCTGTTGTAGTAGAAAATATATACAACTGTCTCTGTTGTGAGAAAATATATACAACTGTTCTGAGAAAATATATACAACTGTTCTGTTGTGACATAGAGAAAATATATACAACTGTTCTGTTGTGATGTAGAGAAAATATATACAACTGTTCTGTTGTGACATAGAGAAAATATATACAACTGCTCTGTTGTGACATAGAGAAAATATATACAACTGTTCTGTTGTGAAGTAAAGAAAATATATACAACTGTTCTGTTGTGATGTAAAGAAAATATATACAACTGTTCTGTTGTGAAGTAGAGAAAATATATACAACTGTTCTGTTGTGAAGTAGAGAAAATATATACAACTGTTCTGTTGTGACATAGAGAAAATATATACAACTGTTCTGTTGTGATGTAAAGAAAATATATAGAGAAAATATATACAACTGTTCTGTTGTGAATAGAGAAAATATATACAACTGTTCTGTTGTGAAGTAGAGAAAATATATACAACTGTTCTGTTGTGATGTAAAGAAAATATATACAACTGTTCTGTTGTGATGTAAAGAAAATATATACAACTGTTCTGTTGTGATGTAGAGAAAATATATACAACTGTTCTGTTGTGATATTAAAAATATATACAACTGTTCTGTTGTGAAGTAGAGAAAATATATACAACTGTTCTGTTGTGAAGTAGAGAAAATATATACAACTGTTCTGTTGTGAAGTAGAGAAAATATATACAACTGTTCTGTTGTGAAGTAGAGAAAATATATACAACTGTTCTGTTGTGATGTAAAGAAAATATATACAACTGTTCTGTTGTGATGTAAAGAAAATATATACAACTGTTCTGTTGTGAAGTAGAGAAAATATATACAACTGTTCTGTTGTGATGTAAAGAAAATATATACAACTGTTCTGTTGTGATGTAAAGAAAATATATACAACTGTTCTGTTGTAACATAGAGAAAATATATACAACTGCTCTGTTGTGACATAGAGAAAATATATACAACTGTTCTGTTGTGAAGTAGAGAAAATATATACAACTGTTCTGTTGTGAAGTAGAGAAAATATATACAACTGTTCTGTTGTGATAGAGAAAATATATACAACTGTTCTGTTGTGACATAGAGAAAATATATACAACTGTTCTGTTGTGATGTAAAGAAAATATATACAACTGTTCTGTTGTGATGTAAAGAAAATATATACAACTGTTCTGTTGTGATGTAAAGAAAATATATACAACTGTTCTGTTGTGAAGTAGAGAAAATATATACAACTGTTCTGTTGTGAAGTAGAGAAAATATATACAACTGTTCTGTTGTGATGTAAAGAAAATATATACAACTGTTCTGTTGTGATGTAGAGAAGAAAATATATACAACTGTTCTGTTGTGACATAAAGAAAATATATACAACTGTTCTGTTGTGACATAGAGAAAATATATACAACTGTTCTGTTGTGAAGTAGAGAAAATATATACAACTGTTCTGTTGTGAATAGAGAAAATATATACAACTGTTCTGTTGTGAAGTAGAGAAAATATATACAACTGTTCTGTTGTGAAGTAGAGAAAATATATACAACTGTTCTGTTGTGAAGTAGAGAAAATATATACAACTGTTCTGTTGTGATGTAAAGAAAATATATACAACTGTTCTGTTGTGATGTAAAGAAAATATATACAACTGTTCTGTTGTGAAGTAGAGAAAATATATACAACTGTTCTGTTGTGATGTAGAGAAAATATATACAACTGTTCTGTTGTGACATAGAGAAAATATATACAACTGTTCTGTTGTGACATAGAGAAAATATATACAACTGTTCTGTTGTGATGTAAAGAAAATATATACAACTGTTCTGTTGTGAAGTAGAGAAAATATATACAACTGTTCTGTTGTGATGTAAAGAAAATATATACAACTGTTCTGTTGTGAAGTAGAGAAAATATATACAACTGTTCTGTTGTGAAGTAGAGAAAATATATACAACTGTTCTGTTGTGACATAGAGAAAATATATACAACTGCTCTGTTGTGACATAGAGAAAATATATACAACTGTTCTGTTGTGACATACAGAAAATATACACAACTGTTCTGTTGTGATGTAAAGAAAATATATACAACTGTTCTGTTGTGATGTAGAGAAAATATATACAACTGTTCTGTTGTGAAGTAGAGAAAATATATACAACTGCTCTGTTGTGACACTAGAGAAAATATATACAACTGTTCTGTTGTGATGTAAAGAAAATATATACAACTGTTCTGTTGTGATGTAAAGAAAATATATACAACTGTTCTGTTGTGATGTAGAGAAAATATATACAACTGTTCTGTTGTAAAGTAGAGAAAATATATACAACTGCTCTGTTGTGACATAGAGAAAATATATACAACTGTTCTGTTGTGAAGTAAAGAAAATATATACAACTGTTCTGTTGTGAAGTAGAGAAAATATATACAACTGTTCTGTTGTGACATAGAGAAAATATATACAACTGTTCTGTTGTGATGTAAAGAAAATATATACAACTGTTCTGTTGTGACATAGAGAAAATATATACAACTGTTCTGTTGTGAAGTAGAGAAAATATATACAACTGTTCTGTTGTGATGTAAAGAAAATATATACAACTGTTCTGTTGTGATGTAAAGAAAATATATACAACTGTTCTGTTGTAACAGAGAGAAAGTACATACAACTGCTCTGTTGTGACAGAGAAAATATATACAACTGCTCTGTCGTGACATAGAGAAAATATATACAACTGCTCTGTTGTGACATACGGAAAATAAACACAACTGTTCTGTTGTGATGTAAAGAAAATATATACAACTGTTCTGTTTTGAAGTAGAGAAAATATATACAACTGTTCTGTTGTGATGTAAAGAAAATATATACAACTGTTCTGTTGTGATGTAAAGAAAATATATACAACTGTTCTGTTGTGACATAGAGAAAATATATACAACTGTTCTGTTGTGACATAGAGAAAATATATACAACTGTTCTGTTGTGACATAGAGAAAATATACACAACTGTTCTGTTGTGATGTAAAGAAAATATATACAACTGTTCTGTTGTGAAGTAGAGAAAATATATACAACTGTTCTATTGTGACAGAGAAAATAGATACAACTGCTCTGTTGTGACATTGAGAAAATATATACAACTGTTCTGTTGTGATAAAAAGAAAATATATACAACTGTTCTGTTGTGATGTAAAGAAAATATATAAACTGTTCTGTTGTGATGTAAAGAAAATATATACAACTGTTCTGTTGTGAAGTAGAGAAAATATATACAACTGCTCTGTTGTGACATAGAGAAAATATATACAACTGTTCTGTTGTGAAGTAGAGAAAATATATACAACTGTTCTGTTGTGAAGTAGAGAAAATATATACAACTGCTCTGTTGTGACATAGAGAAAATATATACAACTGTTCTGTTGTGATGTAAAGAAAATATATACAACTGTTCTGTTGTGACAGTAGAGAAAATATATACAACTGCTCTGTTGTGAAGTAGAGAAAATATATACAACTGCTCTGTTGTGATGTAAAGAAAATATATACAACTGTTCTGTTGTGATGTGAAGAAAATATATACAACTGTTCTGTTGTGACAGAGAGAAAATATATACAACTGTTCTGTTGTGACATAGAGAAAATATATACAACTGTTCTGTTGTGACATAGAGAAAATATATACAACTGTTCTGTTGTGACATAGAGAAAATATATACAACTGTTCTGTTGTGACATAGAGAAAATATACACAACTGTTCTGTTGTGATGTAAAGAAAATATATACAACTGTTCTGTTGTGAAGTAGAGAAAATATATACAACTGTTCTGTTGTGATGTAAGAGAAAATATATACAACTGTTCTGTTGTGAAGTAGAGAAAATATATACAACTGTTCTGTTGTGATGTAAAGAAAATATATACAACTGTTCTGTTGTGACAGAGAAAATACATACAACTGCTCTGTTGTGACATAGAGAAAATATATACAACTGTTCTGTTGTGTAGAGAAAATATATACAACTGTTCTGTTGTGAAGTAGAGAAAATATATACAACTGTTCTGTTGTGATGTAGAGAAAATATATACAACTGTTCTGTTGTGAAGTAGAGAAAATATATACAACTGTTCTGTTGTGATGTAAAGAAAATATATACAACTGTTCTGTTGTGATGTAAAGAAAATATATACAACTGTTCTGTTGTGACAGAGAAAATACATACAACTGCTCTGTTGTGACATAAAGAAAATATATACAACTGTTCTGTTGTGAAGTGGAGAAAATATATACAACTGTTCTTTTGTGATGTAAAGAAAATATATACAACTGTTCTGTTGTGATGTAAAGAAAATATATACAACTGTTCTGTTGTGATGTGAAGAAAATATATACAACTGTTCTGTTGTGACAGAGAGAAAATACATACAACTGCTCTGTTGTGACATAGAGAAAATATATACAACTGTTCTGTTGTGACATAGAGAAAATAAACAACTGTTTTGTTGTGGTGTAAAGAAAATATATACAACTGTTGTGTTGTGAAGTAGAGAAAATATATACAACTGTTCTGTTGTGATGTAAAGAAAATATATACAACTGTTCTGTTGTGAAGTAGAGAAAATATATACAACTGTTCTGTTGTTATGTAAAGAAAATATATACAACTATTTTATTGTGACAGAGAAAATACATACAACTGCTCTGTTTTGACATAGAGAAAATATATACAACTGTTCTGTTGTAGAGAAAATATATACAAGTGTTCTGTTGTAAAGTATAGAAAATATATACAAGTGTTCTGTTGTGAAGTAGAGAAAATATATACAACTGCTCTGTTGTGAAGTAGAGAAAATATATACAACTGTTGTGTTGTGAAGTAGAAAAAATATATACAACTGCTGTGTTGTGAAGTAGAGAAAATATATCCACTGCTCTGTTGTGACATACAGAAAATATACACAACTGTTCTGTTGTGATGTAAAGAAAATATATACAACTGTTCTGTTGTGAAGTAGAGAAAATATATACAACTGTTCTGTTGTGATGTAAAAAAAATATATACAACTGTTCTGTTGTAACAGAGAGAAAATACATACAACTGCTGTGTTGTGAAGTAGAGAAAATATATACAACTGTTCTGTTGTGATGTAAAGAAAATATATACAACTGTTCTGTTGTAACATGGAGAAAATACATACAACTGCTCTGTTGTGACAGAGAAAATACATACAACTGCTCTGTTGTGACAGAGAAAATATATACAACTGCTCTGTTGTGACATATAGAAATATACACAACTGTTCTGTTGTGATGTAAAGAAAATATATACAACTGTTCTGTTGTGAAGTAGAGAAAATATATACAACTCTTCTGTTGTGGCATTAATATATCAAACATTAGCTACACAAATATCAAACTAAAATTTTAAACTTTATTGGTTTTTGTGTCACTTTTAAATATTTCAAAGCCCAACTTGTTAACTCCTGGTTTTTGTGTTTGAGATTATGTAACAATTTTCACTGAAATGACAAACTAGAGGAAAGCGGCTAATCAATATAACCGACCATTAGAAGGAACACTGAGATTTGACCATTACTCTTACAACAAACCTATTTCCCAAATGAATGGAGCACATTTTTAGCATGAACCCTAGAATTTTCAGTTTGAGTACACTAAACACAATGCTATTTTTGGTTTTCATTCATAGTGAATAATTCAGAAGTGTATTTTTAATAAGCATATTTTAGCATTTAACTGATATGACAGAGAAAACAAAATTTAAAAAAAAATTATTTTGGGATTTATCTGCAAGTACTTCCAGACTGTTAACACACTATTGTAAAATTAGCAGTTCCTTCCAGACTGTTAACACACTATTGTAGAACAGTTCCTTGTTGTAAAAAATAAGTTTGTTTATAAATTACTACACATTTCAATTTGGGCCACTTTTTTTTCTTTTACATGCAAAGCTACACAACAGCTATCTGTGCTAACCATCCCTAATTTAGTAGTGTAAGTCTGGAGGGAAGGCAGCTTGTCATCAACACCTACTGCCAACCCTTGGGCTACTCTTTTACCAACGAATAGTGGGATTGAACGTCACATTATGGTGCCCCCACAGATGAAAGAGTGAGCATGTTTATTTTAATGGGGATTCCGAACCTGCTACCCACAGACCATACTTGAGTACCTTAACCACCTGGACATGCTGGGCTCTGGCTACATAGATATGTTTTATTTTAACAATAGTAAATATAAGCTCCTACTAGTCTGTTGTCAAGCAGCTGTTAACTACAGTTCCTGCAACCTGTTAATATGTGGTTGACCAAATTAAATCAACAGTTATGTCAATTAACTGTTAAAAATATGACTAAAGAAGTTAGTTCAATAATTATTAAGATATTTCTACCAAAAATTAAAACATGATTAAACACACTAATTCAACAAGTTTCTCTTAACTTCTAAAATTGGCTCATCAATTTATTAATTCAACAGTTTCAGTGTCTCAACTTATGTTTAAAAATGATCAAAAATATTGATTCAACAAGAACTGCAACTTATTGTTCATTACTTCTACTCACTATGTTAACAGACTGGTAAGTCCACTAAACAGGTATATGACTGAAATTTGATTTACCTTTCAGTGCTTCTACTAACTGTGTTAACACTGGTTATATCAACTAAATAGACACACTGTATGACTGAAACATATCTTTCATTACTTCTACTATGTTAACACAGTGGTTATATCAACTAAACAGACATGTGTGGCTGAACTTGATTTAACATTCATTCACAGGACTGTAACATGAGATTTCTCATCAACTTTATTTAAAGTAGAAACATCTATACAAGTACAGAGTTTAACCAAATTTTGATTATTTTGAAGAAGCACCACTATTTACACCAACCAGAGATCCTAAAACACAAGTACCTGCTGGACATAACAAAATATACTAGGTGGTAAATTTTATGAGACATGATTACAGTGTATATAGTTGTTGACACAGTTATACTGTTGTTTACATTGTTTCACCTGATCTGGTTACACAATAGTGAAACTTGCACAGTTAAAACTGATTTTACATAAGATATACAACTCTTAATCTAGAACATGAAACTAATAACCTGCTTTACATTAAAATCATCTTTCATTAGAGTTGAAGTAACAAACACAAAAGGAATTTAAATAAATATGTGCTAGTTACATTTTCACCAGTTCGACATGTCACAATGACAACTACAAGTAATTAAACTCACACAAGATTAACATCTCTGGTTTTGTTGTTCTCTCCACTTAGCCTAAAAAACACAATAGATCAGTCAACTTTAAGTTATAAACATGATCCCCAACAGTTCCAACTGCTGTTAGAGTTACAGTTTAGCCAGACCAGAAAGTTAAGACTATGGTATTTTCCATCCTGTCAGTAACAGACACAGCTTACTGGCATTCAGCATAGAAGTACAAAACAAATCAGCAGTTTTGTTGTTTTTTTACAATATATCTCAACATTTAACATATAGACAAGAAATATTTTATCACAAACCTTTGAAAATATTGAATACAAGTTAAAGATCCTAATATTGGGACTTAAAATAAAAATATCAGCATAAGTACATCCCATAATTCAAATGTATGAACAAGTATTTACAGTGTATTTTCAACCCAAACTTTCCTACAATGTGTTTCATCAACATTATCTGGTAATACAAAATATAATGATCAGATCACTAACACTTGAACAGATGCCCACTTTGGACTGCTTGGCTTTCTTAAGAAAATTGATTAAAATAACCTCTTTCTGATAAGATTTTTATAAAACCTTTCTCAACAAACTTAAGAAATTAATACTGGGTGGTTTTAAGCCGATACAAAACTGATTAACTCTTTAAACTATGAGAAATGTTCATGGGCCTAGAATAAAAATTCCTACTCTAATGAGGGGTAAAGATTTAAGTAACAATAAAATGGACTTTTTATGTTCTGTTTCTGTTATTTCACAAACTGATTACCAGTAACACCAATTCAATGAAAATAATACACCTGTCAGAACTCTGATTAATACATCTGTCCATTCTCGAAAATGTGGTACTTTCCAGGACATTGTCACACATTTTGTACAAGCCACAACATTTTAATGTAAAGTAACTCTGACAAAATTAACAAAGTATTATGGTGTCAAATAACAGGCCTCTCAGCAGCAGACATAAGAGACAATAACAGAATTCCCAGCAGTAGACACAACAGCCAATAAGAGACCTCCTACTAGTGTCTACTACTCAGCCTTTAAAATAAAAGCTATACTTGACAAATTACAGGGTGAAATTTACTGAAATATGGGCTATAATTAGCAAGATTTCACTTTCAAAGATATTAAATTATATTCAATTAAGTCCTATACATTTCAAACATAGTTATTTCACACCCTATACTTAAAAACTGAGATTGGCTTTTCATGACTTCCAACTGAAAACATTTACATATCACTGGGTATAAAACTGTGTTCAGGTTACAACATGTGCTACAACTTACATTTACATAAAAAGGTAGTGAAAGAAATTATATACATTTTCTAAAACCTGAAGCATTAAAATCAAGCTATTATGGAATTTAGGCATCTTTTAAATATTATGGTTAAAAAAAACAAGCTTTAACAGTTTGCTGGGAGGTGCAATAAGACAGAATCCAAATTACTACAGAGAGAAATTAAAACTAAATAGAAAGTTTAGACTACAATCTCAAGTTCTAAGAGCAGTAACCTTTTTATATAATTTTATCTTCAAGTTGTCACAACATTAGAACATACATCTTAATTCTGAAAGTTAATAAGATAAAACAGTATAAAACATGCTCAAGATGGCCGAGCCTGACCCTTCAGAGACTGCTGTCCCATTCCTTGTTTCTTTGATGTAAGGTTAATTACTTCATTAGACAGCTTTTCTAGGTCCTGGAAAAGAAATTAACAATGATAATTCAGGCAGATTAGGTATGTGTCACATGTTCTTTACAATCATGGAAAAAATTGAACTTTTCTACTCTGGTAAAAACAACAATGTTGAGCTTTTCCACACAATTACAAACAAGTGCTGAGCTTTTCTATTCAGTTAAAAACAACAGTGTCAAGGTTTTCTAATCGGTTAAAAACAATGGTGTCAAGCTTTTCTACTCGGTTAAAAACAACAGTGTCGAGCTTTTCTACTTGGTTAAATACAACAGACTAGTTTATTAGAATTGTCACTGCTGTTACTCAACCAGAAACAATGAAAAGAATCACCACTCATTATTAGATTTAGCCAGTAATGTTGCAAAGTCATCAGCCATTAAATGGCAATGATGCAGAAGAAAAACTTATTTTAGCAAGATAAAATATGTTTATGATATTAACATACCTGCTGGAGATGCATATTCTTGATCAGTGTTTCTTCCAACATTCTTTGCATGCGACGGTTGATTTCTCGGAGATTTTCATCTCCTTTATCTTTTATGAAGTCAACAACACGTTTCACAGTGAGTTTATCATGAGGTGTAATGTGATGGTGCTCTATTAAAAAAAAGAGAAAATTGAATTTTCATATATTCTGACATGTTGTTAATCTATCATAGCATATGGAAATTGGGCCTGCTGTAACATATCATGGTAGTGTTATATAAATGTACTTCTTGAAATGTCTAAAGTAACAACTGAAGGCTTAAGAACAAAATGGACTTACTGAAATGTGTAAATTAATGGGAATTAAAACTATTAATAAGAAAGTGGACATATAAGTATATTTAAATGTTTTAAAATACTTAATATAAAATATACTTTAAAACATTTTTAAACCTTTCACAATGACTTACATATCATCTATGACAATACAAATGGTAATACTTACAGTAAGGTGTCAACAAATAAGGTACACCTACTATCTTGATACAAACAGTAATACTTACACTAAGGGGTGTCAACAAGTAAGGAATACTTACTATCTTGATACAAACAGTAGTACTTACACTAAGGGGTGTCAACAAGTAAGGAATACTTACTATCTTGATACAAACAGTAATACTTACACTAAGGGGTGTCAACAAGTAAGGAATACTTACTATCTTGATACAAACAGTAGTACTTACACTAAGGGGTGTCAACAAGTAAGGAATACTTACTATCTTGATACAAACAGTAATACTTACACTAAGGGGTGTCAACAAGTAAGGAATACTTACTATCTTGATACAAACAGTAGTACTTACACTAAGGGGTGTCAACAAGTAAGGAATACTTACTATCTTGATACAAACAGTAGTACTTACACTAAGGGGTGTCAACAAGTAAGGTATACTTACTATCTTGATACAAACAGTAGTACTTACACTAAGGGGTGTCAACAAGTAAGGTATACTTACTATCTTGATACAAACAGTAGTACTTACACTAAGGGGTGTCAACAAGTAACGTATACTTACTATCTTGATACAAACAGTAGTACTTACACTAAGGTGTGTCAACAAGTAAGGAATACTTACTATCTTGATACAAACAGTAGTACTTACACTAAGGGGTGTCAACAAGTAAGGAATACTTACTATCTTAATACAAATAGTAGTACTTACACTAGGGGATGTCAAAAAGTAAGGAATACTTACTATCTTGATACAAACAGTAGTACTTACACTAAAGGGTGTCAACAAGTAAGGTATACTTACTATCTTGATACAAACAGTAATACTTACACTAAGGGGTGTCAACAAGTAAGGAATACTTACTATCTTGATACAAACAGTAGTACTTACACTAAGGGGTGTCAACAAGTAAGGTATACTTACTATCTTGATACAAACAGTAGTACTTACACTAAGGGGTGTCAACAAGTAAGGAATACTTACTATCTTGATACAAACAGTAATACTTACACTAAGGGGTGTCAACAAGTAAGGTATACTTACTGTTTTGATACAAACAGTAATACTTACACTAAGGGGTGTCAACAAGTAAGGTATACTTACTGTTTTGATACAAACAATAATACAGTAAGGTGTCAACAAGTAAGGTATACTTACTGTTTTGATACAAACAGTAATACACTAAGATGTCAACAAGTAAGGTACATTTGCTATCTTGATACAAACAGTACTACTTACAGTAAAGGGTGTCAACACGTAAGGTCTACTTACTGTCTTGATACAAGCAGTAATACTTACATTAAGGTGTCAGTTTCTTTCAAAAAATTCTACATTTCATGAATATAACTTTTATTTTGTGTATGAAATTAAAATGTTCTCAATATACTAAACCCTACCTGCCCTCCCCTCCATACAGTAATACTGTATTATTTCAGTCTTCTTTACCAGATCATCTGCCAATGCTGCATTACTCACTTCCAGGTGGTTTATCTGTTACAGAATGTTTAGTGTTATTCATAATAACTGTACCAGCGTGTTGTGTACAAGATCAAATATCTTATTATAACATTCATTTGTACTAGTGTGTAGTGTATCAGATTTAATATCTGATTACAACATTTATTGATACTAGTGTCTTGTGTATCGGATCCAATATTTGATTACAACATTCATTTGTACGAGTGTCTAGTGTATCAGATCCAATATCTGGTTACAACATTCATTTGTACTAGTGTGTAGTTTTTCAGGTCCAATATCTGATTACATTCATTTATACTAGTGTCTAGTTTACCAGATCCAATATCTGATCACAACATTCATTTTTACTATTGTCTAATGTATCAGATCCAATAGTTGATTACAACATTCATTTGTACAAGTATATAGTGTATAAAGTACAATGTCTGACTACAACATTCATTTGTTCTAGTGTCTAGTGTATCAGATCCAATAACTGATTACAACATTCATTTGTATTAGTGTGTGGTGTATCAGGTCCAATATCTGATTACAAGTTTAATTTCAGAAGGCTGTTGTGCATAAAATTCTGTATCTAGTATTAAAATCTTAAAATACTCTGTAAATCAGCATCTACTACATTATCTTTATTTTGTCCCAAAAGAACCACTTTCAAGTATTACAAATTGAACCTCTGAGAATGAAGAAACTTAGCTGACAAATGTCAAAGTTTTTAATTATGAATCTTCCATACCTTAAGTTTAAATAATGTTGGAATGAATCTATCACTTCTGTAAAACTATGATGGAATGAATCTATCACTTCTGTAAAACTATGTTGGAATGAATATATCACTTCTGTGAAACTATGTTGGAATAAACCTATCATTTCTGTAAAACTATGTTGGAATGAATCTATCATTTCTGTAAAACTATGTTGGAATGAATCTATCACTTCTGTAAAACTATGTTGGAATGAATCTATCACTTCTGTAAAACTATGTTGGAATGAACCTATCACTTCTGTAAAACTATGTTGGAATGAATCTTTAACTTCTGTAAAACTATGTTGGAATGAACCTTTATCTTCTGCAAAACTTACCTTTTCCTCCATGTTCCATTTCTCTTGCTGTAATCCTGCAATCCTTGATAAAAGATCATTGTTTTCTTGTTCCAACAGCGTTGGTGTAGTTCTTGCTGATGACTGAAATACAAGAAATAAAAATCCAAGAACAGTTATCATTACATCATCGTGTCATGTTCAAACATTGTTTATAACATCTGAGAACAGTCTATTATTAAAACATTATATCATGATGTCATGTTCACACATTGTTTATAACATCTGAGTATAGTCTATTATTAAAACATTACATCATGTCATGTTCAAACATTGTTTATAACATCTGAGAACAGTCTATTATTAAAACATTACATGATGTCATGTTCAAGTATTGTCATTAAAACACTACATCATCATGTCATGTTCAAACATTGTTTAGAACATCTGAGAACAGTCTATTATTAAAACATTACATGATGTCATGTTCAAGTATTGTCATTAAAACACTACATCATCATGTCATGTTCAAACATTGTTTAGAACATCTGAGAACAGTCTATTATTAAAACATTACATCATGATGTCATATTCGAACATCATTTATAACATCTGAGAACTGTCTGTTATTAAAACATTACATCATGATGTCATGTTCAAACATTCCTTATAACATTTGAGAACAGTCAGGTGTAAGACACCATATGTCTTTATCTAAAATGTGTACAAGTTGTTTTTCTGTTCCTTTCAAGTTTAAGCAGTAAAACCACAATCCTGAGCAAACACTTATTACTATGCTATTGTTAATTTTAAGCTCTGTATCCCTGAGGTTTTATGAATGGATACTCATTACAACGTAAGCCTAAACGTTCCTGACTGTAATTTCAAGAAAGTTAATGGCAGGTGAAGTTGTCTGATAAGATACTCTTCTATACTGATCCTGACTACAAACCTGTCCACCTGTTGTAGTAACAATTTCATTACTGCTACTCGTCACTGCAGCATGTTCTCGGCTGCTGTCCAGGTTTCCTCCGGACATTAAACTCCAAGAACTAATACTGCTGGTGTCACCCTTGTGGCGATCAGTGGCATCTCGGGGCTGGATGATGTCGTCCACTGTTAAAAAACAGAATCATAAACTTATAAACTATGGAAGATAACAAGGTCATGGGACACATTAGGTGTTGACTCATATCCTACTTTAAAATATAGCAATAAAAACTAAATCAACAGATATGCTTCACACACATTAGATGTTCACTCAAGTAGTACTTTAATACAAAGCAATAAAACTACATCAACCCAAATACTTGACACATTAGGTGTTGACTTACTAGTACTTTAAAAACCATAGCAATAAATCTATATTAATTAAATACTTGACATATTAGGTACAGCCTCATGTTGTGCTTTAAAAAAGCAATATATCTACATTAACCAACACACTTGACACATGTTGACTCATGTAGTACTTCAAAACATAAAAATAAAACAACATCAACCAACATCCTTGACACATCAAGTGATAACTCATCTACTGCTTTAAAACATAACAAACAAAATAAATTAAACAATGTCTTAACACATTTGTGTCGAATCATTTTATACCTTAAGTCATATGATTATACACTATATTCACAAACATACTTGACTCAGTAGGTGTTGACTCATCTAATACATCTTGAAGTCGGTCTTGTAACTTCTCTGCTCTTCTCCTTTCTTGTTGTAGCTGTTTCTTTAATTCTTTCACCTTAAAACAAAATCAACCATATAAGATGTCTTACAAGAACATTACAAAAGTGGTCTATAAACAGTTAGGTTATTCACCAGAGTATACAAAACAAGATATCTAAAAAGAACACTACAGACAGTCAGGTTGTTCACAACACTATACAAAACAAGGTATCTTAAAATAACACTACAGTGGTCTATAAACAGTTAGGATGTTCACCATGGTATACAAAACAAGATATCTTAAGAGAACACTAGAAACAGTGGTCTATAAACAGGTTGTTCACTGTAGTATACAAAACAAGGTATTTTAAAAGAACATTAAAAACAGTGGTCCATAAACAGGTTGTTCACAACAGTATACACAATAAGGTATCTTAAACACTAAAAACACTGATCTGTAAAAAGGGTGTTCACCCCAGTTTACAAAACAAGGTATCTTAAAAGTACAGTACAAACATCGAACTATAAACAGCTTCATCACCAGAGAATAGAAAACAAGATATCTTAAAAGAACATTAAAAACAGTAGTCTATAAACAGGTTGTTCACTGTAGTATACAAAACAAGGTATTTTAAAGGAATATTACAAACAGTGGTCTATAAACAAGTTGTTCACCACAGTTTCCAAAAGGAGGTATCTTAAAAAAACACTACAAAAAGTGGTCTATAAACAGTTAGGTTATTCACCAGAGTATAAAAAATAAGATATCTTGAAAGAACGTTACAAACAGTGGTCAATAAACAGTTAGGTTGTTCATCAGAGTATACAAAACAAGATATCTTAAAATAACACTGCAAACAGTGGTTTATAAACAATTAGGTTGTTAACCACAGTACACAAAACAAGGTATCTTGGAAGAACACTACGAAAAGGTTGTTCAACAGAGTATACAAAACAAGATATTTTAAAAGAACATTATAAACAGTGGTCTATAAACAGTTAGGGTATTCACTAGAGTATAGAAAACAAAATATCTTCAAAGAACTTTACAAACAGTCATCTATAAACAGTTAGTTTGTTCACCAGAGTATACAAAACTAGATATTTTAAAAGAAGACTACAAACAGGTTTTTCACCAGAGTATAGAAAACAAGGTATCTTAAAAGAACATTACAAACAGTGACCTATAAATAGTTAGGGTATTCACCACAGTATACAAAACAAAATATCTTAAAAGAAAAGTATAAACACTGGTCTATAAACAGGTTGTTCATCAGAGTATACAAAACAAGGTATCTTAAAAGAACATTACAAACAGTGATCTATAAGCAGGTTGTTCTCCAGAGTATACAAAGTATGTTATCTTTATCAAAAACATTGGTCTATAAACAGTTTTGTTGTTCACCACAGCATACAAAACAAGGTACCTCAAACAAATATTACAAACAGTGGTCTATAAACAGGTTGTTCACCACAGTCTCCAAAAGGAGGTATCTTAAAAGAACACTACAAACAGTGGTCTATAAACAGTTAGGTCATTCACTAGAGTATGCAAAACAAAATATCTTTAAAGAAAAGTACAAACAATGATTAATAAACAGGTTGTTCACCACAGTATACAAAACAAGGTATGTTTTGTAACGAATATTAAAAACAGTGGTCTATAAACAGGTTGTTCACCAGAGTATACAAAACAAGGTATCTTAAAAGAACACTACAAACAGTGGTTTATAAACAGTTAGGTTGTTCAGCACAGTATACAAAACAAGATATCTTAAGAGAACACTACAAACAATGATCTATAAACAGGTTGTTCACCAGAGTATACAAAACAAGGTATCTTAAATGAACACTACAAACAGTGGTCTAGAAACAATTAGATTGTTCACCACAGTATACAAACCAAGGTATCTTAAAAGAACATTAAAAACAGTGGCCCATAAACCGTTACATTGTTCACCACAGCATATAAAACAAGGTATCGTAAAAGAACACTACAAACAGTGAGCTATAATCAGGTTGTTCACCAGAGTATACAAAATAAGATATCTTGAAGAAACATTACAAACAGTGGTCTACAAACAGGTTGTTCACCAGAACACAGAAAACAAGATATCTTGAAGAAACACTACAAACAGTGGTTTATTAACAGTTAGGTTGTTCAGCACAGTATACAAAACAAGGTATCTTAAAAGAACACTACAAACAATGGTCTAGAAACAATTAGATTGTTCACCACAGTATACAAACCAAGGTATCTTAAAAGAACATTAAAAACAGTGGTCCATAAACCGTTATGTTGTTCACCACAGCATACAAAACAAGGTATCTTAAAAGAACACTACAAACAGTGGTCTACAAATAGGTTGTTCACCAGAGTACAGAAAACAAGATATTTTGAAAGAACGTTACAAATAATGGTCTATAAACAGTTAGGTTGTTCAGCACAGTATACAAAACAAGGTATCGTAAAAGAACATTATAAACAGTGGTCTATGAACAGGTTGTTCACTCAAGTATACAAAGGATTTAAAAGAACATTACAAATAATTGTCTATAAACAGCTACGTTGTTCACCAAAGGGCATCTTTTAAGTTTATATCAGCTACACTGAAATATGTAATACCCTTTTCTAACTCCTGTGTTCTTTATCCTTCAGGTTCATCACAATTGTTTAACATCAAACCAGACAGGAAGTTGGGAAGAACTATTTGCCTTGTAAATGATAACATTTTACTTGTAGAGTTAAAAGGTTACAAACGCGAGTTGGGAAATTAATTTCATTACTTAAAGCTATCAATTACATAAACCCATGTAGATAAGTAGTTAATCAGATTTATAACTAAACCAATAAATATCATGAATATAATAACAAAAAACTGAAATTAGTGTGTCCAACTATTCAGATGACTGAAATATTGCCATTATGATTTATAATTATTATTTTTAAGTACTTAAGGTTGAAACTACACAGTGTACTAGAGTACATCACATATAATAAGACTGAAACTACATGGTGTACTAGAATACATTTGACCAAGACTGCATAGTGTGTTAAAGTAATCCTTATAAAATTAATGCAAGAAAATTATATTTGATTAGCTATACTCATGACTAATACCATGTTGAAGTTCAATGTAAATGGGTAGCCTGCTCTGATCTAATGCTAACATAATTATTTACATTGTAAAATGCTTGTTTTCAAGAAGTACATATGTAATCCAAAGTCATAATTTAATAATGATGAACTACAGTACATAACAAACTGTAAAAGGTAAAATTTTACAGTTATGATTGCTATAATGAAACGTTAGGATGGAATACCTCTACAATGTTGTTTTTCATGCTATTGCACACACACAAAAGCACTTCCTTCTTTCTCAACTTTTCAACTTTCATTTTGTACAGTTAGAGCTTCAAGTTTTTCTAGGAATTATTCTGTACATTAATTTGTTTAAAACAAAACTGTACCAAAAATGTTTTTCTTGTTACAATTCAAACAAATATTGAAATAATCAATAAATAATTTACCACAATAAACTGTTAAGCTACTAAGGAATAATACCATTGCAAGACCCTTTTTTTCTTGGATTTTTCTATCTTCTAAGATATCTTTAATGTCTTGCTTCAACTTTACAATTTTTTCTTCAAACTCCTTGCACTGGGCTTGAGAGATCTCCAATTGCAGTGTCAGGTCCTAAGAGTCACATTGAACAACCATAAACATTATAACATTCAGCTAATATAGTACAAAAAACAATATACAGTTTCTTAACCTCAATCACTAATACTGATTATAACCTCTCCACTGTAAATATTCACTCACTACAGTGAAACAATCCAATTCTCGACAATAAAAATTTGGATAAGTTTAAAGTTCACCTTTACTATGTACACAAACTGATACAAATAAGTTAATAGTATTTCAAAATACTGTGTTGTAAAAAACACTAAACTTATAAGTAATAAATGTAACAATGTTTTTCACTTATTTTATCCAAATACTCTTTTATTTTACCTATCTTAACATGCAATTAATGAATGTTGAAGTTCACTAAACCAGAGATCTCATATAACGCAGTACCTCCAACAAACCACTTGCATGCATCATAAAATTCTTTTAGTATTTTTTTAAGCTAGTTTCTAAATAATTGAGCAACTGAATAAATGAAAGATCTCCATACGGGGACAACTTTTTATACTAAAAATCTGAACAAAAACAGTAAAGAATAATGTAATTACAAATAAAACTTTAAAATATAACTTAACATTAGGAATTATTAGCAACTTCCTTCAGTTTTCTAAAAGTAAATATTTCTAACACCGTAAAGAGCAAAACACAAAATATGAGTGTTTTCTGATGTAGGGAAAACAGTTGATGTACACTGTGGATGTTGATGGTTATAACCAGTCTCTGATGTAAGGAAAACAGTTGATGTACACTATGGATATTGATGGTTATAAATAATCTCTGATGAAGGAAAAAACAACTGATGTACACTGTGGATGTTGATTATTATAACTAGTCTATGATCTAGGGAAAACAGTTGATGTACACTGTGGATGTTGATGGTTATAAGTAATCACTGATGTAGGGAAAATAGTTGATGTACACTGTGGATGTTCATGGTTATAAATAATCTCTGATGAAGGAAAAAACAACTGATGTACACTGTGGATGTTGATTATTATAACTAGTCTATGATGTAGGGAAAACAGTTGATGTACACTGTGGATGTTGATGGTTATAAGTAATCACTGATGTAGGGAAAATAGTTGATGTACACTGTGGATGTTCATGGTTATAAATAATCTCTGATGAAGGAAAAAATAACTGATGTACACTGTGGATGTTAATGGTTATAACTAGTTTCTGATGTAGGGAAAACAGGATGTTTTAGGTTATGTCTAGTTATTGGTTTACAGAAGACATTCAATTTACAAACATGGATATTACATGTTATGACTAGTCTCTCATAGAGGAAAAACAGTAAATTTACAACACGATGTTATAAGCTATAACTAACCACTGGTTTAGGGAAAACAGTTGAATTACAATATAAATATTACAGGTTATCAACAGACAATTCAACACATATATTAAATGATTACACTTATTGGTTCCAAAGACTTACCTCAATATTACAAGTTATTAATAAACAATCCCAAGTATATGTTACTACACTTATTGGTTCCAAAGACTTACCTCAATATTACAAGTTATTAATAAACAATCCCAAGTATATGTTACTACACTTATTGGTTCCAAAGACTTACCTCAATATTACAAGTTATTAATAAACAATCCCAAGTATATGTTACTACACTTATCAGTTCCAAAGACTTACTTTAACTTGTGATTCCATTTCTTCTTGAAGACAGTTCACACTATGTATATGTTCCTGCTGCTTCTGTGCTAAAACTCCTTCAAAATGAAGTTTTGTATTTTCAAGAGTTTTTTCTCTTTCTTTAAGATTCTCTTCAAGGACTTTCTTTTCACTCCTCAACAAAGTGACCTGTTCCTCTAGAGACTGGGTTGACCATTGATATTGCTCTAAATCTCTGCTCCGTTTCTGGAAGGATAGTTTACACATTTAAACATATATTCTCTCCAAATAAGAGAATATTTTACTTCAAATACTCACTAATATATTTCTTTAGACATTCCTTTTTCTATTGTGAATTATGAAAAGTAATTTGAAAATGTAAAATTAATCAGGCATTCTATGTAAAATCAATGGCCAGGACATACAGAAATCTTCAATATTACCATACTGGCCTAATTATAAGGCAATATTTTTTTTTTAATAATTAAGCTAAACAATCCATAGTTGCCTTATAATCATGGCTGACCAAAAGCCCCTCACCCCTACTCAAGCCTATCACGTTCCTGAACATCCAAATAATGCACGTGCCAGACATTTGCTCAAGGTGACCTCTAATTCTAGCAACTAATCTACCTGCAAGCTATTCAGTTATTTCACTGATTTTGCAGACCTAAAAATGTTTATGACATTAAACGTTTTCTTTCCAATGGTTTCTGATTACCAATATTATATTGGTAATCACCCAAAAATCAGGCCAATGCATTATTGGTTTATTACTTCAACTATTGCATTTACTGTGGTTAAAACATATAATAATTCTTACTTCTAATCTAATAGTATCAAATGTAATAATTAAAACCAACAAAGCAACAGGTATTCATAAAAACCGTTAATACAAATTTATTATTTCATTGGAAATATTTCAAGAACAAAACATTTATTACCCAGGCTGAACTACGAAGCTATAAAGAAAACAAAATTTCTTCAACTTTTTATTAAAGTAGAAGAACATCAACAACTGCCACATCACAGAAGTAGTTTCTTTATGATATGCCAAGATATACTTCGAAAAGTGCACAAAAGTGGTAGAAATAATTTTGGATAAGAAAAACCAGACAAATGTTGAATGTTCCCATGTACCTTTTCAACTTTCTTTTACTGAGACTGTTGATATCTTAGTTAAAAACCCAATGAAACATATGGTGTATATACCAGTCTTTTCAGCTTTTAAACCTACTTTCAATAGTAAGAGAAACAGGTGGTCACTTGCATGAGAAACCCACCACGAAAGTTGCAGAAGGTGCTACATTTCAGCTTTTTAATCTACTTTTATTAGTGAGTTACATGGGTTATAAGTTGTGTAAAGAAACCCACTGTAAGAGATGCAGTATATGTACCTTTTATTAGTGAGTTACATGGGTTATAAGTTGTGTAAAGAAACCCACTGTAAGAGATGCAGTATATGTACCTTTTCAGTTTCCAATAAACTTTTCAGTTCTTCAATCTGATGAGAAAACTCCTCCTTCAATCGAACAGTTTCCTGGGTGTGATGATCAGCTGTTTCTTGAAGATGAACAGCCATCTCATCCAAAAGAACCTTCCGTTTTTCTGCTTGCTAAAATAAGAAGTTCCAAGTTTTAATCAGTTATTAAGCATTACACTTGTTAAAATTAAAAATTTTAAATTTTATATCTTGTTAAACTAGAGAAAAAATCATTAACATCTTAAAACATTACTAACCTTAAAAGATTCACTATAATACTCTGTACAAGTAACTGAACTGTTTAAAACATTACCAACATTAAGAGATTCACTACAATATACTGTACAACTAACTGAACTGTTTAAAATATTACCAACCTTAAGAGATTGACTGCAAAACTCTGTATAACTAACTGAACTGTTTAAAACATTACCAAACCAGCCTTAAGAGATTGACTACAATACTCTGTACAAGTAACTGAACTGTTTAAAACATTACCAACGTTAAGAGGTTCACTACAATATACTGTACAACTAACTGAACTGTTTAAAACATTACCAACCATAAGAGATTCATTACAATACTCTGTACAAGTAACTGAACTGTTTAAAACATTACCAACCTTAAGAAATTGACTACAATACTCTGTACAAGTGACTGAACTGTTTAAAATATTACCAACCTTAAGAGATTGACTACAATACTCTGTACAAGTAACTGAACTGTTTAAAACATTACCAAACCAACCTTAGAGATTGACTACAATACTCTGTACAAGTAACTGAACTGTTTAATACATTACCAACCATAAGAGATTCACTACAATACTCTGTACAAGTAACTGAACTGTTTAAAACATTACCAACCATAAGAAATTGACTACAATACTCTGTACAAGTAACTGAACTGTTTAAAACATTACCAACCATAACAGATTCACTACAATACTCTGTACAAGTGACTGAACTGTTTAAAACATTACCAATCTTAAGAGATTCACTACAATACTCTGTACAAGTGACTGAACTGTTTAAAACATTACCAACCTTAAGCGATTCATTACAATACTCTGTACAAGTATCTGAAATGTTTAAAACATTACCTCCCTTAAGAGATTCACTACAATACTCTGTAAAAGTAACCGAAATGTTTAAAACATTACCAGCCTTAAGCGATTCACTACAATACTCTGTACAAGTGACTGAACTGTTTAAAACATTACCAACCTTAAGAGATTCACTACAACTTGTTTCAGCTTTATTCTTCTCATCTAAGGCTTTATCAAGTTCCTTCAGAAGATTTTCAACTTGGATCTGAGATTCCTGTCAGTGTAATTTTCATCTTTCAGTGTATGAAGAAATATTCATCTCTAGATTTCTACTTTCAATCTTGTACATGTTGTGATGGTTTTTAATAAGCTGTCCAAATCGTTTATATTTTCACGTGAATCATAAATATGAAACTAGAACCATTTTAGATATTTCTTTAAATGGACTTGATCCAAATGATAAAATTGTCATACCTACTTCACATAGAGCAAATATTATAGATCATAAACTGACACATAAACTATTGTTCCTTTGCAATTACTATCACATCATGAATATTGCATATATGTTATTATTACACACACTGAATAAGGATGTTTTTTTAAAACCTCTTTCATATATATATTATTGGCTTATGAAGATTTAAGTACTAAAAAAACTGTATTTAATTTTAAAGTTTTAGGTTTAAACATTGTACCCTAAGTTCATAGAACATCATAATATACTAGTGTTAAAGATTAACCCTTAAATGGCAGTCATCATAAATTTATGATGCTACTTACAACATTCCCACTGTTTAAAGGTTAAAAACATGTTAACAGTGAAGATACGTAACATAGAAACATAAAAATATGCAAGTGAACAGGTTACACCATAAATCACTTCCAGTCTAATAATTAGTGACATCTTACATCATATAAAGTGTAGTGACCAACTGAAGATGTGTGTGTGTGTGTGTATATATATATTTTAAAAAATTTCTATGCAAGAAACTATTGGATTACTTTAAACAATGCACAGTTTTATAACCTCTATTTTCCAACCATAAATTAAAACTATTTTCAACCTCACATTGTTAATACTGATAATTTTCTTATTCAAGAAAAAGACAATAACATAAAAAAAAGTGACCATGAATGGTAAAATTTATAAACTGTTGGAATGAAGTAATGACATACCTTTAGCTGAGAACTCAAATTCTCATTTTCCTTCTGAAGCTCTTCCATCAACTGCTGTGACTCAGCAAGTGACGACTCCAGAGCAATCTTCTCGGTCTGCAACTCTTCTACTATCTCAGGAGACTGAGTACGAACCTGAGAAGTTAACATCTCAAGTTGTAAACATCGTCAGTTCATAAAATATTAAACATAATTTCACGTCTTATCAAATTTTAATGTTTTAAAAACACTAAAAAATCATATTTGGTTTTAAAACTGCAATTTTATAAATGCAAATTATCTCAAAGTATGAAACGTTCTGAAAAATAACAGTGTGGTTTCACAAAACTATAAATATTGTAGCATAAATACAGAGGTATCAAATAAATATCATTCATTTCAGATAGTCACATTTTTAACATATTTCTATCTAGCCATAGTATAAAGCATCAAATATTGAAGTAAGGAAGATGAAAGGAGCATGTTAACATGTAAGTGGATTACCAGGTATGTGTCAATATTTTATTTTCACTGTTATGAATTAAAGAAATATTTATACTAACCTCACCTCTAGTTTCAATAAATCAGCTCATTTTGGCCATAATAATTCTTACTTTGTGGTGTGTTGGTGTGTGTGTGTGTATATATATATCTAGAATAATATCATTTTAACCATAATTAAAATAGCTGCTTAAGATTATGCTGTCTAGAAATGACAGAAAACAAAATTACCAAAATGTCAAACTACACATCACTTTCAGCAACATCTGCATGGAATATCTTAGTAGTCATAAACAAAATGTGCAAAACGTTACAGGTTTAAGTACATATATTAACTTTATCGAGCTTGTGTGTACTCTGTAGTATAAAGCCAGTAAAACAGCATTTAATGAAGCATTTATAAGACACTAACAGTGCCATAACAACAAAATAAAAAACACACATACATATACACGCACGAGAACAAAAGACAACAATCCACATCAGTATCATGCAATTGGGGTTATTATATGATGGCAAGGAAAGTCATGCAGTTATATTTCTCCCAACAGCATATTTAATGTTTACAAGCTGTAAGTCTCGGGTTTCTAGAGGAAACAATAGTGTCACCTGGCTGTGCTGGATTTTCGAGGAACTGTACAGTACTTTGGAAAGGCATTTAGACATGGTCACGTGCTCTGTGAAATTGCCATCTAGTCCCTTGTTCAAACAGGAAAAAAACAAATTCAACTTTTAAAAACATCAGGAAGGTCATATAAGGTCAAAACCGCAATAAAACCAATCACCACAAGATGTTTTAAACTAAACTTCAGTACTGCCTGTATGATAGATTAATTAATAGTTATGTTCACCACAAGATGTTTTAAACTAAACTTCAGGACTGCCTGCATGACAGGTTAATTAATAGTTGTGTTCACCACAAGATGTTTTAAACTAAATTTCAGTTTTGCCTGTATGATAGATTAATTAATAGGTATGTTCACCACAAGATGTTTTAAACTAAACTTGAGTACTGCCTGTATGATAGATTAATTATTAGTTATGTTCACCACAAGATGTTTTAAACTAAATTTCAGTACTACCTGTTTGATAAATTAATTGTTACATTCCCCACAAGATGTTTCAAACTAAACTTCAGTACTTCCTGTATGATAGATTAATTATGTTCACCACAAGATGTTTTAAACTAAACTTCAGTACTGCCTGTATGATGAATTAATTATGCTCACCACAAGATGTTTTAAACAAAACTTTAGTACTAACCTGTAAGATAAATTAATAGTTATATTCGCCACAAGATGTTTTAAACTAAACTTCAGTACTGCCTGTATGATGAATTAATTATGCTCACCACAAGATGTTTTAAACTAAACTTCAGTACTGTCTGTGTGATAGATTAATTAATCGTTATGTTCACCACAAGATGTTTTAAACAAAACTTTAGTACTAACCTGTACGATAAATTAATTGTTATGTTCGCCACAAGATGTTTTAAACTAAACTTCAGTACTGCCTGTATGATAAATTAATTGTTATGTTTGCCACAATATGTTTTATACCAAACTTCAGTACTACCTGTATGATAGATTAATAGTTAAGTCAACACTAACTGTTGTCTTATAGCAGAAATTTACAATTGTGTTAAAGCCATAATACTAGTGTGGTATATCAGGATGTCTCTCTTATTGAAGCTGGTAACATATTCACACATATTCTTCAACCCAAATTTATTTAGAAGCAGAACAACTAACAGTGACATATTAACTCTCAAGAATATTGATTCTTCCACAGTAACAAGTAATTTTAACTGTGCTAATAATTTCTATTATAAATTCATATTATATTTAAAATCTCATTAACAGTAGATTAACTAATTATTTCAAGAAATTCTTTGAAGAAATATCTGTTTCTTATAACCAACTGTTCATAAACCCCAAAACATCACTGTTCAACAACATACACATTATCCCAAAATATCACTGTTCAACATGTCATCGTGCCAATAAAAGCCCTCCACCAATAGAAAGCTGACACACCTTGATTAGCTCCCTCTATGTATTTGCACTTATGAAGTTTTATTCTTTGACAAGGCAAGTAAGAAAATGTTCATTGGACGTACAGATGATGAGCAGTGAGTATATATATCATAAATACATTTTCAGGTAAGGAAAACGGTATACTTTGAGATTATAACTTATCTCTCACACAGATTAGCTAGTACCTCACTTTGAAAAGCTAAAGAAACTGAAGCAAAAATACCTAAATGAGCACCCTTCAGAAAGTGTATGGAAAAAGTACAAGTGGTATTACACCAGATGGCAGGTGCTCCACAGGAACAATCCTGTAGAAGAATGTATCTCATCTTTTCCAGGGTATATTCTTCACCTGTAGAATAAAGAAGAAAGAGGCAAAGAAGTTCTGACACAAAAATGGGCAAAACTGGTACACAGCCATCCAAGTACTTGCACCAAAACTGTCATACAGCCAATACTCCTAGCATGGTTGGAACTTGTCCAGATTGTACCTTCTGCACTTACCTCAACTCTACCATCAGAATTAACAGGTCAAATCCAGTTGAGAGAAGAGAGCACTTTATTATATGGATGCTTACGTACCTTAACTTGACTATCAGTCTCTATAAGCCAAATTCCAGCCATGGGAGAAGGGAATGTGAGGGATACATCATAGGTGCATACGAGGTGTTCGCCTCAATCCAACTCTCAACATCAAGACTTTATGGGATTTATTTCAGCTGCAGAAGGAGAGCAAAAATCTAGTAAAAACCAATATTGTGTGTGATCGTCTCAACTCAACAGATGGTGGCTGTACAAGGGCTTGTAACATAAATATTTGTTAATTTTGCATTGTGAGTACTCACCTTACTCAATATATTTTATGGAAGAGACTAGCTACAGGAGGAGGGTACTCTATTAAGTAGCAGCAGGAGATAAATGTGTGAAGTCTACATGCCTGCCTCGATGAGCTCATCCAAGAGACACTGAAGAAATGTAAGAGAATGAAAACACATGAAGAAAAAAAAAGGGAAATAGTCTACAAGCACCTACATCTCAAAACAAACATATCCATGGGAGAAGTGACAGACCTGTCCCATAAGAGAAGAAGAAAAGAGGTCAATGGAAAAAATGGGGTCCCAGGATAGGGATCCCTAATGAAAGAGATTCATATTGAAGAACACTAAACAGGATACAGGAGTCATGCTAGATATGAATAGCCTAACAGGTAAGAGACAGAAGGAAGGGAGATTTACAGTCTATCTCCCACATGGTCAAAGAAAAGACATAAGAACAACTTTAATCATAAAAGTGGGAGGAAACAAAAGAGGAAAGAACTTTGGTACAAATGCCAGAAAGTTAATGGCTCAAATGGAACACGAATGAGGCTGTGCAACACCTCCTTAAGGCCTCAATTAGGGAAAACAATTGGTCAAGGAGGACTGAGGAGAATGAAGACATTGAACAGAACAGAAGGAAAAAGTCACCTCTTGATATCAGGAAAGGCCACTGTCATGACCATCCAAAGACAAGGAAAGACTGAGTCCAAGAATCCACTGAAGAATTGTTGTGTAAGAAAGGAAAAAATAATGAGCTAAGTGTGAACTATGTGAAGACTTGTTGGGTAAGAAATAAATAAATAAGAGCTACATGTGAACAATGTGAAGACTTGTTTGGTAAGAAAGAAAAAAATAAGGGCTATGTGTGAGCAATGTCTCACACTTGGCTAAGGATTAAGTATAAATCCGTAAAGATTTGTAAAAAAAGGTAAAAAAAACAAAGATTGATTAATGATACAAATTTCAATACGTTGAACACAAACAAGAAATTTAAACACACCTGTTCTCTACAGTATCAAGGGAAGGAATAAAGATTCACAAGTACAATGAATAGGAGGGAGCTAATGTGCATGGAGGTGTGTTGCCCCCCTATTTGTAATCTGTTGTATGATAATGTAATCATGAAATTAGGTGGGAGTTGCCTCAAGGCTAGTGGCATGCAAATATCTTTTATAGAAGTATGATGAAGATAGCTAATCTGTGCGAGTTATCATTGAAATTAAATATAATTTCCAAAATTTACTTAGCTCAAAATGTTTAGGATGTGCTTTTGCACATAAGAAGCAACATAATTCTTCAGGTATAAAATGGCTTACATTGAAAAGATGGCAGCTGACAAAGAATCCATCCATCATTTTACTCAGTAATACACAGATAAGCTTTCACAAAGTTAGCTGTAAAGTGCCTTTAAAATATTTTTCAAAAATATTAAACTTAAAAGAACTCGAATAGTTATGAAAGAAAAAGATAGCATAAGTTAAAGACTATAGACTTTTAGGAAAGTGCAGGAGTATATGTTGGACAGAAGGCACAATAAAGTTATTTTATCATATGACATAGTGACCAAAGCTCTGGACATACAATACTGCTGCTGTGGTTGAAATAAACACTGAGCTTCTCACTAGCAAATGTAACCTACAAACAAAACCACCTTTTGTGTTTGTGAAACATTTCTAAATACCTGCCAGATTAAACAGAAATATTGTCAGTTTGAGGTATTTGCTTAAAATAGGTCTTAATTACCTGTTACTGAGACTCTGTTTAAAACAAACCCATGTTTAAGTATTTTTTTTCACCTACATTTTCATCTTTGTTTAATTAAATCTTTTATTTTAGAAGTTCCATTACAAGATAGCACATAATAAAGATTGTAGAAAACAAGAGCATAATCAACAAGATTTAACTGCAAACAGAATCATTGGAAGACAGAAGCAACAAAAAAACAAGAAAACACAACAAAAGTGTGATTAGAATCACAAATATATTCTGTGTCTCTAAAAACAACTAATGCATGTCTTGTTTAGACAGTTGGTATAAAACAATACAAACAAATCCAGGTTACCTGTTCTTGTGTAAACAGTTGGTATAACACAGTACAAACAAATCTAGGTTACCCAGTCTTGTTTAAATAGTTGGTATAACATGGTACAAACAGATCCAGGTTACTTGGTATTATGTAAAAAACTGGTATAAAGTGGTACAAACAAACTGGACTTACCTGATCTTGCAAACAAGTTATCAGCTGCTCTAGTTCCTGTACTCTGCTGTTCGCTTTGGTCCTAATGTCCTCCAGGTTTTGAAAGGATGTGTTTAATTGCGATTGAAGACGCTGTACCATATCTTGGAGCTGCTGTATCTCTTTGTCTTTCACTGCTTGAAGTGAGTCATATGCTTTCCTAACAATAGAAAGAAAAAGTATTTCAGACTCCCCCATATCAAGACAAAAAATTATATATCTTTACATTATTATCTGAGCTTCACACACATGTACTTCATTATCTTTAGATTCAATGGTTAAGGGTACAAACCTAGTTGACAATATTTGATGACTATCTTTAGCATTTGATATTATTCAAAATGAACATTTCATGTTTCCTTGTCAGCTTGATGTTAATTTATAATTCTGATTTTACTGTAATTTAACTGTTTACACTATTTACAGCATACTTTAAATGTCTTTACTGTTGATTTGAAGAAATATGCTAAAGAAACATACAAACTAAACATTATACAATATTCAATATAAAATTAGTATAACATTTTATAATAAATTACAAACTTCCAATAAATAACCTTCATTTCTACCAATAAATAAACTTAATGGCTAATTACTAAAAACTAAGAGAGGTCAGTTCCAGAAGTGGGATCAAGATACGAAGTATTCCTTATAATTTCACCTATTCAACAATACCTGTTTTCAATGTAAAGAATTTCTTTTTCTTCTTGCAGCTGTAAAAAGCTGTATAAAAAGAATAATATTACTTAATCTCAGAAAATAGAGTTTAAAATTACTGGAAACACTGCAAATGTAACTACTTTGACGAAACTTTGTAGGAGAGACAGCAACTGCCTGTTGTGGAAACACAAGTATAGAGGACAACATTTTGAAAGTCTTCTGCTTTTCGTCTTCAAGTCAGTGTATGTGTAGGTGCTGATGCTCTTTTACAGTGTCCTGGTGGATTGTGGAGAGCATGTCGTGACTGATTGGATTATCACTGTTTCTGATTGGAGGAGAGATTTCCTATAGATTCAACCACTGGCAGCACAAGTTACTCACCTCTAATCTCTGTTAAGTGAAGGTTTAATTATGTTAATATAAAATGATTCTTTGATTTTTATTATCTTCCAGAACTTGTCTATGTTGAATATTTCTAGTTTTCTCCCAGTTTATTCTGTGTCCAGTTGATGTGGCATGCTCTGCAATGGCTGAAATTTGTGTTTTCATGAGTCTTGTACTATCTTTATGTTCTTTTTATTTTTGTTGCAAGTTTTCTTCTTGTTTCTCTAATGTATGTATCGTTACAGGAACATGAAATTTCATAGATGACGTTTTTGAGATTCTCTTTGGTAGGTCACTGTTTGTTTTTTTCCAGAATGGACCTTAAGGTATTGTTGGATTTCCACTGGATTTCTAAGTTGAATTCTTTGGCTACGTGTTTGAGTTTTTCACTGAAATGTTGTAGGTATGGTAGGTAAATGGTGGTAACTTTCTGATTTTTTCTTTCTGTCGTGGTCTACTTCAAGCCAAAAAATTCAACACAGAAATCCAGTGGAAATTCTACAATACCTGAAGGTCCATTCTGGTAAAAAACAAACAGCGACCTTCCAAAGAGAACCTCAAAAATGTCATCTATAAAATCCCATGTTCCTATAACAATACATACATTGAAGAAACAGAAAGAAAACCCATGACAAGAATAAAAGAACATAAAGATAATACAATACTTATAAAAACACAAAATTCAGCCATTGCAGAGCATGCCACGTCAACTGGACACAGAATAAAGTGGGAAAAAACTAGAATCATTGACACAGACAAATTCTGGATGACAAGAAAAATCAAAGAATCATTTTAATATTAACACTATTAAACCTTCACTTAACAGAGATTCCAGATTAGAGGTGAGTAACCTGTGACTGCCATTGGTTGAATTTGCAGGAAATCTCTCCACCATTCAGAAGTAGTGATAATCCAACCAATCACAACACGCTCTCCACAATCCACCAGGACACTATAAAAGACCATCAGCACCTACACACACTGACCTGAAGATGAGAGGAGGAACTTTCAAAACGTCATCCTCTACACTTGTGTTTCCACAACAGGGAGTTGCCATCCATTCTACAAAGTTTCATCATGAATACTCTGCCTAAACAATCTATCAAAAGTAACTACATCATTATGAATATTTTTTCTTACATGTCAATTACAATTTCAAGTTTTGAACAGCAAATCTGAAAACATGAAAAACTGCTTTTTAAGTAAAAAAATATTTAACAGAAAATAAACATGTAAGATACATCCAATACCAATCAGAAAATAAACATGTAACATTCATTCAGTATATAATAGAAAATAATCACAAAAGATATATCCAATGCAACAAAACTATTATGGAAACCTCCACAGAATATTACAGAAATCTCCATAAACTATTATGGAAACCTTTACAAGTTACTACAGAAACTACATAAAATATACAGGTATCTTTTACTATCCAAGTAACTAAGATAATAACTTATGGATGAATGATTATCACTTTAAGCCTTAATATTCTTGTAACAGCATACCAGTCTACATTTTATACATGTAGAAGGATGTGAGTGTAAATTTTGTACAAGTAGAAAGATGTTAGTGTTTTATACAAGCAGAAGTTAGTATAATTTTATACGAGTAGAAAGATGTTAGGTTAACATTTTCATAAACTAAAAATGTATTTCCAATAACACCAATCTCCAGTAACACTATAGCTATTCTTCAACTTCCAGGATTTTAGCTTTACCCATCTAAGCAATGGATTTTTTTCTTGCTTGCTGCAGTATTCCATACCTCACTCAAATGCCTTTGTCAATATCTTCTCAACCTATGTCAATTTGCCCTCTACCCTGGAACTGCATGCAAGCACCTCACTCAAATAATGTAATCACTTCTTGAAGATTTACACTATTCCAGTCACCAACACTGGCTCTTAGTTTGAAGGAAGGGTGAGACAGTATCAGCAAGGTTACTATTATTTGAAATACATTTTCATTTCAAAAAATGTTAACTTCCAAAACATACTTGCCATTGCCTGACACTACAGATAGAATTCCATAATGAAGAGGCATAGGGGCTGGTGAGGGCATTATCCCCACAGAAGGCATATGGAAAGAAAGGTAGATATAGAACATGAATGATTTTCACTATAGGCAAGCCACAACTGGACAGTCAAGATTCCACAACTCAGGGTTGGAATTAAGGGGTCTTGGTCCCTACATCCCATGTTGATGGCTAGAGCAATTGAGCCTCAATGCTAGATATACCAACCTGTAGCCCTGGAATGAAGTGTTCCAAACCACTGGAAGCATGATGAGAAAGTAAGTAACATCAAAACAGGTAAACTTTCTTCTCAACCTCTAGAAGTCTGAAAGGCAATGAATGCATGAGGCTTGGAATGACAGGATTATGTGTGCTTTACTCAACCAAACTACAGAACTCATCTATTCTAGAATCATGAACATTCATCCTCAATCCCCACAGAAAATTCCATAGCAGTAATTTAGTTTTGAAAAAAAGTAAACTTTCCCAACTGTGGTGTTCAGGGATATTAATAACCCCCTTCAACACACTCACGATATAATTTTTATTTTCATCAATTTGGATTTGATTTTAGGTCAGGATTATTTTTGTGTTGCTTGGTTAATATTTAAGGTTGTAGTTGTTTCAGAGAAGTGCAGATAAAGGAGTCCAGTCAGATCAAAATAGCCAAGAAAAGATAATCAGAGCTGGTAGCATGACATTGTCCGTGTAGGGTCGATGACATGACTTGACGGAAAAAGGAAAAAAGCAAGAGAACAAACATCCATCAAACATTCCACAATCAGGGTCACAGAGTGACTAAGATCAGTAAACCCAATGCCTCGGCTGGGATCAATAAATCCAAGTGCCTCAGAATTTGCTGTGGGGGGAAAACCCAATTTCACAAGACATACACTGAATGTTCTACTTGTCGTGTGCCCAAAGTTGAAATGAAGAAAGATGCAAATAATGATTAGTACCTTAAGGATAGTGTGTTTGTGAAGTGTGGTTTGTTGTTGTTTCATGATGTCTTGGAGGCCATGTATATACTGTATATTGCTTTGTTTGGGGTGCTTGTCATGGTGTGTAATTTGGTAGTTAAGGAGATTCGTTTTTCTCTGCTATTTCATAACAGTTGCAAGCTATGCTCTTAAGTGGTCCTTGAATAGTGGTATGTTGCAAGCTTCATGCATGTAATTGATTGGTGTGAATTTGAGTAGCCTAAGAGCCATTCTTAGAACTCTATTTTGTTGGAGTTGTAGTGTTCTGGTGATGTTTTTTTTGCATGTTGTATGTGATTTGAGCACAGCATTCAATAAGAGGATGAATGCATGCTTAACAGATTTTAATGGTGGTACTAGGTGCGCATCCTTTATTGTTTCCTGTAATAAGTTTCAAGTAATAGATTCTCTTGCTAACTGATTTGTTTATGATTTTGAAGTGTTGTGTCCAGGAGAGTCATGTGTCAAACATTATTCCTAGAAATTTTTACATAGGAGCTTGGCTTTATTATGCTGTTGTTTAGTTTAAGATTTACTTTTTTCAGGTTCTTGTGATGTTTGTTTAGGCTGCATCTGAATGCAATGGCAGGTTTTGTGTGGATTTAGAAGGACTCTCCAATTGTTACACCAACTGACGATGACATTTAGTAATTCTTGAATTCTGTTGCTTGCAATTATTGGGATACTTGACACACTAAATACAGCTATGTCATCAGCATACTGTGAGAAATAAGTGTATTTCAGGTCTGGGAAAGGTATTTTGTTTACAAATATTATGTACAGTAAAGGTGATGGGACAGATCCTTGGGGAACACATGCAGTGATATTGAAAGTCTTGAACAGTGTGGTTTAATTTAACCAATGCAGTGCAGTTAGTTAAGAAGTTAGAAAATCCATCTGATAATTCTCTGGTTAGCATTTAGGGAGTACAGGCAATATTTAATGGCATTGTGCCACACTGAATCAAAGGCTTTTTTGACATCTAGGAATACTGCAATTGTTGTCTGGTTGTTACTGAATGACGTATATATAGATTCTGTGAATATGGTTAGGTTATCAATGGTCTGTCTGTCTTGCTTTCTGTGAGGAGTTCTGCATACAGGGGATTAAGTTATTGTTTTCACAGAATAGGAGCAATCTTCTTGCGATTATTCTTTCAATTAATTTTCCAATGCAGCTGAGTAGACTTATTCGACTGAAATTATCAGGGTTAGAGTTTCCTATGTTTGTTTCAGGAATGACAGTTATTCTAGCTTTCTTCCAGGCATCAGGGAAATATTGTGACAGGAGGGAAAGATTCGTGATATTGATAAGGCATTGGTGAAGGTTATTAGAGGCCTTTTTCAAAATTATATTTCTGATGCTGTCTTCTCCAGGTGAGGAGTTTTTTAGTGTTAAAAAGTTAGTTTTTAGTTCCCCCATTGTGATTTGTCTTCCAAAAATGTCATGAGCATGTGTTACAATTGAGTTAGCAGTAATGTCAGCCAGAAATTATGGGGTGTATAGGCTAGGTCTAGATGAAACATAGTTGTCAATATTTTGTTTCAAAGTCTGGTTGAAAGATGGTGAGTTTATATCAGCAAATAAAGTAGCGTAGTAGTCGACAAGTAAGTTTGCTTCGTCAATGTTAGTTTTAGCAGTTATGTTGTTATATTTAATGTGTTGGAAAAGTTTGTTGTTCTTTTTCCCCATGAGTGATTTGAATTTTTTCCAAATTCTTTTGGCTTGTTGTTACTGTTGTCTAGTGTGTAGCAATATTTGAGCCAGTTTTCTTTTCTTTGAATGTTCATTTTGCATTTCATTAGTGTATGTGTTTTATTTATATTTGGTTTTAGCAACTGGTCCCTGGTGTTCATGTACAAGCACCCGAGTTTTCTGCATTCCTTAATGAGGTTATGTATTTCTAGTGTCAGTGTCCAGTGTTGTAGGGAAATGTTTCTGTATGATGAAGGAATTACTCTCTCTTTGTGTCGTTTAAAATGGCAGTGGTGACATCATTAACATACTTGTCAAAGTTGTGTTTGTTTGTGACAGTTTTAACTTCTTTCGGTAGAAGTGCAACTAAGGTGTGGTTGAAAATTGTCCAGTCAGTTCTTGTGTAACTGTAGACTTGTGGGAGGTCTATTTGTACTTCCTGTTTGTTGTGTGAAATGTTGAAGGAGATTGTAAAGAGGTCGCTAGTTAGGTCGAGATGGACCTTAAAGTTCCAGTAATAGGGCAGAAGGGATAATAGCAAGGTCGAGAACATAGTAGGTGTCAGTAGCTTCATGATAGTGTGTGGTAGTGCTGTCTTTGATGATGTGCATGTTACTGTTCTCGAACAGCATGTGGAGGCTGAAAGTTGAGTTCTTTGCTGGAAGAACAATACATGGCAAATATGGAAATGGATGTTGTTGTTGTTGCTCCAGAAATGCATAAAATGCTTTTAATAGTTGAGAAAATGTCTGTTTCGATCTCTATGTATGGGCTAATATTTTGTTTGAAATAAATGTCAATAATTCGAGTTTCACTAGTTCTTGGTATCAAGAATGAGTTAAAGTTGGATAAATTGATATTACTTTCTTCTTTTACCAATTTTCATGATACGATAATTATGTCCAGATTAGCTTTGTTGCTAAGGTAGACAATTTCATATTTTTTAGTATGAAGGCCTTCTTGACAATTTGTGTGGGATGCTTAGTTCATTACTGATTTCTTGGCTTTTCACTTTTAGGCTTCTATGCACAGTGTAATGTGGTGGGGTTTTAAATTGGATATCATGAAATAGTGTTTCAATATTTCATATATGTGTGAAATGAGTGCATCAAATTCTGCTGGTGCACTCCCAAACTGAGTTGGCAAGAATAATTCCACTTGCACCTGGAATTATGAAGAGGATGTGAAACACTGTGCTCAATCAAGGACTCAGGAGAGGACCACTTTGAGTTCAGGATTATGAGGAGATAGTGAACCACGAAAAATATGTTAAACTGCAAAAATATGGCTGACCACCCCACAACCAGATAGCTTTGCATCAAATCTTAACCTGTATTATAGGTAGGTTTGCACACACACTGGTGCTGCTCCCAACAATATCTGGTAAAAAGCATCAAGACCCCAAAGTTTACTTTCTTCTTCAAGAGAGGAGAAAACTCACTCAAACACTCTGGAGCAAAATCATCTGTCCACTACCCCAGTGAATGGAAACTGGGTGTGGTAAGGACTCCCTAGTTCCACTAGTAGAATCTGAGGAAAAATGCACATTGGAGAGACCTGAGAAAAAGTGCTCTGGAACAGTGCAATGGGTGAACCAAGTTCCCTTAATTTAAAAGCAAACCAACCCCCAACCCCAATTTATTCAATCTGATGATTGGCAAGGTCAGGCAAGGTCCCCTTTAGTTTATTCATGATCATACATGAGTGGTAGTCCAACAAAAATTGGTAATACCATTCAGTGAGCTCCTAGGTGGTCTTATGGAAAACCTCTTTTTATACGCAGTCTATTGCAACCAGATGTAATTACAGTTAAATTGGTTGCTAATGTGGAATTGCATGGATAAAAACACACCCGTATGGTTAACATTCACCACATGGTGGAATCCATTAAAAAATATAGTTAAGAGACTCTAAAAATGAAAGATGCAAGAGAGGAGAAGAAAAAACCACTTACACTCATTTAAAACCTAAAAGATGTAGTAAAAGTGACCACAAGGGATAGTTGAAAACCCTCAGAAGGCAATGCCAGGTCATGAAAATAATGTGAGAGAAAAGTATTTGGGAAGTACACATGCCAGCCCACATCATGTTGTCCAGTGGGCAGTTTAATCTGGCTGCCAGATACATAGTGACAGATCTCATGAGATGTGACTCTCAGAACTTTCCTTGTCTGTAAAGAAAGTTCAGAATAGGCAGTATGGATCAATTTACAAAGCCACCTTGTCAAAGTAACTGCAGATAAGACTCAGGAAATTGAAGGATCTTAATGAATAAAGAGTCAACTTTTATCCCTTAAAAGAATGTAGTTTAAGCCACATAACATCTAAGGGCTCTGACAGGACATAACAAATGACCTTGGTCAGATTGACACTCAATACATGAACCCCATCCCTGAATTGAGGTATCTATGAAGAGATGAATCTTGAGCCAAGTGAGTAGTAAAGGAACACCTACAGTAGTAGTATTCTGATCCAACCATCATTTGAGATCTAAGATGTTATTCCTGATTAGGGAGACTGGATGATCCAGTTGATCACATGGATCACAGTTCATGATCCATTGTTCATGTAGCAACCACCAAAAGAAATGCATTTGAGCTTGTCCCAAAGGAATTCGAGATTCTAGGAATGCACACATCCCAAAAAGAGAGAGAACCATCCACGTAGTAAGAGAAAAAAGATGTTAGTAAGAGCCTGACAGTCTGTTCCATAGTCTGAGGCCAAGTGGCAGTCAGCTGTGCCCAACTTAAAAATGTATTGAAGAAGACACCCAGACAGACAATAAATGGAGTTGGTAAGAAAATGGACTTCTCGGGTTTGATAAGAAAACTAGCCTTGGTGGCTTCTGAAAGGAGAAGCTGGGTGAATTGTACTGCTATAAATAGCCAGTTATCTATACAATATTGGTGAGTGCCCAGGAACAAAGTATGCAGGACACTGTAGAAGAAGTATGGTGCAGAGCCTAGACCAAAGGGCAGAGTCCTAAACTGCAGAACCTAAAACCTTGTGTACAAAAAAATAGATATCAGTTGGATGATCCTATCATGGAAATGAGAGATAGGCATCAGCAATATCAAACTTCATCATCCAATGACCTGGTAAATATGCCAACACAAATTGAGAAAGTACACCACTGTGAAGTTGGGAGAATCTAAGAATTGATTGAGATGAGATAAATGTTCAGCCATCAGTCTCCCATCTTTTCGGGCACAAAATCTAATTAGAAATAAAATCCCAGAAAAAAGGGATCCACTCTTTCACAACCCCTTGACCCTGATTGTCTTGGAACAAAGATCTATGCTCAATGGATCTGTTGGAGTGGAAATACCAAAGGCTGTGAGGATGTGAACTGAATGACCAAACCCATGGTCAGAAAGTAATGTAACTTCACTCCCACAGACCCCACCCACATGAAGGAGTCACTAATGCCATTGGCAGCATTCGGGCTGTGTAGGGGAGCCATGAAAATAAGGATAAAATCTGTTTTGAACACCAATAGCTGGGGGTCAGGACACACAACTCATGAGAAGCCAACCTAGTATACAAAGCTGTCTGGAAGAAAAGAAAAGTCCTAATTCTCTCCATGCTCTACTGGATCATTGCCAAAAGCAAACTAATAGCCCCCTAAAGAGATGCCCTGGACCAAATACATCATAGATAGCTGCCACTGAGAGTGTTCCCTCCTTGCCTAATTAAAAAAATGTGCATGTTCATGCACACACGGATAAATAATAATGCCCAGGTGTACACTCTCAGGGCCCACTTACTATAGATTCAAAATTTCAGGTTTCTAGGTTCTTTCCTCTTGGAGCTTTAGTGGTTATGCATACAGACATACACATATGTGCATGTCTCTGTGATTTCTATTTGCTGGGGTTAGTACATTGATATATTATAGGTGATTATGTTATTGTATGTATTCCTTAAACCTCTTTAATCAACTGAATCTCTGAATTAAAAATGGAACAAATATTTGATTAATTTTATGAAAGCCATTGTTGGAACACATTGCTGCCACAATTCTCTAGATTTTCAATATTTTATGAGATGCATGCATATGTATACATATGGATCAGATAAGTAATAGAAAATAATATGCCACTGTCATAGCTCTAAGAGGAAAGAACCTAGAAAGCTGAAATTTTGCACTTGTACTAAGTGGACCCTGAGGGCATGCACTTGAGTGTCATTACTCATACATGTGTATGTGTTCATGTGTGTGTCTGTGCATCTTATTAAAGAGATAAGTTAGTGAAAAACCACATAGAAAAGAAGTGACCACTATAGCTCCTGGATGAAAGAACCTAGAAACCTGAAAATTTTGCACCCATATTAAGTGGAATCTTAGGGTGTGCACCTGGGTATTATTACTTATCTACATGCATGCATGTGCATCTTTTTTAATGAGGCAAGCTAGTGAAAAGCCATATAGAAAAGAAGTGGTACCTTATAATACAAACAGAAATCATAGACACACATGCACATGTGTGTGCTCATATGAATCTTTTTAACGAGGAAAGCTAGCAAAAATCCACTTAAAAAAGACATGGTTTCTTATGTAACAAATTCCACGATATAGCAAAGCTAATGTATTTTAGTAACAGTGCATTCCAACAGTAGATGTTATATGATGCAGCTTAGCAATTAATACTGTGTTAGTTTATTTACTGTAATAATAAAATGAAAGTTATACATTACAAAATTGAAAAAAGTGTTGTTTTCTAATTTAGAGTCCTTGTTGATTAGAGATTTGGTTTTTATTAAAAACGTTGGTGATGTAACAGAAAATAACCTAATTGAGATAAGATTTAAATTTAAAATTGAAACAATACTTTTACTTTTTACAATAAACTTTATACACTTGCTAAAATATATCAACCATGAGAAGCCAGGTCACAAAATAAAAAAGAACCAAAAAAATAAGAACAATAAATTAAAACATTTTACTATGATATTTACAGACATTGTTAGCACTTGTGATTCAACCATTACAAAGATATTATTATTAAAAAAAACACTATATAGTAAAGCACTGATGATCTACTGAGAAGACATTTAAAAGCATCATATCCATGAACAATCCAGAGCCACTCCTACATAGGCATTGCTACCACCTGCCTAATACAAATAGAAGAATATCAGTCTGAGTTTTATACAAGTTGTAAGACTTCAGTTTGAGTTTAATAACTTGGTCAAGTCAATGATGAAAATAAAGGATTCTAACTCGTAGAAATTTGAGATAGAAGACACTTTGTAGCAAATGCTTGAAACATAGCAGAGTATATACTATCAAACCAAGTAATTTCAACTATAAAATGGTTTATACTACTAAATCAAATCTGAACACAACAGTTTAAATTGTTTAATCTAGGGTTAGCAGCAATTTCAAATATGGGAGATTTTGCAACATTAAAGAGGGTTTATATTGTCATTTCTATCAAAAATTATCACAATTTGGACTACAGAGAAACTTATGTCACTAAAACTCAGCAGTGATTTGATATACAAGTGAAATATCATTAAATACAAAATATATTGAACACCCATAATAATGCAAACTGAGTGTTCTGTCAAACATACCATAATTTCCACAAAATTACATTTAGAGAAAACAAATGTGGTAAGCTTACTTCAGCTACTGTGTATATATACAACTATTGTTTCTGTTATCACTGTTACTAACCACAACGTTTGTTTCTGTTACCAATAAACACTTAGGCCTTTATATGGATTCTGACAGAAATTTAAATTTTGCCATGAAATGTTTAAATACAACTCAAAAAGTATAAATATAACACTTCTATTCTATTTTCCAAGAAAAATAATAAAAAATTACCTTTCTTGTTTCCTTTTTAACTTTTCTGTCAACTGAAAGAAAAATAATCATAAATAATTTCTCTTACATAACTATTAAAGTCTTGTTACTTTACTGGATAAGGTTACACTACACCCATTCAAATATGGCAGCAATAACTTCACACATCATGGATGGTGTAATTTAAAATACTGTATACTACTGATATCTTCCATATCTTTGTGGTACTATCTTCCAAACACTTATGGTATGATAATCTACACATCAACCAATATGTCAATACTATCATCTAAACCCTTATAGTATGGTAATCTACACATCAACCAAGAGATCAGTGCTATCATCTGAACCCTTATGGTATGGTAACCTACACATCAACCAATACGTCAGTACTATGTTCCAAATATTTTATCAGAACTGATACATCTACCAATAGCATCAATTCATATTTATATAACTCATACTTTTTATGTTCCCCAAGTGAAACACAAATATTTGAACTCACTTGACCAGATGTGACACAACTACAAAGAACATCTGATACATGCTTAATAAAGCTGAAACCTCTTCTTCTTCAGTGAGCATATTGGCAATGTTTAGCTATCATCTTCTAGGTTAAAGTGAAAGTTAAATGTCACAGTATATAGTAGCACAAAGGATGTAGTCCCTTTAACGTTTAACTTTTGTAGAATGTACATGTTAATTCATCCAAAAATGCTTATTTCTATCCACTACATATGGAACCATATAAGTCATGTTCTTATATGAAAACTGGTGTGGATCTGGTTTTCAGTTCGTATTTGTTCTGTGCCTGCTGTGAACAGAACAAACCTTATTAAACATACCAGCAAACAGGCCAGTCTCGTGATATCTCTTTCTGTGGGAACATCTGATTCGGTCTTAAAGCAGGTATTCTACAACTCAGATAAGAAAGAATTGAAAGAAAAAACATTGTTTGACTTGTTATGATTATTGATCTGATTTATCCAAAAATAAAAAGTCATCATTTTATGTAAACACACCATCTACAGATACAGTCATCATGTTATGGTAAACACATCGTCTACAAATACAGTCATCATGTTATGGTAAACACATCGTCTACAAATACAGTCATCATGTTATGGTAAACACACCGTCTACAGATACAATCATTTTATGGTAAACACACTAAAACACAGCACTTACTTTACAAATTTCTTCTTTCAGTCTTTCCACTTCCTCTTTCTGTGAAGCCTGAGGAAGAGAATTCATTGTTTTCATTCCCAGCATAATATGCAGTTGATAAAAAGAGCTATCAAAACAACTTTATAAGAAATAACATCATTTTTAGAAACCACAACTGAGATAAAGAAAGACCATTATCACTTATCAATAAGCTAATCATAAATATTTAACAAATCAAACACCTGTAACATACTTCAAACAAACTAATCACCTTAACCTCATTTTTGTGACACTTCTCCCATTGAGAATTATTTGCACACATCCAACAAAGTAAACAAACAATAGGTAACCAGCAGCAAGATCCAAGTGACTCTTGAAAAAATCATCTACAAAAGTAGGTTAAGTAGAAAGGATGGCATCCTCAGACTTGAAGATGGAAAACTAGTCACAGGTCATTCTTTCCACTTCACCTACATTTTTAGATTAATCATCCATGAGTCACTTGGAACTTGCTGCTTGTTTTGCCACTGTTTGTTCATTATGAATAACCTGTATAAATTATGTATAAAAGAAAACCATAAAACATAGACTGCAAATAAAATATAAATACTTAGGGTTATGTGCAGTTCCCACAATAAAAACAGTTCTCGAATCTAACATTCCAAATAAAGAAAAATAAGCATCCAAGTCTAGAAAAAAAGACGTAAATAAATTATAATAACATGAAAATGAATCATTGTGACCGTATATAACACAAAGAACAGTCAAACGTTTTTATGTAAAACTATGTGTAGATGAATTGTCATGACCATGTATACTACAAAGAACAAACAGTGAAATGTTTTAATATAAAATATTTACCTGTATCACAGCCATCTGTTTCTTCAACATATTTTTCTCTTCAACTTCAATATCAAGACTCAATTTAGCACCTGTATGCAGAAATAAGTCAAATAAATAACTGTATAATGTAACTCTTCACCACCACTTACCATACAGGTTATTTGATGTGATAGTGTTTAAATTAACACATGATTTGTCACTACATATCTATATTAACACTCATTGATTTACTACTAATACATGTTTATATTAACACATATTGATTTACTACTAATACATGTTTATATTAACTTGTGATTTACTACTAATACATGCTTATATTAACTTGTGATTTACCGCTACTACACGTTTATAATAACACTAATTGATTTACCGCCAGTACATGTATATTTAGAGTAACACTTACTGATTTACGACTAGTATGCACATTCGTATTAACATTGGTGACTTACCATGAGTACACATGTTTATATTAACATAGTGATTTATTACAAGTATACATGTTTATATTAATACTCACTGATTTACTACTAGTAAATGTATGCTTATATTAACACACAGTAATTTATCACTAGTACACATAATTTCCTTTATTAACACACAGTAGCTAGCTAAAGCACAATACTCCTAAAGTTAGGTCACAATACTTAGTGACATAGTTATTACAGTAAGTTAAGTCACAACCTTAGTGATATAGTTATTACAATAAATTAGGTCACAATACTTAGTGACAGAGTTATTACAGTAAGTTAGGTCACAATACTTGGTGGCATAGAATTATTACAATAAGATTATTATGAAGTTACTTCAAAAGATTAACTAAGCTAGGTCTCTATGTCTTTAGAAACCTTTATAAACATGTTACTTCCCTGATAATTGTTTAAAATCCAGTTATATTATAACAGAGAAGTAAATATGTCTATAAAAGAGTACAGAAACAGACACAACCAGTTATTAGCACCACACAATAAAACAAATAACTATACATTTTAACATTCAACAAAGGTTACACAATTGTTTCCAAAATAAAATGTTTATATTAACTCTGTAGTTAGCAGTATGGAAGTACAGGTTGTATATATTATATGTTATGGTGAACATTCATAGTCATAAACTTAATATCATATCTTCGTCACCTTCAGGTTAAAGATCCACAAAAATATATAAAATTTAAAGTCAATACAGGTTTTACCAAATTATTTTAAATGTCCTCATCCTCCTGATGATTAATTTTGTATTTCTTTTATAAATCATGAAAATTGTTCAAGTTTTAACTTACTGAAATATGCTTTTAAATACTGATTATTTGTTTAAAACACATTTTTAAAATTCAATATCATGCCTTTTAAAATAAAATTGCAAAATCTTGTCAAAGAAACAGCCTTTAGGTGACAAAAGGTTGTCTTCTATGAGATAATCTTTGGAACTTGGAATCACACTATACTTACTTCATATTAAAACAACTTCCAAATAGGTCTGTTTTAACAAATTTACTTGAATTTCCTACTATTAATTAGCATATGCAACTAAAATTAACCAATTACAAACATATGTAACTAAAATTAGCCAATCACAAACATATGTAACAAAAATTAGCTGATCACAAACATATGTAACAAAAATTAGCTGATCACAAACATATGTAACAAAAATTAGCTGATCACAAACATATGTAACAAAAATTAACCAATCACAAACATATGTAACTAAAATTAGCTGATCACAAACATATGTAACAAAAATTAGCTGATCACAAACATATGTAACAAAAATTAACCAATCACAAACATATGTAACTAAAATTAATGAATCACAAAGTACTTTACGTATTCCAAAACATCACAGTGGCTTATGGAAATAAACACATTCCTCACACTTAGATCATTAAAGGTCCCAACATGTTTTTAACATTCAGATAACTGAAAGAAAAGTCCAACATGTTTTTCAGACTCCAAACACTGAAAGGAACAGTCCAACATTTTTTTAAGATTCCAATCACTAAAAGAAATAGTGCAACATATTTTTAAGGCAGATCACTAAAAGAAACATTCCAACATGTTTTTTTAGATTAAGATCACTGAAAAAAACAGTCCAACACATATTTCAGATTCACATCACATCAGAGAATAAGGAGATTAAGAAATCCTTCATTATAGTCAATATTTACTGTCCCATTTGCTATAAATGTAATATATTAGGTTCCATATGACTTGAGTTAAAACCTTTCAGTGTATATTTTGGTACCTTTCTGAGTATTTTTATATCTTAAATTTCAAATTATACCTTTCTCTCTAAAAACAAAATAAAAATTCAGTATTACTTGCAGTCCATGCCTACATCTTCTTGTAATGATCTCAATGATTTATAATTGTCTGAAAGCTTACCATAAGTTAAAAGGAATTTAACTGTCCTCTAATATCAAACATGTGACTTGTACTTTTATAGATGTGGTGATGTTTTTAGAGAAGCAACTGGCATGTAACAAAAGTTTCCTTGAAATAAAGAAATCCTTAAGTATAACTGATTCTTGAAACTGATGGCACTTAGTCAAACTCCTTGATTACAGAGTTGAGGAACAACAAGATAGTTATATATTTCACAAACACATTATTTGTTAGGACCATGGTTTAGCCAGTAATGATGGTGTCTTCAGTAACTGATGTATGTGTAAAATGTACAACTGTTTTGTTTTCCACAATTCTGTAAATCCTTAAGACAAAGAGACTCCTACCTGATAATTCCTGGAGTTGTTTCTTCAAATTGTTATTCACACTTTCAGCTTCGTTCAGCAGGACCTTCAAGTTCTGACAAGACATCTTCTCAGGAGATCTTCTTACCAACAGAAAAGTTTGTATTCAATCCATTACTCTTATACTCACGAAAAGTAATTAGCTAGTTAATATAGACTTTCTTCAAATTTACTAAAGCTATAGACAGTTTACAAATGTATTCTGTTACATACTTTCAAAAACATAACCAAAACAAGTGATAAGAAAGGATGCAACTACTATAAAAACATACGATGAACAAAACTGACTTTGCACCACACAAAATTTAATTAATTTCTTGTAACTGAAGCAATATTAAATACTCATTTTCATGGTACCTTTTTATTCTGTTTTAGCATATATGTTGTCAGAAAAATCCAAGGATGCTGAAATAAAATTTTCTTAATAGAAGAAAAATATGAACCAAACAGAAAAATGTTAACAAAACTGAAACCAAATATATGACAAATGTTAATCAAACTAAAACCAAACAAAGAACAAATGTTGACAAAACTGAAACCACACATGACAAATGTTAACAAAACTGAAACTAAACATATGACAAATGGCAACAAAACTGAAATCAAACATATTAGAAATGGTTTTCTTTCTGCTAATGAAATTACACAAATTCTATGCACATGGAAGAAACATCTATTAATACATGAAACTTAAGCACATAAGGTACAATACAAATGTTATATTTTAATACTATACATTTTCAAATTACAATGAAAATTCAACATATAGTACTTACCCTTCAACTTCATCAGAAATGTTTTCACGTACTAACATCCTAAAGAACAAAATTAAGAAATAATAGATTTTAATAGCATGCTTGGTTTCTATTGTTACATTAAGAAACAATAGCTCACCAATATAACATAAATTAATTATACACCAATACTGTTAAGAGAACAATAGTTTGGCTTGTCAAATGAATTCTAGAGCAATTGAATTGGCCTAAGTGAATGTTTGACAAGAATAGAACTATATAGCATTTAAGATAAAACTATAATCTCCATAGTGCAAAGCATATTTGTATGTATGTTTAACTTGTTTTGAATACATTATTTTAAAACAAGTGGTATGTGTGTGCTGTTCATTTATTTTTGGATTTATCACCATGTCACAGACACCAACTGTAGAAGAATCCTAAGGTCAAAACACCCATAAATACATATACTTACTTTAATATACACTACTAAGAAGTAATTTCCTGAAAAATATGATGTTACTCAACAGCATACATTTGACTCATCTACTGGTGCTTAGTATCTTCAGTCTAAATAGCATCCCATGGGTCAAACTTTCAAGTCAAAGACTCAGAAATGTAAATACTATCATCCCTCACCACAGGGTAGAAACTAATCACCAGCAACTACTACATACATGGTAACTCAACCTGGTTAGATTGATATGATGCACACACAATGAAATGTGTAAAGCAAGTTGAGTAAGATATCTTTCTTCAAACCTTGGACCCACTGATCTGCAGACAGGCACACAAATGACTAAACCATCTCCAGCTGCCATGTACCTTGAAACTATTCCCTTATGAATACATACCAATCCCTTAGATAGCTACAGTTTTACTGTATCTCAGTCCTATAGCATTAGACAATTCACAGACTGTACAAAACCATAACAACTTTTACAGAGAGAGCACACAAATATAATAATTGAGTCACTATATTTTTCTTAAGGTCTTAAAGTTACTTTCAATTATTTTAACAAAACCAGAAGGTTTGTCAGTTCTTTTTCACAAACTAAATGTTTCTGTAGCATGATAACAAACCAACACTATCTTAATGCCTCGTTAATCTTTCAGATCCTACAGACATCCTTCCTTCTCAAAGTCCAGTTTCTACTATAATGCTTCCTAGGTGGAGAACTTCAAACACTGCCTTGTTCAAATTAGATTGAAAATATCTTACAAAACCATTGTAAGAAATTCTACTGCAACAGAAACTACGTAAACAGATATATACACTTTAACAGCAACAGAAATTGTGAAAACAGATGTATACACTTTAACAGCAACAGAAACTGTGTAAACAGATATACAGTTACGACAGAAAGTGTTCGTACACCTGCATCCCAAGTGGTTTTTTGCTCATAACTTAAAAAGTATCACAAGTAGGCTAACAGAAGTATAATATATTATAAATATTATACTAACACACATCTACATAAATTTTTATGTAAATTAAACAACAAGTAAACTGTTTATAAACAAATAACCAAAAATAGGAGGAGCAGAAAGTGTTCATACATTTCAGAATGTGTGAAAAACTTATATTCCTGTAAAAATTTTTAGTTTGGCAAATAAACTACATTATACCATTCCAGAACTAGACGCTGAGTTCATAATTATTGGAATTTAGCCAGAAAAAATGTACTTCCGACAATTTAGCGCCTTCTCCATCATTATCTGCTTGGTCATCATGGCAAACAGGAAACAACTTTCCAGTGATTTAAAAAAACAAATTATTGTAAAATACAAGTCTCATGCATCTCTTTCTGGTATTGCTACACAACTTAATGTGCGAAATCTACTGTTCAAAGCATAATTGCCAAGTTTAGGCTTACAGGATCAACTGCTAACCTCCCTCGTTCCTGACGCTCCACCAAAATTCCAGAGAAAACCAAAAGGAAGGTTCTCAGAAAAGTTAGTAGGAACCCTCGTTGAACACGTAATGGCATGCAGAAACTGGTAAGGGAAACTGGGGTTAAAGTAAGCACCTCTACAGTTATGAACATGTTACATTCTTCTGGGTTCAAAGCATGCCATCCTCGTAGAGCTCCATATTTAAAGCCTGTTCATTTAGAAGCACAATTGAGGTATGCAAGAAAGCATGTAGATAAACCCTTTACCTATTGGAAGAGTATTCTTTGGTAAGACGAGACAAAAATTGAGCTTTTGGCCACAATGATGAGCGCTATATTTTCCGTAAGAAGAAGGAACGAAATCTTTCAAAGAACATCATCCCTACAGTTAAACACGGATGTGGTTCGATCATGCTATGGGGTTCCTTCAGCTCTTCTGGTGTAGGCAGCCTTCACCACTTCAACGAAATCATGAAAAAAGAAAAGTACATTGATATATTAGGCACTTATATCAAGAATGATGCTCGGCACACATCAAAATATGTGCAATCCTGGTTGCAGAGAAACCATATAAGCGTTCTGGAGTGGTCATCGCAGTCACCTGATCTCAATCGTTTGGCACGAGTTGAAGACCAGGGTTCATCAGTGTCATCCAAAAAACTTGCAAGAGTTGGAGGCCTTCTTTAAAGAAGAATGGAAGAAAATACCAGTCAAGTACTGTCAAATGATCATGGATGGCTATGAGGAGAGATTGCGCCAAGTAATTCACCTGAAAGGCTACACAACTGACTATTAAAGTAGATGCACGAACACTTCCTGCCCCTCTTATGTTTGGTTATTTGTTTATAAACAGTTTATTTGTCGTTCAATTTACATATAATTTTATGTGGATGTGTGTTAGTATAATATTTATAATATACTACACTTTCATTATCCTAATCGTGAAACTTTTTAAGTTATGAGGAAAAACTACTCACGATGCAGGGGTACGAACACTTTCTGTTGTAACTGTATGCACTTTAACAGTGATGGGCAGAACTAACCTGAAATATAATTTTGTTCATTTTTATGACATATATAGTCTGGAATTTTATCTTTTAAAGTAAGAACAGTAAATCTTCAATTAACGACACTCATTACCAGATTATTTTTTACTTCTGATCCATATAGTAAGTTGGTAATTAACATCAATCTCCAAATTTAGATCAAAACAAAATACATCTTGAGTGTTTACCTTTGACTTCATAATAACATATTCCTAGAAATTTCTGTAGGCTTACTTTTTACAGTAAAATTTTCTTATACACCTTACTCTATTATTATTCTATTTCAGAATAATTTACAGAAATAAACTTTATACTTTAAATCAAAATATTTCTCTAAAACTTCCATTTCAGTTCACAACAAAATACTTCTGTCAACTTACTTTTTAAGAGAACTTATTTCAACTTCATATTTCTCTCTGCTCTCTGTCACAAAAATGAAAAGAATAAATTTAATAGCTTTAATACAATAAATCTTACAGTGATAAAGTACTCTATGTTGTTTTTAGTTTTAGTAAAATAAAAATATTATTTATACAAATACAGAACTGAGAACTAAAACTTACAAGTTTAACGTGTTACTTTGCCAAGCACACAAAAATTTCACCCACATTAAAACCTACTAGAGCTAGAGAACTTGAAAAATGTTCAAAATTTTAATCAGGAACTGTAATGGGTTGACCTGATCACTCAATACTCACAATATATGGTACCACTAGTGACTAATATTAATTTTGGTAATGATGAAATTTTCTTCTCAAACAACTCTACATAGGTTTAACATTACCTAACAATGACTTCTGTAGAGCCATGTTTTCAGCCTGAAGTCTTCTGATTTCATTGCTGTCATTTTCACCATCTTCTAACCTTTTCTCACTCATTGATTCCTCTAATTGTTTTTCCAGTTTCTCATTCATTGAAACAACCTTTAAAATATACAACTACTAACTAAGCACTTACTAAAATAAATTATACAGAAATTCTTTTAAGGTTTTTGCTAAGGTTACTAAAGTACATAATTTTGTGTACAGTAATGAGGATAACCAAGTGTATGTGTCATTAATTAATTACAGAGTGAAGACAAGCCATGATATATATATCATTAATTAAGTACAAAGTGGAATTAAGTAATTAATTACAGAGTGAAGTTAACCAAGTATATATATCATTAATTAACTACAGAGTGAAGACAACCAAGAATATATATAGTCATTAATTATATACAAGTAGGGAAAACCAAGTATTCACCAAATTAAGTATAGAATGAGGATACACATATATTTATCACCTATCCTAACTCCACATAAAGTGCTAATAAAAACTACATTGCTAATTCCATTTTACTAAAATGGCACATTAACACAATACTGTTCAAGTAATTTGGTTGATTCTGCCAGTTTCTAAAATTGGGACTAATTTTCTGGATTACATCTCTTAAAATTTATAAAACTAAAAAATTTTGGATTCCTTTAATCATTGTTTAATCATTTCTATTTGAATCAGCAACAGAATTTCAACTAAAAACATACACAAACCTATACAAACATTAGTCTCAAATCACATGGCAGTCTTAGAATTTTTGTTCAACATTTTAGAAGTTTAAATACAAACTGGACAACAGTTCTAATATGTTCTTAGCAGTTGCAGTGACTTCAGAATTTGGGATTACTTCCAAAGCTAAATTTAAGATTTTTAAGATTTTTTTTAACAATATGTATATGCAGTACAATGTTTACATTTGTTGTTGAATTATTAAACTTACAGAAGCCAGTTCATGCATAAGAGTTGAATTTTGAAGACGAAATTCATCTTCTTGACTCTGAAGTTTCAACTGGAGACTTTCATTCTCTTGTAACAGTTGCTCAACATCTTTTGCTTTCTTGCTGCGATTAATGACCTAAACAGTGAAATACATGTACTTGGTGAGGATATAAACACTTGTTTTTTTACATCCATACAAAGCTATACAAAGGCTATCCAACCTAACTAGCCATTCCTTGTATATTCATACAGAGCTACATAAGAGCTATCTAACCCAGCTAGCCATCACTTGTATGTCTACACAAAGGTACACATGGGCTATTGTGGCTCAATATCCATACATAGCTACAAAAGAGCTATCCAACCTAGCCAACCCTTACTTTAAACTAAGAGACAAGGAAGACAACTAGTCATTTTCACCCACCTCCTCCTCCTAGGCTACTCTAAGAAAACTAAACAAACTACAACACAAACTTCTAAATGAATAAAACTAAACAAAAATCAACACAAACTTCTAAGTGAGTGAAACAACACAAACTACAATACAAAATTCTAAATAAACAAAACTACACAAACTTCTAAATGAACAAAACTAAACACACTACAACACAAACGTCTAAATGAAAAAACTAAACACACTACAACACAAACTTCTAAATAAACAAAACTACAAAAACTTCTAAGTGAACAAACTTCTAAATTAACAAAACTAAACAAACACAAACTTCTAAATGAATAAAACTGACCAAACATCAACACAAACTTCTAAATGAACAAAACTAAGCAAACAAAAACTTCTAAATTAACAAAATTAACAAACAAACTTCTAAATGAACAACACTAAACAAACAACACAAACTTCTAAATGAATAAAACCAAACAAACATCAACACAAACTTCCAAATGAACAAAACTACAACATAAACTTCTAAATAAACAAAACTAAACAAACTTCTAAATGAACAAAGCTAAACACAAACTTCTAAATGAACAAAACTAAACAAACAACACAAATTTCTAAATGAACAAAACTAAACAAACAACACAAATTTCTAAATGAACAAAACTAAACAAACAACACAAATTTCTAAATGAACAAAACTAAGCAAACACAAACTTTTAAGTGAACAAACTAAACAAACTACAACACAAACTTCTAAATTAACAAAATTAACAAACTTCTAAATGAACAACACTAAACAAACAACACAAACTTCTAAATGAATAAAACCAAACAAACATCTACACAAACTTCCAAATGAACAAAACTACAACATAAACTTCTAAATAAACAAAACTAAACAAACAAAAACTTCTAAATGAACAAAACTAAACAAACAATAATACAAACTTCTGGTGAACAAAACCAAACAAAGAAACAACACAAACTTCTAAGTAAACAAAATAAACAAATGACAACACAAACTTCTAAGTAAACAAACGACAACACAAACTTCTAAATGAACAAAATAAACAACACATACCTTTTGGGCCTTGCTGAGCTCTTTCTCCAGATCTTCTATTTTATGTTGAAATTGTCCAAGTTCTGAAAAACATGTAAACTACAGTGAATTCACAAGTCTAGCACCTGTTTTGCATACATACACAGTTATACAAATCATTCACTGATTATTTTATCTCTCATTACCCATAGCATTTCTGATCTACCTTAATAAAAGTATGGAAGTTATTTCAATCAAAAATAAAATATATCAATATTTCTTACCAGCTCACAAACCTATAGTGTTACATCAACCAATTAATAATTCAGCTACATCCATCAACCCATAACTCAGCATCTGTATGCTGTATGCTTTATATCGGCCACATCCAACAACCCATACTTCAGTGGCTGTGAAACGTATACATACAGTGATTGACCCATAATTCAGCAACTATATGAATTACAGTTCATACTAGCAATACTGATTTAATATATTTTTACAAATGTATCAAAGAAATGAAACTCACCATTCTGCTGCTTTCGATTGGTTTCCTCCAGGCTGTAGTTTTTTGATCTTAAATCCAACAACTGAGTCTGCAAAACAGAAATTATATTCTATAAGACAAATGCCCACTTATTTCAAAGTTTTCACAAAGCTGTATAAACACATACCTTCCTTAATTCTGAACTACTATACTAGAAGAAAGGTAGCTGGTCAAAAACACTACCATAAACTTCAAGGTTACTATTTCTTGATTGAACAATGTGATTTAATGATCACTCTTATAATGCACCTAAAACCCCCTTTAGTCCATGTTCAGCTTCAAAGGACATGACTTAAGTATATGTATAAACTTATAAGTAATAAATAAAACACCTTTTTAATTTTTCAAATAAATTTAATTAAATCCATAATAGATAAATGATACTATATTTATTAAAACCTAATTACTTCCTCAGAAGTAATGATGAATTACACAAATGAATAATAAAAATAACACTTTTTACTACACTGAACAAATTAAGCACAAAAGTCCAAATACATTATCTTTACTGAGGAATTATGCTACACAGTACTCTTTTTGTGATAAATATTTTCACCCTTCTGCAAAAAATAATTGTCCAAAAAAGTTAACTATTTCCAAAGAATTACCTCCCACAAAAACTTTTCAATGCTATACAAAAAAATCAGTATGTGACCACTTGTCAAAAAACATTATACCATCTTGACTTTTGAACCCAAACAGAACAAATTGAACTTTTATTACATTAAGATGTCACTTAGCAAGAATGATGGTGATTTTACATTGTTTTAATAGCCATATTCTAGGCCCTAGTCTTTTTCAGGATATAATGTAATTATTTTAAAACTGGTTCTGTAGTAATCAAAAATACCAGAGCTAAAGTTTCAATATTCTACTTGCATATCAAAAGAATATCCAAGAGCCTCTTCATTCAAACAAACATTAAAAAATACTTGCTCTCTCTATTAAGATGATTATTTGAAGAACTGGCTTTCTATCAGTATCAATTCATACTTCATGACAAAAAAAAACATCTTTTATGAAAAATCTTAAAATACCACATATGTATCCAATCAGACAGGGAAATTCAGAGCAGTTTATAAAAACACAACAAGAATATGGCATAATTAATTTCTGCCATTACAGCATAAGTCAATCAAAATGCTTTATGAAACCAATCCATTACCAGTATTAATGTAAATTCTAGTGAAACATGATCCAACTAAATGGTAACAACCAAAAAAAAGTGAAACCCTACTTAATTACATCTTTCCACACTCATGGTTAGTTTGATGAACAAATGGTTCACCCTAATGAGAATTTAAAATCACTAACAGAATAAAAGCCATGCTCTGGTTAAATTCAAAACCTATTTTTATTAATAAAACGGGTGGATGATGCAGCATGTCCACCTCTATCATTCTCTTGGGAGTCTAAAAAAACATGTGGCAACATATCTAAAATCAGATTTTATGAACACAGACTTCCTTTTCAATAAATATATAAATAGTAGCAAGCTGTAATAACAAGAGTTCATTTACATAAATAACAAAACTGTACACCCTACAGAGAACCAAACTTAATTAGAAAACACTACGACATCTCCAAATTATTAATGTATATGGCTGTTCCTTTTTCAACTTACATTCCATTTGTTTGTTTTTCGTGTGCATGTTTTTTCTTTATAAATCAAGAAAGTCATTTTAGAAGTGTATTTAGCCACAGTAGAGAAAACTTGAGTCTGCCTTAGTTTCTTCAAGCATATTTACTTATGTATATCAAAAAATATTAGTTTAACAAGTACCGTGAATAACTTACTAACAGTAGTGTAGTTGTTTAGTTATTCCTATGTTGTTCCATCTTGATCATTTTACAGTTAAAATGAAACATAATTAGGACCATGTATCAGTTATCCAGTTTGATATAATATATATTATGGTGTACTGCAAGCTAGACCAATATACCAGGCACAAGTCAAAGCACTACTTACACATAACAGGACAACACTCAATCAGCAAAAAACAGAACATGGATAATGCTTTGGGATAAAAACTTCAGTTAAATTTTACTCATTTCCTAAGATCAATTCCCTAATTTTATTCTACACTTAATGCTTCAACTTTATGTTTAATTATTTTTATTTAATTATTATGTTAATATTATTAGTTTGAATTTTATTTAACAAATTTTGTATGTAATTTGATAACCACACGGATAAAATATTTTTGCACACTTTGATAAAGCAGTAACAATTAAACTAGCTATTCTGCAATGAATGAATTAGTGTTTAAGCATTTACAGTCACTGTTAATACCATCAATGATTTCTTTTTTGCACTGTGAGATAAAAGTGCAACTTCATGAAAGAAAAAATGAAGTAACTTCACTAGAGTTGCACCCAAGGGTGTACACCATTAAACTTTCTATGGAAACTTTACTATTTGCTATATGATCTGTAAATACAGTGTATTTTGGAAAATATTTCTAAATGTACCCATGACTAATTACTTGTTAAAAACACTGCCTATGTCAAACACAGTTGGTGAATTCTCACAATGTCATTGTAGGTTTAGGTAAACAACTACCATTTTCAATTTAAAAGTTAAATGCACAGTATAACATACTAATGATGTACAAATGGTACAAAATTTCAGTAGCAGAAAACACTTATGAAGAAAATCCAGTTTTCCCAATATACTTGAGTTTTGTATTTTTTTCAGTTTATTGATCTGCGGCTAGTTGGTTGGTTCGGAATTTTATAGTGCAAAGCAACTATGCTATCTGCACCCTCCTCTGTCTTACTTCATTAGATTAAATTTAGAATACAATATCAATAATGACTTTATAAAGTTGATATTCAAATTTAAAATAAGTTCTTGCAAAAACAAAAGTGCAAACCTTACATTAATTTAAATGTAAAGTTTAACTTACTGACAATAATATTTCTCTAAACCATGAATTACTTTGATATTTAAAATTAGAAGTTAAAAAAAATTATGCAAAATAATAGTGCAAACTTTGCATTAATTTAAATGTAAGGTTTAACTTACTGATAATCATATTTTTCTAAACCATGAATTACTTTGATAAGGTTTAGCACTCAAATAACTTAAAAGAAGTCACACAAAACAAGTGGTATCACAGTTTTTATTAATTCTAAAACTCTACCGATAAGGCTAAATGTGCGGCTATTTCTATCGCATTTATCGTACTTGTAACTTAATACTAATGCTAAATAACAGTAATAATAGATCTACGAAACTATTGTTAGAAACCCCACTTTAAACCAGTTTTCAGACAAGTTCACTAACAACTTTTGCAATTATGAACACTAAAATCAGAATAAGCCGTATATTTATTATCAACATATATAATCAACTTCAAAATAAACCTACTTGCAATCGCTGAAAATCGTCATCGGACAATAAGGCAGCCATTTTTAATTGCAAGTATATAGAACTGTACCGCTATCTATAAATACAAAACATTTTATGAGACTAAATCATAAAAATAAAAGTCAATTTCGTATAAACTTTTTTTTTGAATTTGTGACAATAGTTGACTAATCACTATTGTCTATACGAGTTTGTTGTAGTTGTTGAATGTGGTATTACACATCACATTCAATCTTTCTCAGCAATTTTCTGACAAATGAAGCAGATAAGGAGACTATATATAGGATATAAACTAATTGTCAGTTAGTTACTAATAATAAAAGCTCTTGTTGTTGTTGTTTTTGGAATTTCGCACAAAGCTACTCGAGGACTATCTGTGCTAGCCGTCCCTAATTTAGCAGTGTAAGACTAGAGGGAAGGCAGCTAGTCATCACCACCCACCGCCAACTCTTGGGCTACTCTTTTACCAACGAATAGTGGGATTGGCCGTCACATTATAACGCCCCCATGGCTGGGAGGGCGAGCATGTTTGGCACGACTCGGGCGCGAACCCGCGACCCTCAGATTACGAAGCGCACGCCTTAACGCGCAAGGCCATGCCAGGCCAAAATAAAAGCTAATGACTAATTTTAAGTTAGAGCTTTGTTTGTTTGTTTGTTTTGTTTGTTTTTGAATTTCGCACAAAGCTACTCGAGGGCTATCTGTGCTAGCCGTCCCTAATTTAGCAGTGTAAGACTAGAGGGAAGGCAGCTAGTCATCACCACCCACCGCCAACTCTTGGGCTACTCTTTTACCAACGAATAGTGGGATTGACCGTCACATTATACGCCCCCACGGCTGGGAGGGCGAGCATGTTTAGCGCGACGCGGGCGCGAACCCGCGACCCTCGGATTACGAGTCGCACGCCTTACGCGCCTGGCCATGCCAGGCCTAAGTTAGAGCGTATAGGAACGTCGGCGACCACTTCTTGAATAGCAAAGCGATATTTCATCCAGTAACAATAATACAGTAATATTTCTTCTGAATGTTATCGTAAGGAAGAACATATTCATCTAAAGTGAAGTGAGAACTTTCATCTTATAAAGAAAATTCTACTCGGACATCTTTCTTCTTCTTTTTTTTTTAACTTACCACAAGTCTGCGTTCTAAAAAAACAATAAAATATCATTTATATTTAAGCTTCGATTGTTTTTAATACATGTATTCACAACCATTACTGTATGCCTTCTCTACAAATTATAAAAATCAGATCCAAATCAGTCCACTCATTGAAGTAGGTATAAAACCAAAACCATTACGGTCTACTCTGCTAACCAGGTATAAAAAACAAAGAGAGTACAGTCTAGTATTTAAACTAGATTACAAGAATTCTTAATCAATACAGTCTACTTCTCAAACAAAGTACAAAAGCCAGAACTAGTCTAGAATATACTACAATAACCAGGAAAAAAACTTGAAAAAAACAGTTAAATCTAATAGAAAGGTATTTAGAATCTACAAAAACAGTAAATCAGATATTCTATTATGTAGTTAAACTATAACGTTCATTTAAACTTTACATAATTCAAAACATTGTGGCAATGATGACAGAAGCAAAAGCCATCTAATCTGAACGAAACCAATCCAAAGATTGTCATCGTTTCCTAAAAGAGTATCAAACACCAACTGCGTATTTCATTAAACTTAACTAATTCATATATTACAATATTGCTGTTGCACAGCTCTACTGACATAAAAAAATCAAAAAACAATATTATTAAAAACTGTTAATTTTAAAAGGGGAATAAACAATATGTTAACACTATTTCTTTGATCACAACTAAATATTAACAACACTATTTCTCCAATCACAACGATATATTAACAACATTATTTCTTTAATCACAACGATATATTTACAGCACTATTCATTTAATCACGACTATATATCAACAACACTATTTATTTAATCACAGCTGTATATTAACAACACTCCTTCTCTAATCACAATATATTAACAACATTATTTCTTTAATCACAGCTGTATATTAACAATACTATTTTTCTAATCGCAATATATTTACAACACTATTTATTTAATCACAACAATATATTAACAACAATATTTATTTAATCGCATCTATATATTAAATTTTTTCTTTAATTACAACAATATGTGAACAACACTCCCTTTTATCACAACAATGTATTAACAACATTCTCTTTCATTACGACAATATACTAACAGTACTCTCTCTTCGTTTACACCAGATACTAACAACTTTCTCTATTTAATCTCAACAACATAGTAACAACACCTTCTCTGTCATTCTTAGTTTCAGTCTATCTGAGAAACAAACTTTTTCTTGCATAGTTAATAAACTAGTTGTTATATCGGCTGAGATCCAGGAACTATTATATTATGAAGTTCAATTATCGTAGAAAGAACTATTATATTATATGGTTTAATTATTTAAAAAAAAAACTATTACATTATGTCATTCAATTATCGCCGAAAACTATAACATAATGTTATTTATTATCGCAGAAAGATTTGTTTGTTTGTTTTTTAGAATTTCGCACAAAGCTACTCGAGGGCTATCTGTGCTAGCCGTCCCTAATTTGGGCCTGGCATGGCCTAGCGCGTTAAGGCGTGCGCTTCGTAATCTGAGGGTCGCGGGTTCGCATCCGCGTCGCGCCAAACATGCTCGCCCTCCCAGCCGTGGGGGCGTTATAATGTGACGGTCAATCCCACTATTCGTTGGTAAAAGAGAAGCCCAAGAGTTGGCGGTGGGTGGGGATGACTAGCTGCCTTCCCTCTAGTCTTACACTGCCAAATTAGGGACGGCTAGCACAGATAGCCCTCGAGTAGCTTTGTGCGAAATTCCAAAAACCAAACCAAACCGTCCCTAATTTAGCAGTGTAAGACTAGAGGAAAGGCAACTAGTCATTACCATCCACCGCCAACGCTTGGGCTACTCTTTTACCAACGAATAGTGGAATTGACCGTCACATTATAACGCCCCCACGGCTGAAAGGATGGGCATGTTTGGCGCGACGCGGATGCGAACCCGCGACCCTCAGATTAGGAGTCGCACGCCTTAACGCGCTTGGCCATGCCGGGCCTCGCAGAAAGAACTGTTATATAATACAACTAAATTATAGGAGACAATTATTATAAAATTTGATTTAATTATTACAGGAAAACTATATTATGTAATTTAATTATAGCAGAAAAACTGTTACGTTACATATATCGTAATTAATTACCGTAAAAAGCATGGGCGTAGATATTTTACACCCGCTGGGAGGGGTGATTTTTGCAACCACTTATGTGAACTGTTCAATTTGCAAATTGGTAATCTCTGATTACGTGAACCTGAAAGCTGTAAACATGCAGTCACAGAGTAATCTTGTTGCCACGATACTTCAAGGTTTCCATGTAGGTTTGTATGAGTGAGGTGTTGTAAACAGTTTTCAAAATGTTAATAGAATAAAGACAAATGTGTCATAAATTGACTGCCACATGAACTTATTCCTGCACACTGCACATAATAAAAGATGGCCATTATACTTGTCAAGGTTACTAATAACTTTCATTGCATGGATTACGTTTTCAAATATTAATAAAATTAGTAATTACCCTTGACAAGTTTATATCTACTGAAAAATCGTTCATGTTGTTTGATAAAAATAATTAAAATGTCTTTGCGAACACTTGAAAATTACACATAATTACAATGTAGCACATAATTATTCATACTTTTCACTGAAGTAAGATTTATTTAGTCCTCTAGTCTACATGTTTCCAAACGTAGACCTCCTTTATGATGATCTGTTTATAAATTCTTTCATAAGCTCTTCTATATTTATCTTGTCGACCTCATCTTTGTGAGTGTGACAGACTGCCACATGGTTGAGGCGGCATTGAGACACAGTTGACCTTAACCACGTCTTAAACCGTCTTGATGCAGAAAAGCTGCGTTCACATTCGCAGCTGGATACTGGACATACAAGTAAAATTTTCATGAGAAGAAACACTTCACTAAACATCTGCTAGCTTGTTTCATGCATTTTACAATAAGCATCCTTCGCACCTTTCAGAGATACTACTTTTGTTGTTGTTCCTTTTAACATGGGCAACTGAAACTCGAGTCGTTGTGCAGAGATTTCTGGATAGAACTTTATAACCGAGTTGTCAATCTTGCCAGATGTGATCATGTTCTCAAGTGCCAGATATTGCCTCAAGTCATTGTTGTCTGCATTGAATCTAGTGGTCAGATGTTCTATGACTGTCTCCACAGCTTCAAAATATTGGCTTCTGTAGTAATCTCTAGCTGTTGCAGAATTGTGTGCTGAGCCATCACCTGTGATCCTTCTGGGGGGTCTGCGAATGTGTGGTAGTTCAATAAGCACCAGATCTAAGGAATTTACCTTTTTCTCAGCTTCATCAAATATCTTCTTGTAATTTTCCTCTGTTCACAATACCCGCAATTGCTCAACTGTCATTGCAGATGCTTCAATCATGCCAGATACTGTCGCTGATTTTGCTTGGAATGCACGGTTTAGTTCCTCTAATGCAGCTAATGGATGCTGAGCCATCAACAATTCTAAAACTGTCTTTCCTTTTTCAAATCTGTCCAGCAGACCTCGTGCTTTCACTGCTACATCTGATTTTTCATTTGCTAATTCAGACAAAGAATCAACAATTTCACTGTAGTGATCATTGGCACATGTAATTGCAGATAGGTGGCACAACTAGCGTATTGGACACAGTGGGCGGATGTATTTAACTGGACCATTGTGGCTGTCTGACGATACAATATTTTCAAAGATTGTCTTGTATTTGCCTGACCTTTGAAGCAAGACACCAAGTTTGTGTACCCACTTGAAAGAATCTCGAACACATTCACAAGCTTCAACTGCATGTTGCATTATTAAATTAGCCTTGTGTGCTCCGCAGTGAAAAAACAAAGCTGACGGTTGCTTCTCTTTTATTTTACCTACTGTACGCACTACTCATGTGAGCGGCTCCATCATAAGTTTGTGCTCTTAATCCTGACAATGGTAAATTGAGTCTAGTCAGTACATAAAGTGTAGTAGAAAATATTGTTTCACCAATTGTATTGGAAACACTGTACAAACCAAGAAATGTCTCATGGATGTCAAGGTTCTCATCTACGTATCATACACATAATGCTTCCTGTTCGGCACCTGTAACATCTTGAGTGCCATCAACAATTAATGCAAAGATTTTATTTTACTGCACTTCGTGTGCTATGTTCCTCAGTATCTGATGGCTGAACATCTCCATTATTTCATTCTGAGCCTGGAGTGATGTGAATGTGGTTTTCTTTGACAAGTAGGCCGTCAACTCAGGATCTTCCTCTTCCAGAAGCTTCATTAACTGCAGTAAGTTCCCCTCCGTATCAGTATGTCCACATAATGCTAAGCCTTGACGCAGTAAGAAACGTAAACTTCTGAATATTTTGGCTAGACTTCTTTTGCATTCTTCTTGCTGCTTCTTTTTTCCATCATGTAGCTGGACAGTCACTGGAGTTACATCAAGTAAACCTTCTGGAGATATAGTGAATCTGTGCTGAGAGGAGAATTAGTGTTTGTTGAATTTCTGTTTTGCCTTTTTCCAGTTGCAAAAACCGGTGGATATGAAGGTATACTCCACTGGCCTCTCCAATTTCCCTGTAAAAAGGCCTCTATTTTCCGCCTTGGCACAATGAAAGCATATGATTTTTTGAGTATGGTTGTCGAAGTGCAGCCATGGGAACTCATCAAACCACTTGCCCTGGAAGTTGATATTTTGAGATTTTGCTTTCTGTCGTGGTATTAGTTGTGCGTCTGGATGATATGGCTTTCCACACTGTATCTGTGGAGTGTCAGAGTTTTCATTACTGCACAAACTTGTTTCACAACTATCTGGTGGTTCATGATGTGCAATAGTTGCACAAGCATTTTCAGACTCGCCTTCTGATGAACATGGTATTTCCTCTGTATGGCAAGTTTCTATTCCTTTGCTTGAGACTGTTGGATTATCTGCATCTGCATTGTCACTTGTAGTACTAGTAACTGGCTTGCAGAACTGTCTAATATCGGAAAGTTTCAGACGCTTGCTTATCATAATTGGAATCTGTTTCCCAGATGACTCAACAGGCTAAAGTGCAGTCTTTATTGAAAAACTCTAACGCACAACGAACGAAGACAGAACAGAATGGAAGTGGGACTGAACTGTACAATGCATTTAAGTCGAACACGTGAACCTCACAGTGATTACCGAGCCGACTGACTGCCTGGGCATCGCTGGGACAATAATGTATGCTAGTTACAACACAAGTAATTGCAAGTTTCTCGAAAAATACTTAAACAATCACAAATATATTATATTTCTGTTAAAGCTAATCAAAAGACAAACACGTTGTGATATAATGTCTATAAGCACGTCTATTAAATAAAAACACCTAAACAAAAACTAGCAATACAATTCGAGTAGAGGCTTCAGGCCGTTGAAATCGCTCCTTGTGTGTTCTAATTATACAAGAAAATACAATATTTTTACTTTATATGATAAGAGAATATATTGTTCTTTTACCATAAAGCACCAGCACTTTATTAGAGGGCGGTGATAATCTGAAATTTCATGGATTAATGAGGGCCACAACACAGGTCTAATGAGCCCTGTTGTAAAATCGAGGCTGAGACAAAAGGGAGCGGAGGGGGGTAATGTAGGGCGCAACTGGATCCGAGCGGCCCGAACCTGTTGTTAACTGTACACTAAACGTACACTATGGTCAGCGGCTTTGACAGCTAAGGAGAGTAAGGCGTTCGACAATAAAACCGGCTAGACATGCATAAGAACAAATGGCGTAGGGAAACCGCACAATATACACATAAGATTGATGCAGCTACAAGTTACAAATGGCCTGCCAGATATAGATCACAGGAGTTTATGCTTGGGAGTAATATTTTCGAATTTCATGCTGTGTTCAATCTGTTGTGATGAAAATTTTACTTAATCTTACACTACGTACAAGACGTAGGTAGATTCTGTGATAGTGCTTGCAAGCCTTAGGCCAACTGAATGATACTTACGAACTATCGCTCAAATCGAAAAGCTTAGAAGCACGCCTATATTAAAGATGTACATTTTGGCTAGAGAAAAAGCTTACATCTAGGCCTAATTATGTAATTCGATTGGTAAGAACACGAGAATCACGAGAACAAACACACAATATAAAGGCCTGTGATGCAATAAAACAATTCAACAGACCAATCTGTAGGGGGGATGATTGTATGCACCATACCCCCACCTAAAATGAAGGGGTGTATCCCCCACCCCCAGTATCTACGCCCCTGGTAAAAAAAAAACTATTTTATTAGATGATTTAATTTTAGAAATAATTATTTTGTGATTTAGTTATCGTAGAAAGAATTATTATGTGAGTTAATTATCGCAGAAAGAACTCTTATATTATGTGATTTAATTATTGTAGAAATAACTGAAATAACTTATATGTTGTGATTTAGTTAGTTATCACAAAAATAGTTAAATATCTAATATGGTATTTAAATACAGAACCATTTGAAGACCTGGCTTATTATAAGAACCAGAACAGGAATATAATAACAATGTTCTTTTTTTTATTAATTATTATTTTCTTCTGCACTTGTTAGGATTAACAATTATGTTATATTGAAAACGTACGTTTATTACATCAATTACTGACAAAAAATTTTAAGGAACTTGTCCTGATTTTTATTTATAAATTATATTTTGAACTTTTGTCGCTTAAATAACATCAGAAGATGGAATTAACATCACATGATGTTTTGGGACAATATGAAACCTATTGGCCTGTCACGGATGTTTCACACTCTAAACTAACTTTAAAAAACACACTTAAAGCCAGCTTTTATCATTTATATACTCATAAAGCTTTTTCTTAAACTCGTTTAAATTTACTGCTTCTACAACATCCAAAAACAGCCCATTCCAAAGGCCAACCAGCCTTCCAATCCTTTAGTACCTTTACCACTGTTCAAGGACTGACTGTATGTATTTTCATATAGAAAAGTCACATCGGGCTATATGCTGAGAGGACTGACAGAAAATATTAGTAAGTCGCTCACGTATCCAATGTTTAACTTCCTTCAAAACCCGTAGGGAAATACTGTTTGGACCAGGCGTTTAATCGTTTTTTAAACTTCCCAATTTTTAATTAACCAGCTCAGAAGTAATACAGTAATCGTGTTTGATCTCGTTTCTATTTATCAACTAATCAAATGCCTAAATCTTTATTAGTAAAAGCCAAAGAAAAAACAAGATTTAATAACTCAACCAAAAGATACTAGTCTTCCTTTATCATCCTTTAAGGGTCCTACCTGTGACAGATTTACTATCATATATCCATTTTAATATCAATATCTGTTTAAGTTTATATTTAAAAATGTACATAACTTGCACTGTTAAATGCGTATTTTAAGATTCCCGCCTATTCACTAAAGTTGAAGATTTGTTTTGTTGTTTTTGTTTTTGAATTTCGCACAAAGCTACTCGAGGGCTATCTGTGCTAGCCGTCCCTAATTTAGTAGTGTAAGACTAGAGGGAAGGCAGCTAGTCATCACCACCCACCGCCAACTCTTGGGCTACTCTTTTAGCAACGAATAGTGGGATTTACCATCACATTATAACGCCCTCACGGCTGAAAGGGCGAACATGTTTGGCGCGACCGGGATGCGAACCCGCAACCCTCAGATTACGAGTCGCACACTTTAACACGCTTGGCCATGCCGGGCCAAAGTTGAAGAACATTCTCGAATGGGACCCGGCATGACCAGGTGGTTAAGGCACTCGACTCGTAATCCGAGGGTCGCGGGTTCAAATCCCCATAACTCCAAACATGCTCGCCCTTTCAACTGTGAGGGTATTATAATGTGACAGTTAATCCCACTATTCATTGGTAAAAGAGTAGTTCAAGAGTTGGCGGTGGGTGGTGATGACTAGTTGCCTTCTCTCTAGTATTACACTGCAAAATTAGGAACGGCTAGCGCAGATAACCCTCGCGAAGCTTTGCGCGAAATTCAAAACAAACTGTTCTCGGATGTAAAAATCAACAATATATGTGTTTATGCAAACTCTAATGTATCGTTTATATTGTTGTGCAGGCTGAACATTCTAAAAATTTTCCTCACGCCTATAAAAGTAACCAAGTGACGCGCAAAAAAACGGTATATATTACTGGTTTGCTACAGTTGGTATACCATAAATCTCGAAAGCTCTATCTGATTAACGCTTATTAATTGTGAAATTCACATATTTGACCAGGAACGTTTATAAATTTCTAACATAACAAATAGTTTAAGTTCAGTGAATTCACGTGATGCATTAATATTTTAACGAAGAGGTTATATAATTTCAGCTGTGAAAAACTCACATGTGATCAGAAGAGCTGGATACTTGATTTGTATCGTTATCAACTCAAAATTAATTCGCTCATCGTGAACCGTTGATAATATACCAAGTTCCAAACCAGAACTCAGAATTGTTTTTAAATTTGTAGAGCTTTCTTATATTAATCATTAATTGTAACAACCACTATTGTAAATACTATTGTTTGTATACTGAAATATATTTGCAATAAAAATAAATAAACTACGTGTATCAATCTTGTTGGCAAATATCATATATTGGATACATATCGATATTTATTTAACTTCTAAACTTAAATTATCATTTAACTTACTTTCAGGTTATTTTAAATTGTGATACCTAAAAAGTGTCAGGTTATTTTAAATTGTAATACCTAAAAAGTACCACATTCTATTATTTGTTTAATCTTAAGATATTTAAAGAAATCCTTACTGTTAATTTCTACATTTTCAACTAAACTTTTCTCACACATCTTTTGATGTCCTAATTTCCTGTTTTGGCCCGGCATGGCCAAGCGTGTTAAGGCGTGCGACTCGTAATCTGAGGGTCCCGGGTTCGCATCCCCTTCGCGCCAAACATGCTCGCCCTTTCAGCCGTGGGGGGCGTTATAATGTGAGGGTCAATCCCACTATTCGTTGGTAAAAGAGTAGCCCAAGAGTTGGCGGTGGGTGGTGATGACTAGCTGCCTTCCCTCTAGTCTTACAATTCTAAATTAGGGACGGCTAACACAGATAGCCCTCGAGTAACTTTGTGCGAAATTCAAAAACAAACAAACAAATTTCCTGTTTCACCAACTTTCTTGATATTCTATAGTTTTCTAAGTCTTCTTTTATATCGTTCAGTTTAAATTTCTAAATTTATATGCTTTTCTTTGTTTATATTTATTAAACTATTTGGGAGCCAACTTGGCTTTTCACTTGCATTTACTCTTCTCTTTCTACACGGAATGCGTTTACCTTGAATATTTAAAAAAAAATTGTCTTCAATAGTTCTCACATCTGTTCAGTATCTCCACATAACTTAGTTGTCCAATTCATAACAGATAATTCTTCTCGCATCCATTCAAAGTTTGCTTTTTTTTTTATTTGTAACCCAAATATCGTTGTTACTTATCTCCCTGTGCAGCAAAACATCGAACATAATAAGAAATGATTACTTCCATCCAGATGTTCCCCAGTTTCCACTCTCTCGATTATTTCTATACTAAAGTCAACAATAAACCTAAAATAACGTTGTTTCTAGGAGGTTCCTGGACTAATTAGTGAAGAATACCATCCTGAACGTTTCCAAAACCTTTCTCTGTCATGGTTTTACTCTAGTTTTTCCAATCTTTATGCCTTGAATTGAAATCATTCATAATTATGACTTCATTAACAGATGAAATCTTCATCTCATTGTGAAGTTTTTCAATAATTTCATCAATATCGTGTGGTGGTACTTGACAAATTCCCATTAAAAGTCTTTACCCTTTATATCCACTATAATAAACCGAATTCGTTTCAGTCTCCTTGTTGATGTGAATATTATCCTCATCTTCAGTGGGACGTAACTTACATTTTACATACAAAGCCACTCATTCCATTATTTAATACTTTATCTCTATAAAGTAGCCTGTAACCCTGTATTTCAAAGAAACTTCTGTCATCAAAATAATTTCTCTTTAACTATGTTTCAGTTATTCCCATTACATCAAAATCTTCCATTGCTACCAGTGCTCTAAAATCATCTACTTTATTTCTTATATTCAAATAGTAACAATTCAGCCTATCTTTATAACTACTTCTATACTCATTTCATATTTTTTTCTCTGTCTCTTATTCGTTTTTGCATTTAGTTTATTTTTACCCTCAACACTATCTCGTCCTGGTTTAAAACTTCCCTCACAGCTGAGTTAATAATCTTAGTAAACAAGCCAACCTTACCTTATTTAAATGTAAACCATCCATTTCAAAAAGCTATTTTCTTTCACTTTTCATAGTTATAACTTCCTCCCCACGGTTAATTCCGGGCCGTACCCTTGAACACACTGTAAACAATTCTAACTTTAAGGTTTCTAGTGAAAATTTTAGTTAAGAAAGGGAATCTTCTTGAAGCAACAGATACAAAACTATAATATGATTAAAGCATAAATTAACATTCTTAAAACTACAGTAAAAACCGCAATATTATTAAAAGCAACACTGAAAAATAACAATAATTAAATAATTAGCCTTCACTAACTGTCTTTCAATAAGCTATTTCAGAAACATCTCATATTAGTACGTTAGTAACGATTTTTTTTTTCGTGTTATATGTATACATCCCAAATTTTCGTTACGATATGCAAGTACAACTTTCACGTGATGTGTATAAACTTCAATGTTTCATGGCGATAAAATGATCTTTGCAACGTTCGTGTAATGTATCTAGATCACAATCTTTCGTGACGATACATAATATCAATCGTTTTCGAGTAATATGTAGACATCTTCCAGCGGTAGAAGTTGTTTTCGGTTTTCACACAAAGTTCAATCTAGACTATAGAGACGACACTTAGAAGTGACTACTGAATTTTTCGAGAATCAATTCGATTCTGCTACATACTCCAATTTAGTTTCTTTGTTCCTCTTTATTAATCTCACAAGTATTATGTCCCCCGCTGTTACAGTGGTAAGTCTTCGGATTTACACTACTAAAATCAGGGGTCCGATTCCCCTCGGCGGACACGGTAGATAGCCTAATGTGGCTGTGCTATAAGAAAAACACACACAAACATTATGGTTTATCACATTAGCGTTGCTTAACCCATACTTACTCTTACATTTTGTGCAATGGATGCTAATTACGATTAAAAATAAATCAGAAATGGGATAAATGACTATACGTGTGATCCTTAATTAATGATGTAAAATTTAACACTCAAATGTAATCACTATTTTTAAACTTACCGGAGCTGAAAATTTAATTTTAATGTGCTTTTCTTACAAAGCTTGTTGTTCGCAAATTTAAAATTTTTATAATTAACTGGAGTAACTTATCCATACGAAGTTTTTACTACTGTTTGGTACCGAATATATAATTAATTTTTATTTTAAAATTATGCTTTAGTACAAAAACGTCATTATTTTATTCTGTGTAACTCGAACGTCTATAATTCTGCTTTCAAATGCAGCAAGGTGAAAGTTTAATGTAGTAATACAATAGAACAAACTAACTTTATACATCAAATATTATAACTGATTGAATAGCTTTTATAATCCGCCAGAGAATCGAGAGCATGTAAATTTGATGACGTGAAGACACGGGTCACAACTTCCGTAACGTCTGTGGTTTCTATCATGTAAAGAACAGACAGTAAAGGCCGCTTGTCAAACACGTGACAGTGAATGTTAAAATTGCAAAGCTCTTGGTTTCTAAGTTGAAAAGTATTTCTGGATAATATTTCTACAGCAGACACTGACAAATATTTACTTTTTGTAGTGCATATTGGTGTATAAAAAAAATGTTTTAATACTTACTAGTAATAAACGATCTTATAACACTAATTATTTATACGTTAATGGAACACTCCTGGAAAAATTGCAAAGTGAAACATTGAGTATCCAATTGCAGAAAAGTAAATTTAGTGTCATAAGGTCGTTTATTACTAGTATTAAGACTCTAAAAATAGTTCGAATGTTTAATACTCCACTCCAAATGCTAAACCTACATTGTCGGCTGCTAAACATCATATTTCTCTGTACTGCTTCCATTCACTCTTTGTACTATCAGAACAAAATTTTCGTATAAAAAAAATTAAATTTCTCATGATTACTTCTTTAAAAAACAAAATGTGTGTTATATTATGTTTTAAAGAAATTTAAATTATTATATATTCTGCAGTAAATGATAACATACAGTTAAAATTAAAACTGAATAATGGTCGAAAGAAAATACAGTATAGTTATGTTAGTGGCTTTATATAATTAAGATAGAATGATTTTGTTCTTTTAATTCTGCTTAAAAATAGAACCAATAAGCGCACTAAATCTGTACAGAAAGATTAGAGTACCACTAATTTAGGACAAACCCACAATTAGGGGAACTTCTCGGTACTGGTACTTAAAACAGTGAGGAAAATATACCGCGTCAGTTTCGGAGTTGGCCTGCGACTGCAACTAAACAATTCGTTGTTTTTCACCTCACTGGGCGAGACCCTAAACTTAAATGACACAACACAGAGCCTGCATGTCTTTCACCTCGATGATTGAGGCCTTAAATTTAAATGACACAGTATAGAGGTTTGTGTTTTGTCGGTATTTTGTTATCGTACGATCACTGATAACAGGGATTGTTTTTGTCCCAAACTTCTCGTAATTAAGCCTGTGTCCATTTTTATTTGGTTAGTTGTAATTGTGTAATTGGACGCTTCTTTTACGAAGAACTTAAATAAATAATTGGACTGTAAAATTAAAACGTGTTTACAACAAGTAACACGACTGATAATTTAAGTTGGTAGCAAGAAGAACTGGAACATGTTGTAAAATGACAACGACGATATTGTGGTGACGAAACCAGAACGAGAACCCTTGTACAATGTCTGTGATCTTTACTTCAAACTGCACAACGTATGAAAACACCTCTTTTAAAGGGGGTAACAAAAGTGAAGGCATTCCTAATTTAGCATTGTAAGACTAGAGGGAAAGCAACTAGTCATCACCACCAACTGCCAACTCTTGGGCTACACTTTTAACAACGAATAGTGATATGGGATGGAGAGTAAAATTATAACCCCATACAGCTGAAAGGATGGGCATGTTTGGTGCAACTGAAATCCGAACCTGCGACCTTCAGATTACGAGTCGAGTGCCCTAACCACTTGGCCATGCTGGGCCAATATATATATATTTTTTAAAGATGAACACATACATGTTGAGATAACACTTTAACTAAACAGAGAAGAAAATGAAGCTGTTTAGGCTAACTTAAGACACGCTACCTACAACAGAATGAAAATTAAGACTCAAATCTATTTACTATTCCACAGAACAAACGTGAAACTAAATAAAATGGTTCCTACCATGTTACTTTAGCAGCGAAAATCTGTTAAGTTCTGACTTAAGTTGATAACCGAATTAAAGTATTTTTACCTTATACCCGTGGCATCTATAAAACACGCCTGTTTTAAAGGGTTACGTGTTTAATGTCACCATATCTCATTAAATACGCGACTGTTACATCTTCAACACAACTATCGTAGGTTTTGGTTTTGTTTGATTTTGAATTTCGCGCCTAGCTACTCGAGGGCTATCTGCGCTAGCCGTCCCTAATTTAGCAGTGTAAGATTAGAGGGAAGGCAGCTAGTCATCACCACCCACCGCCAACTCTAGGACTACTCTTTTACCAACAAATAGTGGGATTGGCCGTCACATTATAACGCCCACATGGAAGGGCGAGCATGTTTGGTGTGACTGCGATTCAAGCCCACGACCATCGGATTACGAGTCGAGTGCCTTAACCACCTGGACATGACGAGCCGTCATTGGCTTTAAAGAGACAGGCGTGTGATGTTACCAGACATTATTTTAAATACACACCTGTAAAATCTCTAACACAACTTAATGTTAAGGTATTATGTATTTGTTTACATAATGTATAAAAACATGAGTGAGGCAGCCAGTATCACCTATGACATTGGCTAATGTCAATGTTTTGGGGATGCACTGAGCAACTGCTTGGACAATACAGTTAGTTACTGCTGCTACACAATCATCTATCAATAATTTACATAAGATGGCAGAATCAAGTTCCAAGAGAGCAGTGAAAGAGAGCCATTTGACCTCGTCCAACTTCCACTGAGGCACATGGGTCAGGAAGCACTGATCACAGCCAATCTCTCTTAACGTGATAGGAAAATGATCACTACCCCGTGGATTGATGTCAACCTCCCAAGAAAAGCAAGTGAAAAGTGAAGGGGAATAGACAGAAAGATCTACAGCAGTAAATGACTGACTGGGTGCATGAAAATAAGTGTAAGAGCCAGTATTGAAGAGAGACAGGTTGTGATTCAGGAGCATATGCTCTATAGCATGACCCCTCACATCAATACTAGAACCACCCCAGAGGGAATCTGTGATGACAGAAACCAAGTTGTGTCCCAAGCTTGGTTATAAATCACCATAGCTAAAAGTTTCTCACTAAAATATACAAGACAGAACCTTTTCTACAAATGCTTCAAATTAAACCATATGATAAGTGACAAGAGTGAAGAAAATCCAGCCTATCAAAGCTTTGACACAGACCTTTCTTATTACGTACGTTGTAAGCAAAGAACTCGTTTCTAACTGATAAGTTTATATGTGTTATTTGTTTATTGATACATTAACATGGAACTTACCGATATGTTGCAACACATGAAATAATATACATTATCATACTAAACTTTCAGTCTATTCTGATGAAGGTGGTCTATTGTAAATATTTACATCTATCATGTTACAATCATGTTGTAAACATAACATGTAACTTTTATAAATAAAACTGCTACTTATATGTTTTTAACTTATATGTTATCAACTCCACTCTGTGATAGAGTTTATATGAATGTCACCATATCTCATTAAATACGCGACTGTTACATCTTCAACACAACTATCGTAGGTTTTGGTTTTGTTTGATTTTGAATTTCGCGCCTAGCTACTCGAGGGCTATCTGCGCTAGCCGTCCCTAATTTAGCAGTGTAAGATTAGAGGGAAGGCAGCTAGTCATCACCACCCACCGCCAACTCTAGGACTACTCTTTTACCAACAAATAGTGGGATTGACCGTCACATTATAACGCCCACATGGAAGGGCGAGCATGTTTGGTGTGACTGCGATTCAAGCCCACGACCATCGGATTACGAGTCGAGTGCCTTAACCACCTGGACATGACGAGCCGTCATTGGCTTTAAAGAGACAGGCGTGTGATGTTACCAGACAGTATTTTAAATACACACCTGTAAAATCTCTAACACAACTTAATGTTAAGGTATTATGTATTTGTTTACATAATGTATAAAAACATGAGTGAGGCAGCCAGTATCACCTATGACATTGCCTAATGTCAATGTTTTGGGGATGCACTGAGCAACTGCTTGGACAATACAGTTAGTTACTGCTGCTACACAATCATCTATCAATAATTTACATAAGATGGCAGAATCAAGTTCCAAGAGAGCAGTGAAAGAGAGCCATTTGACCTCGTCCAACTTCCACTGAGGCACATGGGTCAGGAAGCACTGATCACAGCCAATCTCTCTTAACGTGATAGGAAAATGATCACTACCCCGTGGATTGATGTCAACCTCCCAAGAAAAGCAAGTGAAAAGTGAAGGGGAATAGACAGAAAGATCTACAGCAGTAAATGACTGACTGGGTGCATGAAAATAAGTGTAAGAGCCAGTATTGAAGAGAGACAGGTTGTGATTCAGGAGCATATGCTCTATAGCATGACCCCTCACATCAATACTAGAACCACCCCAGAGGGAATCTGTGATGACAGAAACCAAGTTGTGTCCCAAGCTTGGTTATAAATCACCATAGCTAAAAGTTTCTCACTAAAATATACAAGACAGAACCTTTTCTACAAATGCTTCAAATTAAACCATATGATAAGTGACAAGAGTGAAGAAAATCCAGCCTATCAAAGCTTTGACACAGACCTTTCTTATTACGTACGTTGTAAGCAAAGAACTCGTTTCTAACTGATAAGTTTATATGTGTTATTTGTTTATTGATACATTAACATGGAACTTACCGATATGTTGCAACACATGAAATAATATACATTATCATACTAAACTTTCAGTCTATTCTGATGAAGGTGGTCTATTGTAAATATTTACATCTATCATGTTACAATCATGTTGTAAACATAACATGTAACTTTTATAAATAAAACTGCTACTTATATGTTTTAACTTATATGTTATCAACTCCACTCTGTGATAGAGTTTATATGAATGTCACCATATCTCATTAAATACGCGACTGTTACATCTTCAACACAACTATCGTAGGTTTTGGTTTTGTTTGATTTTGAATTTCGCGCCTAGCTACTCGAGGGCTATCTGCGCTAGCCGTCCCTAATTTAGCAGTGTAAGATTAGAGGGAAGGCAGCTAGTCATCACCACCCACCGCCAACTCTAGGACTACTCTTTTACCAACAAATAGTGGGATTGACCGTCACATTATAACGCCCACATGGAAGGGCGAGCATGTTTGGTGTGACTGCGATTCAAGCCCACGACCATCGGATTACGAGTCGAGTGCCTTAACCACCTGGACATGACGAGCCGTCATTGGTTTTAAAGAGACAGGCGTGTGATGTTACCAGACAGTATTTTAAATACACACCTGTAAAATCTCTAACACAACTTAATGTTAAGGTATTATGTATTTGTTTACATAATGTATAAAAGTTAAACTTTTGACCTAAGTTTTTGTTTTTTTACTTGAACAACGAATAGCATCATCATTTAGATCTTCCACAGGTAGACCGGCCATTCACCAAGGGAAAGAAGGAACACATACAAGGAACCGAAAGCTATCTATTATAAAACAAAATAAGAAGTACCAACTTCAATAAGCGGTTGAATTAACTTCACAAGCCTTTGGTAGTAAACCATTATCTGCATCAAAATAACATCCCCATATTTATGACAGACTGGTTATCGTGCAGTGGAATTGTATGCACAAATCAACTCTTTACAGAAGAAGGTGAATGATTTTAATACAACACGTGTGGCAGAAAAACAACATCCCCATGTCTCTAATAGACTACAGTAACGCAACCTAGTGCATTTTAGTTGAATTGTTTGCATAGATCAAGTCTTCTTGGTGGAAACTAGATGCTTTTAGTATAACACGTGACAGAAAGACAACATCCCCATGTCTGTAATACAGTACATAACAAAGTAAACAAATACCCGTAATTTTCATATAAACCAATCCAACACGTGATGTAAAACCATGGTGTTTACATCACCATGTAAACAAACACCTGTAATCTTCTCATAAACCAATTCAACACTACATAACCCAGTAAACAAGCACGTGTAAACAATGCAAACTTGGAACAACACAGCATTATCATACTTAATTGTATGGTTCACCTTAAGTTTGCTGTGATTTTTATGATCCTTAATGCTACACAATGGTCTTTCTGCACTCAGCAAAACATGTAAATCAAACCATGTAGTTTAGTGTAATAAATCCTTAGCTTACTGCTGACCTCCTTAGGGACAATAAACTCTTACTACTCAAGTTAGTTATCCAAGAAACAGTTCTATTTTTCTCAGTGGAGGCCTTTTACACGAGTCATCTTATAAAGTTGCCATTAAACTGTAAGCGATTTAATAATGTGGAAACAAACTGATGTAATCCGCTAAATCTCTAAACTTAGTATTTTATTCACTTCTTATAATTTTCCTTTTCAACTGAAACAGCCAGATTTTGTTTTGAGTGTGGAATATTTGTTATTATCCTGATGTAATTACTCGCTGGAAAATTCAAGATAACACATATAACAAGACAAGATCTCGAAGACATTGTGTTCGCTTTGTTTTTTTCTTGTTTTTAAACTGACTGTCTTTCTTAAGCAGATAAACCATATCAGCAGTATCTGTTTGAAACTGCTGGAGGTTGTGCAACATTTACCATTAATTCTGGTGTAATTAACTGAGAAATCCATATAATTATTCCTGCAGTAATAAAAGCTACAGAATAGAAGAAACAAAGGAACTGAACACCGACGCACATGTGCTAACCTGTAGTCATGCACATCTTTACAATAATCTTTCTGTAATAATAATGCTGACTCGGTGACGACGCTCCTTATTCGTTCAGAGTTGGAAAGATGAACTGCAACTCTCATCGCATCAAGTTTTTGAACAACACGTGCACACACGCTGAGAAGTATTCTAAAGCTTTGAAAAACTTCCAGCGAAGAAAACAGAAAACTTAAGTCTAGTAAGATACGGCTTAGCCAGTCCTCACTTAACCTAAAAAAGACGAACACAATATAATGAAGAAACTTCCAACTAATTTCAGGGGGCAACTTTTGTGGAAGTATCATATTGAATTTGACTAACTACAGAATTTGAGAAATGGAAAAAAATAACTCAATAACAGGTTAGTATATCTGTAAGTATACCCAAAGATATATTCATACATTTTTTAGCAATACATTAGTACCTAACACAACAAGTAGCCGAAGTTTACACACGTAACTAAACCTTACACAACACGTAGCTGGTTCGTTGTTTGGTTTGGTGTTTTATGGCACAAAGCTACTAGGCTATCTGCGTCAAAATCCGGTAAAAAGTTAGAATTAAAGTAAAATTATTAAAATTTATAAAAGGAAATTAAAGTATAACAAAACAAAGTTTAATTTTTGAACTAAAAACATAAATAGCATTAAATTCAAATGTTTACCTCTAGTCTACATCAGTAAGAGAAAAACTACAGTGATACAAGTTGTAAAGGACTTTCTGTAGCGTAACTGTAATAATCATAACTCGCCAGGAAGAACAACAGATAAGTTCAAAAACCACCGTCAGTCACCAGAAGTTAGTCTTTCCAGTCCTGATTCTGAGTTATTTGACGTTATGGCCATTTTCAGAAAGTAAAGTAATAGAAGTCTTAAAAGACTTGTAGCAAAATTTTAATAAAAACTCACCAGGATGACTAACGGGTTGTTTAAACAGCAGCGTTAATCAACTGAAGTTAGTTTTTCCAGTCCTGGTTTAGAGTTATATGACGTTACTACCATTTTCTAATTTCAAATCAAACTAGATAGACTGATTCTTAAAAAGGGAATCACAGTAAAAAAGTTCAATGTATAAATTAAAAAACTTAAATAGCATTACAAACATTAAAACATTTCTATGGTGGACAGTGTCACCATCGCCAATGACAAACACTAAAGTAAACCTTGGGACAGAACATGTTTAAAATGGTGCCGTCGTTGAGAGTCACAACGACGGCAAAACAGTAAAATGTGGCTTATTGTGACCTATGTGTTCCACAGACAACACATTGGTGCATCAGTCCCAGATAAAAGAAAACAATGAGTTAAAACGCTGTGACTAATGCATAGTTTAGTTAAAACAACTTCCTCTTTCCAATCCTTACAGAAACAAGACGGCCAAAGTCCAAGATAGGATTTTAGTTGGAAAAGCTTGTTTTCGCATTGCTCAATCAAAGTCGACTGCTACCTGGCACTAACCGAGTCTTGAATACAGGACCATAGTCCATGTATCGAACAGGCACAGCAGTAATAGTACCAGAGCAGATGGATTTAGCTGCGGTGTCGGCGAGCTCGTTCCCGCGAATACCAACATGGCCCGGTATCCAGAAAAACTGGATAGAAGTAGATGTTAAAGAAAAATGGGCCAGTCGGTTTTGAATATCGGCGAGAACAGGTTGTGAACTAACCTGAAGCGATTCCAGGGCCATTAGAAAACTAAACGAGTCAGTATAAATAGTGCAGTTTGAGTACTGCTTAGCTTCTGTGATCCAGGGCAAGAGAAATGGCGTTCAGTTCAGCAGTGAACACATAAGCTATAGAGGGGATTCTGCGCGCAACCACCGAACCATAACAAACCATGGCAGACCCCACACAGCCACCTGATTTCGAACCATCTCTATAAATAGGAATGGAAGGATGGTTCGAAAGATGTTCTGCAAATAGCAGACAGTATTTCCAATCATGAGTGTATACTTTTCTCAGACGACTTAAAGATAGGTCACAATTGGGTACTGTGAGAAGCCATGGTAGGATGGGCTGACCAGTGGATACAGCAATTTTATCCAAGCACAGACTCAATTCATCCAACTGTGCCTTGATACGAAGGCCAAAAGGAGCAATGGCAGATCGTCTGTTCTGAAAAAAGTATGGCTCACGAAGTAAGAAAAACACAACCCCAGGTGGGATGCTTTGGTAAGGAACAAAGTTTCGTAGCATATAGTAAAGACAGTTGCAAACGGCGGAAATGCAAATAAGGTTCATGAGACTCTATGTATAAGCTCTAAACTGGGGAAATGCGAAAAGCTACAGTGAGCGAGGATATAGTGGAAAACGTGTCGAGGGTTTAGGAATACATTAGCTGCTTGTATAACACAGTCAGTTACTGCTGCTACACAGTCATCTATTGATGGCTCACAGACAATGGCAGGATCAAGTTCTGCAAGAGCAGTGAACGAGGACCAGTTTGCTTGATCCAGCTTTCCCCGGGGTACGCCGTCGGGTGACATCAGCCATGGCCAGTCTCTCTCAAAATTATAGGAAAATGATCACTGCCACGTGGATTATTGTCAACCCTTCATGAAAAATTGGAGAATAATGAAGGGGAGCAAACTGAGAGATCAATAGCAGTATATGACGGATTAGGTGCATAAAGATAAGTGGAAGAACCAGTATTGAAAAGACAAAGGTTGTGATCAGAAAGCATACGCTCTACAGAGTGACCCCTCCTATCAATATCAGCACTTCCCCAAAGTGGATGATGTCCATTAAAGTCCCCAGGATGAAAAAGGGAGACAACTGTCCAATGAGAGCATCAAGGTCTGATTGATGATAAGTCTCTCCAGGCAACAGGTACAGAGAACAAACACTGATTGTATGGCCCAAGGAAATACGGATGGCTACGGCATCCAAGGGTGTGTCAAATGGCAAAGACAGGGTGGGCACATGCTGATCAACCAAGAGTGCCGACCCTCTATGCACTCTTCCATCACACAGCCTGTCATTTCTGTACAAAGAAAATTGTCGAAAGGTGACTGTATTGGCAGGTTTCAAAAGTATTTCCTGTAAGGAAAGACACACAGGATAGTAGGAAGCAATCAGTGTTTTGATGTCATCCAGATAAGAACGTAAACCTCGACAGTTCCACTGTATTAAGGTGGCCATTTTTAATTACGTGTAGGCGAATTGGATGGAGAACCCTTCTGTTTATGACCACATCTTTTTCCTTACTGTCCTTATTCGAGGAGATCTATCGGCCTCCATGGATCCTGCCCTGGGTCAATTGAGCAGGTCTTTGCTGTTGGAAAGGGATTCCAGTGACTGAGGACGCGAACGAATGATTGTTTTACATTTTGGGGTGGTAGAAAAAGATGTACCCAAGGAAATGCATGTACCTGGAACAAAAGGACATGAATCTTTGGGTTTGTTGGAATGTATGTAAGGAACAGAGATAGGTGTGGAAGTTGATTCATCAACCTTTTAACCACGGAGGTCAAAAGGCTTTTAATTTATTTTGAGAACAATTCTTTTGGAGACACAGAGGAATCTGTCTGCATTCCCACTGTAGTTGTGTAAAGAAGTGCAGCAGCATACGTCCGAGATGAAGTAGTGGACTGCAATTTTTGATCCTCAGGATAAGTAATGTTATGAATTGTTTTCAAATTCTGCACCTCTTTTTCTTCCAATAATTTAGAGTAAGAATGAAAGTAGGATGGGTGAGAGCCATTGCAATTTATGCAATGAGAGTCCGTTTCACACTCATAGGCATCGTGGTCCTTGCCACCACAATGATCACACGTCAAGGAACCACAACATACGTCTTCAAGTGACAGAGCTGCTGACACTGGAAACATCTGAGAGGGTTTGGAATGTATGGCCATACTCTGTAATTAAGATAACCTGCCTTGATGGTGGCAGGTGGACATGGTGATGTAAATGTCAGAATGAGGACATTGGTTGGCATCGTAATTACATCTTTGTGAGTGGAGATATGCCTCACTGCAGAAACTCCTTGGGTCGAGAAACCAGCGAAAATCTCTAGCTCACGGATGTTCTTCAAATCCCTCTCAACAATAACTCCTCAAGACACATTCAAAGTAGCACGAGGTGTAACCTCAATAAGTAGTTCCACAATTGCCTTTGAATGTAAGAAGAGTTCACTGTGCTGAGATGTGGATGTTTCCACCAATATGTTACCAGAACAAAGCTTCTTAGCATACTCTGGAGAGCCATCATGTCCCTCTAGTCCCTTCTGAATGAAGAAAGGAGACATCAGCCCTAAAGGTTTGTCTGAAAGAGTATGTAGTATAAGAAAATGAGGTACAGGTGTTACAGATGTTGAATATTGCTGCTCAGAATCTTCAAGACGTGGCTGTTTACCTATGGACTGTTTTGCACTATTTCATTCAAGTTTTTATTTTAAGAATTCATAATAAAAATAATATTTTGGTACCCACTGACCCCACCCACCATGGAACCCAATGAGGGGATGCACTACAATGCCAAACAAGGACACTACAGCAACGCCAGGGTTTCGTGAGCATCATACCCAAACACCAGCATCAGATACAATGTTCACAACACCTGTTGAGAACATCCAACACTGATACTTGATTGGTCCTATCCCGAATGGACCAGTCGACTGACTCAAGGGAGGCCACCCAAAGGCCATCTGTTTACAGGAATTCAAGGCCAAAGTGGTTTGTTGGGGCTGGACCCCCTAACCACCAGGATCCTTTCCTCCCCTTCAGGGGTCGCTATGCACAGAAAACACGTGGGTGGATGTTTAGATCCCAGAGGAGGTAAACTGAAAAAACAGAACCTTCCCTAGGAGGTCCCATGTACAGGAATCCACACCGAGGAGACAAGTAACTGAAGTTTATATAGTTAACTGAACATTACACAAGTAGTTAAAGTTTACATATCTAACTGAACCTTACACAACAAGTAGTTGAAGTTTACACACGTAACAGAACCTTATACAACTAGTAGAAGTTTACGCACGTAAGAGATACACAAGTAGCTGAACCTTACGCACGTAGCTGAAGTTTACACAACAAATAGCTGAACCTTACACAACAAGCAGCTGAAGTATGCTCACGCAACAGAACCTTATACAAGTAGCAAAAGTTTACACACGTAAGAGATCTTTACACAAGTAGCTGAATCTTACCTACGTAGCTGAAGTTTACACACGTAACTGAACCTTACACAACAAGTTGCTGAAGTGTGCACACGTAGCTGAACCTTACAGAACAAGTAGCTGAAGTTTGCACACGTAACAGAACCTTACACAAGTAAACTGGGAAAGAAAGATAATTATGAATTACAAAGGTAAAGTAACCCTAACAGAATACTATAACAATGTAAAAGTAATTCATAGTTTGAAAATACCAGCTGTATATGGACTTATTTCTTCTGTTAGGCCTAACTGATCTTTAAGATATCAGCTGCCATGTGTGGATAACAAAGTGTGCTGCTAAGTTTAAGGTTCTCCTGTCTGTCGAGAGTACCGTTAGTTGTTAATGTCTCTGTGATGAGAGAGAGTCGTAAAACAAAACCACCACACCTTTTGACACCAGAATGTGAAATATAGCCCATGTATAGTTTGACCTGATTCAGGACAGACTATCTGTGAAACCTGCTAAGATGTTGGACAAGGATAGCAAGACACATCCATAAAGTAAATAGCATATTCAAGTTAAACACATTTAGCTGTCATGTAATAACATCAATGGTTTATATACGCACCAGGAGCTGAAAGGAAAAGCTTTCAAAACACACATACCATGCAATGTCAGTAAACCCATAAAAAATTATTTTTGTTTTCAAAACAGTATATGTAGAGAAAGATTGTTTATGATCCGTGACTACGAGAAAACCCACTTGTAAAGAAAATTATATATTTAAAAATGGCTGGTATGGGTAGAAGGCAGTTTGAAGGCAGTTGTATCAGCTACAAGTCAGTAACTTTTTCTTTCTTTGTGAACCTAACAATAACCGAAGAAGATTAAAACGTTGTTCTCTCCTCTACTGGTGCTTTCTCTACCCATACTAGCCATTTTTAAATATATAAGATTGTTTATGATATTATCCAAAAGGGATCCATCTTTTCATTATTAAGATAGTACCATTACTAATATTACAATTTTAACTAGTACCATTATTACTGTTACCATTTTTAACTAGTACCATTACTGTTATCATTTCTAACTAGTACCATTATTACTGTTATTTCTAACTAGTACCATTATTACTGTTACCATTTCTAACCAGTGCCATTATTTCTGTTACCATTTTTAACCTGTATTATAAATTTCTGTAACCATTTTTAACCAGTACCACTATAACCGTTACCATTTTCAGTATGGAAACAAAGTTGGATACTCCATTCACTACAATAACCACAGTAACCTCATCTTCACTGTACCTCATTAAGGCATATCGTTAAATAACCAACACATATTCAACATGGTATACACCACTTACCCTATGCTCTATTTGTGCAAGTCTTTGAATTCTTTTCTTCTCATGCCCCAAAATCTTTATGAAATTTAAAATGTTGCATTTTCTGTACTTAAAAAAACCCTAATTAATCATTTGAAAACCCAACAGTGCTACAAGAGAATATTTGTGTGAAACAGTTTAAGTATAACAATGGAAGCTAGCTGTATACTGACATAAAACAACATTCGTCTGGAACACTCTGTTAAGCATAAGAATGGAAGCTAGCCATATACTGACATAAAACAACATTAGTCTGGAACACTCTGTTAAGCATAAGAATGGAAGCTAGCCATATACTGACATAAAACAACATTAGTCTGGAACACTCTGTTAAGCATAAGAATGGAAGCTAGCCATATACTGACATAAAACAACATTAGTCTGGAACACTCTGTTAAGCATAAGAATGGAAGCTAGCCATATACTGACATAAAACAACATTAGTCTGGAACACTCTGTTAAGCATAAGAATGGAAGCTAGTTGTACACTGATATAATACAATATTTGTATGGGATAGTTTGTGAAGTATAATAATATAAGCTAGTCGTACATTGATATAAAACAATATTTGTATAGGACAGTTTGTGAAGTATAATAATATAAGCTAGTCGTACATTGATATAAAACAATATTTGTGTAGGACAGTTTGTTAAATATAACAGTGGAAGCTAGTTGTACATTGATATAATACAATATTTGTGTAGGACAGTTTGTGAAGTATAATAATATAAGCTAGTCATATACTGATATAAAACAATATTTGTATAGGACAGTTTGTTAAATATAACAGTGGAAGCTAGTTGTACATTGATATAATACAATATTTGTGTAGGACAGTTTGTGAAGTATAATAATATAAGCTAGTCATTACATTGATATAAAACAATATTTGTGTAGGACAGTTTGTTAAATATAACAGTGGAAGCTAGTTGTACATTGATATAATACAATATTTGTGTAGGACAGTTTGTGAAGTATAATAATATAAGCTAGTCGTACATTGATATAAAACAATATTTGTGTAGGACAGTTTGTTAAATATAACAGTGGAAGCTAGTTGTACATTGATATAATACAATATTTGTGTAGGACAGTTTGTGAAGTATAATAATATAAGCTAGTCGTACATTGATATAAAACAATATTTGTGTAGGACAGTTTGTTAAATATAACAGTGGAAGCTAGTTGTACATTGATATAATACAATATTTATGTGGGACAGTTTTTTTAAGTATAACAATGGAAGCTCGCTGTATATTGATATAATACAATATTTTTGTTGGACAGCTGAAATATAACTATGGAATCTAGTTGTATATGGATATAAAAAAAATATTTGTATGGGACATGCATATAAGAATGAAGATAGCCCTAACAGAAATAAACATAATATCTGTGTAGAGCATTGACTAAAACTAGACTAAAGATAAAACATCACCTATGTTTGACGTATATTAGCCTGGTAATTTCCAATAATAAATATTCTCTAATATTTTATCTTAATGTTTCCTTCAAAACCTAGGACAGGTTTCCAACTTTAGAAAAGCACACAGAACACATCCTGAGGTAAAAAAGAACATACTTTACATCCATTAATATGACTATGCAACAACCTCAGAGCCCCATGTGAAAGAACAGGCTTTTAACAATGCAGTTTACAAATACAATGATAGAAATATAAGAATGAAATTATTTGTGTATAGGTGAATGTTATTCCACTGGTAGCAAAGTTCTTTTCTTCTGATGATTGAACTGACATCACACAGGTTTTCTTGATTATGTTAAACTTGTCTGGTACGTTATCCAAACTGTACCTGTTAAAAACATGAATAAAACTTGGAAGTAATTTTAAGCCTTATTAAAGTAAAAAATTATTACACAAAAATCTTGTTGATCTTTGAATTTCCTAAAAATTTACATAAAACCTTCTAATATCAGAACATAAAAACTTGCATGCATGAAGTAACAATTCCAAGATTACTTTTGTTTTCAATACCTCTAAGGTCTTCTTTTACTCGAAGGCTTTTAGTAAGTTATGTTCAACATTTAATGAAACCACTTTTGATTCATGTTTTTTCCAATTAGTATAGCATACAATTGTAACTAAAAATCCATATTTTAACAGTATATATAAGTTTTAAGTTCTTAATTTTATAAGGTAATCTTAAAAAAAAAGTTCTGAATTTTACCTAGTGTGAAAATTGTGACATTTGTTCTCTAGGAATTCCCTCTTCTCTAATTTACTTACCAACCTCCAAGATATTTGAAATTTAACATAATATACTAATTATAATGTTCTCATCACTCAAGCAGAGCATAATTTTCATAGTATTTAATGTTGTTTGGTTACAGAGCCATTAACTAGAAAACCAGATCCTTCTTGCTACATCTACCTTCCACAACCTAGTTTCAGGATTTGTTAATTGTTCTGTCTTATGTTTAATATCATATTATTTGTAACTAATAGAAGATCAAGGTTTTAATCTATCAAACGACCTGTTATATTTCATTGTTTTCTGTACACAAAATTGTCAGTTTCTCTTTTCATTCACACAGGAAACATATCAACTAGCTTGGATGAATTTGTAACAAGTCATGTCTCACAGTTAAAAAGTCAGAAAAACTAAGATAGTTATGAGACATTATCTGCTTTTCACATGTTATTATTCTATGTTCTTTGGTGCATTATTTCATTAAATAAAAATTATTTTGTGAAGTACTACCATTAGCATAAAATAGGTAGAGCTGAATGTCAATGAGAGTCAAAAGAGAGAGAGAAAAAAAGCCCAGGTAAGTACTTTATTTACTGTTTTTCATATTTATTCCTTATTTATATCTCTCTCTCTATATATATACACATACACTCATAACTAAAATGTAAAACTATAAACTTTGTTTTAGGTTAGTTTAGGTTAGATTTAGAAAAATAAGTACTAATACTATAATAATTTTTCACAAGCAGCTTGACATTATTAAATGTGTCCTGAACATATCATGAGTATCTTACAATTTATATGGTTCAAAGGGCAATAAAATGTAATTATGAACAGACATATACTGTAATGAGCTTAATGTTAGTTAGGATAAATGAATATAGTTTCATGTTTCAATTTGAAGTCATTCTGAAAAAAAAATGTAATTTAGATCTATTTCACATTTTCTTGGTGGTTACAAGATCGATCAAATTGACCAGCCTTGTATAGATGTAAGTTAGAGTAAATAACACATAAATATAAAGATTTAGTGAAAAAAAATGTCCAAAATGTATTAAGGAAGTTTCAGGAATTACATAATGAAATTTGAGAATTTTCATATGAAGAAGGGATATTACTTTGCACTTGGACTAGTTGCAAAAAAAACTTGATATACTTATGGACAAATCTTTAATAAAATCACTTCATTAAAAAATCTGATTTTTTTTATATAAAATACTTTTAATGTTTACTAAATTCTGCCAAATTTTCTAAAGACGTGCATACTATATTAAAAATTAAATACTACAAAGTAGTCACATGGTCAGACAATTCAATTGAGCCTGCAATGAGAGGTAGGTAGGTATTTCATGTTTATTAGCACAAAGCTACTAGGCTATCTGTGCCAAACAAGATGTAGTACATTATAATTGTATATGGAAATAAAGGTTAAAATATGTAAAATTAAAACCTGCCAAAAAGACTGAAGCATTAAGTTCAAACTTGCTGTCAGTCACCTGAAGTTGGCCTTTCCAGTTCAGGTCAAAATAAAATTAAAATGCGTAAAAGAAATCATTCTAAAACAGTATATAGTCCAATAAAACCCTTAAGTTAAAAAGACCAATAGCTCTTGAAAATGTAAAAACATGAGTGAGGCAGCCAGTATCACCTATGACATTGGCTAATGTCAATGTTTTGGGGATGCACTGAGCAACTGCTTGGACAATACAGTTAGTTACTGCTGCTACACAATCATCTATCAATAATTTACATAAGATGGCAGAATCAAGTTCCAAGAGAGCAGTGAAAGAGAGCCATTTGACCTCGTCCAACTTCCACTGAGGCACATGGGTCAGGAAGCACTGATCACAGCCAATCTCTCTTAACGTGATAGGAAAATGTTCACTACCCCGTGGATTGATGTCAACCTCCCAAGAAAAGCAAGTGAAAAGTGAAGGGGAATAGACAGAAAGATCTACAGCAGTAAATGACTGACTGGGTGCATGAAAATAAGTGTAAGAGCCAGTATTGAAGAGAGACAGGTTGTGATTCAGGAGCATATGCTCTATAGCATGACCCCTCACATCAATACTAGAACCACCCCAGAGGGAATCTGTGATGACAGAAACCAAGTTGTGTCCCAAGCTTGGTTATAAATCACCATAGCTAAAAGTTTCTCACTAAAATATACAAGACAGAACCTTTTCTACAAATGCTTCAAATTAAACCATATGATAAGTGACAAGAGTGAAGAAAATCCAGCCTATCAAAGCTTTGACACAGACCTTTCTTATTACGTATGTTGTAAGCAAAGAACTCGTTTCTAACTGATAAGTTTATATGTGTTATTTGTTTATTGATACATTAACATGGAACTTACCGATATGTTGCAACACATGAAATAATATACATTATCATACTAAACTTTCAGTCTATTCTGATGAAGGTGGTCTATTGTAAATATTTACATCTATCATGTTACAATCATGTTGTAAACATAACATGTAACTTTTATAAATAAAACTGCTACTTATATGTTTTTAACTTATATGTTATCAACTCCACTCTGTGATAGAGTTTATATGAATCCTCTATAATTTATATTCCCAACTTTAGATACATATCAGTTATCCAAATATTCTAAAAAAATAATGATTTATCAAATATACACACACACACACACACACTACATTACTGCACCTCAGGTGGAGAAACTAGCAGGAGAATGATACATGATTACCATAACGCCAGGGAACTCACTTCACCTAAGGTGGAGAGATCACCAGGAATAACCTACATGACTATTGTAACAAAACCCCTTCACCTAAAGTAGAGACACCCCAAGAATAACCTACAGGACTACCATAACACCAGGGAACTCACTTCACCTACGGTGGAGACATCACCAGGAACAACCTACATGACTATCATAACAAAACCCCTTCACCTAAAGTAGAGACACCCCAAGAATAACCTACAGGACTACCATAACACCAGGGAACTCACTTCACCTAAGGTGGAGACCCCACCAGGAATAACCTACATGACTATCGTAACAAAATCCCTTCACCTAAAGTAGAAATACCCCAAGAATAACCTACAGGACTACCATAACACCAGGGAACTCACTTCACCTAAGGTGGAGACGTCACCAGGAACAACCTACATGACTATCATAACAAAACCCCTTCACCTAAAGTAGAGACACCCCAAGAATAACCTACAGGACTACCATAACACCAGGGAACTCACTTTACCTAAGATGGAAACACCACCAGGAATAACCTACAGGACTACCATAACACCAGGGAACTCACTTCACCTAAGATAGAAACACCACCAGGAATAACCTACAGGACTATCATAACAAAAACCCCTTCACCTAAAGTAGAGACACCCCAAGAATAACCTACAGGACCACCATAACACCAGGGAACTCACTTCACCTAAGATAGAAACACCACCAGGAATAACCTACAGGACTACCAAAACATGACAGAACTCACTTCACTTCAGGTAGATACACTACCTATGGTTTAACAAGCATCATAAACAATGGAAAATACTCCTATTACATGAATCCTTATTTATTAAATATTCCTTTTCAATTACACATAAAGACTTATTTTTATAGAAAATGAACTACATTTATTAGATATAAATTAAACCCAACCAAGAATATTATTACAAAGTAACAAGATCCCTAACCTGACATAAATAAGAACAACACTATGTCAATCCTTTACATGGTTCTTATGATTAATAATAGTCAGAAATGGTGAATATTTCAGCTTGTAAAAGTATTGGGAAAAATATGTTAATCTGTATTAATCGAGTTAAAACTTCCTAATCAAGAAATACTTTTATCAAAACAAGTTTAGAAATTTGATAAACTAAAATATGACAGAACTTCCAAGTCAAATTATATTTTTTATATCAGGAAGCAGGTAAGTAAGTCTGTTTTAAGTTTCATAAAATTTGGTTAAATACTTCCTCTTGGAGAAGGGATAGAATTTAAAATAATGTATACCTGAGCAGGGTATGCTGTAGCATATATTACACTCTGTTGGCCATTCTGATCTTCTCCCAGAATTTCACCAGTCAAAGTCTGAGTTGCTACAATCAAGATTTTCAAACAACTATTTTTAAATATTCCACACTTCAATAAAGTTTTTTTTTTTCAATTTAGAAAGACCTAACCCAATAACAATAAAATCGACTAAGTCATCATGTGGTCATTAAAATTGTAAATATTCTTGAGAGTTTTAAGTTACAAAATTGAAAATTTATTTATTCGAAATAAAGTCATCTGGCTATTATAAGTACTGTGGTACTTAATAGTAGGAATCAACAAGGATTCCAAACAGTCACCTTACCAAAAAACCACCCTATTGAATCCCTAAGTGAAAAAAATAATAATTCAAAGTATTGTTTATTATATATTAGGTGCATGTATACTAATAATACTCTAAAAAGGTTGCTAACATTTTCATAAAACAATGAATTTTTTTGTCTACCACCTACCTATGTGCTAGCACACATCAGTAGTGCTAGCACCTAGGCAGCTCTGACTATCATTACAAGATTTCTCCAGCTTATCTGATTGGTTTGTGGATATCAATAAAGATCCATATATGTATACACATATCATGCACATACTTAAATACCTTTTCAACCCAACAGGTAGAACCACATATCAATGGATAAACACAAAACAGTTTCTAAAGGTAAAGTATATACTTCATAAAGGTATAACATATGAAGTGAACAAACAGTAGTATCAAAAGATTATGAATTTTAAAATTTTCATAAATTCGTTATTGTGGTTTTAATTCTTGTTTCATTATTCTTTATAGCAGCTTCTCTACTTCATTTTAAAATTCATAATATTTTGATACTATTGTGGAAACTGTAAAACGTACACTATCATCAAAATGACATTTTTCAAAATAAACATCATTACTGTGGCTGAAAACAAGGAGTAACTCGAGTTTATCAAGTCTATTGATTGTAACTCTGAGGCTGATTTAGAATTAAAGATATTCAATTATACTTAAATCTGATGACTGAAACTTGAGAACTTTAAAATATAGATTCCAACTTTACTGGTTCTTCTCAAACTGCACACGTTTTGATGTTTAAATATTTCAATCAAATAAAAACTGATGAAAGTTTGTATCTGAATAAATTTAAATATACTCAATTTTTAAACTTGTCAAACTTAATAAAACAAGCTTGATTTGGAAGCTATCACTATAAATATTAATATCATTGTAAAATCTTCTAAACTAAATCCATTTCTACAATTGTCATCAAATTATAAATCTTGTGTTAAACATCTTTCTTACACAATAAGTATGTGCCACATTTAAAAAGAATTAAATCAAGTTTAAAGCAACTAGTATACAAATTTTTATATTCTAACAGAATGATGCATTTTACACCATCACATAAAATGTTACTTCCTAGAAAATGTTCTTTAACAATGCAACACTTTCAGAATAAAACTTACAGAAGTTTTCTTCACCAAGTCCATCTAGTGATGAGTCTGTTCCTTGTCCAACACCCATGTTTTTTTCCCCCTTCATAGCCTTTCAAAAGAATGTTGATAATCAGTGAACGGTTTGAAGCAGTTAACCCATTCACTGCAACTGGAATGTATCTTCCTTTTTGCACTTGGAAATGTTCATTCCAGCCACAGTAAAAAGGTTAAGTTAGAATAAGAGTATTGCATTATATTACAGAAGTTTCTGTTGTCTCTTGGAAACTAGATACAGTGTGGCTTACAAGTATTAAACTAGATACGGTGTGACTTGCAAGTATTAATTAAACCAGATACGGTGTGACTTGCAAGTATTAATTAAACTAGATACGGTGTGACTTGCAAGTATTAATTAAACTAGATACGGTGTGACTTGCAAGTATTAATTAAACTAGATACGGTGTGACTTACAAGTATTAAACTAGATATGGTGTGACTTACAGGTATTAAACTAGATATGGTGTGACTTACAAATATTAAACTAGATGCAGTGTGGCTTACAAGTGTTAAACTAGATGCAGTGTGACTTACAAGTATTATACTAGATGCAGTGTGACTTACAAGTGTTAAAACATTTATATGTTCCAATGCCAGACTTAATAGTGTTACTCTCACTAGTGAGAGAAGACTTAGTAATGTTACTCTAATTAGTGAGACAAGACTTAGTAAGTCTACTCTAACTAGTCAGTCTCAGATCAAATCAAACATAAAAATGTTAGCCATGTTTGTTACCTACAGAAATAATTTATATGGATGAGAATAGTTGTCTCAAGAACAATAAATGTTAAGGGTCAGTAGACTGAATAAAACAATCAACCAGTTCAATATGTGAAAACAAAACTCTGTTTCTACTAAAACCTAAGTTAGATTTGTGAAACAATGATGTAAGAAAATCATGTTATTCATATAGTTCAGAAAGTTAAACTACAATTTATTAGATTTTAATCCACTGTAATATACTGGAAAGTTTATTATTTTCAAAAGAAGGCCATCATGGGCTTTATTAACAAAATGTAGAAAGTATGTATATTTATAGAAACTAAGTTTCAAAATATAGTTAAAGGAACTTCACACCAAAAACACATTACATTATAGAAATATTTCACAGCAAAGTAACACAAAAACATTTAATTTAATACACAGTATACATGATTATCAACTACAACTCATGTAGCAACATAGAACAAAGTGAAAATTTGTTTTATCAACTATAACTTGTGCAGTAACACAGAACAAAGTGATAATTTGTTTTATCAACTGTAACTTGTGTAGCAACATAGAACAAAATAATAATCTGTTTTATTAACTATAACTTGTGCAGTAACATAGAACAAAGTAATAATTTCTTTTATCAACTGTAACTTGTGCAGTAACATAGAACAAAGTGATAATTTGTTTTATCAACTGTAACTTGTGCAGCAACATAGAACAAAGTGATAATTTGTTTTATCAACTGTAACTTGTGTAGAAACATAGAACAAAGGAATAATTTGTTTTATCAACTGTAACTTGTGTAGCAACATAGAACAAAGCAATAATCTGTTGTATCAACTATAACTTGTGTAGCAACACAGAACAAAGTGATACTTTATTTTATCAACTACAACTTGTGCAGCAACAAACAACAGTAATAATTTATTTGTTGTGACTTGTGTTTATCTTAACTTGATAATTTTGCTATTAACATAGAAAAAAAAATCAATAAGAGACCAAATATTACAAATACATTACTCTTATACTCTAAATATGTGTCCAGGATCTACCAGGAAACACCTAGTAGGACCCAGGGGCAGTGCAAGTAAAAGGGCTGTAAGGAGGGCATTTTTTGAGATTTTTTATATATGTTCAGAAATAACTGTACCAGCTTTATCTTTTCTTTCAACTTAATCTCTAATCAGTTGAAAGTTTTGCTTTTAATCATTGTTTCTGAAAATTCAATAACAGCTATTTCTTGAGACTTAGATATCTTTTGAGAAACATGATTGGTTGATCAAATACAGAAATCAGCTACTGCTGCTAGTGTTGATCTAATTTTTGTTCTTGTTGTCAAAGCAGAAATTTATATACTTTCTATAACAAACAGAACATGATATTTTTAGGGAATATTTTTTATAGTTTTGGAATTATATTTCTTTAAACTATACTTTTATAATCCTCTAAGATAAGCAGATCTATAAAAAGCCCAAACAAACAAATCTGCAGCAATTCACACATCTGACACTAACTTGTATTAGTTCTACTATGAAAATATATATTTTCACACACACACACACACACACAAATTAAACTAAATATGCATAGCTAAGGACAACTGACGACCTTCTTCTAAGAATGAGTAACACACACTTCTCTGTACTTCTGTAGATACAGTTTCAGAGGTTCAACATAGTTGTCAAACCCTAGAGTGGACATAGCAAAGAGGATGTCTTCTCCATTAATTGTTTTTCTCTTTTCCTGGTGGCATCTTTCACTTGCTCTATAAAAGTTGGTCAAGGAAAGAAAAATATTTCTTACACATTCACTTTAACAAGTTATGCTTATTATATATTTGAACAAAGTTTCATGTCCTTCAATTTACCTAACTTAAAACAAGTCACATCTACTGTTAGAAAGCTGAGAGCAGGATATAAATACATGTACATATACTTCTAATGTTAGAAGGCCAGGACTGTCAAAGGCATGCTCTTGCCAAAATGTAAAGACCAACATTACCTTGTACATATATGCATAAAAATAACACTAAATGTCCAACAGTCACTAAACAAAGTGACCAGAAAACTAAATGAAAAAAGGTTAAAACTGTTCTTACACCTGTACCAACTTTTGTAACTAGTATTATACACAGATTCGTACCTTTTTTTTAAAGCAACAATAATTTAATGTTTCAATTTTTGGATTAAAATATATTAAAGAAAATTTTAGAAACTATTAAATTACAACAAATTAAAATGTTAAATTTAAAATAACTTTTCATCACACATTGAATGTTGTTCAACAGAATGCTGAGAAAACATTCATAAACTGACATAACTTCCACAAACCCAAAACTTTATGGGAGCAAAATGCAGTTCAAGAAGTAATTTAACAAGTAATGGTGAGAGTAATCAAATACACAGACAACAAACATATAGTTAAAAATGTCATTATAGCCTTTATAACCTTCCCTTAGCCACATTTTTGACTAAGCAAAATCACTCCTACTAAAAGAACAACTGAATCTTGATCTCGTGCTTCTATAAGACTGATTAACACGCTTTAGTTTAAGCTTGTCTGATCACAGAGAGGGTGTGGGTACTTCATATACATACTATGATCTGGATAAGTAATTTTATGTAAAAATACCTGTGTTGCTATTATTATATGAAAAATATTACAAACAAAAAAGTTAGTACAAAATTAACTTATAAAATAATTAGAATTGAAGCACAAAAATACTACATTTTTATTGGAACCAATGAATCCTTTCTCTAGTTATGTAAGCTAAGACTAAAACACAGCAGTATGAAACTAGTGCATACCCAGACTTGAAGAAATAGTTTTACTTTTGACTTTCAGAAACAAATACAGGGAAATCATACTTCCAGTGAGATCTCAACCAACACTGAAAAGATACACCAGAAAGGATACTCGCTGGTTATAAAACTCACAAACTCTGATACACATTCTTGTACACACTCTTTGGCATCTTTAGCTATCTGAAATTACAAATTACAATCAAAACTTATTGTTATAGAATAGTAAAAGCATTCAAAATATAACTTAAAATTATTAATCTTATACTTAGTAATCAATACTTTGGTTGTACAACTCTAGATTTATAATGTTTAATTAATAGTACAAAGTAAGAGATACAGTCAGTTTTATGATGGCTTTAGAAAACAGAACAAGCCATGGTATTGGTATACATCTCTACCTTCTTGCATGTTAAAAGAGGTAACAATATTATACAAGTAACTTTTTTTTTGTTAACAGTTCTTGTATGCATCAACTTAAAAACTATAAACAACTGAAATTCCACTTTTCAAATTAGTACAGTTTGTGTATCTTGCTTTACTTCTATATGTAACCAGATTTTAAACCCCTGAAACAAAAAAATCACCTATATTCAAATATTTTCTCTTATATTACAGAATGGATTCTGTTTATCTAATTGCAACTTGAAACTGCTTAACATTCACTTTTGTAAACATATTTTGCAAATAGTTTTTACTTATTTTAAATGAGGACATATTTGACATTACTCTTGTAAAATTCAGAGCTCTTGACAGTGTTTAAGTTATATTAAGTTACACACTATGGTTTTTTACCTTTCCTGTTCTTGGAATAGCAGCTTTCATTATTCTTGCAACATTGGCAATAGGTAGAAATCGATCCTACAATATGATAAATAGCAATTTGTTACAGGAACTGCCAAAAAAATAACAAATATTACATTTTATTAATAACCAATAAAATTTTAATTAAAACACAAGATACTGCTGTTTTACTTAAACAAGTGAAGATTTAGCTAAATTAAGGCTTCAGTGGGTAACTTCAGTACGTAAAACAAAACTATTTAAGTGTTATTCATGACGATACCAGAAAAAAAACTTAAAAATAGAAAATATGAAATATTCAGTTTTTATAACTGAAAGAACATTAAAAGTAATTCACAACATTTTAATCAAAATTTCTTTAAGTACGTACATGTAATAAATTAATTTTCTGACAGCTTTTATATTACCTGTTTTGATGTAGTCTGCATGTTAACATTTCATGAAATCCTTAACTTTTGCACCAAAATAGTTTCATCATCTGCTGAATAACTATATTTTATCAAAATTCTGTGTAAACACAACTAAGAATACCATACATACGAAAATTGTTTGAACTTAGGATTAACCTTTATGAGCAATAGGCCTAATTGAGAGGGTTTTAAATCTTTCTCAATTACCAATTTGTAACACGTTATCATTAATAAACCCTAATATTTATGTAAATCGATCTTCTTTCAGCGAAATATTAACCCTAAATGAAACTTTTAAAATATACCAATGACAACTGTATGTTGTAGAGATCTCTTACAGTTTACAATAATGTTTCTCTAACATCTCTGGTCTTTGGCAACTAGTATTTTTTTTCTATTATGAAAAATAGACTGTATGTTTTGTTACTAGCTAAATATCAAATACTTGACAATGTAAGCATTCCAGTTTATCTTTATTCAATAAAAATACTTTTAACTTTTTAAACAATCTAGTGTCATTGTGATATTATCTATGTCACTTAAATGAAATTAATTTAACAAAAAAAGTATTAATAACACTTAAATTAAGTGACACAAGATTCTGAGATAGATACATGTTGCCAGAATGAGATTGTTTTCATTTAACAGCTCATACCCTTATCAACACACTGCACTCTGAAACTGCAGTAGTTTTTCAATAAGCTATTGAGTAATGTATTTAAAAACAATCACCTGTTCCCTTAAAGGTTCAGTATATTTTCCATCCTCCCCCTGGTCAATATCTGCAATACCTAAACCATCTTCTCCATCAGTACCTGAAAGAAAAAAAAAAAAAACACCCATGTTTTGGTGGAACTAAAATGATCCATTTCCATTCACATTATTGTATTGTATACACATGAAAAAACAAAAAACAAATCATTGTCAAATAATTCATTATTATTGTTCACTTAATCAAAAGTTACTGACAATAACTTTACAAACTGCTGATGGTGCAGTTTTAATCACTACAGAAATTAATATTTTCATGATTTTTTTTAATTCCCAAAAGCTGAAGTGTTCTATAAACACTAAATCAACAGAATATTCAAAAATGTGCTTTGTTTGTGCACAAGAAAAAATATGTTCAAATGATAATAAACTTGCATTAATAGCTTTATAACTAGTGTCACTACTTCTGTGATTTACTAATGACATCTCAATAACTATACTTCAGTTCACAGTAGTATTATTAAGTCACACAAAATGAAAGTATTTTAATATTTTCATTACTAATTTAAACATAAGATTCTAATCCACAATGAGTCTAAATAAACAAACAAAAAGGATTCATCAGAATGAAATGTCAAAAATTGCAGGAAAATAAAGTTTAATTTTTTAATTAAACATGGTGTCCATGTGTAGTTATTACCACAAAAAACCCATATTTCTCTTAAATTACCCATAGAACTATCTAGCTACTCATTTTTTAGCATCTGAATTTCATATTGTGTATCTATTCTTGCAGATTGGACTTAGAAATCACTCATAACTGGTTTTCCAAAGAATCTTTACATTTTTCATGGATTTTGTCTTCTTGCAGAAAGTTACCATTTTAAAATACTGATACAGTTTCCCATATACAATTTTGTATCACTGGAAGGAACTGAAAAAGAATTATGACAACAATACTTTATTTCAAAACAAAACTAAGGCACGACACTGAATCAATAATATTCAATAAAAGAGGTCACACTATTTGTAAAGTAATAAAATGGATACCATGGCCAATGTGTGGTACTATACAGATGTTATTGTAAAAGTAAAATTAACCTTTCCACTATGGGTGGGGTCTATCACTTGACCAACCTTGTAACCATCAGAAAAAAATTAGGAAATAAATATAAATTGTAATCAGTGATGTCGAGAAAACCCACTTGTAGAGAAATATATATGCAAAAACTGTGTTTATCTGCCAGAAAATTAGTAGCCTACCTTGATTAGTAGTCAAGAAACACTGACTCTAAATTAACTCAAGAGAAAGCTCAAATGAATAAGAGAGAAAGTTAGATAAATATGAATTTTCTTGAATAGTAATAAAATATGCAGGGTTTTTATGAGTTCCAAATTAACAATTTGAAAACATTAGTTAAACATAGGTATTCTAAATGAATCTAATAATATAATTTAAAAGAATACACAGTAGTAGTTCTACCTTCTGCATGGACAATGTAAGGCCCACCTCCAGTCAAAAAAGAATCACTAAGGTCCCCACCATTCTCTGCACGTTCCATTTCTTTCAGAAGAGGGTCTATATTTAAAAACATTGTCACAATAACATCATTATTCCTAGTCAAGCATTATCTAACAAAATATTTCCTATATTTGAAACTAACCACAACCAAAGTTTCACAAAAGAAGTTTTATTTTTGCAGGCTTAAGAACATTTAATTTTGATGTCTTGATGTCAAACAAAAAACATTATCACAGGAAATTGTACAGGTGTAGCTTGTAAATTAGAACATGTTACATATCAGTTAACAATGGCTTATTTTTGTCTTCTTTTTTTTTCTTGAATTAAGCACAAAGCTACATAATAGGCTATCTGTTCTTTAACCACCACGAGTATCAAAATCAGGTTTCTAGCAGTGTGCGTCTGTAGACATATCACTGTGACTCTGGAGGGTAGTTTATTTTTGAAAAAAATATTTTATAACTTACATTACTTTAAGTTGCTAACAAGTTTTTTTTTTTAATATTATAAAAAAATGGATTAAAATGAATTTAATTAACTGACTTACTAAGCTTAACAATAAAATATTTCCCGTCTCTAACTTGCTTACAACCCAATTTTCAATGTTGATGTTAGGCCTACGTTACCATTTTACTTTAATACACCAGGTGCATGCTTGTTTAGTATTAAACTTAAAAACAGGCTTCCGAGCAATTAGGCTTAACTTCTCAACAATCTAATCGAAGTGACTTCAGATTTATTTTATTTTTCTAACTCTGTAGCATGACTCAAGTCAACAAATTTTACCCAACTTTATAATATATTGTTCACATCAATCAATTGAACAATGCAATTCTCAAGGATGCGACGAGTTCTGCTGTAAATTATATTATAGAACACGTAACTAATAAATGGCAGGTCTAACGAGAAGCTATCACAATATATTACTTCATATTGCCTTTTAATATATATATATATATATATACAACTACTTTTTTAATCATCTATATTAGTAAACATTGTTAGTGCTCCTTTTCAAGTGTACACATAATATCATTGGATAATGACTAATGTAAAGACGGAAAATGACGAACCTGCGATCACCCTAATCTTGGTTGGTCAAAACATGAACCAGTGAGCGTGGAGAAAGTGCACAGTCCCACCAAGTCACTTGTTCGGTGGAGCATACGGTGGAAGAGATGTCTTATAATATATAGCGAGACGATTAGGTTATTGTTCACATACGAAGTTTTCAAACAAGTATTCGTTTGATTAAAAGTTTATACAGCTGTTTCAAAACATTATATATGATCGATAATTAAATAGGTGCTTCTTAGAAAAAATGGGTAATATTTCATTTCATATATAATGTTTTCAAACATCTATATATGGAATAATAAGTTTATATATCTGTTTCAAAGCATTACATATGATCAGTAATTGGTTTGAATTTCGCGCAAAGCTACACGAGGGCTATTTGCGCTGCCCGTCCCTAATTTAGCAGTGTAAGACTAAAGGGAAGACTATCATCTTCCACTGCCAACTCTTGGGCTACTCTTTTACCAACGAATAGTGGGATTGACCGTCACATTATACACCCCTTACGGCTGGGAACGGCGAGCATGTTTAGCGCGACGCGGGCGCGAACCCGCGAATTACGAGTCGCACGCCTTACGCGCTTGGCCATGCCAGACCAGTTTTATAGTTAGCTTATACTTTAGCTAACACCTTCTCACTATATATTTGTTCAATATTGTATCTAAATAGCACACAACTCAAAAATAAGTACAAGTTTAATGTATTGAAACACTTTGCAAATGCTAATAACACTATACTAAAATATATAATTAAACAAAAACCTAGACTTGTATCAACGTTATAACTTTCTTACTGTTTAAGATAATTGGTTATAGACATGATAAAAAGTCAGTATATATTATGGAAACAAAAAATCCAAAAAAATAAACTAACATATTCCTCAATCTTCACATACATACATAAAATAAGCAAAGTCATGTGTAATACAGCGGACTCAACAGATAGCTTAATGTGGGCTTTGCTTAAGAAAACACCCTTGTAATAAACACTCCCACTAATAATAATTACGCTTTACGTTATAGAAACAGAATCATTAAATAACGAGCCTCGTAAACTCACGGTATTACAAAGTGCGCCATCGACAGCTTAGTGGAAAGTCTTGAGACTTACGCCTTTAAAAATCGGGTTTTGATACTTTCAGTGGGTAGAGCACAGATAGCATTTTATAGCTTTGTGCTTAACAACGAACAAAATATAAGATGCAATCAATAATGTTGTTGTTTTAATGTTACTAAAAGTCCAATTATAGAAGGTTCTGGAAGAATTTCTTCCTAACGTTTTTCTGTAAATAAGTTCTAATCAACTGAAAATACAAGAAACTGAAAAAGAATGCTTCCAAAGTAGAATAAAAACTAACGCGTGAATCATTTGTACATGGGCGTAAAAATAAATCTTCCACTTTACAGGTTGAGTTGACTCATCGTGTTTAATGACTTACAAAAGTAGGGAAGCAAAGGAAAAAAACAAACATATGGCTAAAATTTGATAAAGAACTAACTATATTTCGATATTTCTTAAACCCTAGCAACCAGTAGAACTACCAAGGGTATCATATCCTTCACTTCATGAAGCAAGCTGTATTAATAGGACACGAAACAAAATTCTGGACATCTCGATGAGTCACACTGATTTAGTTACTCACCAAGCCTTGGGATTTTTCTTATAAATGTGAAAGACACATTTTGAAGATCAAGTTCAAGAACCTAAGGCTGAACACATCATATTTGTCTAGAAATTCCAATTTAGTGTCCCCCCCATTGCAGTAACGCAGCTAGAAACCGGGTTTCGATACCCGTAGTGGTCGGAGCACAGATAGCCCTTTGTATTGCTTTGTGCTTAATTCCAAATAATCAATAAAATCCAAATTAAGTCACAGCAATGTTTAATTTATAATATCTGAAGAGAGAGATATACACCTAACTATATAACTCAATCAATGATGCAGCAGCGTCGCTGAATGCTTAAAATATTCGTGGCTTGAGCTTATAGGCGCGGTAATTTTTGGCGTTTCAGTATGACATAGGTCGTGGTTTTCTATTCTGATTTTTCAAAACATCAACTGGAGATATGGGGTGCTGTTCAATAAAATCAGGGTTACGGACCCTGTATGCTAGTGCCTCGCATTACTTCTGGAACGATAGTAGTTTTATAATTCTGCATGGTAGACTGAAAAGTCGAAACCGTATACTTAATATTTTTATAAGACTTGTATCCGATGTTTTAGAGTATGTTTTTTTTTCAAATATTTGTAATACAGAATTACAAATATCATCTGATGTTTATCACACACACAGCGAGTTAAGCAACCTAGCCATCTGCCCATGCCACACTCTGTCATGATTGAAACATTAATTTGAATGAGATATATTTTTTAAACTGAGGGAGAAAACTGTTATAAATAGCATAGCAAGCGGAAACAGTTCTCAATATACAATGCATTTAGGTCAAACTGCTGGGACATTGCATGTAATGATTGGGATTCATACCTATTCTGTCTTATTTCAGCCACTTTCTTCATTTTAAATTATAATTTTCTTATGATATATATTTTTTATATCCAGGAAGACATATGTAATATCAATATTACATATCTCCATATGAAATAAAACATGAAACTTAATGGAACAATAATTACTTGCACCCAAATGTTCCCCAGTTTCTACCCCTTTGGCCATTTCTATATTTGAAGTTAACAATAAATCTAAATAGCATTGTTTCCAATAGGTTCCTTAATTAGTTGGTGAAGAATGACACCCTGAACAGTTTCCAAAAACCTTTCTCCGTTATGGTGTGACTAGCATTTCCCAGTATATATGCTTGAAATTAAAATCACGCATAATTATAACTTCATTAACAGCTGAAATCTTAATCTCATTGTAAAGTTTTTCACTAATTTCATCAGAATCGTTACGTGGTCTGTAACAAAGTCCTATTAAATAAAAGCCTTTTCTATTTATATCCTCCTTTCAATAGGGTAGCGATAAGTTTTCAGATTTACAATGCTAAAATCAATCAGGGGTTCGATTCCCCTCAGTGGACACAGCAACTAGCCCGATGTGGCTTTGCTAAAAGAAAAACAAACACGCCTTTTACATCCACTAATAGAAACTCAAATAGATTCAGTCTCCTTGTTATTATATTTAACGTCTTCAAATTAAACAGGATGTAACTTACGTTTTACATATAAAACTACTCCCTGTCTTGTATTTAACACAACGTTATTTCTGTATATGCTACCCAAAATTCCATTACACCTGTTGTTAGCTACAATACATTGTTTAGATGACTTAAATGATTTTTTTATAACAAACGCCAGGTAGTTATGGTAATTTTGTATTCTTATTGTTACTCATAAAGAAAAAACAAGGTAAAATTCTTCGTAGATACGTTGGCTATGAAACTGAGTTTTCATTGTGTTTTTGCATTAATTTAATTGATCCTCACAAAACATTTAGTTCTTCATAAAAATGTTATAATGAGAGACACAAAAATGTCACATGCGGAAGTCCGGAATAAACAATCACGTAACTTCCTTTCGCTACGTGGTCAAATTTGTAGTGTGTGTTGGTGTTTGAGTGTAGGGGTTTTACTTCTGTAAGTTCTCGGTTATCTTTGAAAATGGGAAGTAAGTATAACAGTACCATATAGGAGAAGATTTGCATACTTATTGCTTGAAAAATTGATAATTTAAATGTTTATCTGGTTATTATTAGTTTCACGTAGTTAACCGGTATCTTTACTGTATGCATCATGGTTACCTGAACTCGAAGTATTAAAGGCTTAAATTTATTGCTAAATTATTTCGGAGGGTAAAGTTAGTGAATTACTGAGTAGCCAGTGGTTGACGTCGTTTTAAAATTTTAGTTTATAAAAGTGGAACGTATAATGTTGGTATTTTCAGAAGTTTGTTATGTAAAGTATATACAAAATAATTTTTTTACGGATTATGTCAACTGTGAATGCGTGTGATACTATGAATTATTTTGCAAAGCTAGTTATGACAATATATTTGGACGAAGTTAATTACTATCTATTTTATAATTAATATATTTATAACTTATAGGCATTAAATAATGTATGGTTTATTACGTTAATAAACTAGTCTTCATAAATTATATCTCTTGTTTGTATTTTAAAGTGAACTCTCGGGTATTTTAAGTAGCTTGTGAAGGTCATTGTACTTTGGAAATGCTCACCTAGTTTGACCAGTATATAATGTACACTTAAGTTAATCTATTGTGGAGTTTTATGTAACTGTTATCTGGTGATATTTTTTGTTTGTATGTAAAAACTATGTAAGCTGTAAAAAAATATAGATCAGTACACCCTAACTAATATTTAAAATCCAAATGCATTTAATAACATATTTTAATAAAACTTTTAAAATTCTAAGAAACTACCATATGGTGAAGGTTTCTCCAAGTTGTGTTTGCATGTATTTTAAAATAAATTTATATTTGAAGGCCCAGCTTAACAAAAAACTAGTTGCTCGGTTGGTAAAGCTTTCACTTAGCATGCGAAAGGTCTCAGGTTTGAATCCAAGCTAAGGAAACCTTTGCAAAGACAGAAATATATATAGGTATAACAAACACTTTTAAGCTAGAGACTATAATAAATTTGGATTTATAAAGGTGTTTGTAAGTAATAAATGTATGTAAAAAGTCAATAGGTTCAATAGTATTATTAGTCTCATAAGTATAACATTCAAACATATCACAATGTAAAAAGATAGTTGAAAATATTTTTAAAAAATGTTTATATTGTAGGAGATATAAGTTCTGAACATAACACAGTGCACACAAATAATGTTTCATGTTGGGAAAAGAACACATCAGAGAAAGCTATTAGATTCCACTATTTGGGAAAGGAAGAGAGATAATATTAAGTATTGTACAGAAATAGAGATACAAATATTTTCAAATATATTTTTATTATTTTTGTATCACTGTTTGTTTTGTTTTTTCCAGTTAAGTTTCTTGAAGTGATTAAACCATTTTGTGGAATTCTCCCAGAAGTTGCTAAACCTGAACGAAAAGTAAGGTTAATCCAATCTGTTTGGTGACCAAACTTTTTTGTTAAAACATGTTGAAAAAGAAAGTTGTACAAGTTTTCCAGTTGTTTATTTTTTATGGAAATATCCATTTTGTTAGCTTAGAGTTTTGTTTTTAATGTGTATTGATTGATTAAGCAAATTAAAATAAACTTGACTATTTTAATAAACTTAAACAACTTCCAAAATTGTTAAAAATCATTGTCACCATTAACATTACAGTAATGTTGTTAGAGTTTTATAAATTATTACATTAACTTTATCAAACTAATTCATCCAAAATAAACAAAAATATATAAATATCTAATTGTTATAAAGTTTAATTGGTATAGATGTCAAAATTAACCCTGTATTTGATCACTCATCTTTCATTACAAAATTAATTGCTATGTTTAGAAGTAATTTTCTTAAAATAGTTCTGTGAGTTTATAAAAATAACATACAATCACAAACTTCTGCTTGTAATAATACTGAGGTTTTGTAGGAACCTCTGTCTACAAATACCTGTACTTTAAAGTCATTGTGATTCCATAATAAATTAGTCCAGTGATTAAAGGAGTTAACATTATTTTCAAGCTTGTAGCACATCATTATACCAGAGTCTTCTTACTTATTGTAAAACATTAATTTTTAGAACTTTTAAAAAGAGTTGTTTAATAACCAAATTTATTAGAGCAACACATTTATTATTTTATGTTCTTCAGGAATTTGATTTTCAAGCTAATTTAATAAAAGTAATTTATTTTTTGTTTTTAGATTCAGTTCAGAGAAAAAGTGCTATGGACTGCTATTACGTTATTCATATTTTTAGTTTGTTGTCAGGTAAGAGATTGATGAAAATATAAAAAATAATATGATAGTGAAGTATTGTGTGCATAATGATGGATGTATATTTACACACAGATAGAGGGAGGCTATCAATATGGAATAATAGTTTTTGTTTCAAGTGATTTTTAATCAATATAAACTATGACCTCTGAGTAGTGATTGTCATTTAGTTTCACTAAATTAAGCAATTAATGAAAATTATACGTAAGTCAATTGTCACAAAAGTAATTAAATAATTGAGATTTTTGTTTCTAATTATTACCATTCCATGTTACATTTTTTATTGTTTAGCACAAATGTACATAATGGAATGCATGTGCTCTGCTCAATCTAACGTTACAAGTAGTTTTTAGAAGGACTTGTGATTCAATGTTCAATTCCCATTGGGACTGAACTTGCACACCCTGTCTTTGTCAGAACAAAACCATTGATGCTAGTTATTACTGTCACCATTAGTTTTGAGCAGCTGAAAACTAGCTATCTTTTTATTCTTCTTGAACTGTTAACTATAGAAAAGGAAACATTCTAGCACAAATCTTACTATTGTTTGTTTTTATATATAATTGATTAATCAAATCAATTAATTTGGCTCTCCTAGTATTTTCTAGATGTAATTAAATTTACACTCTTTGTTTTGTTACTTGTAAAATAACCAATAGAATTAACCCATAATAAGTTTTAGTTAAATGGGTACTTGTATTTAACAAAAATTAACATTTGTTGTGTTTGTGTATTGTTGGATAGTGATGTAATTGTAATGAAAGATTGTTTATTGTTGGATAGTGGTTTTTGAATGATTTTTCAGCTGTTTGTTTTTTCATAGCTAATCAAAGTTATTTTATGTTTCTCATTTACTGTTTTTTGCCATAGCCACTCTGGTTTACCATCTAGAGTAAAATACTTGAAAACTAGAAACAGTATGTTTTTGGGTGAAAACTTTTTTTAAGTTTGCATATTTTGTTTTTCTGTGTTTACTGAATTAGTCAGTCTTTACGTGCTTAACGTAGCATACTCAAGCTGGCAAAAGGTTTAGAGTTCAAAATACTTTGAACTGACAAGGTAATAGCACTGTTTGGACTATACTTAATTCATTGTAAAAAATGAACTGTGTACAATATTCGTGATGATGAGAAACTCGAAGTAAAAATGTATTCTGAGGATGGCTGGTATGGGTATTAAAGTTTTAAAATAAAGTAGAGAACAATGTTTCAACCTTTTTAAAATGTTCTGTACTTTATTTTAATTAAAGTTTTAATACCCATACCAAATGTCTTGAGCATACATTTACAACATTAGTCAACTGAGGTAACTTAAATACAAGCTATGTTAAAATGGTAATTCGTGCATGAGTTAAAAACAATAAATTATTTTTCAGATTCCACTATTTGGAATCATGTCTTCCGATTCAGCAGATCCATTTTACTGGATTAGAGTAATCCTGGCTTCTAATCGAGGAACCCTCATGGAACTGGGAATATCCCCCATTGTAACTTCTAGTTTAATCATGCAACTTTTATCGGGGGCAAAGATCATTGAAGTGGGTGACACCCCAAAGGATCGAGCTTTGTTCAATGGAGCGCAAAAATGTATGGAACATTTACTAGTTGAAACATATATTTTGATAGAAAATTTTATGAACCAAATTAATAAAATTTAGAGTCAAGAAAACTGTTAAAAGGTATTTTTTAATTTATATTATTTTCACTTTTTTCATATGTTTTATATTTTGAAGCACAAAGTTTGTGACATTGTAGAGCATTATCAAAACAAGAATAAAAAATTTTTACTTGCCTATTAAGTGGTAATAATATGAAGCTTCAAGTTATGCCTACACTACTGGATTACGTGGGAATCTACACCTATGTTGAAATCACTTAATGCACATAAACAACATGGTAAATGTAGAACATTTTTTATCATATGTCGGAGAAGAAGTTGATCTGTTAGTATAACTTTTGGCTTGTCTCAAAGAAGTCATTTTCTGGGTAATTGTTATGCCTTTAAGGAAAACTTTTGTCTTGTTTCAGAGAACAGGAAGTCCTATGAAAGATAAAATAGTAGATAGACAGTAAGGCAGTAACAGAGCTTAAAAAATGAACACATATGAAATAGAAAACTTAATACGTTATTTTCCTCAAATTACAGTTTTGCACAATTTGGTGTTGGTTTCAAAGTAAGGTCAGCTACTGCAAACAAAAATGGGAAGTAATATATGTGAATAGTTTTTGTTTTGAAGAATTATAGCAAGTTATTATGTATTCATAAGACTGCTGGTATGGATATTAAAACTCTAATTAAAATAAAGTACAGAACAATACCATCCCATACCAACCATCTTATGAATACACTTTTATTATGTATTCATAAGATGGTTGGTATGGGATGGTATTGTTCTGTACTTTATTTTAATTAGAGTTTTAATATCCATACCAGCAGTCTTATGAATACACTTTTACTTCAAGTGGGTTTCTCGTCATCATGAAGTTGTTGTTATATTTCTAGTATTTGGTATGGTGATAACAGTTGGACAAGCCATTGTGTATGTTATGACGGGTATGTATGGAGACCCTTCAGACATTGGAGCTGGGATCTGTCTTCTAATCATCATCCAGGTAAATCACTAATATGAGTGACAACTAGTTCACTTGTTTATTAGTAAGTTTTATGTGTACTGCAGAATAAAGTTGTGGGCTGTTCCTTACATGCAACTTTTAATTACTGTCTAATTAATAATGAGTTATTACTCTTACTCCACCCACTGTAGAATTACGTCTGACAGTTTATAATGCTTAAAATCACGTTTCAATGGGTACTATGGGCAGGTCACAGATAACCTGTTGTGAAGATAAGTGTTCAACATCAAACAAGGTGTTTTTACTGGATACTAACCAGCTTTAAACCCAATGTTTCAGCATCTAATCTGTTGCCATATTCATCGAAACCTTGAGCTGTGTTTTATGGTAGTAGTAACTAGGATTCTGTCTGAATCTTCCTAATGGATTGTCTGTTGTACTATCTGGGACTCAACAGTCTTTCCCAGGACTTTCATGGTGATAGCAACATCTTACCAGCCAAAGCAAAGAATATAAACTAGTTAGTTATTAGTAGGTAAAATAATAATGCTTATTCTTAGGAGATCGTAGTCTACTAACTACGACAGTGAGTGATATCCAGTCAACACAACCTTACTGTAACTTAATATTTTATTAAAATCATGTTAAGTTGTTGGGGCTCGTTAAATTGCAGACTTTTACACTGTTGATATCTTTCTCACATGCAGGAGGTAATTGTGTTTGTACTTGGAGCTAAAACTTAGGAGTGGCTGTAGTTGAAAGGATAAATAAAGCTGGACTGTTACTCATTCTGTTGTTTCGTTCACTTATTTTATTCTGGAACTTAGGCTTACACCTATTTAGGTTCTGTACGAATTTCAAGCCAGTTTGTATTTTTTTGGTTGAAGTATTCATTTATGAAAAATTTTAAAAATTTAGAACGTGTCTGTAAATGTTCAATAAATATTTTATTAAATGTTTCTCACCCACATTAAATGACTTGTGTCTCAGTGTTTTTAATTTCAAGCTTATTAAATTACCAAGTTAATAATAATTTGTTAAAAACAAATATATAGATACAATGTACTTGTGAAAGAAACTGAAAAGTAACTTATGAAATATATCTCTTTCAAAATATCTAATTACTTTCAGGTAAATGTAAATAGAACTGTTGGTATAGGCAATCAATCACCTGGCTGTTTGAAGGTGCAATATATTAGGAGTTTGATAAAGGGTGAACTTACAGAATTTAAATGAGCGGTTCATTATATAAAAGTATTCATTTAACAAACAACTTTGTTTAAATTGTTTTAATGTATTTATAAACAAATTATGTAGTAGCATACCTATGCAAAACATCCATCATGTGATATATTTCAAACAGTTCTATGTTTTAAGAAGCTTAATAAGATAAGATTTTAAAATATTTGTGATTGAACTGAGAAAGGATATTCTGAACTGGTTGATTAATCACGTACTTCTACAGCTCGTTGTTGCCTTCCTGATTGTTCTCTTACTCGACGAGCTGTTACAGAAGGGCTATGGCCTCGGCTCTGGTATTTCTCTCTTTATTGCCACCAACATCTGTGAAACCATTGTTTGGAAGGCTTTTAGTCCTGCAACAGTCAACACTGGACGAGGTCTGCTGGTTTTTCTTTTGTAAAAGGATTTAACTATCATTAACTTTTATTTAGTTAAATTACTGTGAAATATTTTAATTTTCTCAATTTCCTTTATCTCAACACAAAAATTGCTTACATTTTTAAATTAATAAAATTAAATTTGAAGAAATGTGTGTAGAAAAGAAAAGCACTTCCATTTTCCATTTAAAAAAACAAATGTATTTACCTTACTTAATTATACATATTATTGTCAAATGTTTTGTTTACGAAGCATCTGTAAGAGCATAATTAATAACATCGAATTGGATTTTTCAAATTTAGGTACTGAATTTGAAGGAGCCATCATTGCTCTATTCCATCTGCTGGCTACCCGTCAAGACAAAGTTCGGGGCCTGAGAGAAGCTTTCTATCGTCAGAACTTGCCCAACTTGATGAACTTGATGGCAACAGTCCTAGTGTTTGGAATTGTCATTTACTTCCAGGTAAACCTATTAATATTAAAAACTTGTTCACATTATAGTAGTTGTTTTTGTTTGGTTATCTACTTATCTATTTACTATTGATATTATAGGCTAGTTATTTTGTTTGCAAGTAACTCAACAATATAATGACGACTACAAATGTTTTATATTGTTAATACTAAAATAAATACGTATGACATTTACACTAACTTAAACCACTTTACAATAGAAAACTGTTTGTCATCATTCCCTAGGTTGAGTTGTAATAGTTCCTTCACTGGTACACTTGATATTGATCAATAATATTCTAAATGATTCTAATAAAAAAATACAACTTTTTGGTTGTTTAACACACTTTCGAGGTCTGAAATCTACATATATTTTTCAGAACCTCAAAAACTGCTTTTTTGAATAGTTTCTGTAGTAACTCAAGAGTTAGAACATTACATGTAATTTTTTTTTCTTCTAAATTTCACAACCTTTTTTTTTCTCTCCTTATGTAGGGTTTCAGAGTGGATCTGCCTATCAAGTCTGCTCGCTACCGAGGACAATACAGCTCCTATCCAATCAAGCTTTTCTACACATCCAACATTCCCATCATCCTCCAGTCAGCACTGGTATCCAATTTGTATGTCATATCTCAGGTGCGTTTTAGTTTGACAGGGTTATGACCTGCACAATGTAAAAAGTTCTGTAATTAAAGACACTGATAAAACCTTACTAAGCCTAAAGCCAATGATTGTTACTAACTAGTACAGTGCATTTTCTCTAACTAAAAGTCATTGTAGCTAGTTAGTGTTTGTTGTTTTTAAACAGAAGATCTATTAATTAATGTATATATATATATATATATATATATATATATATAAAATAAAATAAACATCTTCTTTTGCATTAACTACAGAGGCCTGATAACCAGAAATTTTCTTTAAACAAGTACAGTCCCCATTTCAAGCAGTTTAATCAACTTTCCTTGCTGTTTAGTCAGTATTACTGTAAATGTTGCTGTATGTGTTACATATGAGCTACATCTTAGGAACCTTGTTTATGTATATAAATTAATTAAAAGTAAAAAGTATCCATCTAGAATTATATGTTTATTTTTAAACCTAAAGAATAACCATTTCTAGAATGTTTCCCTCCAACAGACTAGATGTTGTCTGAGAAAGATTGCAAATTTAATGTCTTTATTATTAATTATACAAGTGATACAAGCTGAAAAAGGAAAATAATTGTGTGACTTAATGTGTAGTACTAAATGAGAAATGATTACATTGAGTAGTTTAAGGTGTAAAGTTGATTGGAACAATCTCTCCTTCAGTGTATTTCTGACCAGATCTTGTTTTTGATTTTCAGATGCTGGCAGTAAAGTTTAGTGGGAACTTCTTTGTTAACCTACTCGGTGTATGGGGAGTAAGTGTTTTATATTCTTGTTTTTGTTAAAGTATTACTAGTTTTATGATTACAGTCTTTGTTTTTTCAGGGTGAAAGGTTCTTGTTTTACTTTATTGCTTTCACTTGTTTTAAAACTTGTAGCTAACACTAATGAAACTACATGTTAAAACGTGGCTTTTGATTTTTGTTTTCAAACAAATATTTTGACCATGGTTATTGTGTGTTTCACAAAGCAAAAAAAAAAAAATTGAAATATGTTAATTAAGATTGTTGTTTAGGTTTTTTTCCTATGTCTTTATCAAGATACATGTTCATTAAATTTTACTGTTTGACAAATGATTAAGATGGTTTGCTTAATGAATTCCTACTCTTTTGTGTAGGATGTGGGTGGAGGTGGACCTGCTAGAGCTTACCCAGTGGGTGGTTTATGTTACTATCTGTCACCACCTGAGACCTTAGGCCACATCCTGGAAGATCCCATTCATGCAATTTTGTACATTGTCTTCATGCTTGGATCATGTGCTTTCTTCTCCAAGACCTGGATCGAAGTATCTGGATCCAGTGCAAAAGATGTAAGAGGGAGTAGTCAGTCACTTAAAAATTAATACAACTTTGTGTCAGAAGGTCGCTATATAAAATATGTAGCACAAGAAACCTTTAAACAGTTTAGTAGCACTCATAGAATGTTTCAACACCACCAAACTAATAATATAAAAAACATTAGGTTCTCTTGTTTTCACATCAAGTGAGTTGTATACTTATTAAAATATAACATATAAAATACTGGATGTATTTACTCGTGTTGTCACTTAAACTATACATTTTTCTCAAAAGTGAGTTAGTGTTGCATTGCAGCCTCGTGTTAGTGTTTTTGCATGACTGTATTTTAATAAGTTTGCATTCCTCGGTATTTTATTTCAGGTTGCTAAGCAGCTAAAAGAACAGCAAATGGTCATGAGAGGACATCGAGAAAAGTCGATGATTCACGAGTTGAACCGGTACATACCTACTGCAGCTGCATTTGGTGGTCTTTGTATAGGTGCTCTCTCAGTGTTAGCAGATTTTCTAGGTAAAGTCTTATCTTGAGAATGCTGTTGTAATATTCTGTTTGTGAACTTGCTTTGACCCTTTTACTGCTGCAGTAGTGCTTATTTTCTGTGTGGGTATTTTGTTGTGGTAATTTTATTATAATAAAAAATTGGAAAGTACCAGTTAGTTGTGTTGCCATACAATCCAAGTGTTAGGTGTATAAAGCTGAGTCTTATTGTTTCACTAAACTTGGCAGCCTTCTATGCTACAATATTTAATTTTAGAATGCAACTTTTATACATAAATGCACCAATAATTGTTTTTATTAACTAGTATTTTATCTTTTCTAGGTGCAATTGGTAGTGGCACTGGAATCTTGCTGGCAGTAACCATCATCTACCAGTATTTTGAGATCTTTGTGAAAGAACAGAGTGAAATGGGCGGTATGAGTACGTTGCTGTTCTAACTCTAACAGTCTCATTACAGAAATTTAAAATGTCCATTTCGTTATACAGCCAAGCTTTGTGTGTTTCTACCATTTTAATGAAGATTCTGTGCCATCAAGATCACAGTGTGCTGGTGTACATTTTTAATAAATCCTTTATCAGTTCAGTCTTAGATCCTCTTGTCACATGCTAAGGATGTCTGTTTTAATAATCATGCTCTTGTTACTTTGTGAAACTAAAATAAATCTGTACAAGTCAATTTGGCAATGATCAATACAATAAGCCTCTGTTTGTAGTATATGACAAAGCTGAGTAATTGGACTGTTTAGAAAATGGATTCATTTAATGAAAGATAGATGGAGGAGAAATAAAGTTACCACTTTTCTCAATTTTTGGTTTTCCAAATATCATACAAATAAGACATTTTCATTTCTTGTCAAATGGTGAAACAGGATATTTTTTATTTATATGTTGATAAATATTTTGTTTATCAAATTGGAATAGAAAAAGGTGTCATGAAACTCTTCAAATATTGACTAATTAAACACTAATCTTAACTTGTAATTTGTTGAACTTGTTTGAAGTAACTATTCTTGTAATTGGATATTTTAATCATTTTCTACAACACATACTATAACAAGAGAAAATTGTTAATTTCAAAGAACTTGTTAAACTATAACTGCGATATTTTACCCATGCTCAGCTAACTAAGTGTCATGGCCAAACCTTAATCCTTCACTCTTCTTGTAGAATAAACTGTTATGATGCCTTTTGTTGACATTGCTTTTTTCATCAGAATTTATCTTTATGCATTCTGATCAAAATGTTAACATGGCTTGAGTTTAACTAGTTTATCCTTAAGTCTAGAACTGATGACAAAAAATTACATCTTGTTGCTCATCTGTTTTTGTAATGTACTCAAGGTGTATATCTTCACTGGTTCCACTGAAGATGTGTACAGAAAATCAAGTTAGACTAAATGAAAAATGATAGTTCAAAGTACTTGGTATAATATATTTATTGAATGTTTACACAAATAAATGAAACTTATTTCATTTTGATAACAATACATTTAAATAAACTATGATTTCACATACATCATCATCTTATCTTGCATTGAATGATGCTAACTTGGTTGTTGTTATGACATAGAATGTGGAGTAACTGGAAAGTTTGATAAATTCTGTTTTCTGAATTTGTTTGGCAAAATGTGTATATAATCATGTTAAGTAATACAATTTGAGAATTCCATCATAGAAATTCCTCTGATTTGCTTTCAACACTTCTTGGAAAGCCATTTATGAATAATTCTGGTTGAGTAATGTCAAGTTATTCCTTAAAAAGATCACCCTGTTTGAGCTGTTATAAAATCTTTGGGTAGTTTAAATTATTATCAAATTTAATATTGAAGTGTAAAATTTACTGAATTTGAACAGTCGAGGTGGCTGTACCGTTGGCATTCAAAGTATGGGACAGTCGAGATGGTTGTTATACTGGGCTTCAGAGCATGAGGGCAGTTGAGATGGCTAGTACCACTGACCTTCATAGTGTATGGGCCTTCCACTAGAAGTTAAATATACAGGCTATCTTTCACACATAAAATTTAGTACTAAACCACTTTAGCCTTTTTTTTACGTACATTTAAAGGATAATACAGTCTCGTGGATCTAACCAGTTCTTAATGACCGCACCATGTGTTGTCACATTTAGCGTTATACCAATCCAGATACTTGTTACATAAAGCTTATTTTATTGTACCATGGGTGAAGAAGATGAACAAGTCTCGCACCCGCTTATCCTGTTTCTGGGTTCAGCTTTTTTTTTTATCCCCAGAAAATGTGTCTGATGAGACATTGCTACTAGACTTTCTTTGGGCTGTGCAGCTACCATTACTTGGTGAATAAAGATGCTACAGAAACATCCATTAAAAGCATGACTTGAAGTTTGTAGCTCTCCTTTTGTTAATAAGTTGGTTATCAATTATTGAAGCATTCCAAATGTTTCTTTCATTAATATCTTCATTATCAAAGATTATAGTATTCCAGGTGTCTCTTCTTTCATTAAGATATTTTTTTTATCAAGAATTATAGGATTTTATGAAGGATACTTTTTTTTTCAGAATGAAAAAAGGACATGGGTGGTTATTTAATTATAACAATGCTACTGTTCTGCCCTTTTACCAGAGATATTCTTACTGTATATATAAAAATAAATATTTGTTGTATTGATTTTAATAGCACCACGTTTTAAGAATTGACCATTTTCTTCCCCGAATGTAACTCAAGGTTTAAACACAATGTATATTATCGCAATGAAATATTTTCAATACATAAAAAAACACGTAACTAGACTAAGTAACAATAAGAAACTAAATAAAGAAACAGTTGAAATGGGATTTATCAAATATCTTGATTCTTCAATTATAACAAACACACTACAATATTTTAATTAAGAATTTGAGCGGAGCTGGTCCTGGCAGCTGTGTGGACATGCGTAGTACTACTATGTATCAAAATCTAGAATCCGTACAGCCATGTCATTATGAATTAAATGACGCGACCCACACATATTGTGTGCGTCATTGTATTCATACAGTGAGTTAGGGAGAGAAAAAGTGAAGTTATACTCAAGCATAGGATATGAGAAGAATTTAGAACAACATAGTGGGGCTGATAGCTAAGATCCAGAACAACATAATGGGTCTGATTGACAAAAAGGAATTGGACTGAAAAATACTTAATTGGCTATTTCAGGCCTGTACGCGATGTTGAACTGGGAGTTCTAATTTTTGAGATCGGAAAACAACACATATTGTGAAAACCAGAGAGGATGAAGAGTATATTAATACACAGGATTTTGGGACATGCGACTATTTCAAGCCAAAGAATGCTAATATTTCATCAGAAGAATGAAGATTGTGTAGAAAACTTTAAATGCTATAAGCAGCTGCACTATAAATATATAAGGATATATTATTTTAGATCACACAAATAGAGGATTCGGTTAAATCCACCCCCCTTACCTACGTGTATGTATTTTGACTGACAAAGCTATGAGTTACAATGATGAAATGGATCCAACTGACAAAAAAAAAAAAAAAAGAAGATATCTTGGTTTATGTTCTCCATTTTTGACAGAAAAAGCTTTAATCACATTTAAATATGTCATTTCTTCAGTAGATATTATTTCACATTTGTCAACAAAAACAAACAATAAAAGAGAATAGACACTTAATGGCATTCGAAATATAAGTTTGGATTATTTGCAATATGCAATTGGGAATTTTGGCCTTAATACTACCTTGTATATGCGTGGCTAAGCAGAGAAACCAGAGGCTAGGTTTCAAGTACAACTTCAATAATTTTGATCTATCAACTGGAGACAAAGCAGTCAACTAAAAGCACCAGCCACCACAAGAGATTTAGAGATGTCACTTCAGTTGTGGATGCAATCAATGCTTGATATCTGTACTTATTATTATTATTTCTGTCAGAGGTAAAAGAAGTTGAAGATTAGAAAAGACAATAATAATAATAATCTAACTGTAGGTCAAAAGTTTATAAAATTAGTTTTTCAATGCTACTTTTAACGGGTGCACTAAAAGTAGCATTGAAAAACTAATTTTATAAATTTTTGAACTACATCAAATCTCTAGTAACTGGGTAAAATTATCAGATGATTAATTATTGAGTTAACGCTAAAAACTGGGTTTCTATACCTATGACGAGCACAGTACGTTTTGTCCATTGTGTGGCTTTGTGTTTAACAACAAACAAATACATTTTTCAGACACTATGCCCGGCATGGCCAGGTGGGTGAAGGCGTTCGACTCTTAATTTGAGGGTCGCGGGTTCGAATCCCGGTCGCACCAAACATGCTCACCCTTTCAGCCGTGGGTACGTTATAATGTAATGATTAATCCCACTATTCGTTGGTAAAAGAGTAGCCCAAGAGTTGCTGCCTTCCCTCAGGTCTTATACCACTAAATTAGGGACGGCTAGCGCAGATGGCCCTCGTGTAGCTTTGCGCGAAATTAAAAACAAACAAACAAGCTTTTGATATCTTTGACCTAATGTTCTGAGTAAAATATGATACAGTAAAATACATTTTTGTGATGTCGCCCTAGTATTCTATTAAAATTGTAACAACCAATGAAAAAAGTTATGTGTTTACTTTCCCGGAACTTCTAACTTTTTCAGCTAATTGGCTCATTAAATTGTGACGTTGTCATCAATATGGTGTAGGAAAAGTGAAAATTTAACTTAAAGTTATTTACTTGTCGTAAAAAAAATCTCAACTTAGGATATCGAAGATTTTTTCTACGTGGAAGAAAACAATTCCTGTCTCATTCAAGATGTTTGAAATTCTGTGTTGTTAATACTGTCAAAAGTTGGTTTTACTCCTTTTGTAAAATTAGGCTAAACCGAAGTCAGGTATTATTGTTAGTATAACGTAATAATAGTATTGCTGTTAGTTATCCAAGCAGTAATTGTGGAACGAACACCTTTACATTGTCACTGTGTAAGTTTATCAGTGTCAGTTCACCATTCATCTGAACTGAATTCGAACTGATAGGTTTCGGAAAAGTTGTACTTTTATTAACTAAACAGTATGACAAGCGAAAGGTTTAACGAAAGCAGCAAATCTGTAAAAAATCAGAGAGAAAGAAGACGTTTTATTTATGACCTTCCTTGGCCAACTCGAAAGGAACTGTGCATGGTACTTGATGCTGATGGAAAATGGGAAGAGTTAGGTAAAAATTAAACATTTAGATTTACCTAGCTTAATAAAAAGTCGTGAATGTAGATGGCTATTGAAATGTATAACAATATAAAATGCTTAACATGGCTTAATGTGCCAAAAAATCCGAAACTTTTGCATACAAACTGCCCATTTCAAGAGTGGTACTTCTCAGTATCAGAAAATTTAAATAGTGAAAACAATATGACAATTATGATAAGTCATACACATGACCTTAATGTTGAAAGTGTATTATTTAACATTGTTTATGTGCTTTAATTCCAAACATTCATATGCAAACATATGACACGAGAGACATTTTCTTGATGCTATAAAATATTGAACACTTTCATAGTTTAACAATCATAAGTCGTAACCTATTGAATGTGACACAGAAAACTTGATGTCTGTTATCATTCTTAACCCATGTTAAAAGTTTTAGACTTTCCTGTGAGAAGTGATTATATTCTGTGCATAACATTTAATACTAATAGGAAGCTAGCTTTCTAATATGAGATTTAATGCTTAAAACTTAAAAAAAGCTAAATATAACTTCAGTAACTAATAGTGTGTAAGATGCTGTGAATGTGATGGATGTTCTTGCATGCTGCTGACAATGTTAAACTGTGTTTTAAATTCTCACTAGATGTACTTACACAGGTTCTCCAAAAGTATTCTGTTTCAAGAGTAAATTAAACCAAATGTAAGAATAACAAATATTTTTATTTCATGCTTCTGAAGTTCATATATCATCTGTATTGTAGCCCACAGATCATACAATCCTTTTTATGATGTATGGCATGCACACGTTACTGACATCATGAGAATACATATTATGACATTTAAGTATCCCTTATGTGATACTTAAATGTGTTTGTCAGTTAGTCAGTCAGTACACTAAAATGACAGGCAACACACTGCTGTATAATGGTGTAAATGGTTTAAATGGGTGATCCCTCCAGGTGGCCTTCAGCTGCCTTTTAGGGAAATTAGTTCATCAAACGGAACATTTTTATTGTATTCTTTCTTTTTCCTGAAATGTTCTGCTGAGTTCAAAGTTAGTTATTTGGTCACCCAGGATTACCACACTAAACCTATTCATTTCAACCATCTCATCATATCATAATTAATAAACTTATTGTCATATCTTATTCTCAGTTTTCTGATAATGACAGAGGACACACCATAAGTTCTTTTATGAAATCAACAAATTTGTGAAATGTTATTTCAAATGGTAATTGAAATCATATAGTAGCAATATCATAGTCATATTGTTAGACACATGCAGTGAATGAGATATGGTGGATAAATCATAAATTTATTAGGATGTTAATTTGTGCTGGAGAAAAGTTTTTATTTTTAGTTTAGAGTTTGGTCAGTATGTTGGGAGATTACTGTGCTCAAGAGCAGTGATAGGAACAGAGGATTTTGATATAATAGGAGTAAGTGAAACTTGTATAAACAAAGATAGTTTTGGTGACAAGAAATTTCTTTAAAACAGTTGGTTATAGAGTATTTAATGAGGATAGGATACTAAAAAGAGAGTAGCATTTTATACAAGATGCGAGTTATATCCTCTTGAAACGAAGTCTAAAGTTATTATGATGTCATTGGTTAGAACACTGGTTATGCTCAGCCTTGGGATACTTACCTCAGGAAGGATGTTAAATTGTTGGAGAATGTTCCTGGGATGGAAAGGTTCTCATATAAGGACACTCTTAGGTCATGATTTTTTTTCTCAAGAAAGAAGTAGAAGGGATTTTATTGAGATGTTTAAGACTGTTGTATTTTCTAATAGGGTGGTAGGGTTTTGAGATGGGTTGCCTTCATGTGTGGTGCACAAAATAAATTCAAGGAAGTTCAAGGAAAATATTAATAAATATTTAAATTATAATAGCAATAACTGAGTTTGTGTTTTTGATTTTTTCAAGTTTAATTTAATGGATGGGAGAGGTCCACTGTTGTCCTTAATTTTTACTTTGTATTCAAGTATTTATTCAGTTAGCAATCAGATAAAATGTTTTTATGAAATCAAAGTTGAAAAGGAGTGTATAAAAATATAATAATACATATTGTAAACTTCAGTCACATTGCCTAAGAACATGTGAGACTTAAAAAACTATTATGTTAAACTAGTTTCTTCAGTGCCCAAACTTCTGGCAGCTTGTTCCATTTAATGTAGTTTTCACTTATTGCTACACATCTTTATAACTCATAACGTCCTCTATGTGTGGATTCCTGTACCTGGTAAGGGGATCTTCGAAGGAAGATTCTGTTTTTTCAGTTTACTTTCTCTGGGATCTACACGTCCACCCATGTGTTTGACGTGTGTGGCAACCCGTGAAGGGGAGGAGAGGATCCTGGTGGTTGATAGGTCCAATTCTAACACACTACTTTGGCCTTGAATTCCTGTACAGGGTGGCCCATAAGTCTCTACCCATCCATATATCTTATGTATCCAGTGTATCTGTGTGCTGTCCCTCATTCTCATTGCATAATAAGTACCCACTTACTTGTCACAATACGCTCTTCAAGTGTAAATGGGCTTACATCGGCCATATTTGTCTGAAAAAAAGAAACAAATTTATGATACATGCGTAATTGAATCTAACACAATAACATATGGATGGGTAGGGACTTACAGGCCACTCTGTAGATGGGCAGACTTGGGATGGTCCACTCATGCTAGGGTCAACCAAGTACTAGTGTTGGAAGTTCTCAGCAGGTGTTGTGGACATTGTATCTGATGCTGGTGTTTGAATATAGTGCTCACGAAATCCTGGCATTGATGCAGTGTCCTTGTTTGACATTGTGGTGTGTCCCCTCGTAGGGCTCCATGGTAGGTGGGGTCATTGGGCACCGAAATATTCTATTTTTTATGGATCCTCTGAATAAAAACTTAACAAAATAGTAAAAAAACAGATCTAATTCAAACGACCACATCTTGAAGATTCTGAGCAGCAATTTTCAACATTTGCAACACCTGTACCTCATTTTCTTATATCACATTCTTTTTCAGAAAAACCTTTAGTGCAGATGACTCCCTTTTTCATTCAGAAGGGACCAGAGGGACTTGCTGGCTCTCCAAAGTCAGTAAAGAACTTCGATCTGGTGACATATTGATGAAAACATCTACATCTCGACACAATGAACTCCTCTTGCATTCAAAGGCAATTGGAGATATACCTCATGATACTTTGAATTCATCACAAGAGTTATTGTTGAGAGGGATTTGTAGAATACTAGAGTCAGAGATTCTCGTTGGTTTCTCCACCCAAAGAGTTTCTGCAAAGATGGAATTATGATGCCAACCAATGTCCTCATTCTCATATTTATGTCATCATGTCTGTCTGCCACCGTTAAGGCAGGTTATCTTAATTGTAGAGTACGGCCACACATTCCAAACCCTCTCCGATGTTTCAAGGGTCAGCGGTCCGGTCACTTGAAGACGTCATGTCGTGGTTCCTTGACATGTGCTCGTTGCAGTGGCAAGGACCATGATGTCTACGAGTGTGAAACAGACCCTCATTGCATCAATTGCAATGGCTCTGACCCATCCTACTTTCCTTCTTGTGCTACATTACTTATCCTGAAGCTTGAAAATTGCTGTCCACCACCTCATCTGGAACGTATGCTGCTACACTTTGTTCCACAGCTACAGTGTGGGTTCCAATGACAGCGCTCCATTATGGACCACCTAATTAGATTTTAAACGTCAATCAGAGAAGCCTTTCTCAAATGACAACATTTGTATTAAAATTCTTTGACATTGAGAAGGCTTATGATACAACATGGAGGTGTGGCATTTTGCAAGTCCTCCATATATATGGGTTATGTGGCCATTTGCCCATTTTTATTAAAATTTCTAATGGACAGGAGATTCCAAGTTCGTGTGGGTTTGACACTTTCCTGTTCTTTTCTACAGGAACTTGGAGTCCCTCAGGGCTGTGTTCTGAGTGTCACAATTTTCAGTATAAACATTAATGCCATCAGTGAAGACCTCCCTCTCACTGTTGCAAATGGGCTCTATGTCAACTACTGACATGAGATGTGAAAGTCGTCGAAACATGAGATTTATTGAGCAGCAGCTACAGACTGCCCTCAATTATTTACTGAAGTGGACCACAGCAAATGGCTTTGACTTCTCTCTCTCTAAAACCGTTTGCATGCAATTTTGAATACAAACAGGGTATTCACCCTGATCCTGAACTTCATATCGGTGAAGTTGTGCTGCCTTGGTCCCTGAGACAAAGTTCTTGGGGCTTATCTTTGACCGTATGCTGACCTTCATACCACACATCAAGCAGTTGTGGGTCAAATGTACAAGAGCAATGAACATCCTCTGTGTCCTCTCTTCCACCACTTGGGGAGCGGATAAACATTCTATCCTAAAGATATATCATGCTCTTATTCAATGGAAACTTGACAGTGGATCACTGGTCTATGGCTCTGCCAGATCATCGGCCTTTAAAGATGTTGGACCCTATTCATCATCAAGGACTTCGGATCTGCACTGGGGCTTTCCACACTTCCCCAGTTCAGAGCTTATAACTATAGTCTCATGAACCTTCTTTGCACCTCTGCCGTTTGCAACTGTCTTTACTCTATGCTTTGAAACTTCATTCCTTACCAAAGCATCCCACCTGGGGTTTCTTTTCCTTCCTCAGTGGGCCATACTTTTTCAGAACAGACAGTATTCCATTGCTCATTTTGGCCTTTGTATCTTGGCACAGTTGGATGAATTGGCTTTGTCCTTGAATAACATTGCTGTATCCACTGGTCAGCCCATCCCACCATGGCTTCTCACAGTACCCACTTGTGACCTATCTTTAAGTTGTCTGAGAAAAGTAGACACTCCTGATTGGAAATACTGTCTGCTATTTGCTGAACATCTTTTGAACCATCCTTCCATTCCTATTTATACAGATGGTTTGAAACCAGGTGACTGTGTGGGCTCTGCTATGGCTTGTTGTGGTTTGGTGGTTGCTCGCAGAATTACCTCTACAGCTTCTGTGTTCACTGCTGAACTGTATGCCATTTCTCTTGCCCTGAATCTCATAGATGCTAAGCAGTACTCAAACTGCACTATTTATACTGACTCGCTTAGTTCTCTATTGGCCCTGGAATCGCTTCATGTTAGTTCACACCCTGTTCTCGCCGATATTCAAAACTGACTGGCCCATTTCTCTTTAACATCTACTTCTATCCAGTTTTTCTGGGATACCTGGCCAAGTTGGTATTCACACGAATGAGCTCGCGGACACTGCAGCTAAGCCTGTTGTACCTGTTCCATACATCGACCAAGCTTCTGTATTCAAGGCTCAGCTCCATGCCAGCTGGCAGCCAACTTGGAATGAGCAATGTGAAAACAAGCTTTTCCAAATAAAACCCTGTATTGGATTTTGGTCATCTTGCTTCCATGAGGTTTGGAAAGAGGAAGTTGTTCTAACTAGAACTATGCATTGGTCATAGTTTTTTAACTCATTTTTTTTCTTTTATCTGGAACTGATGCACCAGTGTATAGCTTGTGTAACACTCAGGTCACAATAAGCCACATTTTGCTTTCTTGCCTCTCAATGATGGCACCATTTTGAACATGTTCTGTTTCAGGGTTTGTCTATAACATTAGACAGTGTTATTGGTGATGGTGATGCTGTCCACCTTGGTAATATTTTTAGTTTTTTTAAAGGCCATTAATCTTTTTAATGCCATTTAAGTTTTTTAATTTATACATTAGACCTTTTTTAAAGTGATTCCCTTTTAAAAATCACAGTTCATCTACTTTGATTTGAAATCACAAACTTGCTGTAACATTAAGTAACTCGAAACCAGGACTGGAAAGGCCAACTTCAGGTGACTAATGCTTCTGTTTGAACTACCAGTTAGTCATGCTGGCGAGTTATTATTATAATTTTGCTACACGTTTTTAAAAATATTTTTATTACTTTTTGAAAATGCCCATAACATCAAATAACTTGGAACCAGGACTGGAAAGGCCAACTTCATGTGACTGACGGTGGTTTTTTGTACTTACCTGTTAGTCTTCCTGGTGAGTTATGATAATTACAGTTATGCTACAGAAAGTCCTTTACAATTTAAATTACTGTAATTTTTCTCTTAACATTGTAGACTAGATGTAAACATTGGTTTTATGCTATTTATGTGTGTTTTTTTTTAAACTTTGTTTTGTTTTACCTCAATTTCCTTATATGAATTTAACTAAATTTACTTTTAACTTTTTACCAAGTGTTTGGTGCAGATAGCATAGCTGCTTTATGCCATAAAACACTAAATCAATCAACTAACCAACCAACTACTCAAAACGTATATACCGTGATAGAGCTTTTTTTTGTATTAACTTATTCAATAATATCATAAATGTCTGTAGAAGAATTGAGTGAGTGAATCTTGTATCTTCAAACATTCAGGTTACTTCTTCACAAAGCAACTGTTAGTGAATTAGCTTTTGTACAGGCAGAATATAGATGATTTCATCAGTTTAGACACCTAATTATTGACCAGTATATGGTATACTGTTTTTTCTGTCAATATACCAAAAGCTAATGTTACAGCTTCAACCACACCTATTCTGTATTAGAAGTGTAAAATTGTCGTATTAGACTAGTCAGTTTTTCAAATCTTATCGATATGCCAACCAGCATAACAGATAAGCAGCACTGTTTTAACTTGAGTAATTTCTAACTGTTAGCTTGAGTTCTCTAACCCTACTGATGAGTCTTTTTATTAAATTATCTTGGTTTATTAATTTCAGAAAAACTTCAATAACGTCCCTTTGAACCATTTTTCATTTCAGAAGAAGCATCACTTTATCACATAGCCTATAACTACCTCCAAAACTGAATTGTTTCTGTATCAAAATCCTTTCTTCTCTTGTCTGAAGAGGAATGAGGTGAAGTGTAGCTACCTATCTTCTGTTCTAAAACCAGAATTTTTTCTGTCTGAAGAATATCTGTTTTATGATATACCTGACAAGTTTTGTCATTTGTTTTATGATAAATCTGAAAAGTTTAGTAATCTGTTTTATGATACATCTGACAACTTTAGTATTCTAGTTTATGATACACCTGAGTTTTACAATATACCTGGCTGGTTTTGTAATCTGTTTTATGATACACCTGATGAGGTTTGTGATCTGTTTTATCATATAGCTGATAGTTTAGTAATCTGTTTTATGATACACCTGACGAGGTTTGTATTCTGTTTTATGATATACGTGATTAGTTTTGTAATCTGTTTTATGATATTCCTGAACACCTGATGAGTTTTACAATATACCTGGCTGGTTTTGTAATCTGTTTTATGATATTCCTGAATATCTGATGGGTTTTATGATATACCTGGCTAGTTTTGTAATTTGTTTTACAATATATCTGACAAGTTTAGTCATCTGTTTTGTGATACACCTAATGAGTTTAGTGATCTGTTTTGTGATACACCGGATGAGTTTAGTGATCTATTTTATGATACACCTGACAAGTTTAGTAATCTGTTTTATGATACACCCGACAAGTTTAGTAATCTGTTTTATGATACACCCGACAAGTTTAGTAATCTCTTTTATGATACACCCGACAAGTTTAGTAATCTGTTTTATGATACACCCGACAAGTGTAGTAATCTGTTTTATGATGCACTCGACAGGTTTAGTAATCTGTTTTATGATACACCTGACAAGTTTAGTAATCTGTTTTATGATGCACCCGACAAGTTTAGTAATCTGTTTCATGATGCACCCGACAAGTTTAGTAATCTGTTTTATGATGCACCCGACAAGTTTAGTAATCTGTTTTATGATACACCCGACAAGTTTAGTAATCTGTTTTATGATACACCTGACAAGTTTAGTAATTTGTTTTATGATACATCTGATTAGCTTTGTAATCTGTTTTATGATACACCTAACTAGTTTTGTAGCCTGTTTTATGATACACCTGACTAGTTCATAATCTGTTTTATGATACACCTGACTAGTTTAGAAATTTGTTTTATGATACATCTGATTAGCTTTGTAATCTGTTTTATGATACACCTGATAAGATTTGTAATCTGTTTTATGATACACCTAACTAGTTTTGTAGCCTGTTTTATGATACACCTGACTAGTTCATAATCTGTTTTATGATACACCTGACAAGTTTTATGATGTGATTTATAATACACCTGATGAGATTTGTAATCTGTTTTACGATATACCTGAACACCTGATGAGTTTTATGATATACGTGATAAGTTTTGTAATCTGTTATATGATACATATGACAAGTTTAGTGATCTGTTTTATGATACACCTGACAATTTTTATGTTTTATGATACTCCTGATGAGACTTGTAATCTGTTTTATGATATACCTGATGAGTTTTGTCATGTTTTACGATATATCTGAACTCCTGATGAATTTTATGATACACCTGACAAGTTTAGTAATCTGTTTTGTTATAAACCTGATGAGTTTAGTGATCTGTTTTTTGTTACACTTGACAAGTTTTATAATCTCTTTACGATACATCTGATGAGATTTGTAATTGTTTTATGATACATATTATGATTTTTGTAATAAAAGAGAATAATCATCTTGGCCCTGAATCATGATAGGAATCACAGTATTTTAATACAACCTGCCTTTTTAATGTTAAATTTTTGTTGTAAGTTTAGCAGGCAGTGTAATAATAGTTTCAGTTACATTAGTGTAACTTATCTGACCAAATCAAAAACTGGTTTATTTTCCGTGAAAAGACGTAGGGTAGAACACTTTAAATCTGTTTGTGTTATTTGAGTAGCAATGAATATTAATTTCTGTTTACAATAGTAAGTATGAGAAACACATAAAAATGTAAACATCATATTTCATGGTCATTTTTTTTCATGCATTAAAATGGTTAATGTCATTTTCATCATGTGGATCTTGGAGACTAAATTGAATTCACAAGGAAATATGCTTGTTATTTTTGTCACATAGACTTTTGATTAGATTTTGTTACATTAATATTTGTGTATTTTATGGTTCACTTGCAGCTGAAATTAATGACTGAACCATTTATTTTTATCTGTTTGGTTTTCAAACTTTATGTTGGTGCACCTATTCAAAGTATATTTTTGATTTAGAACCATTTTTTTTATTGCTCTGGTTCTTTCAGGTGGAAATATCTAAAGTATAACATTAAAAACTTTACCTCAATTTCTTCAGATGGCAAATTCTTAAACTACAACATCAAAAACTTTCATATTGATTTTTTTTTCAGGTGGCAAATTCTTGAACTATGACATCACAAAGTTGACATTGATCGGTAAAGGAAAGAGTCCAACGGACGAGCTGCTGAATGAATGGGGCACAAAAAATGGAACAATCAACCGGTTATATGTTTATCTTTCCAAAATGGACCACCAGAGGGCTATGTCTATTTTAATATCTTATGGTGAGGATTATTCTCCAGTGTGTATTTTACAATATATAATTCATAGTTATTAACTATATTTACATTAGTTTATATACTATATTTAATCAGTGGATGTCTGCATGTCATGATTCAATATTGTATCCAAGAGTTTACAGCCAATTTTCATTCAACACACATGATAATATTGTAGATATTTCTATAACAAAGCTTAAAGAAATTAAGTTTTTTATATAGGACAAACAAGAGGACAGTTTGATCAATACGAAGTGGAAATGCTTTCATAATATTTCTTCCAAATCTTACATACACTGTTATTCTAACAGAATATAATTTATTGTTTATTGCATTTAGTTTGAACAAACATAAGCATCAAATGTTTAAAACTCCTGTTTTAAGTTAATGATAACTTTCTAACATTTTAGACGTTCTCATCCTTTGAATTAATAAATTCATGTGAAGTAATAATAAAACTATCATGTGTCCTAAGTTAAACATCGACTAAAGAAACTAGTCAGCAATATTGAATTAGGTATAGAAATGACAGAAGATTCTAATGTAATAGTTTTTTTTTCTTCATTGGAATATGTACCAACCACAAAATTTTCAAGTGACTGTAGTTAATGCTAGAACCTTGTAACTTGTATAACTTCCTTTATTAATTATTTTAATGAAGATTAATTGAACATCTATAAAACTGGCTTCAATGCAGTGCTAATATTTGAAAATTGTGGAGTAATTTTTTTATTATTAACTACTGTTTTGTCACTATCAACTTTTCGTAAAGAAATTAATTTGTTTTAGAAAGGTTTCATAGTGTAGATGATCTCAAAATGGATTATTGTTTTGTGAAGAGTTTCTACAGTTAGAGCATATCTTAGGATGGACTACTTTTTATGAAGAGTTTATATAATTAGAACATACAATCTCAGAATGACTTATTTTCTACATAGTTTCCATCTTTTAAGATAATGTCCTAAACATCAATGCAGTTGGTACTAAAAAACTAAAACACTGTTTTGTAAGCAAGTGCTAGAGATACATTTGAGTTAGAAATAGTTATTATTTTTGTAGGAATCAACATCTTAGGTTAATGTTGTGTTCTTCTGTCATTTATTAAAATCTGTTCTTCTGATAAATTAATATAAATATTTTGCTTGATTTATAGTATTCTGTTACAGAACTGTTTTGTTAAATTATAAACCAGAACCTTCTCCAGTGCATGTTTGTAATTTTTTGTATGTTTTTATCCTTAGCATTTCTTTTATAGAATAAAATTTTTTAATTGGAAAATTGTTCATGAATTTATTGTGTGTCCTGTTTATTATGATGGTTTTTTTGTTTTTTTTGTGACAGTAAGATGATTTTTGTCTTTGCATTACCATGTTTTTAATTAATACAGCTTAAATTTAACAATTGACGGTCATGATTATTGTGTGTTAATTACTTATAGTATCTAATTAAATGAAGTTACTGTCATTGTTATGAGTTATTCTTTAGTTTAAAAGATTGTCTGCATGTAATGATATTTAGTATCATTTGACTAAAATGTTGCCTTAAGTTTATCTTGAATGTGATACAATATATTTTTCCTCAAATCATGAAACTTCATGATTGAATGTGCCATTCGTTGTTGAGGCACCATTCCTTTTACCCTTATTGACTTATCATAAAATAAGTTTAATATTACTAGAGCACACATTGTCCTCAGAGGGTAAATTTAGCATAATAACACAGTCTCAGACTTTCTACATTGCATCAGTTACAACCATGTGGACATGCATCTTGGGAACAGATACTAGATTAATGTTATTTACTGTTGTTTTCATTTAATTTTGCATGTCGTATGAGTTAAGCCACATTAAGAAACTGTTAGTGCTACCATTAAAAAAATCTGATAGTAATTCAACCAGCATAAGTTGTAATGCTAATAAATCTGTTGAAAGTAATCTCAAATTTATGTTTAATATAAGTAAAAATCTTATTATTAAAGAGTTGCTTTAAAGTAACATCCAAGAGCTTATAATCCTAAGAAATTAACACATTACTGGACTATTTTAACAATGTTAATATTCAGGATACATAACATTAGAACTGATAGCTATTTTAGAGTGGTACATGGTCCTGGTGAGAGTTGTGTAACAATGGCCACTTTGGCCACTATATGAAATGTAAGAAATTTTGCTAAGATACTCTTAGCTGAAGGGACAAACTTGTCATTCCAGTTGATCCAAAATACCACCATCTGGCAAGAGACAGACTTACCACCACAATGGTTATTGCAGCTGGTGCAGAGAGTGATAAGAGCATATCTAAGTCATCATTGACTACAAAATTGATGACATCTGACTCACAGGTTTGTCTAAAGACTTGGATGTGTTAAGATAATTTTTATAATGGTTTTATTGTTAGAAAATATGATCTACTAAGTCGTAACTCAATATAAAAATGATTATCTCAGATTTACAAGTTCATTTAAAGACTTAGTTGTGTTAATTTTTAATAATGTTTTTATTGTAAGAAAATGTGATCCAAGACAGAAAGGGAATCAAAGAGAAAAAGACTTGAAAAAAAAGTCAGTGTTTTAAGTAAGAAATGGGTAATTAATAAGAAATAAAGTAAATCAGAACCTCCATCAAAGGAGTCTCAAATTTAGAAAAAATATCATAAAAATCAGCTCCTAGAAGTTGGTTTTTAAAGTTCAAGCATACTGAATAAAAAAAAAAAATTTAACCAAGCTAGTTATTCAAGGTCTCTTGATAAACTAGTGACATTTATGTAATGAGTTTTTATAATTGAACATTTATTAAAATAAATTTATACTTGTTGTAAAAAATAATAAAAAAATGTTACTTGAATCTTTTTGTAGCTATTATTTTTTTAGTTTATTTATGAATAAGAGAACATTATTTGTAAAAGTTATTACTATTGCATATTAGTGAAAATCTTTTCAGTTGCCATATAATAATCTTGTTTCAACAATACTCTCAGAATAACATTATGGGGAGTAGATAAGCCAAGGACTAGAAAATTAAATTAACTTATTTTATCAAAAATGGTAAACTGAACTCTGCTTTTTACAAAATATATGTCTGTCTTAGATAGCATTTGAATCATTGTTATATTGGTTTCTTTTCTAGTATCAGTTTCTTAGGATATATTGTACTTCGGACAAAGTGTTTTATTGAAATTAAATCATCAGTATATCAGAATGTATACAGTGGAGCACCAGTAAACCGTGAAATCGCTTAAGCTGCTGTAGCAAGTCTTGTCCCAAAATTTTTGATGTATTAAATCTACTACCTGGCTTTTTAAAGTTTCTCACACTCTCCTTGTCTTTATAACTTCAAGGGGATATTTAAAAAGGATTTGCTTTAATTTGGGAAATAAATAAAATATATTACAATAGAAATCGACCGTTAATCTACCTTATCCGCTCTCTATGTAAGCTTTATGGAGGCTGCCATTGTTACCAAAAAACACCTCTCCATACATTAAAGTTAATCCGTGAAAAAAGTGATCAATAATTAAAGTATTATTTTTAATTTGATAATCCGATATTTTTATGGAATTGTATAAATATTGGCCACAAACCCAATAGAAATCACTTCAGTTTCTGAATTAATAGTGAGCATATCATATTGACATGGTGGCCCACATGTAACACGGGAAGACGAAATTTTACAGGGAAAAGCGAACCATCGCAATGCATTGGTTGTTTGTGTTAAAACGGCACTTGTCAATTGTATCTGAATAGTCTATACATTAATATTATAATGATCACGCAATGGCCGGATGAGGCTCCTCGGCGGAGCTGTTGGCGACTTTGGCTTTTCAGTCACAAAGGTTTAAGCCATGGACCACTTAAGCCGCGGTTAAGCAGGTTGACCCCCCCCAAATACCCCAGCTTAACGGCGCTCCACTGTAGTTAAATGAATTGAGATTTAAACTTTAAAAAATCACATGAAAATATTAAAAGGCTTAGCAACCGATGTTCAGCAACAACTGAATACAAAGGTCATAGCAAGAAGAGATAATGTTTTGCTTTACTTCTTGATTTATTGTTCTATATTTTAAGAAAAATAAGTTTAATAATTTATTTATAAGTAGTAGTAATCTAAATGCATATATATGATGTATAATAATTGAAATGTGACTGTAAATTGCAAAATACTAGTTCACTAAAACACAACCAAGAAGGGAAGACTAAATGTCAGTTTTATATTACTGGATATGTAGCATAAGTGCACATTCATCACATCCATCCATGTTATGCTATTTAGGCATGACTGGAAGGTCAATATAATAGAAAATAATAAATATATAACATTATGAGACATAAGGTACTTAGACTAAACATTTGTATTCTCCTATTATAATATGCATTCTTTCTAGCACCAAAAAAGCATAATTTATATCTATTTGGTTTTTTTCTGATGGTTACAAGGTTGGTCAAGTGACAGACCTCACATAGTTAGAATGTAGAAAATAAGATAATATATAGTCTTACCAAAAACAAACACATGAAATGTATTTAGGTTTTAGAGATTACACAAATAATATCTCAGATTTTTGGGACAAAGAATACTTTTCTTAATTATAACATGAAATCACTTTAAATTCAGACTAGTAATGAAAGACTATTTTCCCAAGCAAATCTTTAGTGAAAATATTTTATTAAAAATTTATTGTTGTTTTTGTGTACCAAATATTTGTAATCTTTATTAAAAGTTTACCAAATGTTGTGAAGATCCACATGCTGTATCAAAAGTTACAGTGCAAATGCTTAATGTGTGCAAATGTGTAGATGAACTTGTATATTATTCCTAGCCTGTCACGAAAGGGTTACATATAGTTCTAAACCAAACAGTTGTTAATTCTGTATGTTCATTAATATAATTTGTTTAATGTAATAATTCATTGTTTATGTCACCAATATAGATTACATATTAAATTTAATTTTCATACTATAGAGCTATGTGGCCTGTGAATAGCTATTGTAATTATGTTGTTCAATTTTTTTCCACTAACATTCCATTATTTTAAATTTAATTTTTATGTTGGTCTTAACACATACTGTTGTTCCCTAAATTTTGTTATACCATCTAAAATAATAGAACAGTTTATATCCATCTGATATCAATTTACTTAATTGTTGTTTATATCTCTATCAAAATTAATATTTATATTTTGTTTTCCAGTTTATACATTATTGACTCTGTTCAAGTATTTCTTGTATTTATATTTAACAATTTTATTTTATTATTTCTATAAATAAAAGAAAAATTGTCATCCCTTTTTTACCCTGGCAAGTTGAAGCCTTTTTTTTCTTTGATAAATGTGTTCAAATATTTACCATTTTATTTAATTGTTGCTTATTCTCCATATTTTGGTTCTTGTTTTTTTTTTTCCCTTTCTCTTTTAATGTTTGTGTTAGGTGTAAAAGTTTACCCTCTTAGAACATTGAATCTATACCAGTACTCTTTTAACTCTATTATAATAAGTTTTCTTTTAACAGATGTACAACTTGTATATTACCTTCACCGATTTTGTATATATTTGTTTATTCATTATTTCATGATTAAGTGTACATCTTCTTGGTTGATTTTGTACTAAAACTATTGCTAAATGTCAACTCCTTAAATAGTGACTATTCAGTACTTTTTGCATAAGTTATTTGAATCTTTTTATCAGTTCTAAATATTTGTTTTCAGGTTCCATGTTTATCCCATACTTCTCTGTTATGTCCTAATACATTATTTATAAACTTATCAACTTTATTTTATCTTCATTCAGTTGCTTTTTCAAGTTCACACATTTCACTCTTTAGTCCTGTTTTTTGTATTTTTGCATATTCTGTATGTATCTCAACAAACTCTTGTAACATACATTAATTAGGGAATTACTGTTAGGGGTGTCATAAGTTAATGTTCATTTTTTCTCTGTATTGTAGAGCAAAAGCCAGCTTTCCACCATGTTTTCCAGTTATTCCAAGAGCTCCTGCTCCAACCTGGGCAAGAATTCCTCTGAACATACTAAATGCTCTATTGATCCACAAAATTTCAACTATACTGAAATAGGAGAAGCTAAAGCTGCTGGCTTTTTAAATAACAAAGTTAAAAAATTCAGTCCTCCACCTAAATGGTATGTTACAGATGTGGTTTAAGTTGCTGAAAAATTTCTTATTAGTAACTGCCAGTGGGTTGACCCTATAGGTTAATTAATTTAACATCCAACTAGTGTGCAAGAGGTCTCAATATCAAACCAAAGAAACTAAAAATAAGCTAAGCTGCCACAAGAAAAACTGGTACGTGAGGATGGATTTTTTTTTCTGTGGTAATCATATTTCTGCATTTGCAGTGGTAAAGATGCAACCTTTGGCCTCTAGTATCTTAGACAGGTGCTCTACCAACTAAGCTAGTTAATCCTATCTGCACAAGCATTCTTTATGGTTCATTTTACGAGGTTTTTAGTTACATACATTCAAAACTTCTTTTTGTTACACCAATTAGCATAACATAAAATTGTAGCTGGTAATCCATGTTATAATAATATGTAACTTTTAAGTCTTATTCTTAAAACACAAAATTAAGAAATTATCTTTAATTTCCCATAGTGTGTGAAATGTTACATTTGTTCTTTAAGCATTCCCTTTTCTCTACTTTATTATCACCCCTTCAAAAAGCATGAAAATTAAAGTAAGTTACTCATTATAAAATTTTCATTGCTTAGACAAACCATAATTTTTATAGCCTTCAATCTTGTTTAGGGACAGAGCTTTCAACTAGAAACTAGACCCCACTTGTAACTTCCTCTTTTTCAGGATTTGTTAATAGGTTCTCTTTTATGTTTAATATTATACGAGTTATAACCAATAGAAAGATAAAGTTTTCATTTATCAGATGACATATTGTTTTCTGAACACAGAATTGTCAATTTCTCTTTTAGTGCAAGCTTTGTTCCCATAGGAAACATATGACTAACTTGGATGTATTTATAATGGCTCTTGCCACATATATTGAAAAAGCCAGAAAAAAGTGATAGTTAGGGAGTATTGTCTGCTTTTCACGTTATTATTCTATGTTCTTTGGTGCATTATTCCATTAAATAAAAATTTTGTGCAGTGCTAGTATTAATGTAAATAAAAGTAGGGTTAAGAGTTATTGAGAGTTAAAAGCAAAATAGGTAAATGCTTTATTTCTTGTTTTTTATTTGTATTCTTTATTATTATAAAAGTAAATAAAATGTAAAAATAGGAATCTGTTTAGGTTAGTTAAATTTAGATTAGGTAAAATAAATAATAACATAATAAAAATGTTCTATGGGGCATGCACAAGAGTAGCCCTGAATTGCTTATGGGTAATATAATTTGATAGCATTAGGTGAGCTCTATCTTCCCTAAGTGAGTTACAACTTAAAATAGTGCACATAATAATTAGACATGGTTCAAAGGACAATCAACCAATAAAATTTGAGTACAAATAGATGTATACTGTTAAAAGTTTAGAGCTACTTAGGATAAGCAAGTGTAATTTCATTTACAATTTAAAGTCATTCTACAAAGAAAATAAAAAGTAACTTAGATTTATTTTGATTTTTTTTTTTGTGGTTATAAGGTCGGTCAAATTGACCAACCTTGTATAAAGTTAGGGTAGAGAAAATAAAAGAATAAAATGGGAAGTTTTACTGAAAAAAAAAGGTTTGAGATGTATTTAAGAGGTGTTGGAGATTACACGATTGAAATTTGAGAATGTTTGGTATGAAGACTAGTATTTTGAACCTTCAGGTTAAAATTATTTTGCACTCACACTAGTCAAAAATATATTATTTACAGACAAGTCTTTTTTATTTTATTAAAAGCAAAATATTTGCCTAGAAAATTTACTTTTTCTATATTAAAGACTTATAATGTTTACTAAAATTCTGCTTAAGTTTATGAATATTTTGATAATTTATTGAAAGTTAATAGTATCAAAACTGTAATGGATTTAAGTGAGTACAAAGTGGTTATGTGGTCAGTCACTTCAAGTGAGTCTGTGTAGAGAGGGATTAGCAGGCAGTATATAAATCCTTGATGTGTTAACAGTTAAAGTTAAGCCTTTTATGTTATACACTATAAAAGATTGATTCATAATATTAATAGTAGAATTTTGAAAAGTATACATAGAGTTTAATGTGACTGTTTTTACTGTAGGCTTACCAACCAGGAATCAGTTTCATGTTCTTCAAAACAAAAAGACCCTAGTAGTAACATAAAAGAGGAACAGACACAATCTGATAATTGTGCCTGGAACACTTTATGCAGTGGAGCCAAGAACAAGCATGAAAAGTCTCAGGTTGTAGCTCATGAGAAAAAAGTTCAGAATATTGGAAAAGAAGACAACCACTTCAATGAGAAAAAAGAAAAAATAGGCCATAAAGGTATCATGTGAAGGCAGCAACCACTCATACTGTGTAGAAAGTTATAGCTAGACTCTCTTTCATTTGAACTGTGTGTTGGGATGTAATATTTAAACTGTGACAGAATAAATTTTCTGTAACTGAAGAGATGCAATGTGTGTTGAAGGTTTAGTCATGGACTTTGTAATGTTAAGTTACGTTGTATGTGTTGATGGTTTGGTCACTGTATGATGTTGTACTGTATGTGTTGATGGTTTGATCACTGTATAATGTTGTATTGTATGTGTTGATAGTTTGTTTACGGTATAATGTTGAGTTGTACTGTATGTGTTGATGGTTTGTTTACTGTATAATGTTGAGTTGTACTGTATGTGTTGATGGTTTGTTTACTGTATAATGTTGAGTTGTACTGTATGTGTTGATGGTTTGTTTACTGTATAATGTTGAGTTGTACTGTATGTGTTGATGGTTTGTTCACTGTATAATGTTGAGTTGTACTGTATGTGTTGATGGTTTGTTCACTGTATAATTTACTGTGTGTGTTGATGGTTTGGTCACTCTAATGTTGTGTTGTACTGTATGTGTTGATAGGTTGTTTACTATGTAATGTTGAGCAGCTAAGCTCTGTCGTTATATTATATTCTTGGACAGGCTTGTTCTAGTGAACAGAAGTGGGTAAACAGGTACTGTTAGGAAGGTATTAAATCTTATTTAGTGTTTAAATTATGTTTTAATTTACAATGATCTTATTTCATAAACAAGTAAATTTTAGTTAAATAAGTTAGATATTAGAAAGTGGATTGTTGGTTATCTGATTAGGTTACCTCTGTATTACTTTATTTAATTTTTATTTTACTTGCTTAGTAAGTGGGAGCTTGAGTAATTTAGAAGACACCTTACCAACACCACTTAAAATTCCCTACAAGGACCTGCTTCGTGCCACGGAGGAATTTAGCAGGAGCCGTGTGTTAGGACAAGGTGGTTTTGGGGTGGTCTATAGGGGAGAATGGAAAGGAAACTTTGTTGCCGTGAAGAGACTGATGGTTGTGAGTACTGTTTTATAAAAGGAAGTATGATCCACCAATTTAGTGGAGTTAAGAAGTAAAATAGGACAAAGTAAGCTTGACTTTTGTCTTATATTACTGACAAAGTCTTCACAAAGTGTATGATAAAATAGCTGGTAGAATTGACAAAGAACTAACTTCTACCTGATGTGTGTATAGCATATATATATATATATATATATATATATATATATATTAATCTAACTCGTACAAACACTTGCTTAATATGGCTTGTAATATCAGGAACAGATAAACTGCTTGAAGGAATGGTGTAGAGTTATACTGTTTTTTGCTTCTTTGATGGGACAAAGAAGCTTTGCATTGTGTGTTATTTCAAAATTTACTGTTAAAATGCTGTTATGTGAAATCCTTAACACTGGACTTCTGCATGTGCATCCACATACGTAAACAAGTTTAGACATTTAATTACACCTGCTATTTAACACGTGAAAGGCTGTGTTAAATCATGTTACGTGAAATGTGTTATCTGCGAAAATGTCTTGAGTAGTGTAGTAATAGATCTTTAATTTGATGTGATCACATGTGAAAGAAATAGAAAAGATGGCAGCCAAAGGCCAAGAAAACTAAATTAAAAATGTTTCAAAATTACAGAAAACTTGAAATGGTTCAATATATAGGACTACAGAATGACGAAGAAGATAAATGAACTTTTCCTAGTGTAATTTCTGATTCTCTGTCTTTCTTTTTATATTGTGATGAAAATAATAACTTCAGATATGATGCAAATATTCATTATATATAAGAGTGAATATTTCTTACTGTTTTCTAATCATAATGGATCACTTAGCACGTGTAAATGAATTGCAGCATGTGTGTTTTTTTCAATGAAAGGCACATACGTAGTTATTTCATGTATTGAGAGGATAGCTTTCCAGTGATGATGTCTATTGCATTTAAATACATAATATAATGAAAGAACTTTTTATGTGTAATTGGCATTCATGTATATAGTATGTAATATCACACAGAACACATTAAGTTTTCAAACTTGTTATTCTCTGTGTTCAGAGAGGTCAGGATAGCACCACACGACAACAAGTTAGCTTGAAGCAGTCATTGAATGAGATGAAGATACTTTACAGGTAGGATGAAATATATGTGTGTCTGTCTTTGTGTTATACACCTTCTAGTTTTTTTGGTGCTTTTAAAGAGAGTGGAGTATATCATATTAAATCTGTTTTGAATATTCAAATCAGCAAGTCACATGACAAACAAAGCATTATGAAGTTGCAATGGAATGGAAAATGCCAGAACTACATGTTGCTATTACTTGGTATTTTGTAGGTAGTGTGATTTTCCCAAAAATTGAAGGTTATCTAATGGCCCTTCCAACTAAAAATGTTCATACATCATAAAGATGTGTTCAGATCATTAATTCAGTTTCCAAAACAAATGAATATGGATCAACTTGAGGCACCAGGACCATTCAGAGAAAGAGACCTACAAAGAAGCATTATCCTTAGACATGGTAAGCAAGGTCTAGCATCTTTTAACAGGTGAGAGTACACAAAGGTTAGTTGCAAAAACCTTCCATATACCCCAGACAACAGTACATAACATAATTTCATTTTGAGAGAGACATAGTTTCTGTTCAGTCAGACTGATAAAATAAATGCTGGGAAACCCTCATTTTCATACCTTATATGAGTGTTTCTCAGTCATTTCAATATCAGGGACTAACTCACTTCGTTCTAAATTGTCAAAGTTCACTAATATGCAAGTACTAGTTAAAATCAACATTTTACACTTGTCAGTTTTTATTTATTTGTTTTCATGAAATACCCTAGACCAGCAAGGTGACTGTAATGGGCCAGCTGTAGTCTGCAGACTAGTTGTTGATAAACACAGCTCTAGGTGAATTACAGAATCCAAAAGTTCATATTTTTCAGGTAGAGCATGAGGAGATACCTTAAAATGGCAGAATGAAAGACTAAACCTTTTTTAATAAAGTGTACATAACCTAAAATGAGAATATTTTTGGATGTTATAACTGATGTTTTAGGTTTATACCTTTAGTTGCTGTTTTTCTACAGGTGGTATCATTTTTTTTGTTTATTTGTTTAGGTGATGCTGTGTTTTTTACTTCTGTATATATTTGTTTTTGTTTATACACTAGTATTTATATCCAAACCACATGAATGATACAATAGTGCATTTTTTATTATTTTTCCCACCAGGAGATTAAGCCCTATAATTTTTTGTATTTTTAACTCTAAATTTTTATATTTTAATCTAAAACAACCCATTTTACTTGTGAATCCCTATAATTGACAATTTTTCCAATTATTGTAAAGCTAACATGTTTTAACCATAGAATATACTATACTTTATGGCAGTACTTCTCGTAATAATTTCATATTTTCACACTCACTAATCATTACCTTTAATATTTTCTTTCTTAAAACAATCAAACAGTTTTAGCATAGCATTCTAAAACTATTTACTTTGAAACTAAGATAAATTCACAATGGAAGAATTAACCCTTGGAGAAAAACTTAGTACAGATATGTGAAAGAGATTTTTCATATTTTTTTAAGAACCTGCATAAACTTTTCAGTTTTAACTTTGTGTCTCATATGATTTTGAAAGCAACTTAAGGACCTTAATTATGATGTTCAGGTACTTACACGGGTCAAAAACTGACATAATTGACCATATTTTCAGTTAATTCTGCACTATGTCACACAATGTTGAGTTTTCAGTAGTGATGTAAAAATGGGTTAATATCCTTCCTTACATTTTAATTGTTTTTACACTTCTATAACTGAGGGACAATTCTGAGTGCTTCTTGAGTTACAAATCATTAGAGTTGTATTGCATCCCATTTATGTGTCTTGAGTACTTGCAGTGAAATAGTTCATTAGTACCATTTATTATAAGTAAGAATATGTTCTATCTATTACCCATTATTATACTTTTCAAAATTAAACTAGCTAGCCTATCTTAAATATGGCCAAGTATTATTGTATATATTTAAAGAGATACAGTTCCTTACCAGTTTATTAAAATGCTTTATCCTGGAAAATGTATTTTTAAAAAAGTTGGTTCAACAAGGAGAACATTTATGGAGAGGTAGGTGTCTTTACCAGTTTTTTAACATGCTTCAACATTGCAAATGTACATTTAATGGATCTTGGCTGCCAGACATTATTGGTTGCTAAATTGAGCTATGTTGTCAAACACTGAACAGTGTGGAGGCTTTTCTAAATACTTTTACAGAAAATTTTCAGCCAAACATCACCTTGGACAGCAGAGTAAATGACAGCTATTAGCCAATGAAAATAGTAACGTGTATAAAAGGTTAAACACCTTGGACAGTGGAGTAAATGACAGATAAAGGGAATGGCAAAACAAGAATACACCATTACATACTGCTCATTCAACCTATATGTCTATTACTGAAGATTGTAACCAGGTTATTGATCTCCAAGCAGATTTAGCTATAGAACCAGAAATGATAAACATTACATACAAGAAAGTCATATTTGTTTATTGTACTTATGTTGAACAGATGTCATCTGGAATGATCAAATCCAACATGACCAATGTTTGACTTCATTACCACAAATGGATTATGATCCATTTGTTAAAGAAACTGATAGATGACAGTAATTCATCATATAACATTTGATAAACTTGTGGAAGACCTAATAATTCAGGATACAACCTTTGATAAACTTGTGGAAGACCTAATAATTCAGGATACAACCTTTGATAAATTTGTGGATGACCAAAACAATTCAGTATACACCATGTAATACATTTGTGGTGGCCTAAATAATTCATGATACAACACTTGTGGAAAACCTAAATAAATCAGGATACAACATTTTAATAAATATGTGGATTACCTCAATAAGTCAAGATACGCTATTTAATAAACTTGGGAATGATTTAAGTAATTCAGTATACATCATTTATTATACTTGTGGGTGACCTATATAATTCAGAATATGACATTTATTAAATTTGTGGATAACAAATAATTCATGATACAGTATATTGTATGGTAAAACCACCACTGTTCAACATATTAAGTAAAAGGATAAGTGTATTAGGTAACAATCAGAAATACCTTTTGGAATTGCAAAAACAAAGAATATTAAAAAAAAACCATTAATTTTCTAAAGGGAGAAATAAACATCCCTTTAAGTCTTTTTAAATTAAAGTGTATCAAATGATGGGTGAAATGTGAAGAAAACTGATGTTTCGAGGGCTGATGAGGTGTTCTTTCATCCCATATGTTGATCACAATGGTCTGGGGATTTCAGTAATTCAGTTCATGATTCTCTTTGTTAACCTGAAGATTACCTAAGAAGGTCAATGTTGTTTTAATGAAAGTGCTAACACCAATACCAGCTGTCTTGAGAATATATAGTTGATGACTCTGTTAGCACTTTTATCCTGTGACTTGGCATGAGAAAATATTATTTAAACTGTGACATGCTGTGAGAAAACATAACCACGTAAAGTGTCCCACTGTTACCAATTACAAGAAATCCTGTATACAGAAAAGATTTCTTGTATTTTCTCTATAATATGTTCTCTATATATTGTATGTTATCTCTATATTTTCAACTTGTTTCCCTGTATTTCTTGCCTAGAATGTACTGGGAGACCGTAAGTTTACACATGATAACATTTACCATTTTAACATCAGTGATGTAGATTTAATTTAAAAGATACAAAAAGCAACTTGATAGGACTTGTATAAGTTTCTAGCTAATGTTTGTAAAACTTGTTCCAGGTAACCTTGATTGTATTCTAATGTTTTCAATAGAATGTGAAAGACTAGATCACCTGATCTTGTAATTTTGAACACATTTGTCTCTCCACAGTTGTAGAATAGATAACATCCTACCTCTCTATGGTGTTAGCTTAGATGGGCCAGAGCCGTGTTTGGTGTATCAGTTTATGGTCAATGGTTCTTTAGAAGATCGGTTGTTACTCAAGGTGAGATGTGTTTAGTGTGTAAAAATCATATCAGTGTTTCCTCTTCACCGACACTTGGATTTGTGTTTTATGTAGTTTTATTATTTCTTCACTTACAGATAACACTTGTGTTTTATGTAGTATTGTTATTTCTAAAACAGATAATGCGTGTTTTATGAAGTGTTAGTATTTCTTCACTGACAGATAACACTTGTGTTTTATGTAGTGTTAGTATTTCATCACTAAAAAATCCCCTCTGTGTAGATTCCTGTATGTGGTGAGGGGACCTTCAAGGGGGAAGGTTCTGTTCTTTCAGTTTACCTCCTCTTGGATCTGAACATCCACGTACATGTTTGCTGTGCGTGGCAACCCATGAAGGGTAAGAGAACATCCTGGTGGTTGAGGGGTCCAACCCCAACAAACCACTTTGGCCTTGAATTCCTGAAGACGGACGGCCTGTGGGTGGCCACTCTTGGGTGAGTCGGCTGGTCCACTCAGGCTGGGGTCAACCAAGTACCAGTGTTGGATGTTCTCAACATTGTGGACATTGTATCTGATGCTAGTGTTTGGGTATAGTGCTCACGAAACACTGGCGTTGCTGCAGTGTCCTTGTTTGACATTGCAGTGCATCCCCTCGCAGGGCTCCATGGTGGGTGGGGTCAGTGGGCACCAAAATTTCCCTCTCTTTATTATGGATCCTCCAAATAAAACCTTAACAAAATAGTGAAAAACAGACCTTATGCAAACGACCACATCTTGAAGATTCTGAACAGCAATTTTCAACATTTGCAACACCTGTACCACATTTTCTTATATCACATTCTCTTTCAGAAAAACCTTTAGGGCAGATGACTCCCTTTTTAATTCAGAAGGGACTAGAGAGACTTGCTGGCTCTCCAAAGTCAGTAAAGAAGCTTCGATCTGGTGACATTGATGGAAACATCTACATCTCGACACAGTGAACTCCTCTTGCATTCAAAGGCAATTGGAAATATACCTCATGCTACTTTGAATTCATCACAAGGAGTTATTGTTGAGAGGGATTTGAAGAACATCTTAGAGTCAGAGATTCTCCTTGGTTTCTCCACCCAAGGAGTTTCTGCAAAGAAGGAATTATGATGCCAACCAATGTCATCATGTCTACCTGCCACCATTAAGGCAGGTTATCTTAATTGCAGAGTACGGCCACACATTCCAAACCCTCTCCGATGTTTCAAGGGTCAGCGGTCCGGTCACTTGAAGACGTCATGTCGTGGTTCCTTGACATGTGCTCGTTGCAATGGCAAGGACCATGATGTCTGCGCGAGTGTGAAACAGACCCTCATTGCATCAATGGCAATGGCTCTTACCCATCCTACTTTCTTTCTTGCCCTAAATTACTTATCCTGAGGCTCGAAAAATGCTGTCCACCACCTCATCCGTGATGTATGCTGCTGCACTTTATTCCACAGCTACAGTGGGATTGCAAACAGATCTCTCTGTGCCTCTTAAAGAATCGTTCTCCAAACAAATGAAAAGGCTTTTGCCCTCCATGGTTAAAAAAGTTGATGAATCAACTTCAACACCTATCTCTGTCCCTTACATACATTCCACCAAACCCCAAGATCCACATTCTTTGGTTCCAGATACAGGTATATCCTCGGATACATCTTCTTCACCCACCCCGAGGTGCAAAACAATCATTCATTCACGTCCTCAGACTCTAGAATCCCCTTCCAACAGCAAAGACCTGCCCAATCGACCCCGGGTGGAATCCATGGAGGTCGATAGACCTCCCTCGAATAAGGACAATAAGGAAAAAAGACACGGTCGTAAACAGAAGGGATCTCCACCCAATTTACCAACATGTAAATAAAAATGGCCACACTGATACAATGGAACTGTCGAGGTTTACATTCTAATCTGGATGACATCAAAACACCGATTGTATCCTACCATCCTATTTGTCTTTCCTTACAGGAAACATTTCTAAAACCTGCCAATGCAGTCACCTTATGGCAGTTTTCTTTATACAAAAATGACAGGCTGTGTGATAGACGAGTGCATGGAAGGGTGGCATTGTTGGTCAATCAGCATGTGCTCACCCTGTCTTTGCCACTCGACACACCCTTGGAGGCCATAGCCATCCGTGTTTCCCTGGGTCATACCATTACTGTTTGTTCTCTCTACCTGTTGCCATATCTTCAATCAGATCTTGATGCTCTCATTGAACAGTTGTTGTCTCCCTTTTTCATCCTAGGGGACTTTAATGGACATCATCCCATCTGGGGAATTGCTGATATTGATAGGAGGGGTGGCTCTGTAGAGCGTATGCTCTCTGATCACAACCTTTTTCTTTTCAGTACTGGTTCTTCTACTTATTTCTATGCACCTAGTCAGTCCTTTACTGCTATTGATCTTTCAGTTTTTTCCCCTTCAGTATTTTCCCATTTTTCATGGAGGGTTGACAATAATCCATTAGGCAGTGATCATTTTCCTATAATCTTGAGAGAGACTGGCCATGGTCGATGCCACCCAACCCATGTGCCTCGGTGGAAGCTGGATCAGGTGAACTGGCCCTCTTTCACTGTTTTCACAGAACTTGATCCTGCCATTGTCTGTAAGCCATCAATAGACAACTGTGTGGTAGCAGTAACTGACTGTATTATACAAGCAACTGCTTAATGTATTCCTAAAACCTCAAATCCTGCCTGCCACATGGCACGAAAGGCTCAAAAATGAAACTGGATACTTTCCGTAGATATCTTACACTCTCAAACCGCATTGCTTTCCATCGGCCCCATACACGTGCTCGTACCAAAGTCATATGGGACAAGATTCGAATGATCAGTGAGCAATATAACTTTGTCCCCCTTTTGATCTTGCTCTCTGATGGCCAGGAAGTAGCTTTTGCCAGGTATCTAGCACTTCTGCTTCTTCTTCCATCTTCTTAGCTATCAAGACTTGTGCAGAGCAGTCACCTCTTTCCTTTTGAGCTGATTGTTTCAATGACTACAATTGTCCCTTTACACTGTTGGAACTCAAACTGGCCCTTCATCAGTCTGGCAGTACATTGGTTGGGTCTCATAATATACACTGTGACATGCTGTGCCATCTATCTCCTGCTTTTCTTGCTATTCTTCTAATTGTTTTTAACTGGATCTGATAGGAGAATGTTTTTTTCTGATGCCTGGTGCCAGGCTATTGTCCTACCTTTCTCTAAGCCTGAGAAGGATCCCAAGATTCCTTCAAACTACCGACTAATTGCTTTGATGAGCTGTATGTGTAAGACATAAGACCTTAGAGAGGATGGTTAATGCTCATCTTGTTTGGTTCCTAGAATCAAACAACCTCCAATTGCCCACCCAGTGTGGGTTCCGATGACAGTAAGACATTTATAAGGCTTTTTATATAATTAAGTCTCATCAGTGAAAAGTTAGAGTTCTAACTCTTTCTTGATGTATACATACTTTTCTTTTCATTAATTATATCACAGAAAAGTCAGTGTTTGTTCTTTCTCTCATGATTCTACCGTTAAATTTACCTTCTATTTAGTACTGGAATTATTGCATAATTCATAATTGATATTAAAAATCAGTGTTTTTTTTAAACAGAAAAATACCCCACCATTAACATGGCTACAGAGAGGAAATATTGCAGAGGGTACAGCCAAAGGTCTAAATTACCTTCACACACTCTCTTGTAAGCTGATCCATGGAGACATTAAAAGGTAAATCACAAGGGTAGTGTCAGAGCTGGTAGTTTAACTTGTTTTTTAAGTCTCTTCTAAATTTTAGCAACTTATCTTTTGTACTTATAGAATATGAAAGTAGTTTCAGATGTACTTGAACGTCTTGATTTTGTAAAAATAGTGTGACCCTCACACTATTAAATAAAGTACAAAACTACCACTGTTATGAGGACTTGTACAGTTATGGTACACTGTATTATTAATTGGTGAAACCTTCATTAGCCAGTTAGGTGTTTTCAGTCCTGTGTGGTTAATTTCAAGTTTCATAAATATTTTTGTTATAGTCTTCCAATAGTGAATAGAGTTTTTGTATAATATTATGATGTATGAATGGTAAACTAGATTTGGAATTGGAATAAATTCCCAAATTTTTTCTTCAGTTGAGATCTTAACATGTTTGTCTAGTTTTGGAAACTGTTTTCTGAGGAGTTATAATAGCATGTTCTCTGAGTTTTGTAAACATTAGGTGTACTTGAAATTATCTGTGCAGTTCATTAGTGATATCATTTTGCTAGTGCCAATATTTTGCTTGATGCTAACATGGAACCAAAGATTGGTGATTTTGGTCTGACAAGAGAAGGTCCATCTGGTGGAGATACTCACGTGAAGGTCAGCAAGGTTCATGGAACACAAGTGTACTTACCTCCAGAGTACCTACGGAGCAGTCAGTTGTCAACAAAGGTGGATGTTTACAGTTACGGCATTGTAAGTATTAATTACTCTTAATAACGTATTTATGGAATGGATCAAGTTTGCATTATGTAATACAAATGTTTATAATGTTTTGTGTCTGATTCTGACACTTTATTACCAATATGCTGGAATTCCTTATTTAAATAAATTAACGTTTCTCTGCCATGAAGGTTCTTCTTGAGCTGGCTACTGGACTAAGAGCATTTGACAGTAAGAGAACAGAGTTTAAGTACCTGGTAAGTTGTGGTAGGTTAGTTTTTGAGCAGATGTTTAATGTTATATCTTGAAGTTCATGTTCTTCCAAGATCTGAATTTAATGTAAAATATCCACTTCTTTATTCCATTAACTTCTACTTGACCAAGTTGGTTAATTATTATCTAATGTGTAGCATCATTATTAATGGGTTCTGTCTCCAGCAGTTAAATAATTGGGGTCTTTACTATATCAAAGCTGATTTCACACCTTTAAAAGAGAAAATATGTGCTTTTTTTACATAGGAAATTCATGTATCTTCTTCCAACACTTTGTTTTTATAGTTCTAGTAAACCATGTCAGAAAAACTTTGTTTAGAGCCCAGCAGGAATGACAACAAACACAAACAATGTAGTTCCTTGATTAGAGTATAAGGACCTGTCTTACTTCCTGTATCATTATTGAAGTCGCGTTATTCAAGCTAGTTTCTAAAACACAGTGTGCATCACTTCTACTCTTAGCTATGTAAGTTTAAGTACATTATAGCAATGGTCACTCTCAAGGTTGAGTTCGTGGGCAACTGTAGCAGAGAAAAGATCGCCACTCTAAAGGACGTTAAGGCTGGTGACGAGTACAGTGACTGGTATCCGGACTTGCTACACCAGGGTCAGAGATGTGCCAGTAAACTGAAAAAGGACCGACCAGAAATGGCAGAGGTGAAAACTTTTGTGTCTAAACTCAAAATTAAACAAGTTGGAGGTTTTAAAAGTTTGTTTTTACAATTAAAGTAAAGTCTCATGGAAGATATATTCAGTTGACTAATTTTGGTAAGACAATGAATAATAAAAATATTATTCATATATTGAGTGTTTAACCTACAAGCTTGATATGCATGTGCTGTTTTCTGTACCACAGTAAATTAATGTTTATTCACGAGAAACTTAGTATCTAATAAACAGTTCATATTCTATGTTGTAATAATTATCTCAATAATATTGAAGCCTATGTTTGTTTTTGAGATTTTATAGTGTTAATTTGGTAAATAGAGATACATAATTTATCAGGTGCTGGTTCGACTTGAACGGAGCCGAGAGCAAGTAGTTCAGACAGCTCGAATCAGAAGTAAGTGAGAAACATTTTTTAGATTATTGAGCTTAGTTCATAAAACATGATGAACTAAACCCAGATTGATGAAATAGGAGAAACTGTTGCATTTAAGAATGGAGAAGATTAGGTACACATGTAATACTTGTTGTTTGGGCATTGTACAATTTGTTGGAAAGTGTCAACTATTAATCAACCCATTAAAAGCACTTTTTTTCTTGCATCATCATCAGGGTTTTGTTTTGGTGTAATTATTTAATAAATTGGCTTTTGTAGAGTTATCGTTGGAAAAGGAAAGTTTGGAGCCAGAGTCAATGCGGTTAACTCCCATGCAACTTCAAATTTTCTATGACATACGTAAGGAAGTGAGCTTACATATACCAGGTGCTGGTACATCCAGTGGTTCTGAGCGAAGAAGTTCTGTAGCTAGTACATCAAGTGGCTCAGATCCCAAAATCTGTGCGACCAGTCTCTCCAGTGGTGGGAGCTCTGGTTCCGATGCTCCTCCATCGTACAGCAAGCTCAGTTCACCTCCTAATGTGTAAGTTAGATCTCACTTAATTACTCTGTAAATTCAGTACACAGGTGATGGGGAATCCTACCTTAATCTAACCCAAGATTTTTTTTTTTTTGTTTCAGCACAAATACTGTGTCCAACGACACCCTTAAAAGTGTGGTTGGCTCTTGTCCTCAAAGTCTGTCAGAGTTAAGTGACCTGGAAGAGTATGTGGGGTCAGCAACTAGCCACGATTTTTCTTCACCCAACACGTGGAAGACTGATACTCAAAACTCCACATTTTCACTCCCATTGTTAACGGAGTTGGGGAGGAGCCCTTCAGCCCCTGCTACCAATCTGGGGACAGCTAGCACCACAAACAGTGTGGATGTAGAAAAGGAAAGGAAAATGATGTGATAAAGTCTGGGAGGGTACAACATTGTCATTTTAGTGGTATCACATAGTAAGGAGTGAAGTTGTCTATAAATGGGGATAGGACACCCAAGGATCTTCTCGACTATGCTGTCATTAAATGTTTAATGATAAAACATCCATATTTGGTTACATACAAAGTATCTTGTAAGTTTAAGTATTATAAACTACACATTCACAAAATTAGATGCTGTGATTGAGTATATCTATTATTCTGTAAAGAAATGTTCACGAGCTGTTAATTTTAACATCACCACAAGCCCAGGGCAAAGGGATTAAAGAAGTGAAATTACTCTTATATAGCCCTCACATTAACATAGCAGAACTTACTCCCTAGAATCTCGATTGGTTTAGTTCATGTTACAACAATTCAAGTATTCCCAAATGTAGTTTTAACCTCTAGCTTAGCTTAATGCTAGTTCACTGTTTTACAAAGTTATTTAAACTATAAGGGTAGTGGGCATGCAGAAGTTGTTTGAATGTGAGGAGACCTTGATGCATTAAATACATTTCATCCACAAACAAAGGTGGTGGGGACCCCAACCTGTGTATGTGATAGTGCCAAATACACTTCACTGGCTTAGGTCTGTGTTTATATGGAGCTGTTAAATCTACTTTATTAATAAAAAAGGTAAAAGTAGCCTTGAGTCTGTGTACTTTACAGAACCTTATCATTCTATTAAAATCTCTCTCAGAAAGAGGTTATATTTTCATATTCAAAGCTGAGATTAAAACAATTTTCAAGTTTTTGTGTACATGAATTTTTATCAGTTTAGTTACTACACTTCACATACCCTTACAAATAACTCATTTATTTACTTCTGAACTATTCCAACTATAAGCAATGAACACTTCCCCATTAAGACTAGGTTTGTACAATTACAATTAAAAGTTGATAGCCTTTCCAAAGTAAGCAGCAAGGTTAGCCTCTCTGAAAGCTTCGGAAACAGTCTGAAAGAGATAAAAAAAAAGTACAGTTTTCTTGAAGATATTAAATAGTGTTCAATTTAAGTTAAAATATTTCATACTAAGTTACTCACAGGATGAGCGTGACAAACCCGGGCGACATCTTCACAAGAAGCTCCATATTCCAGTGCTAACGCAGCTTCATTAACCATTTCTCCTGCCCCCTAAATTAAAAAAGTCTTAACATAAACACTAGAAAGATTGATGGTCACATGTAGATATGGATTACCCAAAGTATTTCAGTAGAAACCTCACTTTTAACATTCACAGTATGTAGTTAAAAAATCAACTAAAATGGTATAACTTTATCACCTCATACAAAATGTAATTAAAATTATTAATTATACAGGGTAATACTAATTTCTTCAAGTGTGAGAAATTTCATGTAAATTACTTCCAAACATTGACATTGCTCAGACAAACCATAATGTTTATAGCCTTCAATTCAGTCTTTAGTCAGAGTTATCAAATAAAAAATATCTCCCTTGTCACATCCTTTCTTATATTTATAACCAAGAGAAATTCAAGATTTTCATATATATCATTGTTATAGTATGAGCGTTGTTCCCATGGGAAACATGGCCTAGCTTCGATTAATTTGTGATAGTCATTGTTCTTTGATGCATTACTACTATTAGTATATAGAAGTAGGGTTAACTTTCATTTACAGTCAACAGCAAAAAAAATAAAGACCATGGAAACTATTATAAAGGTAACTAAAATATAGGAATTTCTTCATATAAAAAAGTGATAATATTTCATAGGCATGCAGTGGCATGATTCAATGACATAAATGAGCAAGGGATTTATAACTTATATGGGCAATAAAATTTGAATATAAATAAATTTGTTGGATAAAGTCATATAAAACTGATAGCGAACTGACACCTTAGAGGGCTTGAAAAAAATTTTTTTTCTGTTATAAACTTGGAGATTGCAATTTCAGTTTCATATTTTTGAAACCATTTTTGTTGATTTTAGTTACATTTGTCTGTAAGAGATAGAAAATAATAAAACACTACCAAAACATGTGCCCATCAATTATACATACATTATGCTTGCAGTAAATTGTTTACTTTAATAGAACCCTGGTTTTATGTAAAAAAGTAAAACTGAATGTAGTACTTACTGCCCCAATAATATGTGCTCCCAGTATCCGGTCGGTAACCTTGTCTCCAATGATCTTCACTAAGCCATCAGTATCAGCATTAGTTTTAGCCCTACTGTTGGCAAGAAGGGGAAACTTTCCTATTTTGATTTCAACCCCCTGTCAATGACACTATAACCACTTATTTTCATTTCCAAACACTTCATACATTACAAATGTAGTAAGAAACTGCTTGCAAGCAAAAAAAAAAATACAATGTCTTTATGCAATAAAAACCTCAGGATAAGATAATAACAAATTATAAAATTGGCTGTTTTTGGATAACCAACAGTCTTAGAACAACCTTATCCTCTTTGATCATCACTGTATTTTATTTCCAAAGTTGGCTGTTATAGGTCCTAAAACCCCCTTGAGAACTATACTAATCTCCAAAGTTGGTTGTCGGAGAAAGTTCTTGGCACTTTATTTATATTTCTTACTCATTTATCACATGATGCTGTTTACACACAACTTTGAAAATCGTTTTTTCAATAAAAACACAAACTTTGAATAAAAAAAACAACTTGGATAACCCATACAACATCAAATGGTTTAGAAACCAGCATAAAACATATCTGAATGAGAAATTCTTCTGACCAAATAAGTTATTTATAAATTGTTGAAAATGAATGCTGAGGCTGAAATTAAAACTTATTATCCATTTTATTTCCAACTCGTACATAGTCTTATAGTAACAACTAACCTTTTCTTTAAGCTCTTCTTCTGATTTACCCACCCACGCCACTTCAGGATGCGTGTAGATCACCGACGGCACGCAGTTGTAGTCTATATGCACTGGACCACTCACAATTCCTTCCACACAGACTATACCTAAGTGATGAAGGAAACAACAGTTTTAGTCTACCAACACTGAATGAACTGCAATACTCTCTCTACACACTCAATATCCAACCAACATCAATTGCCAAATCATGAGCTACAACAATTGAAAAGTGAGATTTTTCCACTACTCTTACAGCAGATCCAAAGTATAGAGATCATCATTGAACCATTAATTCTATGATAGGACTAACTTTTCTGTATTATTTTTAGTACAGTAGTCATGGCAGAAAACATTTATAATCAGAACAGATCCATGTTTAGTTATTTAAAATTAAACCAGGTACAGTTCTAATCAATGTTCTTTAGGAACTGAAGTACCAAATCTATTTGATAACACAATACATAAACACAACACACCTTCGTCTTCAGCTTTGTGAGCCAGCATAGGTCCAGGAATACAGTCCCCTATGGCATATATGCTGGCAGAAGAAAAAGTAATATGAAATGTGAGTTTATTAAGCACAAAGGTATACAGTGTGGAATTGAACCCCAGCTATTTAAGAGTTAAGTCTTATTACTAAATCATCAGGGGGTCCTATTATATTAAATCATAATACATGAAACTTTTAAGAAGAAATATCACATAATTTTTGTGTTACTTTAGTATAAGTACATGTAAGTCTTAATTCGTATATTGTTTCATTCAGACTTTATGTAAATGAAAACGTACAGAGTTAACTGTTTTTACATAGAAAATATGTTAATTTCTAAATTTCGTTATCCAGGTCACAAAAGCAAAGTTTAAAGGAATTAATGGCCATTTTCTGTACTTTTACAACATAAGCAATTAAGAAATAACACTTACTATCCAGGAATAAAATTTGTGCTATACAGTGTAATGTGTAATTTCTTATCATCTGTACATTAAAATAAAAATGCATTGCTTCATGTCTTTAACTAAAGTAACTTACAACCAGTGACAGTTTTCTGAACTATCATAATGCAGCATTGTTTGCTTCACTGGACTTATTCAGTTAATACAAAAAACACAAGTAATATAAAGTTATATAAAGGGCAACAAATTCCATCACACTCGAAATAAAAGTAATAACTACATAATATTGTTACAATGATGTAATATTTGTAATTATATAGAAAATTTACATTCAAATTTCAGGTAATATCAAAATTAAATAGGTATTTTTTATTTTGCTTTTGCGCAGAAAATATCCACGAGAATTATTTCACAACTCACAAAAACACCAGGTGTGTCTACTATGTGGAAGATACAGCAAAAATACCAGTTGATTTAAACAATCCATTAATTGTTTGTCTGCCATATGACACAAAAATACCAGTTAATTTTGAAAATGATCCTTTCATTCTTTGTCTATCACACAGAAAGTACTTTGTGAAATAGTTCGAAGTTTCTAGTTTTCCTGCTTAGCCTGAAAGTCAAATTAATGTGGGGATAGTAATAGATGTTCTTTCCTACATACAAGTGTTGAAAATATTTCTTCTTGTACCTGGGTACAGCAGTCTGAAATCGATTGTTCACCATTATTCGTCCTTTTTCGTCCTTCTTCACTCCTACATCTTCCAGACCAAGATTATCAGTGTAAGGCCTTCGTCCAACACAAACCAAGAGAACATCGCAATCAAGCTGTAAGTGTGAGGATCAGGAGTTTTGTAACTACTAACAGACTAATTTTATGAATATTTTTTTTAATTTTATTCTTTGATCCTAGAGTAGATATTGATTTAATACTATAAACATTTCCTGTTATAAGACATAAAAAGTTCACAAATATTCCTTTAAATAATTTAAGCTGTCTAAACAGTAAGTTTCAACAGCTCATATTTTCAAATATTTAATATAAACTTAAAATAATGCAACCTAAAAAATAAAAACATGGTGTCTCTACTACCACAAGCAGTAATTCTCAAGGGTCTTGCAAATTATGGCAATTATATGGATACTTCATATAATGCCATCTACTGAATGTTCTTAAAAAGTAAAGGTTTCTTCACTTCAACAAGTGGGTTTTGAACACTATTTCCATTCATAAGAGTTAAGCCTGAATTTCCTATATGATATTGTTCTAAACCTCAAAAGTTCTAATCCTGTTTACTAATGATACAACCAGTTAAAGTAAACTAGCACGTTTCCATTTACCGTCAGGGAGAGGTATGGGGTCATCATTTAGATCTCATCTCTTTACATCATGGGTCCTGGGGAGAGACAAGGTGAGGTCAACATTTGGATCTGATTCCTCTAACTGACATGTACCCTCAGGACCTCCCCCCTAAGCACAGTGGAATCTGGATTTGAATCTGATCCCCCCTATGTCACCCTCTCAAGGTCCATGTCTTCCATGTACACTGGGAGGATGTATCACATTTGTAGATCCTTCTTTATTCTACAGCCACTGTTCTATGTAATATATTATATAAGAAAAGTAAATAGACATGTGGGAACTGAATTCCATACCCTGGCTAATATTTCAAGTCAATCAAGCTTAGGGTGAGCAAAACCAAATGTGTTGGATCCAAGTAAGATCAGACACCAATGAAAAAAATCAGGTCATTGTAACAAGAATACAGAAACTAAAATAATGTTATCAGTAAGTGATTAAACAGTACTTTTGTAATTTTATTATAAGTTTTAAATAATCCAGGCAGTTGGTTTTCTTTGTTTGATCTGAGCATCTTTCATTTATTCACTTTCTCAATTAATTCTATGAATTACTTGCTTCACATTCAATTATTATTGAAAAAGTGATATTAATTTTAGTTTCTCATAAAAATCATTTTAATATGAAGATACAAAGAAAAGTAATGTTTAAATATTTTTGTAACAATGTATGTGCAGATTATTAACAGTGCGACTTAATCAGATCTAATGACAAAGTCTTTGGCCCTAAATGAAACCCCATATCTTCACCCAACTCACCTCTTCCTTTTTGTTTGGATCCTTCACTGCCTCAATACTGACTCTGATCTTCTCACCCTCTTGAACTGCTGCAGTTACCTTGGTGTTCAGTTTCATCTTTAAACCTTGTTTGGTCAATATCCTCTGAAAGTTCTTGGAAATTTCCATATCTATTCCTAGACCTCCAATGTGGCCTAAAAATTCCACCGCTGTAACCTCTGATCCAAGTCTTGACCAAACTGAACCCTCGGGTACAAAAAGCAAATCACTGGTAATATCACAACATTTTATTCAGACACACTTTTAATTTCATTAACACACACTAACAACACTGTGTGACATCTACCTTCATCAACATATATGTACAACCCTGTGTGTCTTTACCTTCATCAACATATATGTACAACCCTGTGTGTCTTTACCTTCATTACATGTACAACCCTGTGTGTCTTTACCTTCATTAACATATACTAACAACACTGTGTGACATCTACCTTCATTAACATATACTAACACTGTGTGACATCTACCTTCATCAACATATATGTACAACCCTGTGTGTCTTTACCTTCATCAACATATACTAACAACCCTGTGTGACATCTACCTTCATTAACATATACTAACAACACTGTGTGACCTCTACGTTCATTAACATATACTAACACTGTGTGACCTCTACGTTCATTAACATATACTAACACTGTGTGACCTCTACGTTCATTAACATATACTAACACTGTGTGACCTCTACGTTCATTAACATATACTAACAAGAGTGGCCTCTACTACCATTAAGATATACTAACACAGTAACCTCTCTACCTTCATCAACATATATGAACACTGTGACCTGTATCTTCATTAACATATACAACACTGTGTAACTATTACATTCATTAACATACTAACAACACTAACCTCTACCTTCAGTAACAGATACTAACAAGACTGTAATCTCTATAAAATAATGAAACAAACAAATCCTAAACTTTTACAGATAATTTGGACAGAATATTGAGTTGAATGTGAAATGGAAAGAAACAGTTGTCAAAACATATTGTTGACTATACAATATACAACTGTCTATTACAGAAACACTTGCACAAATATTCTGGTGACTATACAACTCACTTATGCAGTTCAAATGTAGAAGAGAACGTTTCCAATGTTTTCCACCTTTCATATTCAGATCAGTTTGTGCAAGCTACTGCAGGTTCATATATTTCTACATGTATTTCTCTAATACACAGTTGTTGCCTGTATCACAGTCAACCCTAATGTTATTAGAGAGTGGTATCTTCAACTCACAGTAAGTAACATACCAGTTCTAACCCAATTACACCAGCTCCAATCACAACCATCTTCTTTGGAACTCTTTCCAAACTCAAAGCACCAGTTGACGACACAATGGTCTTTTCATCAATCTATCAAATAACAATAAATAAATGAAATTTGGCTTTCACGTAAACAGTAAACCTTCACTGAAAACAACTGAATGTAAAGTATTAACTATTAAGAATTTCTACTGAGAACATTTTGACAAGTTAATAAAAGTACTGGCAGTTTTGTTATAAACCTTACTTTCTGAGCCAAGTTGACCCATGCAAGATGAGGCCAAACTGATTACAAAAATTTATAGGTAAACCTGAATATTTCCTGTATGGAATAAATTATGTTACAAATATTATTAAATATCCATAATATATCTTTATTATATCAACATTTTACTCTTTCAGCTTTTCCAGAAACTAATGATGTCCTAAAAGTATACTTATCCAGTTGAAATACTATCACCAGTTAATCATGTGTCTGAAGGGTTCTGGTCATATTGAAAGTATGAAGCATCCTTTAATTTAAGTTGTTCAAACAAACCTTAACAACAGTAAACAAATGATAAACTATTTACATCAGGAGTTAGAAGAATATATTATATGCACAAAGTAGATCTTCATACGTTTACCTATATGTAGGAACCTACTCTTCTATCTCACTATATCAATGCAAATACACTCAGTGTCAATATTTACATATTACCCACATGAAAGTGTATAAGAACTATAAATAATTTAATACAATGGACACCACCTCTACACTAACCATTATATGTGTTCATCTTTTGATTGCATTTAATGATTAAAATTTATTATTTAATCTTTAAACAAGAAACATATGACATTTAAGTAAGATCTCGACACCCGACATGGAATTATCTGCTTGTGGTATCCCATGCCCTGTAATAATATTGCTAGTATTGAGGGTTTAGATGTGTATTGTTATGTACCAGTTTACAAGTGTCTCCCATGTGTGTACAACAGCACCCATCACAAGTTACTCCATAAATAACCTCCTCACAATTCATGTAGTCCACATTCAATGGTTATACAGTCACCTTTCACACACACCACTTCATTTCTATACACAGAGTTTGTTGCTAGGGGTTTATAAAAATGTTTATTTATTTACCTCAGTTTTGTAGTAATATTATTGTTTGTATACAATGTAACATGAACTTTAAATGTATTCCATAGTGATATTATTGTTTGTACATGATGTAATGTGAACTTTAAATGTGTTCCATATTTCCAAATTACAAGGAAACTTTTCCATTTTGTTTGTTTGTTTTTGCCTATCGAAATTCCTTAAGATAGAATAAGAATGTTTGTAATCATTTTTAATGATCTAAACCTTTTAGATGTGTGTCTCAAGTGATTTAATTTTAAATGGATCAGGAAATCGTGGAATATATTGATAGCTGTTGATAAAGCTGTAAATAAATAGTAAAATACTGAGGAAATAAAGATATATTCTGTAGATAACTGTTACTTTATTTTACACCAAAAAAAATGTTTAAGTTATAAATATAATCCAATAACACCTATGCATTGCAAATTTACAAACCTCTACACCAGGGAATGGGCTAGTTTCAGACCCTGTAGCAATGAGAATATTTTTTGTTTTAATCACTTCAGAACTTCCATCTGTTTTTAAGGCTGTTACTTCATTTGGGCCAGTGATTTTTCCGTGTCCTTGCACATGAGAAACCTACAAAGCCAAACAATAAAGTATGTTAAGAGTTAAGTCAAGAATAAAATAAATTACTTGTTATCCAAACACTTTGATACTCATGTTTTACTTTAAAGTTATTTTAATAGTTTTAACTAGCATGAGAAAAAAAAAAAGTTTGTTCTTAACCGTTATTCACATGCATCAAACAAGTTGATATCAGTCAAAACATTAAACATCCTCACAATAGAACTGTTACAGGTTGTCGAGATATAACTGATACATATCGCCAGGATACAACCATTACTGATCGTCCAGATAAAACCATTACATATTGCCAGTAGACAACCATTACAGATCATAACAGCAATAATTTCTTCCCAACTAACAATTATGATTAATGTACAAGTTTAGGCTGACTCAAAATATTAATCTACTATACTCAGAGTAAAAGTATTTATAGAACATAATGCTTTATAAAAACAAGTTAACAAGTTATGTTGCACAGGAACAGACTGATTATAAAACATTGTGCTAATCATGGCATGTATTGGCTTCTTACAGCTTTTGATCTCATATCTTTAAAACATGTAAGCTAATCCAAATATAATGCTCTTCTCATAAGACAATATGATGAATGTTAACACAACACTATGGTACTTTTATTCGAGATGCACTTTATATAAGAATGCTACAGTATTTTTATATAGACTACTATGATTATTTTCATGTAAGACATATTATTTTTAACAGTGACAGCTTACTTTATTCAGGTGAGAATCTGTATGTAAAAGCAGTAATTATAGAATGAGTACCAACCTTATTTTGTTTAAAAAGATGACCAATTCCTTGAGTGAGGGCTTTTACAGCATTTGTCTTCTGTTCCATCATTTTATCAAGATTTAAGGTGACACCACTGCCTGACAAACAAACCACCACAGGAGACCATTACATATATTAAATAAAACTAGGTCTAACAATGATATTAATGGGGATCACAACACACATTAGCAACACCAAAGGTCCTTCTAACTAGTACTCTTCAGGAAATGTCTATAATAAACTGTTTTGTTGATAATTCAAATTTAACCAAACAAAAAAACACGTATATGTTTTGTACATAACATGATCTGGTATAAATTTATAATTTAATTAATATTAATGAGAAGATTTTATAAAAAATAAACCACAGACCATGAAAACTAACAAATACTGTTTCAGTTGTATAAAATGGTTATTTTTCTCACTCAGAAATTAGAAGTGATTTATACCAAATACTTTATAACTTGCACTATTATTAATCATAGTGTCACTAAATACATCATTTCAGCACAGAAAGTTGTGTTCATAGTGTCACTAAACATTTCCTAAACATACATATATTTTGAAATATTGAAATATAGTTCACATATAGATAACATTAGTTTAAGACATTTCAATAATCAATTTATTTCAGCAAGTAAAAACTCACTCACAGTACTGTCCTCCTGTAAAAGTAAAAATTCCAGGAGTACTATTTAGGAAAGATAAAAAAAAAAAAGATGATTTTCATGTATTCATAATTACAGCCCAAAGCGTTTTTTACCAAACAAAATAACTTAAATACACCTCAGTACTAGGAGCATGTAACTCATGACTGGAAAACCACTGGAATGATTATAGACTGTGTATTATTTATTAGAGACAGAACATAGTTCTTACTTTACAATTCTAGAACTCTTGTACTTACAGTCTATCCCTCTATTCTTTAGGTCTTGAGAATGAGCCATGTGGTAAAGATGAGAGTTATGTAGAAGAGCCTTAGATGGTATACAGCCAACATTTAAACATGTCCCCCCAAGGGTGTCATTCTTCTCCACACACACTGTCTTTTAAAGAAAAAAAATTATGATCACAATAGAACTAAAATGTTAATCAAAAAATATACAACTGTATCATAATATCAAGAAACAGGGGACAAAAACACTTACTATATATCTCCAATGTAGAATGTAACTACATAAATATGCAGGGGTGTATAAATCTGTAAACCATACTTGTTACTGAGAACCAAGAATAGCCAAGTGTTTCTGTACAAAGATCTAAGTACCAACAGAACAATGTTTTAAAAAACTGAAACACGTCTAATTCTCCTATACAAGTTAAAAGGTGTTATATTGTATTGTGCATGTGAAGACTAGTTTTAAATATCTATACAAGTAGTGATTAATGCATTCTTTATTTCTTCATAATACTATAAATAGTCAAAAACAGTCTTTCCTCACTTATATGAATACCACGACTAGTTAATCCTTCTATAATATGAGAGATGCTTGTTTGACATCAGACCCCTAATAGGCTTTTACATCTGGACCTGTCTGGTTCAGGATGTCAAAAACATTTTTTTTTTTTTCCATAGCTCCTGTATTGGTTTAATACAGATGAATCAGTAGGGTAGCCATTAGAGTTACTATGTGATTTTTCCACTTTCCTGTTTGATTACATAAGGTATACATAGTGTGTACATTCAACATTATTGGCATATTTAGGACAAAAACACTGTTTAGAGTCATAACTATAAAACATTAATTCAACAACTGCATTTTGGTTTTTACGTCCTACCCATTATTTAAAGGATTTCTTTTTAACACATTGTTTATACACATGTTCAAGATAAGCACACTTACATTAAATGAGATGTTTCTATGTTATGTTACTTACTGCTTTTCAACAAGAAAACAAAAATGTATCTCAGAATGGCTGGTATGGGTTTTAACACTTTTATTGATAAGAAGAGAAGAATGTTTTGACCTTCCTAGGCCATTTTCAGGTTGAGAAAGAAAGAGTTTGCAAGTAACTGTTGCCGGACACGTCTTAGGGACAAGAGTACAAACGGGTACAGGACTGTAGGAGACGTTGCAGTTGGATGTTAAGTTATTAATTAGTATAGGTATAAAGATGTTCCTTTATATTGGTTTAATTTTGGTTTTAGTTGCTGTATAAGTAGGGCTTCTTTGATTTTGCATTTGTTTATATTTGTTTTCCTACTTAATATCTGGGTGTTTTCTAAGGTTATATTGTGTTTATTTGATTTGCAATGTTATAAAATGTGTGAAGATGTTTTTTTGTGTGTTTTCTTTGAATGTAGTTTCCATTTTTCTGCTTGTTTCTCCAATATAGAAGTCATGGCAGCTGTTGCATTGTATTTTATAAATTATGTTGATGTTGTGTTTGCCCGTATAGTTTTTACATAATATGGACTTTAGTTTTGTACTGGTTTTTGAATAAATATGGTGTATACTGGAATGTTATGTTTTGTTATAAGCTTTTTTTCCAAATGTTGGTTATTTGTTCGCTGATGTCGGGAACATATGGTATGCAGCAGTATAAGGTTTTATAGTTGTTGTACTTTGAGATTTTTTACTGTTTGTTGTTGGTCTATGTGCGTGCATATAATGTTTTTCCACAGGTTTTTGAGGAAATATACGTCCATATAATCCTGTACCAGTTTAAACTCTCGTCCCTAAGACGTGTCCTGCAATAGTGACTTCCAAATTTTCTCTTTCTCAACCTGACAATGACCAAGAAAGGTCAAAACGTTGTTCTTTCCTTATCAATAAATACCCATACCAGCCATTCCGAGATACATTTTTATTTCAAGTGGGTTTCTCATCATCAAGAAAAAAACAATAAAATAGTAGCTATGAATAACTTTATTTTTATATGCTTTTAATCTTTATACTGCCAGTAGCATATTTTAAAAAATACAAAGTTCAGTTCCAAGTTTCAGTCATTTGAAAGACTAAATATTTATTGATATAAACACTTCATATTACCTATCAACAGTGTGTGTGTGTGTGTGTGTGTGCACGCTTCATTATAAGACATCTAAATATACATTTCATACCTCAATCAGGTTATGACATGCCAGAGAAAGTACACAAGAAATTTATCAAGGAACCAAAACAAAATGGTTGTGATGTCTGATGTACTTGATACTGTTAGATCGTTCGAGAGCTAAATGTGAAATGGAGCAATAGTGTGAAAGACAATGTGAATCAAGTTAGAGAAAAGAAAACAAAACATTTCTCTATAAAGCCAATAAATGAATCACATGTATGTCCTGTTAATTATCATAAACCTCTCCCTGTGCACTGCATGGGCAATTCTGCTAATAAAATTAAGTATGAAAGGGAGCTTAATAAACTTAATTTATACCAGTAGACAATAGGAAACTATTGAAATTAAGCAAAGTTTAGAACTGTAATTCTGTTTTGATCAGAAACAAAATTTAACAACCAAAAGAACCAAGAATAAACTCTTTTTCAACCAATCCTACTGAGCTCTTCCAAACATTTCCAATGAAGGCTAAAGCATTTAACGTTCCTTAGATTGATATTTTTCCTGAATGTCTTTTTATAAGTATACAAGTATTATCACAATTCTCTGAGAATACAATGTCTGCTAGGTCCAATAAAATTTCCTTTAGTAACATCATATTGTTTAGTCACTAATATTGTTTCTTTGATATTGACTAAAACAAAAATCGTCCACACCCTTTGTCACACTACTAAACAGCTGACACACTGCTCAGTCATCGAATTCTTTCTTTAATATTGACTATCACAAGGATCGTCCATACCCTTTGCCACATTACTAAAAGACTGATGCAGTATTTAGTCATCTGATTTGCTTTCTTTGATATTATCTAACATATGGATGGTCCACACCATTTGTCACATTAGTAAAAGATTGTGTATATGCAAAAACGGCTCGTTTGGGTTGAGAAAATATTTTACATAAAAGAGCGAAACGTTCAACAAACTCTTCTATTAAAATATTTTCTTCTATGTAAAATTATATTTCTCTACAAGTGGGTTTTTTGACATCACTGAGTAAGAGATGGTGACACTATGTTAGTCTAAAAGATATATATTTTCTCTACAAGTGGGTTTTCTCGACATCACTGAGTAAGAGATTGACACTATTTAGTCATATAATTTTCTTTATTTGATATTGACTAACACAGGGATGGTCCACACCCTTTGTCACATTACTAAAAGATTGAAGTACTATTTAGTCATCTAACACTTTCTTTGATACTGATAAACATGAGGATGTTCCACACCCTTTGTCACATTACTAAAAGATTGATGCACTATTTAGTCATCTGACAGTTTCTTTGATACTGATAAACATGAGGATGTTCCACACCCTTTGTCACATTACTAAAAGATTGATGCACTATTTAGTCATCTGACAGTTTCTTTGATACTGATAAACATGAGGATGTTCCACACCTTTTGTCACATTACTGAAAGATTGATGCACTATTTGGTCATCAAATTTGCTTTCTATTGATATTGACTAACACAAGGATGTTCCACACATTTCAGTACAATACCAATTGTTAAGAAACAATAAATACAAACTTTCAATTCCTATGTTGAAGTTTCATGATGCTATGTTGTCTGAACCATGCCTGTAGATACCATGAAAACTATTTTTGTGAATTTGAATAACTAAAAGTTTTTAAACATGCACATCAAGCAAACCTTTCACCCATTTAAAGAACTGTTTTTATTTTGATCACTTGAAAGAGTAATAGGAAAATATTTTTGGTTTTTCAAATAATAGATCTGGTTATATAAAGAGAGTGAAGGATGAGTTTCACTTTTCAGTTAAGATTAAATATATAAATTATTACAATATTATTATTACCTTCATTCCCAGCTGAGAAGCTTTGATGGCTGCTACATAACCCCCTGGTCCAGATCCAATCACCACAAGGTCCACATCTACTGAGATGTGTGTTAATAAAAACCACTTTTTCATAAGTCACTCGGAAACAAGAGGGGTAACATTTTAAGTTATAAAATCTCTATAAAGTAAGATTATCTATTCACTCAACAACTACAATATTTCTATGATAATTTTCTTATATACATATTTGTTTTATGTTTCAGTGCAAAGTTACACAATAGTCTGTCTGCAATGAACTCATTACATATAATGAACTCCAAGTTTTAGTACTATAATCCGTAAAGCTAACCAATGAGGTACCACAAAGCTCAGCTGTTAATCTCTTGATTTGTTGATAAGCTTAGTGACACAATGTGCTATTTGTCCTGTACCTGCCACAAATTTTCAAACCAATTTTTAGCATCACAAGTCCAGAGACTTAGCACTGAGCCACTAGGGGGCTTATAAAACTGATTAATCTATTCAATGTTTCTTTATAACATTACTTGTAAATTCATACATAAAGTGTCATCCCACAAATTAGCCTAAAATGAATCTTAGGAAGATATTCATTTAACACTGCTATAACATTCCATTTAAAAGAATACTAAATTCCACAAAAAACATTTTAAAGAAATCCTTTGTAAGCTACTGGTAAGTAGACAGTACTTAATAATATTTAGTTTGAAGTTTTGGAGATCTAACCTACTAAAAAGATGTAGCAACACTTTACATGTAGTCATGAACTAAAAATTATAGGAATCTGGTAACTATTATAAACAGTGTCTCTCATGTTTTTCAGAAGAAAATCAACCACCTAAACTAAATTTATATGCAAAAACGGCTCGTTTGGGCTGAGAAAACACTTTACATAGAAGAGCGAACAACGTTTCGACCTTCTTTAACCACCTAAACTAGTATTAAAAACAAACTTTATAACAAACTATGCTGCTGGCTCAGGTTAGTATGATTTATTGTTATTACTTTATTTGATATGATCTCTTGATAATCTTAATACCTTTGGTTTTAAAAATTAATATTTCATTAAAAACATTAATATGTTTAAAAGGTACGGCAATATTATAACAATCCAAAGACATTTAAACTTCATTTTTTAAATTATCAGATAATGCAGTTACGATAAATCAAAGTTTTTATTTTAATAGCTCTTCTTATCCAACATGCTTAACCATGTAATAGGTAAAGAAAAAAAATCAGAAGATAATTCATCTTTTGGTAAAAGTAAAGAAAGAGAATAATTAAAGTAAATTCAGTTAAACAGAACAACTTGCCAGTTTAGAACTAAAACACTTGAAAATGGTTTAAGCTCTTAAAATATATCACAGTTTAATAGACAAACCTAACTTTCCACATTTAATTTAAAATTGTAAGTTAAAAAAAATAAGTTTTATCTGCCTAAAGACCTTAAAGATGTATTTATTTGAGAATAGCTATCAAATATGATTTAGGTTTAACCATATACACTACAATACACACACATTTAATATGAACTATACACTTTATGATACACACAGTGAATTTAGTACATAACTAAACCACTTCCATTATACATAATCAATTGCAATAATAGAATTTTTTTCTAAATTTTAATGCTTTAATCTTTTCTTTCTTGTGAGTTTCATATGTAAACTTTCATTTCATAAACAGTATAATTCTGCTTTAAAGAAAAAAATTCTGCAAACAATAACTAAGATAACCACTGTACCTGTGTCAGTAGCATAAAATCTTCTATTCAACAAAATGGCCAGACTCTGTACAACAGGTATCCTTGGGACTCCAGCTGCCTGGAAGAACAGTTTAAAGCTAAGGTTTAGTACTGATAATGGAACAAAACATTTACAAGCATGAATTACAGTAAAAAACAAGCATAGGATTTGTTATTACCATAATGTACAACAGATCCTTTATATTATTTTTATGGCACACACACACACACATTTATATATATGTCCTCACAGAATAATGTAAAAGTCAGCAAAAGATATGTTGCCATGGAAAAAAAACAAAAAAAAACATTAACACTATGAAATCCAATGATAAATAGTTATAATAACGATTTATTAATAATATAAACTTAATTTTTACTGAACTTATAATATTCTAGAAAAATGCATTTGAGGAAACAAGAACTAAAACACACTTTGTATCAAAATCATTAATACCTTGTTTCTGAACCAAAGAACAAAATATACATATATCCTTGTTCAAAACATAAACATGACTATTTAGTCAATATAATCACACATGGTGGACCAATTGGAGTAACACTGCACTTTCTTATTATATGAATTAATTATAGGCATATCAACCATTCCACATGAACTTAACAACACAAATGGAAATAAACATTAGTATATTCCCCACTTTTTCGAAACAACAGTTTTAACGTTATCAATAGCATTTTTTTCTTGACAATATCATTCCGAAACTAATACATCATTCATTTGAAGAAGGGGACTGCTATAAATTTCATAGATGAAACCTTAAAGCTCGTAAAGATCTTGCTGCTAATCCTACTCGTATTCAAATAATTTCTACACTGAAAAACTGATACATTTTTAAACCAAACGTTTTTGAAGGGCTGGAATTGTAATTTGGTAAGTCTAAGCCCATCCTAGTGTTCCCACACTCCACAGACACGCAACTACATCGAGTATACCATTTTTGCGTAGTTTTCATGAGTGTTTGGTATAAATATCTTCAGTGCTCTCGGCAAGTTTGCACTTACTTTAAAAACGGGTGAAATTTTGCTCCACAGACATGCCTGCATCTTTCAACTTTAAAAAAAAAAAGAATCCAAGACTGCAAAATACTTAATGTAACTACAACTGTTACTGAGTATGTACGACTGCAAAACAACTGAATACCCTGACCTAGGAACAGACGGTCGTCAGCTTAACACGCCATCTGTTATCTGAGAATCTCAAGAATTGCTTAATTACCCCCTCAAGCTGGCAAAATGTTAAAATCCAAATAGTCTTAACATTTGTGATAAAAATAACTTAAACTGCAGATCAGGTCATCATTTACGTAATGTCCAATTTTAGGTTCAGAAAAATAGAGAGCATTTCAAACGATTTTGATGTTATTTAATCAATCATGTATGTTCCATTATTATTAATTACTTCCTGCCAACGATTCACAAGCTTCTGACTGCCACTTCTATAAAATTCTTGGGGTTTGGAGGAAAAGAATGTAGAGGGGATAATTTGGGCATCTTCATGTATTCCGAGCTCTTTTCCATCAAGATAGTTCTGTAAACTTCGGAATAGATGATAATCAGATGGGGTAAGGTCTCGAGAATAAGGAGGGTGTAGAAATTTCTCCCAGTCTAGCTCTTCAATCTCTGCAGAAGTGATCTCTGCTGTATGGGGCCGTGCACTATCCTTGTGTAACACAACACCTTTACGATTGATCAAGGCAGGACTATTTTTTTTCAGTGCAACATTCAAGCGCTCTAATTGTTGACAATAGAAATCTGATATAATCGTTACATTGAGTGGCATCAATTGAAAGTGGATCTCACCAACAATATCCTACCACATGCTTAACAAAGCTTTCCTCGGGTGGAGGTCCATTTTTGACTGTGCTTTAGTCTCTTCACCTGCACTGAGCCATTGTCTGTGACGCTGAACATTTTTATAATATATCCATTTTTCATCTCCAGTCACTAACCTGGAGTTACCTTTAGAGTGCAGAGAAGTGCAAATATCCACTCTTGCTCTAAGATTGGCTTCTGTTAATCACGTGAGACCACTTTTTTAAGTTTTGACGCCTTTCCAATTTGTTGCACATGGCGGTGAGCTGTTGAATTGGTTGAGTTAAGTTTTTATGTTAGTTTACTCAACTGTTACAACACAATCTTCATCAAGTGCAGCCAGCAGCAACTCATCATTAAACTCAACAGGACGATCTGAACATGGCGCATCACTTAACCTGTAGTCAACTGATCTGAACTTCTGAAACCACCTTCGACATTTTCTTTCATTGAGAGACTCCACACCATAAACACCTTGATTGGTTATGTAGTTTGTTCTGCACTATTTCCGTTTTTAAACTCATAAAGCATTATACGCCTAATGTGCTCCTCAGACACATCCAACTTCATAAGAGTTTATTTGATTATAGATCTGAAAAAAGTGGAGTTGGGTTAATTTCTTTTATTTGTCTGATTTTATTTATACACGTACTGGTAAATATTTTAGTTATGAGCCTTCTAAAAAGACAGAAATGATGATGCACTTTCTGTATTAAATTTTCAAACATTACTTATGGGATGACCTGATATTTCTTTTTTTTTTACATTTATTTCAGTTCATTCTTTTCTAGTTTATACATTTGTAATTTGAAAGCAGAAACGGATCAGTTACGTAAATTAGAGGAAACACCTGTAATCTGAGTAAGTTTTAAAACAATTATTATAGTTATTAGCTTCGAGATACTGATATAAAACCGCAATTCGCGAAGATGATATATACATATATGAATTATTATTAAGCTAGGTGAGCGGGCCAGGTAGGTTAAGGCGTTCGACTGGTAATCCGAGGGTCACGGAATCGAATCTCGGACGCACCAAACATGCTCGCCCTTTCAGCTGTGGAGGCGTTATAATGTTCGGTCAATTCCACTATTCGTTTGTAAAAGAGAAGCCCAAGAGTTGGCGGTGGGTGGGGATGACTAGCTACCTTCCCTCTAGCCTTACACTGCTAAATTAGGGACGGCTAGCACAGGCAGCCCTCGAGTAGCTTTGTGCGATATTCCAAAAACCAAACCAAACCGTGAAAAAATTAAGATTCACTAAGAGCAACTAGCGCCACGCACATTGATCGCTATTTTCATTTAACATAAGGGAATTCGAAAGGAACGCTAATTTCATATATACAGCAATATTTCTCACAGTTGAATTAGGTGTTATCTTTAGAGAACAACTAAAAGGAAGTCAACAATTCTCTGGGTCATGTATTTATGTGAAAAAAAAATGAATAGACTTAGATTAAGCGAAAGTTTTGGAATTTCTTTCACAGTCAAATGAGAGAGCAAAAATTGCTTGGCATGCTAGAATACCACAACTGTGGTCTAGCCCGTCTTTGCAAAATCTTAAACTTATATTCTTTGATTCTATTATCTTCATAATAAAGCAAAAAGAAGCCAGAGACCTTAGATCTACTAATACCCTCAATAATCCTGTAAATATGAATAAGACTACCTTTTACCCTTATTGTTTGGAGTTGAGAGTATTATTATAAGACACCTCTTCGATTTCTGCAACTTTACCAATGTACTAATTATGTTCCTATAAATATTATTGATGCGAATGAGGAAGAGCAGTGTTTCATGTAGTAATGAACAAGAGTTTTTATTTATACGAAAATAATAGTTATTACATATTTAAGTAAAATATAACAAAAAATAAAGGTCTGGCATTGTCTGGTGGTCAGGGCAATCGACTTGCAATTTGAGTGTTGTGGGATCAAATCCCGTCGCCGAACATGTTTGAACTCTCAGCCCTGGAAAAATTATAATGTGATTGTTATTCTCACTATTTGTAGGCAAATAGGAACTCAAAATTTGACTGTAGGGAATGCTGATTAGATGCCCTCTATCTCAAGACTATTACTTCAAAATCATGCCAGGTTTGCGCAGATAGCTCAAAATAATTTTGGACGAATTTCAACAACAACAACAAAAAAAGATAGTATGTTATCTCATCTCATATAAATGGCAACGTTATAATGTATATAGCTCATCGAACTTTACAAATTAGTAAATTTATCTCAACTTTTTGGACAAATAATGCTTATACTTCTGGTTTTCACACTAAAATGTCTTGCGCTAAAGCTAACTGTGATACAAATGTCAATAACTACATTTTATATATAGAGAGATCAGTATTTGAGATCAAATTATTTAATTCATGTTTATTTAATCACCGTTAGGTGGCAATGCGTCAATATAACACTACAGCGCTTGCGTCAAGAACTTACACAATAGATATGTGAAGTTTGGCGTATGTAAGATAGGGAAGACGTGTTATATATTTTACAAAATAACATAAGAATTATGGGTAAGTGAGACTTACAAACTTTGGTAAAATACTTTATAAAAGTTAATGCATAAATAAGCTGAGATCATATTTCTTTGCCTTTTGGTAATGGAATCGAGTTTTATGTTCAGAAAAAAAACTGATAAAGTGGATTTTTGGTTCGAAGCTTTCATGCTTTCCCGCCATTACTCGAGTTTATTTCATGCTAGTCTAATTTATCAAGCCATTTAATAGTTTTGGCACCGTTTTTGACGCAGTGGGACATTTATATAAGTGTTTAATTAATATATTGAATAGTGTAATGTATCAAGCCAATTGTATTTTGTCAATTAGTAATAAATTTTGATTCAAACTCGCACGATGGGATCTGCCATTACTTTCATAAATATAAAACTGGATAAGGAAGGAGACCAAAAGTAGGCTTGGACAAGCCCAACGGATCATGACCAGTTATCGTTGTCGTAACAGCGAGCGTGAGAGGAAAGACCAATCAGAGCGCTATATACAATTTGACGGAAAATGTTTTTCTGAAACTCAGTATATTAGGCTTAATAAAACGTCAAAATTCGGTAAATGGAAAAAGAAAAAAAGACATTTATAGTTATTGGTTGCAAATGTGAATTTAATTGCATACATACAAAAATGATACATGTAAAGTACATGAATAATGTATAAAACTAGGTTGCATTTTCCTGATAAATTTTACGTTGTTGCAAAATACAAATTTATAATCATATTCGTGATAATAGTATTAATATTATAACTTTCAATTGGGAACTAATTAATCTTATAAATTTTAATAAAAGGTTCACGTTCTTAATTCCAAAATATACTAACGTTTGCAGTCCTCCTTTCAATTAATGACATTTTGCCTTTTTAAAAAGTATTTTCAGCCGTAGTTCTATAACAATGAATTTTACTACATACATGAAACTGGTAAATCCTTAGTGCATCTGGAAGCTATGACATTGTAGGCTCAATTTTCACCAATAACATTGAGAAGAAAAGCAGGTATGGTCATAGCAGTTATCAGTTGTAAGGTACAGAACTTGATGGATCACATAGGCCCAAGTAAAAGATTTTAGCTTTACTAATTTCATTCTTAATTACTTTAGTAAGTAACTGAACTTTGATTTTTACCTATTATCCTTTTGTTAATAAAATTCTTAATTAGAGTTAAAATCAACATATTTTTAAGAAATACTTATATCTGTTGTATATTACCTCTTAATCCATAATTTTAAATAATTAATGGTAATTTTTGTCCTTATGGCCACAAAATTGCCTTTCTAAATACCAACTTCAATTCTTGCAACTATATCCTTTGTGATTAACAGTAAAGTTACCTCTTCTCTGATTGGCTGTTTGTCTGCTTTAAGAAATCTTCCTTTATGAATATTTGACTTCATACAATTCCAGTCATTGTGTCTAAAATTAAAGTATCCCATACTTGTTGGATTGTTATTCTTTTAACAATCCTGAATTCAGTAAACAATTTCTGAGTGATGTAATTGTCTGATGAGATGACTTACAATAGTTCCCAGTTAAAAACTCTCTACCATATAGATTGAACTTCTATTTGAACTAGAGCCTTGAGCTCACTGTTTTGTCAAAATCTGAATTTGAGCTGATAGTTTTTACTATTTTAAAACAAAAAGGGCTATACCTCAATATAATAATAGAAAAGCAACTTTATAAGATCATCTAGTGTACCCCTTTAAAGAAAAATAATCCATTCTTATCAAACCATTTTAGAGAACACAAGCAAATTAGTCAAACCATTTTATAAAATTAATAAATTAACAAGTCTATATCTAGATTTCAGAAACATACCTATTTTTTAAATATTCAAGTTTGTTTTAACCACACTATCAGCACTTCCTAACAATTCTGAAGACCCAAATCAAGCCCTTCCAAAGTTTATTCCACTAGAAAAAATAAATGCTAAACTTAAAGCCTTTCTTCATATAGTAACTAATGTGGTTTACCTAATATTCTTAGAGGCCTTCATGTAGTAAGTACTTGTGATAAAGCTTTACTAAGACAATGTATGAAGCTATAATAACATGCTTGATCTTTTGTTTACTTCATGTTCAACAGTTAAAGTGTGTTCCTTTTACATTTTCACAGGTAAACCTGTAGTAATGACAGTGTAATTATCTTCTAGGTTAGCTTAATGGCAAAATAATATTTTCTTTCATCCATTTTGTGGCTTTCAGATTGTTCAACTAATTAGAAACCTGAACCATAGATAGTGACAAGCCAGCACATAGAATGCTAATATCCCATGTTCTCAACTTGCTTAGATATTAATAATTAAAAAGTAACAAAATAAAAAATTTGCTGGTTGGTCTCTAACCTACACCATACATTCATTGTACGACTTTATGTTTGTTTGGCTTTGTCAGGCTTGTCACACTTTAAAAAAATCTTGCATTTAATGAGTAATTTCACTGGTATGAGAAGTGATGGAAGTTTTTTAATCTTTAAATCTTAGAAATTCAGATAAATTATACATTTAGGACATTCTGTTATAGTTCTTGATACATTTATATTTTCTAAAATGAGTCTGTGGAAGTTACATGAATTATTTTGTGAACAGTTGAGGCTGACACAAGTGCTAAATTTCGTGTTTTCTGTGTGTATTTATTGTTACACATTTTAAAAGTAAATGTAAAAATTAGAAATTTAAATTAGATGATCAAACTAAAGTGAACAAATTTCTTATCACTTGATAAGGAAGCACAGTTTGTGTGGTATGTGGTTTTAGGCTGTAACATGACTGTTTATTTACATAAAGCTTTATAGCTTCATTTTCTGTGAGAGAGGCTAAAATAACATTTTAAAGTAATAACAACAGAAAATAAGAAGTTAGAAACTGGTGCTGTTAGGATAAATAATTATAATTGTCTGTTAGAGTATATAGTCATTTTGGAAAAATAAAGGTATTTTTTATTTCCTCTGTCTAAATGTTTCAATGTGCACTGCTGATTTCTGGTAGTTTACAGAAAATAAGAACAAATATGTTTTGCAAGATAAAAACATTATTCATATCAGAGATTCTAGGAGTTATAAATGAAATATGAAAACTAAAAATAAGTTTTTATTCTTAGTATGATAATCATGTTGCATTTACTGTCTCTTTTGTGTTATATAGGATCTTGAGCATAGACTGACATGTTTGTGTTACATAGAACCTTGCACTTATGCATTTGTGTTATATAGAAAAAAAGTAGAATGAAATTAATAGTTTTTCTCTTATAAGAAGTAAGTAATTTGTGTGTATTTTAGGTTAACGTCATTTAATGACAATTGACGTTTGTATTGCTTAACATAAAAGTGAAAAAGAATTAGGGAAGGTACTATAAGCTTTTCTCATATTCTTGTTAATGTAAACTTATCTTGGTAACATAAAGAATTGTTTTGAAGATGAATAAAATCATGTCATAAGAAGTGATTGTTCTGATATAGTGTGAAATTACCACACACATTTTATATTGTTTATCAATCTATAGCAGAATATGACTACCAGGAAATGGCACAACACCAGGCAGCAGCTATGGCCTCAGGTGGGAACTCGACATCTGGTATCCATCCTTCTATGGCTCAGCTATTACCAACAGGACTCAATTTATCAATGAATGCTGCTAATCACTTGATTGGTGCAGGGCTACAAGGGTCACCTTTTGCAAATAACAGTGGTTCTCATCACTTCCCTCATAGTTCACATCTCATGACAGCATACCCAACTGGTAGGAGTGGTGGTGGGAAGATGAAGAAAAAGCCAAAGGTCAACAAAGATGGCATGCTTCCACCAAAACGTGCCACCACTGCATATATCAATTTCACCCAGTGGTATAGAGAAGAGATGAAGAAGTCGGGAAGACAGATACCCCGGGTAAGTAGTGTGAAAATAATATTTGTAACTGGTTAGTTTGGTTGAACTTTTGTCACCAATACAACTTTTAGGAGTGTTAGATGTGTTTCATATTAAATAGTTATTGGGGTTTGTACTGAGAAGTTGAAATGTTTATAGGAAGGTTAACAAATATTTATTGAATGTTTTTATCTATAGAGACAACTGTAAGAGGGTAAAGATGTTTTACCAAGAAATTTTGTCCAGAAATACTTATTTGTATACTTATGTCTGTCTATTTTCTGTGGATGAAAAAATTCAAACTATCAATTTAGTTCTGGTTTAAAGGAACATCTAACAAATACTGAATGATGATTGGATAACACTTACTCATGCAATTTTCCTTCCCCCTACCATTATTCCAAGTTGAACAGTGGAATAATGTTGTTCCTGACTTTATCAGTGGTCAGAAATGTCGTTATTTACATAATGTATGTATTGGATCATGTATTGAATCTTCTGTGACTATATGTCATCTACAACATTAATAAATACAACTTTTGGTCCCTGCTGAAACCACTAGATCCCACTTGTTGCTGAGTGAAAAGGCACCATATCTACACACACACACGCACTCATCTAAGAAAAAGTTTGAAATTTTCCACTTAATTGTGCCCTCCATTTATGATAAATTGCACTGTATTGTATAGATTCAGAATTTAAGTTTTTTTCTATTGTTTGATTAATTAAAAGCAGGGTTAAAATGTCATATAGAACTTGATGAAATAGCAACCCCCCAAAAAAAAACTGGATTTCACTATTTAGTCCATGTATGCCTTATGCACATTAACTGCAAAAGCTGTGAATGTTTCTGTTGCCTGTTACCTGCTCACACAGTTGTTGCATCAGCTGAATATGAATGGATATTTTGTTTGTTTTACCCTAAAGAATAATTGCAGGATACCTCTTTCTTACTGATAATCACAACTTTTCATAGTACTAAACAATATTAGTAACTTGTAAAATGTTGGAAGTATCTATGATTTTTAGAAATTGTGAGGATAGACAAAAACCTACAAATATAAGAGCTGTAACTATAAAGTAAAAAACTTAATGAAAGTACACACAGTAGTTACTAACATAACAAAAGTAAGAAGTGTAAAAAATATGGTTAAGCATAATAGTTTCTGTTCATTTGTTAACACACATAATATAAAGTCGAGTCCATTTGATGATAAGAAAAGTGTTTCCCCCTCGGTGTGGATTCCTGTACGTGGTGAGGGGACCTCCCAGGGAAGGTTTTGTTCTATCTGGTTACCTTCTCTGGGATCTGAACATCCACCCACGTGTTTGCCGTGCGTGGCGACCCGTGAAGGGGAGGAGAGGATCCTGGTGGTTGAGGGGTCCAACCCTAACACACCACTTTGGCCTCGAATTCCTGTAGACGGGCGGCCTTTGGGTGGCCCCCCTTGGGTCAATCGGCTGGTCCACTTGGGCTAGAGTCAACCAAGTACCAGTGTTGGAAGTTCTCAACAGGTGTTGTGGACATTGTGCCTGATGCTGGTGTTTGGGTATAGTGCTCACGAAACCCTGGCGTTGCTGCATTGTCCTTGCATGACTTTGTAGTGCGTCCCCTTGTAGGGCTCCATGGTGGGTGGGGTCAGTGGGTACCGAAATTTTTCTTTTCCTATGGACCCTCAAAAATTTAAATAAAATTGTAAAAAAAACAGTCAATGGGTAGCGACCACGCCTTGAATACTCAGAACAGCAATCTTCAACATCAGTAACACACGTACCTCATTTTCTTATATTACATTCTCTTTCGGAAAAACCTTTAGGGCAAATGTCCCCTTTTTTTATTCAAAAGGGACTAGAGGGACTTGCTGGCTCTCCAAAGTCAGTAAAGAAACTTCGATCTGGTGACATATTGGTTGAAACATCCACATCCCAACACAGTGAACTCCTCTTGAATTCAAAGGCAATTGGGGATATACCTATTGAGGTTACACCCCATGCTACCATGAATTCTTCATGAGGAGTTATTGTTGAAAGGGATTTGAAGAACGTTCCCGAGTCAGAGATTCTCGCTGGTCTCTCAAACTCAAGGAGTTTCTGCAGTGAGGTGCATCTCCACTCACAAAGATGGAGTTACACTGCCAACAAATACCCTCGTTTTAACATTTACTTCACCACGTGCACCTGCCACCATCAAGGCAGGTTATCTCATTTGCAGGGTTCGGCCATACATACCAAACCCTCTTTGATGTTTCCAATGTCAGAGATTCGGCCACTCAAAGACATCTTATCGTGGTTCCCTGACATGTGCTCGTTGTGGAGGCAAGGACCACGATGCCTATAACTGTGACATGAACCCACATTGCGTAAACTGCAATGGTTCTCACCCCTCTTACTTTCATTCTTGCCCAAAATGGTTGGAGGAAAAAGAGGTGCAGCATTTGAAAACGACACATAACATTAGTTATTCTGAGGCTTGGAAATTGCTGTCCACAACTCCATCTCGGACATATGCTGCTGCACTTCATTCCACAACTACAGTGGGAGTGCAGACAGATCTCTCTGTGCCTCCAAGAGAATCGTTTTCAAAACAAATGAAAAGCCTTTTGATCTCCGTGGTTAAAAAGGTTGATGAATCGACTTCCACACCCATCTCTGTTCCTCCCGTACCTTCCAACAAACCTCAAGATCCACGTCCTTCAGTTTCAAATACAGGCATTTCTTCTGATACATCTTTTTCTCCCACCACAAGAGACAAAACAATTATTCATTCGCGTCCTCAGTCACTGGATTCCCCTTCCAATAACAAAAACCTGCCTACCCGACCCCGAGCAGGATCCATGGAGGTTGATAGACCTCTTCCAACTAAAGACAGTAAAGAAAAAAGACGTGTCGTAAACCGAAGGGTTCTCCAACCACTTCACCTACCCGTTCTTAAAAATGGCCACCTTGATACGATGGAACTGTCGAGGTTTACGTTCTAATCTGGATTATATCAAAATGCTGATTGCTTCCTACCATCCTGTTTGTCTTTCTTTACAAGAAACATTTCTCAAAACTACTGATACTGTCTCCATTCGGCAGTTTTCTCTGTACAGAAATGACAGGTTGTGTGATGGTCGAGTACATGGAGAAGTGGCACTGTTGGTTGATCAACACGTGCCCACTCTGTCTTTGTCACTCAACACACCCTTGGAGGCTGTAGCCATCCGTGTTTCCTTGGGTCATACCATCACTGTTTGTTCTCTGTACCTGTCCTCTGGAGAGACATATGATCAATCAGATCTTGATGCTCTCGTTGAACAGTTGCCATCTCCATTTCTAACCCTAGGGGATTTTAATGGACATCATCCCCTCTGGGGAATAGCTATTATTGATGGGAGGGGCCGATCTGTAGAGCGGATGCTCTCTGATCACAATCTTTCTCTTTTCAATACTGGTTCTTCCACTTACTTTCATGCACCTAGTCAGTCCTTTACCTCAATTGATCTCTCAGTTTGCTCCCCTTCATTATTCTCTCATTTTTCATGGAGGGTTGACAGTAATCCACTAGGCAGTGATCATTTTCCGATCCTTTTGAGAGAGACTGGCTGTGGTCGATGCCACCCTACCCGCGTGCCCCGGTGGAAGCTGGATCAGGCAGACTGGTCCACTTTCATTGCTCTCACAGAACTTGATCCTGCCATCGTAAATCAGCCATCAATAGACAACTGTGTAGCAGCGGTAACTGACTGTATTACACATGCAGCTGCTCAGTGTATTCCTAAAACATGGACACGTTTTCCACGATATCCTCGTCCGTGGTGGAATCCTGCTTGCCACTTAGCACGGAAGGCTCAAAAGCGGGCCTGGGATACTTTTCGTAGATATCCCACACTTTCAAACCGGGTTGCTTTCCAACGGGCCCGTGCACATGCTAGGTGGATAAGACGTCAAAGCAGAAGGAATCTTGGATTAAGTTCACAACCAGCATATCTTCTACCACCAGTTCCAAGATCATATGGGACAGGATTCGAAAGGTTAATGGGCACTACAATTCTGTCCCCCTCTCGATCTTCGGAACTGATGTTCGGAACATCGCTAACACTCTAGGTGAAAGCTTTCGCCGGGTATCTAGCACTTCTGCTTGTTCCTACACCTTCCTGGCCATCAAGACTTGGGCAGAGCGATCACCTCTTTCCTTTCGAACTGACTGTTTCTTTGACTATAATTGTCCCTTTACCCTGGTGGAACTAAAAATGGCCCTTCATCGGTCTGCCAGTACGTCTGTTGGACCTGATGATATTCATTATGACATGCACCATCTATCTCCTACTTCTCTTGATGTCCTTCCAATTGTCTTTAACTGGATCTGGCAGGAGAATGTTTTTCCTGATGCCTGGCACCAGGCTATTATTTTACCTTTCACTTAACCAGGGAAAGATCCCAAGATTCCTTCAGACTACCGTCCAATTGCTTTGACGAGTTGTCTCTGTAAGACCTTAGAAAGGATGGTTAATGCTCGTCCTGTTTGGTTCCTCGAATCAAACAACCTCCTCTCGCCCACCCAGTGTGGGTTCTGATGACAGCATTCCACCACTGACCATCTAATACCTAATTCAACTTGAAACATCAATCAGAGAAGCCTTTCTCAAATGCCAACATCTTGTATCAATATTCTTTGACATAGAGAAGGCTTACGACACAACATGGAGGTATGGCGTTTTGCGAGACCTCCATACATATGGGTTACGTGGCCATCTACCCATGTTTATTAAAAAAATTTTAATGGACAGGAGATTCCAAGTTCGTGTGGGTTCGACACTCCCGTTCTTTTGTACAGGAACTTGGAGTCCCTCAAGGCTGTGTATTGAGTGTTACACTCTTCAGTATAAAGATAAATGCCATCACTGAACAACTCCCTCTCACTGTTGTGAATGGGCTGTATGTCGACGACTTTCACATCTCATGTCAGTCGTCAAACACGAGATATATTGAGCGGCAACTACAAACCGCCCTCAATTGTGTACGGAAGTGGACTCTGGCGAACGGCTTTAATTTCTCTCTCTCTCCAAAACTGTATGCATGCACTTTTGCAATCGACGGGTATTCACCCTGATCCTGAACTTCATATCGGTGAAGTTTTGCTGCCAGTGGTCCCGGAGACCAAGTTCTTGGGGCTTATCTTTGATTGTAAACTGACCTTTATACCACACTTAAAGCAGCTTCGGGTCAAATGCACAAAAGCACTGAACATCCTCCGTGTTCTCTCTTCTATCAGTAGGGGGGCAGATCGCTGTTCAATGTTAAAGGTATATTGTGCTCTTATTGGATCAAAACTCTATTATGGATCAATGGTCTATGGCTCTGCCAGACCCTCGGCATTAAAGATGCTGGACCCCATTCATCACCAAGGACTTCGACTCTGCACTGGGGCTTTCCGCACTCTCCAGTTCAAAGTATATACATTGAATCTCATGAACCTTCTCTACACCTTCGCCGTTTGCAACTATCTTTACAATATACTTCGAAACTTCATTCCTTACCAAAGCATCCCATCTGGAAATGTTTTCCTTCCTCGGTAGGCAGTACTTTTTCAGAACAGACGATCTGTCATTGCTCCGTTTGGCCTTCGCATCCGGCCGCAATTGGATGAATTGGGTCTGTCCTTGGATAACATTGCAGATTCCACAGGTCGGCCCATCCCACCATGGCTTATTACAACCCCAAATGTGACCTTTCTTTCAGTCACCTAAAAAGGCAGATACTCCAGATTGGAAGTACCGTCTTTTATTCAATGAATATCTTTCAAACAATCATTCAGTTCCCATTTATACAGATGGTTCCAAATCAGGTTAATTCAGTGGGCTCTGCTATGGTTTGCTATGGGTCAGTAGTTGCGAGCAGAATCCCTTCTACAGCTTCTGTGTTCACTGCTGAACTGTATGTCATATCTCTTGCCCTGGATCATATTGCAGCTGAGCAATACTCCAACTGCACTATTTATACTGATTCGCTTAGTTCTATACTTGCCTTGGAATCGCTACACATTAGCTCACATCCTATTCTCGCTGATATTCGAAACCGACTGGCCCATTTCTCATTAGCAGCTACTTCAATCCAGTTTTCTGGATACCAGGCCATGTTGGTATTCGCTGGAACGAGCTTGCAGACATGGCAGCGAAATATATGTCTGCTTCAGCACCATCACTCCTATGCCTATTCCGTACATGGACTATGGTGTTGTCTTCAAGGCTCGGCTCCGTGCCAGCTGGCAGTCCACTTGGAGTGAGCAACGCGACAACAAACTTTTTCAAATCAAACCCAAAATTGGACTTTGGCCATCTAGCTTCCGTAAAGTTCAGAAGGAGGAAGTTGTTCTCACGAGGCTACGCATTGGTCACAGTTTTTTAACTCATCATTTTCTTTTATCTGGAACTGATGCACCAATGTGTAGTTTGTGTAACACCCAAATCACTATCAGCCACGTTTTACTTTCTTGCCATCATTACAATTCTCAACGACGGCAATATTTTAAACATATTTTTTCCCAGGGTCAGTCTGTAACATTGGACAGAGATATTGGTGATGGTGACTCTGTCCACTTTGATAATGTTTTTAATTTTTTAATGGCCATCAATCTTTTTAATCTCATTTAAGTGTTGCATATTTATTCATTACACCTTTTTAATTGTGGTTCCTTTTTTACAGTTTTAATCTCTCTCATTCAATTTGACATTGGACAATGGCCAGAACATTAAATAACTCGACACCAGGACTGGAAAGGCCAACTTCAGGTGACTAACGCTACTGTTTGAACTACTCGTTAGTCGTCCTGGCGAGTTGTTATTATACTTTTGCTGCATATCATTTCACACTTTTAGTACTGGCCATATTGACTCATAACCCAGAACCAGGACTGGAAAGACCAACTTCAGGTGACTGACGGTGGTTTTTATACTTACCTGTTAGTCTTCCTGGCGGGTTATGATCATTACCATTCTGCTACAGGTAGTCCTTTACAACTTTGTTGACTGGATGTCAACATTGGTTTTTACGCCATTTTCTGTTTTAATTGCCGTTCTGCTTTTATCTTCAATTAATTTTACAAATTTTACTCCATTTACTTGACTTTTATCTTTTTACTGGACATTTGGCTACTCATTATTACGATTTTGCGGAGTGTCTTTTAAAACTTTTATTCTTTTACATTTTGATAATAGCTGCTATGACACATAACCCAGAACCAGGACTGGAAAGGCCAACTTCAGGTGATTGACGGTGGTTCTTGAACTTACCTGTTAGTCTTCCTGGTTGGTTATGATCATTACCATTTTGCTAGAGTAAATATTTTACAACTTTGAAGACTGGATGTCACCATTGGTTTTTACACCATTTTCTGTTTTAATTGCTGTTTTGTTTTTACCTTCATTTACTTTTACAAATTTTACTCCATTTACTTGACTTTATCTTTTTACTGGACATTTGGCTACTCATTGTTACAATTTTGTTATGTATCTTTTAAAACTTCTATTCTTTTACATTTTGATACTGGTTGCTATGACATAACCCGGAACCAAGACTGGAAAGACCAACTTCAGGTGATTGATGGTGGTTCTTGAACTTACTTGTTAGTCTTCCTGGCGGGTTATGATCATTACCTTTTTGCTAGAGTAAATACCTTACAACTTCTTATACTCTGCCTTCTATCTTAACATTGTAGATTAAGTGTCAACATTGGTTTTATACTTTTTTGTTTTACCTTCATTTCCATTTATGTCTATTACTACATTTATTTATTTATTTATTTTTTACATTTTTATCGAATGTCTGGCGCAGATAGCCTCGCTGCTTTGTGCCATAAAACACTAAATCAATCAATCAACCAAAAAGTGTTTCACTTTAAGTTCCATTTAAGCCTAACTTTATGTAAAATGTCTCAATAGACATTTCTAATTTTCTCGTGGTTATGGTATTCTCGTACCTCTTACTTTGGAAAAAAATAAATGTATAGCATTGAACTGACTGGCTGGCTCCACAATCAGTTTCTTTAATCTTGTATAACTTGGGACTTTATTGTTTAATTGGGTCCTAAATTTTCAAGGTTCTGAGGCAAACACTCATTGAGAGATGTCAAAATCCCTTCCAACTAAAATTGATACAAATGTCTAAGATAAAAAAAAAAAAAAAACAGTTAATGAAATTTGCATATCAAATAAGTTCCTGTGTATGTGTGGAACAGTAGTTAAACCTCCATCACAGAAACGAATCAGCAGTCGTTGCTTTGCTAAATAATTTGTTATCTGGTTTTTTGAACAGCCAGTCCACATTGTGATTCATCATTCCTCTTGCCGCTTGAAGTTTTCCAAGTGTGTAATTAGACAAGGATCTGGTTTCTCTTAAGATTAATTCCAGTTCACATAAGGCAGTAAATCCTGTGTAACTTGGTCAGTTATATAAAAGGCTAAAGTGATGAGAACATTATAAACTAAAACAACAAATTACTGCATGGTTAGTTTCATTTCAGGCCTAAACCTTTCTTAATGAAATATTAAAAAGTAAATGTTTATAAATTAACAAGTATGCAATTGTGCTTAAAGAAAGTGAGGCACATTAAACTTTTATATAACTAATTTGTGTTTGGAAAAAGAAAAGCCAAACCAAAGGTGATAATACATTGATAACAGTCATAATACACAATAATACATTTAGATATAATAAAATTGTTTGATGGACAAAAGGCCAATAAAAATAATAAACAAAAAAAATGTTTGTCTCCTGCTTAACATGTTGCATTTTTTCAAGGCCACATATTAAGACTGCAATGTGAAGGTGAGAATAATCGTAGTTCTTGTCTTTAAAATGTTGAGGTAAAGGTGTTTCCCTTGATTACTTGACAGTTATATTCTGAAACTTATCTTGTATGTCATCCATATGTAACATGGGATATATAAGCTGGATTACACAGTAACTGGCCCTGAGAGATGGGTAGAACTGTTTCATAAATTTGTCCATTCCATATTTAAGAATACAGTTATCAGTGTGAATACATAAGGTGTACAGTTGAAATGTAAAGATGACCATAATGTGTGTTTAGTATAAGTTTAGTCTGCATCACAAAAATGAGTAGACAGTTAATTGTCATTTATTGTGTGAAGTCATTTTATTGATATGTAATTTTGTTTCCATGTACTGCCACTTTTCCACTGATGAAATTGGTTTGTATTTAGGCCAAAATGTGTACCAATGTTAACGGCCCGGCATGGCCAAGTGTGTTAAGGCATGCGACTCGTAATCTGAGGGTCGCGGGTTTGCATCCCCGTGGCGCCAAACATGCTCGTTCTTTCAGCCGTGGGGGCATTATAATGTGATGGTCAATCCCACTATTTGTTGGTAAAAGAGCAGCCCAAGAGTTGGTGGGTGGTGATGACTAGCTGCCTTCCCTCTAGTCTTACACTGCTAAATTAGGGATGGCCAGCACAGATAGCCCTCGAGTAGCTTTGTGCAAAATTCAAAACAATAAACCTGTTAAGTTGGTTAGAATTTGGAATGTGAATAAAACGTATTGCTCGTAAACTGCTACACTTATGAAAATAACTAGATGCACTTGTTGGGTGATATGTTATTGATGATTCAATAAGAAGTAAAGAAAAAGGGGGGGGTTGTGGATAAAATTATAGCCAAACAAATAGTGGGATGTTTGTGACATAGGTTGTTTGAGGGAAAGATAAGTGAACTTGCCTGTTTAGAGATGAAAACGTACAACACAGAGCTAATCGGTAGCCTGTAGATTCTGGTGTTAGCTACTGACCATCAAGAGTCATTGGCATTTTCTAACTTGATAAACCAGGTGTGATAATAAATGTTCAGACTAGCTATAAAAATAGTCACACCTGTGTAAAATCTCTACACAGTTATCAGTTGGTAAGCCTTTTCCAGTAGTTTGTTATGTGCCTTTTAGTTTGAGCCACCATTTTATTCCATATTATGAAAAAATAGTTATTACAAGTATGTATCTAAAATATGATAATATATCAAAATTTAAACTGGAAATGCAACATTTGTTGGATATGCATATCAGATGACTGGTTACATTTTTAAATGCAGATCCCTGAAATATCAGGTTATTGTATCTGTGTCCCCGAAAAGTCAGTTTGTTAATAAAACCTACTGTTCTCTAACATTAACATGTTTATCTTATTTCTCATTCTGACATTATAATTCTGGGGCTTAATAAAAACAATTAGGCCAAACTTATCACATAATTTTTTTTGTAGCCATAGTCATAATTACTACTGCATACATATTACATTGTTTTAAAGTATAGTTTGTTGTTTGTTTTTACTTAAAATATAAGAAATTTCTGAATCTCTTACATGTACTTTACACACTTTTATTTGCATGTTACTGTATCGTTAGCTTTTCTCATATCCTCTTATTTCACAGTTCCAAGATAATTTTTATCTTGATAACAAGAGTTTGTCAAATCTAATTACACAGATAGATAGTTATATTTTAATAATTGTGGTTTTTGTAGCTTTCAAACACAAGATACTCATTTTAAAAGTAAACATGTTGCTGTGGGAATATGATTATTCCCTTTACCAAGGAAAAGAGAAACATCCACAGATGTTTAAGAACCAGAAATATTCATGTGCGTGTACATGACATGATGCTGTTTTGAATGCAGACCTGCAATAATTGAGATCTTACATATGGTAACAAGAAACCATCAAAGTTTTTGTCACATAAAATGATTTCATTGTTTTCCAGGACTATGCAGATAGTTTTTATAAAAACATGTAAATTTTCTTCTAAAATATCTGACAGTAAAATAGTGACTGGAATGAAATTTGTTTATATGAATATATAACTTTACCAGATTGGTGATTTCGGCAAAGAATGTGCAGCCAAATGGAATTCTATGTCAGAAGAAGAAAAGCAACCTTTCTTAGATGCTGCTAATAAGGACAGAGAACGTTATAGGAAAGAGGTGTGTAAAAACCAAGAACTGGTATATTTTGCGTTCTTTGCTATAGTTCAAGTCTGTCACTACCATGTCCCACTCTACTAGATATATTCCATTTGAGATTAGATTATATTTTTATATATACACCATAGTGAAGAAAGTGCACAGTTAATTTAAAGTTTCCAAACTATCAGCATCAAGTTTGGGAAATATTAAAATGTATGTTGAGATATTTTTATATAGATAAACACAGACTTAATAAAGAACTGTTTTTGTACAATTAATAGGAATCTTTGAAAGCATTATGCTATTATTTCTTTTATATGAGAAAATTAGCATAAATTAACCTTTGTATTATGTAAACATGCAGTTTTTATAGCAGTTTTAAGTACTATAAAACAGCTGTAAATAAAATTCCATTTAGCTGATATTCCTTTCAACATTAAATATTTAATATTTTGATATAAAGTTTGGCTTGGTGTATTTCTTTTATGTAGTCAAAGTAATTTACAATTTCATGAATATTTTAAGATGCTTAAAACTATGATAGTTGTTTTTCCTAGTTACCTTATTCTAAGAGGGTGTTGCTATGTGGTCTCAGTCAGTGTCTGTACATAGCCTTAGTGATTCATCTCTCCCTTTTATCCCGATATTAACAGTTTATTGTACATTCACTCTCCTCATGGTGTGAGTTAAATCTTTAGACATTTTCAGGTGATGCACGTTTGCTTGGTTGTATAATTTATATTAACACATACGTAACCAAAACCAGAGAATTTTTTTTAAAGCAGTGAAGTCAGAGAAAAGCTAAATTTTTGAAATTATAAAACTTATGATACTTAAGCACAGTATGATGTTTATGATTCTTGAAATTGAGAAGTAATAATTAATAGGTTTATTACTTAATATTACCACATTTTATGATCCATTTACTTGTTACTGACTGATATTTAGCATTACCTCAACTAATTGCTTTGCGTAAACATATCTCTTGCATATAAACTAAAACCTAAAAACCTTAAACAGTATGTATTAAAATTACGTTCAGTAAATGTTCATGTCTTTAAAAACATACTAGAAAATAAATACAATTTTAAAATTGAAGAAGCCCACGATAAAATATTCATAGGCAAGAAAAAGTAATAGTATATGATACAACATCAATATTTGTTTAATTCATGAGACATGGCAAAGTAGAAGTATTTAATGTTAGTCCCTATAATACAGGCTTAAGTAATTGTAAAGGAAAAACATCAGATATTTGTTAGAACATTGTCATTTTTTTGTTTCAGATAACATTTTTTTATATTAAAATCTGTGATCTTTTTACATTTTTCCATCACATACTTTTGTTCAATTTTAATCTGATCTTTATTTTACCTAAATTTTTTGTAACAGTTATTTAGCAATCTTTTTCAGTAAAATAAATGTCTTTTTTAATTTCAGTTTCTATGTACATCACCAGTTGAGGGAAGTCCCAACTGTTAATGTTATCTAGTGAAGAATGCTGCTCCATTTTTAAGTAACATGTAAAATGTTTTTAAGTATTGTTCATACATTTTCTGTGAAGATGTTGCACAAGTTTGCTTAATGAAATATGTAACTTCCTCTTGATTGCTAATATATAGATGGCAATCTACAAACCTGCTCGTGATGCTAACAAACCCAAGAGACCAGGCACTGCATTTATGATTTTTATGAAAGATTTTAGGAAGGAAATGGCTGGAAGAGAGCCAGAGGGGGGTGTGGCAGCTTTGGCCAAATTAGGTAAGTTGACATTTGTTAAAAGTATCCATTTGCTCTGAGGTAAGTCTTGGCAGTCCAACATTTGTTGTGCACGTGCTATAATTTATTGTGCATTACTTGTCATAACTACAGTGATAGGCTGGTGAAGTAGTAGAAAGACATCTTTAAGTAATATTTAAACAAAAATACCAATGACATTTAATTTGGAGGACCAAAATTAAAAAAACAAAAAAACACTTAACCACAGCACAATCTGTAGCTTCTTATAAACAAACTGTTCATTGTCAGCTGTCTGTATTTTAAAATTTTCAGATGTATATACTTTTGGAATTTTATGTGTATGAAGTTTTAATTTTGTCTAAAATATGCTTCAGTTGGATAAAAATGCAGTTTTCTGTTTTTTTAGTGGTCAGTGTCAGTTAAATGTATTAAACATTTCCTTTCCTACTTAAAACTGTGATTGATTAAATTTCAAGTTGTTCATCCAGGTGATGTGAATTGGTTTCTGTAACTGAAACTATAAGATGATTCTTACTGACAATCATGAAGTAAAAGTAATCTTAAACAAAATGAAAAGCAGTTCAGCATTCTCTGTTAATCAGTCTACTGATCAGAGAATGAAGTCATTATTTAGATAATAGGCTTTACTGTCAAACAGTGAAGTCATTATTCAGATAAAAGTATTTACTAATTGGACAGTAAAGTCATTCAGATAAAGGAGTCTTTACTGTCAGACAGTGGAGTCATCATTAAGCTAAAGGAGTCTTTCCTGTCAGACAGTGAAGTCATTATTCAAATAAAATAGTCCAACTCCAACAAACCACTTTGGCTTTGAATTCTTGTAGACGGATGGCCTTTGGGTGGCCACGCTTGGGGCAATTGGCTGGTCCACTCGGGCTAGGGTCAACCAAGTACCAGTGTTGGATGTTCTCAACAAGTGTTGTGGACATTGTATCTGATGCTGGTGTTTGGGTATAGTGCTTACGAAACCCTGATATTGCTGCAGTGTCCTTGTTTGGCATTCTAGTGCGTCCCCTCATAGGGCTCCATGGTGGGTGGGGTCAGTGGGCACTGAAATTTCCCTTTCTTTATTATGGATACTCCAATAAAAATCTTAATAAAATAGTGAAAAAACAGTCTATAGGTAAATGACCACATCTTAAAGATTCTGAGCACCAATCCTCACCATTTTCTTATATTGCATTCACTTTCAGACAAACCTTTAAGGCAGATGTCTCCCTTTTTCATTCAGATGGGACTAGAGGGACTTGCTGGCTCTCCAATGTCAGTAAAAAAGCTTCAATCTGGTGACATATTGGTGGAAACATCTACATCTCAACACAGTGAATTCCTGTTGCATTCAAAGGCAATTGGGGATATACCTATAGAGGTTACACCTCATGCTACTTTGAATTCATCATGAGGAGTTATTGTTGAGAAGGATTTGAAGAACATTCCAGAATCGGATATTCTCGCTAGTTTCTCCACCCAGTGAGTTTCTGCAGTGAGGTGTATCTCCATTGCAAAGATGGAATTATGGTGCTGACCAGTGTCCTCATTCTCACATTTATGTCACCACGTCCGCCTGCCACCATCAAGGCAGGTAATTTTAATTGTAGAGTACGGCCATACATCCCAAACCCTCTCCGATGTTTCCAGTGCCAACGAATCGGTCACTCGAAGACATCATGTCGTGGTTCCTTGACGTGTGCTCGTTGCAGTGGCAAGAACCTTGATGCCTACGAGTGTGAAAGGACCCTCATTGCATCAATTACAATGGCTTTCACCTGTCCTACTTTCGTTCTTGCTCTAAATGGTTAGAAGAAAAAGAGGTGCAGTGTTTGAAAACGATTCATAACATTACCTATCCTGAGGCTTGAAAATTGCTGTCCACCACCTCATCTCAGATTATGCTGCTGCACTTCGTTCCACAGCTACTGTGGGAGTGCAGACAGATCTCTCTGTGCCTCTTAAAGAATCGTTCTCCAAACAAATGAAAAGTCTTTTGACCTCCATGGTTAAAAAAGTTGATGAATCAACTTTGACACCTATCTCTGTCCTTTGCATACATTCCACCAAACCCCAAGATCCACATCCTTTGGTTCCAGGCACAGGCATTTCCTTGGGTGCATCTTCTTCTCCCACTGCAAGATGCAAAAGGATCATTTGTTCAAGTCCTCAGTCTCTGAAATCCCCTTCCAACAGCAAAGACCTGCCCAATTGACACAGGGCAGGATCCATGGAGGTTGATAGACCTCCTTCGAATAAGGAAAGTAAGGAAAAAAGACGTGGTCGTAAACAGAAGGGTTCTCCGCCCAATTCACTCACGCGCAAATAAAAATGGCCACCCTGATACAATGGGACTGTCGAGGTTTACATTCTAATCTGGATGACATCAAAACACTGATTGCTTCCTACCATCCTGTATGTCTTTCCTTACAAGAAACATTTCTGAAATCTGCCAGTATAGTCACCTTTTGGAGGTTTTCTTTACACAGAAATGACAGGCTGTGTGATCGACGAGTGCATGGAGGGATGGTACTGTTGGTTGATCAACATATGCCCACCCTGTCTTTGCCACTCGACAAACCCTTGGAGGCCATAGCCATCTGTGTTTCCTTGGTTCATACCATCGCTGTTTGTTCTCTGTACCTGTCCCCTGGAGAGATGTATGATCAGTCAGACCTTGATGCTCTCGTTGAACAGTTGCCGTCTCCCTTTTTCATCCTAGGGGACTTTAATGGACATTATCCCCTCTAGGGAAGTGCTGGTATTGATAGGAGGGGTTGCTCTGTAGAGAGTATGCTCTATGATCACAACCTTTCTGTTTTCAATACTGGCTTTTTTACTTATTTCCATGCACCTAGTCGGTCCTTTACTGCTATTGATCTCTCAATTTGCTCCCCTTCAGTATTTTCCCATTTTTCATGGAGGGTTGATAATAATCCTCGAAGCAATGATCATTTGCCTATAATTTTGAGAGACTGGCCATGGCTGATGTCACCCGACGGCATACCCCGGGGAAGCTGGATCAGGTGAACTGGCCCTCTTTCACTGCTCTCACAGAACTTGATCCTGCCATTGTCTGTAAGCCATCAATAGACAACTGTGTGGCAGCAGTAACTGACTGTATTATACAAAGTGTTTGGAAAGTCACTGTGCAGTTTTGTAATCATATGTCTATTCAGTCTGTTTCAAGCCAGCAACTGATAGTGGTGTTTAGAAACAAAATAAGAAGGATCCAAGCCTGTATTGATGCCAACAGGGGTCACTTTTAACATTGCTTACAATTGTCATTCATATTTACCTCCTGTATTCTATATTGAAACATGTCTGTTAATAAATATATAAGTGCACAGTGACTTTTCAAACACCCTGTACTAGCAGCTGCTCAATATATTCCTAAAACCTAGACAAGATTTCCACTATATCCTCGTCCATGGTAGAATCCTGCCTGCCACGTGGCATGGAAGGCTCCAAAACGAGCATGGGATACTTTCCTTAGATATCCCACACTCTCGAACTGCATTTCCAGCAGGCCTGTGCACATGCTCAATGGGTAATACATCAAAGCCAGAACGAATCGTGGATTAAGTTCACAACCAGCATATCTTCTACCACCAGTTTCAAAGTAATATGGAACAAGATTCGAAAGATTAGTGGGCAATATAATTCTGTCCCCCTCTCGATCTTGCTCTGTGATGGCCAGGAAGTGTGTGATACCAGGAGCATCGCCGATACTCTAGGTGAAAACTTTTGCCGTGTATCTGGCACTTCTGCTTCTTCTTCCACCTCCTTAGCCATCAAGACTTGGGCAGAGCAATCACCTCTTTCCTTTCAAGTTGATTGTTTCTATGAGTATGATCATCCTTTTACACTGGTGGAACTCACTCTTGTCCATAATCAGTCTGGCAGTACACTGGTTGGACCTGATGATATACACTATGACATACTGCACCATCTATCTCCTACTTCTCTTGCTATTCTTCTGATTGTTTTTAACAGGATCTGGTAGGTGAATGTTTTTCCTGATGCCTGGCACCAGGCTATTATGCTACCTTTCTCTAAGCCTAGGAAGGATCCCAAGATTCCTTCAAACTACCGACCAATTGCTTTAACGCACTCAGACCTCAGAGAGGGTGGTTAATGTTCGTCTTGTTTGGTTCCTCGAATCAAACAATCTCCTCTCACCTACTCAGTGTGGGTTTCGATGACAGTGCTCCATTATGGACCACCTAATTTGACTTGAAACATCAGTCAGTGAAGCCTTTCTCAAATGACAACATCTTGCATCAATATTCTTTGATACAAGAAGGCTTATGATACAACGTGGGGGGTATGACATTTTGTGAGAGCTCCATATATATGGGTTACGTGGCCATTTGCCCATTTTTATTAAAAAATTTTTAATGGACAGCAGATTCAGAGTTTTGTGGGTTCGACACTTTCCCGTTCTTTTCTACAGGAACTTGGAGTCCTTCAGGGTTGTGTTCTGAGTGTCAGACTTTTTAGTATAAAAATTATTGCCATCAGTAAAAACAACACCCTTTCACTGTTGAAAACGGGATCTATGTAGACGACTTTCACATCTCATGTTAGCCATCGAACATAAGGTATATTGAGTGGCAGCTACAGACTGCCCTCAATCATTTACTGAAGTGAACCACAGCAAACGACTTTAACTTCTCTCTCTCTCTTAAACTGTTTGCATACACTTTTGCTGCCAATGGGGTGTTCACCATGATCCTGATTTCCGTATTGGTGACATTATGCTGCTTGTGGTCCCTGAGACAGTTTTAGGGGCTTATCTTTGACTGTAAGCTGACCTTTAAACCACACATCAAACAGCTACAGGTCAAATGTACAAGAGCACTGAACATCCTCCTTGTCCTCTCTTCCACCACCTGGGGAGTGGATCGACGTTCTATGCTAAAGATATATTGTGCTCTTATTCAATCAAAACTTGACTCTGGATCACTGGTCTATGGCTCTGCCAGACCCTCGGCCTTAAAGATGCTAGACTCTGTTCATCTTCAAGGACTTTGACTCTGCACTTCCCCAGTATACATGGTCTCAGGAACCTTCTTTGCACCTCCACCGTTTGCAACTGTCTTTACTATATGCTTCGAAACTTCGTTCCTTACCAAAGCATCCCACCTGGGGTTGTGGTTTCCTTCCTCGGTGGGCCATGTTTTTTCAGAACAGATAGACTTCTATTGCTCATTTTGGCCTTCATATCCAGGCACATTTGGATGAATTGGGTCTGTCCTTGGATAACATTGCTGTACCTCTGATCAGTCCATCCTACTATGGCTTCTTACAGTCCCCAGTTGTGACCTATCTTTAAGTCATCTGAGAAAAGTACACACTCCTGATTGGAAATACTGTCTAGTATATGCTGAACATCTTTCAAACCATCCTTCCATTTCTATTTATACAGATGGTTCGAAATCAGGTGACTGTGTGGGCTCTGCCATGGCTTGTTGTGGTTTGGTGGTTGCTCGCAGAATTCCCTCTACAGCTTCTTTGTTCATTGTTGAACTGTATGCCATTTCTCTTGCTCTGGATCACATAGAAGCTAAGCAATACTCAAACTGCACTATTTACACTGACTCATTTAGTTCTCTACTGGCCCTGGAATCGCTTCAGGTTAGTTCACAACCTGTTCTCGCCGATATTCAAAACCGACTGGCCCATTTCTCTTTAACATCTACTTCTATCCAGTTTTTCTGGTTACTGGGCCATGTTGGTATTTGAAGAAACAAGCTTGCTGACACTGCAGCTAAGTCTATCTGCTTTGGCACTATCACCGCTGTACCTGTTCCATACATGGACTATGGTCCTGTATTCAAGGCTCGGCTCTGTGGCAGCTGGCAGTCGACTTGGAGTGAGCAACGAGAAAACAAGCTTTTCTAAATAAAACCCTATATTAGAATTTGGCCATCTTGCTTCTGTAAGGATTGGAAGGAGGAAGTTCTAACTAGACTACGCATTGGTCACAGTTTTTTAACTCATTGTTTTCTTTTATTTGGAACTGATGCACCAGTGCATAATTTGTGTAACACTCAGATCACAATAAGCCACATTTTACTTTTTTGTCATTGTTATGACTTTCAAAGATGGCACCATTTTAAACATGATCTGTTTCAGGGTTTGTCTATAACATTAGACAGTGTTATTGGTGATGGTGATGCTGTCCACCTTGGTAATATTTTTAGTTTTTTTAAAGGCCATTAATCTTTTTAATGCCATTTAAGTTTTTTAATTTATACATTACACCTTTTTAATGTGATTCCCTTTTAAGAATCACAGTTCCTCTAGTTCAATTTGAAATTAGAAACTGGCTGTAACATAAAATAACTCAAAACCAGGACTGGAAAGGCGAACTTTAGGTAACTAACACTGCTGTTTGAACTACCCATTATCATCCTGGCGAGTTATTATAATTTTGCTACACGTCTTTTAAAATCTTTTTATTACTTTCCTTTTTGAAAATGGTCACAATGTCAAATAACTCGGAACCAGGACTGGAAAGGCCAACATCAGGTGATTGACAGTGGTTTTTGTACTTACCTCTTCGTCTTCCTGGCGAGTCATGATTATTGCAGTTACGTTACAGAAAGTCTTTTATGACTTAAAGTACTGTAGTTTTTCTCTTGATGTTGTAGACTAGATGTAAACAGTGGTTTTATGCTTTTAAAGTGTTTTTTTTAAACTTTGTTTTGTTTTACCTTAATTTCCTTTTATGAATTTTACTAAATTTACTTTTAACTTTTTACTGGATGTTTGCCACAGATAGCCTGGCTGCTTTGTGCCATAAAACACTAAATCAAACAACTCTAACACGTGTTCTGTTCTTGTATCTTCCCAGGAGGAGAGCGTTGGAGGAATATGACTGAGGAAGAAAAACGACACTACGTTGAAAAACAGAATGAAGCTAAAGTAGAATATGAACAGGTTATGGAAGAATATCGTAGACAGGTAATGTCACATGTCTTTTGTAATCCCCAAGTTAAACTGCTTTTGATATTACTTTAGCTAATTTTTATTACTAACATAGAATATATAATTTTAAAAAAAGTTAATATGAACCAGTCCTTCCTTTATAAGCTATGAGTTATTGTTTTTTTTTCATATTTGTACATCTTATAGATATGGTATATCTTTAGCTAACATTAGAAAAACAATGCACTCAATATGCTTTTCTACAGTTAGAGGGAAAAGTGTGCAGTGTGACAGTTTGTGGGTAACTAAATACAATATAAATATAGACTTAACCAAAGTAACAAGTACTGTGTCTTCAGATGAGATTTATATATCAAGTGATAACACTGTTATCCTAATCATTAACCTATATAGATAGATAACTACAATTTAGACCCAACAGAAATAATAACAGATTCTTGAGACTCATATCTAAGTGATAAAACTTGTCTTAATCATTGACTACAAAACTACAATTTTAAAATGAAAAAGTCCATTAAAAACATGTATTACAGTTATCTAATTAAATATCTCTATAATGTGTTTGTTTTCCCAGTTACTTTTAAGTGTGGTATGAGCTGTAAAGATCCTACTTTTGGCCTGTGAAATAAACTACACACTGGGATAATTTCATAATACTCTTAACCCTATCTGCACAGTTGGGTGTCAACATTCACATGCCACAACCTTTTACAAAAGGACGTTCAACTTGGTGTTACACATTTGTTGTCAGAGATATCAACATTTCATTTTGCCCTACAGATACAGTATACAAGTATGCTATAAAAAAACTAATTTTTATTTTGTTGGTTGAGTAAATGGAACATGAAAACTGCTTAATGGACAAAGGCACTTTTTTTTTCTTCACATGATCGTCACTTTACACTCAGACTTGTTAGGGCCTGAGTTAAGTCATTTATACAAAGACATACCTTGAGGACAAATATGTTTTAACTCACATGATATTTGTGTGCAACAGATGTATAGATTTTACTAAAAGTTTGTGAAGTTTCATGTAGAAAAATACACTTGGAATGTTTGGAATTATACTCTGTAATCCTTTTTCAGTGGGATGTTGGTCCATTGGACCAAGTCTATCCATAATTTAAATAAATCAAATTTTTGTAACAGGCTACTTCTCACAAGCTTGGATTAAACCAAATATTTATTTGTTACAAGTCCTCTAATTTGGTTTGTTCTTTGAAGTTTACGTGTAGTGATAATATTTCACAGCAAAGTGCTGAAAGTCAGCAGATGGCTAAACAGCCGATGATGATGATGATGATGCAGCATGAAGAACAAGCCCGCACTGACACAGATACCAAAGACTCAGCTCGGTCTCCATCAGGAAATTCTGCTTCAGCGTCGCCTCCAGTTGCTAACTCGGTGAGTCCAGCACCTTCTGTTTCTTCTTCCAACGTGTCACCAGGTCTTTCTCCAATGTCCTTGGCCCAGATGACCACAGCCCATACTGCAGCTCTCCAGATGGCTTATGGTCAGCCATCAGTGGCTACTCTTCCCAACTTCTCTCATCTGGGAAACATCTTGAATACTCCTATAAATTACACTCAGGCTCATTCTGCTAACAGTTCACCATACATGGGTAATGGTAACAACAATTACAACCAGTCGCCGCAGTCTGGTCAGTACAGCTGGTCGTGAACATCTCATAACAACTCTGAGGTTTAGAGGTCTCTACCATAGATGGAGACTGAGTTTAGCCTAACCTCTGTAGAGTGATACTTTGCTTCAGTGGTACAAGATGGACTGGGATTTCTTTGGATTTTTTACCTGTGATGGTCTGGGCTGATATCCTTTGTATTATTTTTCATTTATAATGTGCTGTTGATGTGGCTATTCTATCTTAACTAAAAATACATTTTGTTTTTCAATTCTTTATACATATATAAATATGTAAAGACAGACATCTTTTATCTAAGTGTTAAGGTTTTATAGCAAATGTGTGTAATATCTTTTTGCATGTCTTTTTATTCTTTTAATGTAAGTGATGCTATTCAAGAAGCTTGTTTTATAGCTTAATATTAAGACATGACCAAGTATTTCATAATCTAATATAAAAATATTATCCTTTTGTAATTTAATTTAAAATTACAATTCTTTTATAATCTAATGTTAAGATATAACCAAATATTTCATAATTTAATTTTAAATTACAACACTTCTTTCATAATTTAGTGTTAAGATATAGCCATTCCTTTTGTTTTCACTTAAAGTATATAATCTCTAGCAGTAATTCTTCCAATTAGCATTCTAGAAGAAAAGCATAAAACATTAAAGTTATCTTGTAATTCTGCCCAGATTTACATTTTTCTTTAACATTAGTAGACTACTTAGTTTTTATCTTAATTTTTCTTGGTATAGTGTAATTATTTAGTTGAAAATGTATATAGAATAATAAATGTTTTGGGACTTGTGATGTTTGTAACTACTATGTTGTCATAAGAAAATCTTTTTTTTTTTATTCATATACATTTCATACTTTGGTATTATAAAATACAGATTCAGAAATGTTTACTTGTATACTTAGTGTGACTTTTATTTAGTATAAAATTTGTGATATTGTGTAGTTCTTACTCTATGTAAATTATGGTGCCATCAAACTGACACTTTGATCTTCAAATGCAGCAAAGTTTTTAAGTACAACTAAATTTTCTTGTTAAAAGCAAGGCCATAAATAAAGTGTATATGAGTGTTTTGTGTATGTGTGTCCATGTGCCATTTCAGTTCACCAACAGTTTGATGGCACAAAAGGGGAAGAGACAGTTTTATTTAAGAATCAAAAGTGAAGCCTTTTTGCTTTATTTCTGCTTGGTCTACTCAGTATTAATTACCCAAAGATTTTATTTATTTTGATACAATATTAACTAGATTTATTTAGGTCATAACTCAGTTTTTTTCTTTCTTTTATTGTGTTAAAATGTACAATCATTCAGGAGTGTTTACATGTAAAAAGAATTGTGAAATCTCATTAGTTCCAAAACACCCAATTCAGCTTCTAGTTGCCATATTTTCTTCCTTTATACTTCAGTCATGCAAGCAACTATTACAATACACTTCAAATGTCTTTATTTATCAGGGACCAATGCACAGTCTGTTTATCAAGGTGAACATTCCATTCTCAAAACTACTACTGTTTTTTGAATACTAAATTAATTCATTCTTTCACTAACCAGTTATCTCTATGTTTATCTATTTTGAATATCATGTTTCAGAACTAAATTTCCTGTACTCATTTACTATGATAGTTAGTATTACTCTGTAGTTCAAGATCTGTATATTTTTAATGTTGCTCTTTTGTTTCAAATTTGTTGCCTAGATTTGTTTTTTATTGTATTTATAAAGTCCTTACAGTTTTTTATTGGTATTTGAGTGTTACCCATTTTTAGAAAATCCCTCTCTCCGTAAGTTAAAGTAAAAAAAACTGCAACAGGTTTTGTGTAATAAGAGAACTTGAAATAATTTTTACATTTGGAATGGAAACCAAAAAAATGTGTGGCGACTTAAATGTTTTACATGACAGGTTGGTTTTCCGCTAAATGGCTGAAATCCAGTTTCAAATATTACAAGTTATGTCATCTAGAAGTTGTTGTTAGTAAACTTAGAAAAGATGTATTGATAATTGTGATTTCGGTAAGATAATGTAAATAAAACTGCCAGTACTGGGCTTCTGTGTCCAGTTTTTTATTTACATGAAAAATTGTCATATAAAGCACTTATGATATAGATTCACAAAACTGCCATACTGCATTGTTGTGTGTGCCAATAAGAGTGGTAAACATTATAATTCAATAAATGTGATACAGTTATATAACATACACCAGTATATAATAGACAGTAAACTGGTTTACTTCTGATTAACATTTATTCAAGCCTAACTGTTGTCTTTCAGTAGCTACCATCAAATTAAACAGAATTTGAAATTAATGTAAGTAGAACAGATATACTGGAACAATAAAAGATGAGCCCCCCCAAAAAATGTTAGTTTACTTATTGTCAAATAAACTGTAAAACAATTGAGAGTTGTTAATCAACCCTATAAAGATGAAAAGCTATCCATCCATCTTGGTGATATCTTGGCCATTGTGGTACTGTAACATACAACTTGCACGAAGTGACAATGTTACTACTTTGAACATATAATTAGGTTTAGGGTAGTTTTGCACCAATGTACAATAAAATGTAGTTCTAAATAACAGTTATAAACAAGTAATTTAAACTTAAACTCACATTAATTTGTTAAAAAGGCACAGGAAAAACATCAACTGTGCAAACTTGATTTGTTTGTTCATAAAATAAATTTAAAATGTTTTTTGTTGCAAAGTACATTAATATTTCAACTGTTTCTATATTTAATCATTTATTAACTGATTCTATCTAAGTATTATTTTCAAACATTTATCTAATTTTATAGAGTTGTCCTACTGGTAACATGTTCACATATGGTGAAGTGACAGATATGTAAATTCTGCCTAATAAAGTTAAAGTGTATCCTGTGACATTAACTTTTCCAAATAGCTCCCCCATTCACATATGCTTATTGGAAAACAAAAAAACTACACATCTGGAACCTCTTAAGCAATAACTGACCTCTTTATACAATGCCAGTTTATGGTGTGTGTTAATTAATTAGTTCATTAAGTAACCTGGTCTCTTGCAAGAGCTAGAAGAAGGTTCCTTTACTGATGTTACCAGTGACCTGGCTGTATACTGTCCTGCTGATTCCTGATCTTCTGCTTCTCCTTTGTTTTCCAGCACTCTCATTCTTTATGAATATTAATAAATATCTGTTGTTCCTACTTTCACCTCACTACACTACAGAGGTAGTCAGTATCTTGCCAGTAAAACTGTACTGGTTACCTGATTATAGTACAGAGGTGGTTAGCATCCTGACAGTATAGTAGCACTGATTACCTCCAGTTGAATGTTGTAGAATAAGAAATTATAACAGTCTTTGTCTCTTCCCAATTTATCACTTATATAGATTTAGTAAAGTTATGATGTTTAGTTAGTTTGGGTCTTCTGTAAGGTTATGTTTCTAATTATTTGGTCCTGCTAGTGACTGATAATTGTGTATTGTGTAACTCAGCAAGTAAATGTATTCTGTGTGTTACTAAATGCAGCAACATCTAGTTAAATTTACACAAGTTTTAACTGTTACATTCCACACTGTTTATTTCCAAGCAGCACTACCTACTGTTAGCATATTCCATTAGTTTTCTTTTTGTCATTTTAACTTCATGTCTTGTCATGTCTCATTTAATTTATATCAAATATCTACGACTGTCAGTAACAGGTGGATTTTGGAAAAGGAGTGTGTGCTGTCATCTAGGTAGATGCCATAGAATTTTACCATGCATCATGTATATTTATGCAACCAGACAATATATCAAATTCAATACAATAATATAAATTATTGGCCTGTAGCTAGGATAGGCAGGAAATAAAATCTAGTAAAATAATCTATTGTTAAAAGGACTGCACTTTAGAACATGAGGGCTGAAAATAATGATAAAGGAAGTATGTATCCCATGACCTTCTGGTGGTCACAGACTGTAATATTGCAAATACAAAGATTCTTTGTGGCAGTTGACTATAGAATATTGTGATTGCTTCTTGACACTTTGGGAATTAACACTAAGGCAGTAGCCAACGTGTTAATAACAATTAGTTCATCATTAGAGTTCTCAGTTTCCTAGTAATTATTTATATATTAAAAGATAGACAAATACAAGAACATTCTTTCTAAAGGAATTTATGTATTTAGCATTCATCAAATTTCAGTAATGTTCATTAAACAAAATTAAATCACATTTTGTAATTTCAACAGTTACATTGATTAAATACAGATTGTTTTGTGATTTCAAATCAGTTTCTTGTACAACAACCATCATTTTCTGATTTTTTCCTGTAACTGAGAAGTATAAATGTTTTAATCAAAAATGGATAGAGGGAAAAAAGTTTAGAAAATCCTAATATATATATATATTCAGTGCTGATGTTGTCCCAACACTTATATGAAAATATTAGACTTACCTCAGTGTTTGGAGCATAAGGTTGACCTTGAAAACATTTCTGAAATGATAAGAAAGAAAGAGTGAAACATCCTACCAGGATGTGTCACAGTAAATTTAAAAACACATATCTGAAATTTGAAAATACTGCAAGAGAAACTCTTAACCTTAGAGCCAAGCTACACATGGGCTGCTTGTACTGACAGAGTATATATTTGTGACAAAATAGCAAGTGACAATAAATTCTGTCACAGAGCATGAATAGTAGTAGAGGAAGTTAAGATATAAAACAGTTTGGTAAGCAAGTTATCAGAGTAAGATGGCTTATTTAAAAGTGATGATCTTGTAAATATGAGTACTAGCAATTATTATGTAGATGACAAACAATGTTGTGTCTTGGAAAAACCTTGAATAAAATGACTGATGCACTTGATTTTCTCAGACATATTTTTGTCATCAACTTTGAAGAGTGTCCTCCTGGAAGACTTCTAGATAAATACAGAGTTGAGTAACTGTCATTATGACTTATACAAAATGCTGTATCTGGAAAAGGTTATGTGGTTTGAAACTTGTTTATTTAAAAAACAAAAACCAAGAAAACTGGTCTACCTTCCAGTAGAAAACTGCATCTTAAGAGATAAGGAATTGCTGCTAGGACATTGTAACTGGAGCGATGCTTAGAGCATTCTAATTTTTTATGAAAAAATACACACTCCGTTTGACTTTTTTTAAGATTTAAAAAATGAGCCAACTGTGAAGAATTGCAATTTAAAAATGCTTTGTCACTACTTTCTTTCATGTATCCTCAATGTCATTTGACTATACAGCAATGTGTTAATATTATATATGATTTATTTTTAGTAAGTAGTGATGGTAATACTGTATTCACACTACTAAGGCAGGAGGTTTCATTGCATCTGTAGTGAAAAGAATGATCGTTTTCTCTGTGCACAGCCAACAGACTCGCATGTTGTAGAAATAAATTCCAACCTAAAGGCTACAACATGCTGGCTAAAAACTGGCTTGTGTATAATATCTTTTAGGCATAAACATGATTATCATTCTAGAGCTGAAGAGACATTTGATAAAAATGATGTTAAGTGTCACAACAAGTGATATACTTGCCAAGGATTGGCAGATACCCAACACACCAGTAAAAAGGGCACTCCAAAATTGTGTAACCTCTACAATCAGAGATCATAAACAGTTTCAAACTTGTTTCTTTTGTCATAACTTAGTAAGCCAATATTTTCAATTTTATTTAATTTGGTATCCATATACAAATTTATTTTAAAAAGAAAAATAAACAAGGGGGTGCATATACCTACTCCAATCAGCAAGATTCTCCCATTATTTAGTGGGAGCCACTTTGTCTTAAACTCTTTTCCCAACTTTAAAAAACAGCATACTTTAAATCATTCTTATACCAAAGTCCATATTTTCTGGCAAAGGTGAATACTTTGTTACATATTCACACCACTAAGAAAACTGTAACACCTGACTCATGAACTACTGTAATCTATTTACACCACTAATAAGACAGTAATAACATCCAGAATCTTGGTTATTCTTCAAGGACTGCAAACAACAACTGATTTTAAATAGAGTATAGAAATCAGCCATAAGTTAATTTTAAGTAGGTCTAACATGGAGACCATAAAATTAACCAAAACCTATATAGTGATTGTTCAGTTTCTTGTAAGATCTTCAATTTACATTACATCATTTCCATTGTGAACTGCTCACAAAACTCAGCACAGTTCTTTGTTGTTGAGTCTCTTGACTTTACAAAGATTAGAAAGTTATTTTAATCCCAGACTAACAGGTGAATTAAAATGCAGGCATATGTACAGAGATGTATCCTAATATATAGTGGCTGTGTGATTAGTAGAAACTTAGCCAGTATAGTCACACTCAAACAGTAAATAAAACATAGGGCAACTACCTACCAGTTCAAAGTTTAAAACCACAAAATGATCATCTGAAATGGCTGCTTTGCTAACAACACAGTCCATAACAAGAGCTGCTTGTCTTCCAACTGCCTATAATAAAAATATAAAGGTTGTATTAAGTTCACAGTTTACCACTAAAGCCTGCTTTTGATTTAATAGTTTATATATATCTTCTGATCCCCGAGAATGACAGAAAAATCCCTAAACCACCCTCTTGCTAAAAGACTGATGAACCTTATTAGTAGCATTAATGGAAAAAGTAATACTGGTTCATGGCAGACCTATTTGAAACAAAGATGAGTAATAACAGTTCATGACAAAATCCATGGAGGGTAAACAATGTAACATCATGGTGAGAATAGAGTTTGTTTACCTGTATTAAGGTAACAAGAAGTCATGTCAGTACGTGGTTACAAGCTGTACTAGAAGTTGATTGGTGGCATCCATTTCAGTCCTTTTTTTTTTTCCATATCTTTTCTGAATATTTAGAATTAATATTTTGATTTACAATCTGCTTTTTGTTTAGAGAAAACATACTTTCAACTCGAGTTTCTTCACCTATTGCTAACTTGTTTCAAAAATAAAATTTCAACATTGCTCATTCCTCTTTTCTCCTCTTAACTTAACAAGAAACTTGCAATACAGTTGCATTTTCATTAATAAGATTGAAACTCTATACCACATTACTACCACGATAAGTTTTAAAATATGTAATAACTCAAGATTCAGAGTCTGACCCTGAATTAAAAATTATTTACGTATTTGTTGGGCCATTATTAATCTAATTGATGTATTTCTATGTTGGTTTTTAGTCATCTGCTGAGCTGATTTTCTGAAGATGTGGGCCTACCAATATAACTCAACAACCAGGATGTCACAGATTTCTTGGAGGACATTAAGTACTGCAATATTCAGTTTTACAATGGACATAGTGAAAGAAAATGGTGGAAATCAGTGGAATGAATTTCACATGAGATCTGTATATAAATATAGTTATGTAACTGCAATATCCAGTGTTATGATGGATGTAGTGAAAGAAAATGATGATGGTCCACAAATTAGTAGAAAATATTGCTGAATTGCTAATGAGTATCCGATAGATTCATTCAAGAAATTAGGAGAGTGATTCTAGTCAGATAACCAAGTCTTCCTATATACAAAGAGACAAAATTAAAAACCAATATTTTTTTTTCATGAACAAAAGAAACCGGTTTCACACAATAAACAACAGTCACTTCTAGCTTCCCTTATTTCTACAGCTCTCTTCCTATTTCAGGATACTTACAGTATATATGATGATCTTAAAATTAAATGTTTATAACCTCCTATTCAAACTGGCTGAAAGAAGTATGCCTAAATTCAACAGATAAACTCATTTTCTTTGACCAGTTGACAAACATTACCTCATGGCATTAGTTGAATGATGCATTCAGTGAATGTCATAATTAGTCAATAATGATTTTTACAGTGCAAATTCTTTAAATTGCAATCCCTTTGGGCAATAGAGATGTTACTAACAATGTAGAACAAGGTAATCTGAACAACTTAACCATGTGTTGCTGCTACTGCATCACAAAAACTAAACAATAAAGGCATTAAAAAAAATGTATACACCACTAGAGCAGGTTGTAAAATGTGATATGCCTTTACATCACACACTCTTCCTCTCCTCATTATCTCTCTTATCATAGTGTGACTTATTGTTACTCTTGTGTCTTCAAACTGTGTCCTCTCTCTTACCACAGGCCCGGCATGGCCGAGCGCGTTAAGGCATGCACTCGTAATCTGAGGGTCGCGGGTTCGCATCCGAGTCGCGCTAAACATGTTCGCCCTCCCAGCTGTGGGGGCGTTATAATGTGACGGTCAATCCCACTTTTCGTTGGTAAAAGAGTAGCCCAAGAGTTGGCGGTGGATGGTGATGACTAGCTGCCTTCCCTCTAGTCTTACATTGCTAAATTAGGGACGGCTAGCACAGATAGCCCTCGAGTAGCTTTGTGCGAAAATTCAAAACAAACAAACTCTTACCACAGTGTGATTGTTGTCTCTTATATGTAAAATCCATAAACCTTCAGACTGCCTCAACGTTAAAACTGAAACATGAAATATTTAAGAAAATAACATACAATGAGTTTATTCGTCAAAGCTAACCTCATATTAATTAATTCCTAATACCGATATCAAATATTTTCTCTCCTGTGTAACGTGTACACAGGCTACAGCCATGAACACATTCACTTGGTGAAGCTAGCCTTGGTAGCGATGGTGGTGTCATCTATAGGCCTACAAACTCAATTTTATTTCAGATTTGCAAATTATATAATCAAAGGGAATCATGAATTTTTCAAACTAAAATCTATATACCAATTTTCGCTGTTACTACTGTACTCTAATACACATTCAGAGAGAGAGCTGAACTTGTACAACGAAGAAATGTTTGATGAACATCGAGTGGTGAACTCAGCAAAGACACCACCAGACCGCTAGATTCTCTGAGTTACTTCATCAAATATTAGATGATATTCTGCACCAAACAATTCACTCATAGCACAAAGAGTCGCTACGTCCTTTGAATCACATGACCGTCTTTACTGTTACTTATCAAGTAGCAGCCATAAAATGTAGTTCATACATTACACTGGACCTTACAACCTAATATATCAGAAACAATGGAACGCTGTTTCTTTTCAGTTATTTGGTTTCTCAGCTATGAAATTACATAAATACAAGATGAAAGTTAAACAGAAAACAATAAAGATTGTCATATAACATTTAACCGATTTATGTTGAAACTATGACAGTGCCTGACTACTGACTGGATGGAAGGTTCAGAAATACAATGTCTATACTACTTACAGGCCTTAAAACAAACTATATTTATACGTTCCAATCAAAACAGGAAAAGATAACTTTCTAGTACTAGTTTCAATCCTACCTTCATGTAGTTAATGGGATGTCCAACTTGAACATCTGTTACAGAACACAGTCTCTCCATAGCATCAACAACAGGAATGTCAAAAGGACCTTTACGTCGGTTGGACTCCTCAAGTCCAGAGTAATCATTATGATAGTTGACACACCACTGGATAGCTTGGCCTATGTGGGTTGAAGAATAATTACAAACATATATGACTGTAACGTGTCAAAAAGTCAACAAATACGAAGTTATATTACTTTTGAACAAGTTGTTTTATTTTAAATAAACAATTCCTATACGTAATGCCACTAAGCCTTTTTTTTTTTATTTACTTGGTAAATTGGTGTCAATATTATGAAAATATATCAGGCTAATAAATTACATTACCTGACCACCCCTGAAGAAAGTTAAAAAAGTTAAATCTACCTTTGTTTGTTATCAGATTTCTTTGTCTTTCTTTTTTTTATGCTACACAGTTTCGTATTATTAAAAGTTTTATCAACAATATTCAAGGTATTTTAATTCTCAATAGATAGATAAGTAGTTATTATATTTAATGGTTTAACACTATTTATATGGACTGCTCTGAATAATTTTTCTACGGTAGGTTAATTTAGTTGGATTTTGTCTAATTTATATTTTGTTCCCTCTTTCAAGATATATTAATTTTAGTTTTGCAAAATTTCTTTTTTTTTTCCTATTATTTTAAAAAGTGATGATATAATGCTGAATTTAAAAGTGAGAGTTCACCATGGTACAATTTTTGTTCACAACAGATAATTATGAGATATATGGCTAGTGTGTTTACTAACAAATTATAAATTTTGAAAACCATTATTTGAGATATATTATTGTAAAGCAGCAGTATATGCAAAGTCAAAAAACTTTCAGCTAAAGATCAAGGATGGTGCTAAAGGAGACATAAGAGTGGAGAGGGCTTTAGTCACCTGGGACCCATCTCATGCATTCCGAGATTTTAACACTTGTCCACTGTTTGGTATCATCTTCTCATCTCGTTCTTTGTCATCCTTTCTCTATCTTTTCACATATCCAAAGCACATCATTTTAGATAAAGCAACACACACAGAAAATAATTTGTACTTAAAACAGAATAGTGTTTTCTCATAGTGAAACCTCATTGGACTATCTACTATGTCCACCGAGGGAAACTGAACCACTGATTTTATTATTGCAAATCCAGAGACTTACTGCTGTCCCACTGGAGACGTGTAGAATCGAAATCTTGATGGACAACCAGATGCTGCCACATTTAGAAGTGAAACGTGGTGGTGTTTTAAGTAAGTACATTTGAAAATTCTCCATAAATAATAAAAAATAACACTGTACACTGAAGATTAGAATCAAATCCAAAAAGAGAAAGCTTTGAAACCAAAGTAAACAAAACGTGTAAAAAAACACTTAGTAAAATAAGGGGAAATAACATAATATTCAAACAATCACCAGTCTATGACATAGCAAGGACATTCACTCTCCTAACGAGCCCCATGAGAATCATATGGCCACAAGTCTATAACTCATACAGGCTCTTCATCTTGTGTGTGTGTGCATGTATATGTACAGTATTTGGTATTTCCGAACTGTAATGTTATGTGAAAGACCCCTAGGTTCGAGACAGCCGTTTCTAATTTAGAACTGATGATCACTGAGGGTTGCATATTTGAATCCCTGTTGCACAAAACATGCTTGAACCCCCCTTCAGCCATGGGGGCATTATTATATGACAGTCAATCCCACTATTCGTTGGTAAAAGAAAAGCCCAAGAGTTGTGATGATTAACTGCCTTTCCTCTAGTCTTACACTGCTACATTAGGAATGGCTGGTGTAGATAGCCCTCCTCTAGCTTTGCATAAAATTTTAAAACAAACAAACAAACTGACCACTAGGGACACAGCTAATCAACCGCATAAGTCGCCTTCGCTATGAATAATGGAAATGATTGTCACTTTTGTAATGCTCACAGCTGAAAATGTGGAGCATGATCAAATACAGATAAAGGACTCGAACCTTGATTCTTGACAAACGCAAATAGATATAAGTACCCAAACAAAGAAATAATTTAATCTTACAAATGCATTTTTTTCCTCGAATAACTTCTATTATGATAATTATTTCAACACCTGTTGTTCTGCATATCTGACATGTTAAATAACAATAGTTACTAATGCACTCAGGACTTAAAAAACTAATTTCTATGGTAGCCTAAATTTATGTATAAAGGTACACAAAAACAAACTGATTCATTTTGCTGTTTACACTTAAAAGAAATAGGATATTTCTACAAGTCAAAGTGCTTACTTTGTATGTGGATAAAGTAGACATGGTGTTTTCCATGCAGGTAATCGCTTCAAGCCTGTCTTCACGTGAGAGAACTGTGATAAACAAATACAAACCTTCTACATGTGCTCTCTTGTCGTTAAATGTAAAGTAAACCTTATGTTCTATTTACATGTATACTACTTATGTTTCAAAATATACAATAATATTTTTAAATAACCTTATTTTTTGATAGGTGAGTTGTTAGACTTATTTAATTAAACTACAACTGTCATGGTGGTTCATACGATAATAATTTATACTAATATTAGTACTCACGGCAAAGCCTATATACAATATATCGTCTACATTTTGGAGACGTATCACTATTAGAAATCTTCCCTCTTCCCTCAGCCAAAGAAGTTTCATCTTGTGTGTTTAATATCTTAGTGGAAAAACCCCTGAGACATGATGTCAAGGTTACTAGCATGAAGATAACTGCCATTCTAAAGGAAGAAGATATACAATCAGTAAATAACGTGCAATGAATAAGCTTAGCATTTGTCATAACCATCAACAATTGGGATCAAAACTTCTATACAAATGAAATAATAACTAACAATCTAAGAACTCAGAAAACTATGTAATAATACGTCAACCATACTACACCAGCCATATCTTGTATGCACTATTGAAATAACGTATTAATATGCTTCATTCTTCTCAGATGTTTTTCCGTAAGTAACTTACAGTTACAATGTTGATAATGATGTCATAATGATTGTGTATTACTGTCAGAGCTCTCACTTTTTCTTCAATTTGTGAACACCTCAGTGAATTAATTATTCAATAAGTGGTAGGAACAGATGCGAACGTTCATGTAAATATAATGGGAATAATTTTTACTTACCAAATTAGGGGGCCAGCTTGTATACGTGCATATAAATGATTATATTAGAATACTGAAAAGAGAAAACTTGATGTTAAACACGAATTTAATCACCTTTAATTAAGTGTAAAATATCAGTATTTTTGCCATCTTTAAATGTTTACACTAATGAGAAAAGAATATCTTAGTTTTATCATTCTATTTCCTTGGACATTGTAACCTAAGAGTTAACAGTGAGTGATGTTGACTAGCTACCTTCTCTTTAATATATCACTTCAAAATTAGGGGTGGTTATAACACACAGCCAGTCTCATGCATGTCTGTGAAAAATTCAAGAAAGAAAGTTCCAGTACCTTGATGTTAGGGACCATATATGCAAGCAACATCCCCCTAATACATCCAGATTTTAGTCATGTTTCTCAACTCAAAAACAATGTGGAAACATTGAAAAGTTCTACGACCCCTCTGTAGCATCTACAAATTTACAACCAGTACTAAGTCAAACTGTTGAATATTGTCAAAAACATAAAACTAAAATAAACCAATATGGAACTATTTTCAAGATCTATCAAAACACACATATATACCCATCCAGGACTCCTCTCCACAACACTTCCATATCAGCAAAATTCTTAAGATAAACCCATGTGTATAAGTTAACATGGATAAATCACACTACTACAATTAAAGTATGGCAACGAACAAAGTATACTAGGACACCATTGAGTAAAAATACAGGAACACCACCAGAAAAATATCCTTAAAGTTAATAATAAGGTGTACAAATAACCAGTAACTGAATATGGTTGTCCAGCATGGATCAACATTACCTAATACAAAACATTACAAACAATCCAGAATTTACTGGATCAACATTAGCTACTAAAGAACATTACAAATAAACCAGAATTTATTTGATCAACATTAGCTACTACAGAACATTACAAACAATCCAGACTATACTAGATCATCATTACCTAATAAAAAACATTCCAAACAATCCAGAATTCACTAGTCACCACAACACTTAGATAAACAAAGTCATTATCCATAAATATGTAAAACGATCCACGAAAGATTTCCAAACTGATCGTTCAGATGTTATTACAAAAATCTATTCAAAAATGATTTATTAACATACATAGATTGCGATATCACACATAATAATGACATATCTCTCCATTGAATATGTACTATAATAAAAAGGCCATATGCTAGACCATGAAATTTGCAAATAAAACTGCTTGTGAAGTGTAGGGTTGTTACGCAATCAAATTAAGTGATAAGCATTAAACACTAGAACTTCACATTAGTGAATGGGAAAGTAGGGTTAGTGTAATTAAACCCTGATATAGTTATGAGTTTTGTCTTGCATTTAATTCTAAATAAATTAAACAGTTGAAAATAGATGAAGAAATCCAGATTAATAACTGACCCTCCCAGCTCGGGCAAAACTAGACCAAAACACCGATGATACTGCAATACCCTCCTCTGACGTTAGCTAATGGTCATAACGTTCAAAGATAAACTAGTTTATCTGCTATAGCAAATATGGCAGCCATTACGATGAATACGAACTTATAATCAAAACTATTGTTATTAAAATTTCACGGATAACTGAAGACACTTCTCACTAAATGCTATTTTATCAATATGGACTCAGCAGATAGCCTGATGTGACTTTGCTATATGTAAACACACACACACACATTTTATCAATAAAGATGAGTAACACTTATGTTGGCATATTTGCCATCTTAACCAAAAAACACTTCTGAATTTGCCAATACCTTCTCTGTTTCTCTTAGAAACCATTATCACATGCATAATGTGTCACTATTACATTCACCACCACGTGCATTAGCCTGTTGAAGTAAAATCCTATTGTAAGCTTTATAATTATTACTCCTCGTTTACTTTAGAAGTTAAACTACAAATAAGAAGCTGTTAATAACAAACACGGTTCCCCGCACAAAGCGAGTTATAAAAAGGATACCTAAAAGTTCAGTTTGTTCTGAAGAAGAAAGATCCACCTTTCCAAAGCATTTGGGTCAGGGTTTTATAGGTTACGCCATTAGGGTTTTGAATTTTTGTCTTTAATTTATTTTTGAACCTATTCGCTTTTCCAACATCATCCAATAAGATAAGTTATATTCCAAAATATTGGTTTCGAAAGAGTACCGACCTCAGGTTTTCTCAGTGTATAAATATATATACATTTTAAAAAATACAAAATATAAAAATATACATATTTTTATTGCAGTAATTCTATACATACTATATTCAACCAGTAAAATAATTATGTCCACATTCTGCACGCACCCAGTACCCCAGAATATTTTTCTTTAATTGTGGTCATCACATAGGCTGCTGCATGTAATATTAATTAAAGCTAGACTTACACCAGCCTAAGGTTTAATCCCTATAAAACTTAACAAAGCAGATTAAGCCTAACTTTTTGTTCTAACGTGCCTAAATTGTATGTTTACTAGCTTACATAAGTTTATTTAGGATAAATATTATTAATGTTTGCATTAATATGCTCAACAAAGAATAACATATGCAACTCTTCTGGCTTTCTATATTCTTGGTAATAGTTAACCGATCAGATTCAAATGCAGAATAACCCATCGCTGCGCTGGAAGTTCATTAATTTTATGTCATCCATTATTAGCATAATGAATTATACTGTTATTCATCCTACCCAATTCGGTCAACGCTTAAAGAAGGTCCAAAGTGTCGTCAAAATAAAATTGTTTTTGTAAATTATTTTTACCCAATGTATTTTTCTTCCTAGTAGTTTTCTTAACTTAGCTGCTACATAGCTAATTATTAATTCAGTAATATATAATAAACATCCTTTCAGTTTCACTGTATGCATGTATCAAATTATTCGTTATGCTAAGTCCTCAAAACAAATACAGGGTGGCCCGTAAGTCCCTTCCCATCCATATGTTATTATGTTATATTCAATAATACTAATGATGAGTTGAAGGCAGCTGTTACCGCGGCATTTGGAACAATAACCCCTGCTATGTTGAAGAAAATGTCTCACAGAACATGGCGCCGCATAATATTATGCAGCGAGAATGAGGGACAGCACACAGATACACTGGATGCATAAGATATATGGATGGGTAGGGACTTATGAGTGAGGGTATAATAAATGTGTTGCAGTATACAGCACAAAAATTATATCATTGTGAAATCTGTATTGAGTCTTTTGGAATGTTAAACTTCTATAAATAGTATTAACATTAGCACAAGTTATTTCATGAAAGATTACAATTTCGCTGAAACAATACGTCTCTTCACTTAATACAGCCAGCGGTGAAGCTAATTACTGTTACTCCTAGTTTTGGTCAATTTATATTTTGGGTATAACTACTATAAACTCGTGTACATAACATAAGAGGATGTAGCAGAACAAATCAAGGCTAGGTTGTGACCAACTATATTCACGAAAAGCCATCAATTGTCCTACGAGCTTTGAATACAATAATGTTAATTATTGACCCTAAGTTAGGCTTAGCTCAAATGATCAGTTACGCAAGTTACATATATGGGCAAATGTATATTTAAGAAAATAATTGATGCTACTTTAAGTGTATTATTTTTAAATTTCCCTCACCTTAATTGAAATACGGAATATAAAACAGTCAAACAGTATGTAAACTACAACCTAAGCACGTATAATTTCTCTAACTCCAATTTTCAACAACTGTATTATTATCCGTGTGCGAAAAATTAAATCTATACCACAATGGAAGATTAAGCACGTGAACTTTTTTTACATTGTAATTGGGGCCGCCAACTTAAAATTGATATTACCTATTTAGGCAAACATAACTCTGCTTGATATTGATACGAGTGAAGACATTTTTTAATTTTTTAACAATTAAAACTCATGCAATGAGTGGGTTAAGCAAAGTTTAAAAAACTGATATCCAATAATTGGACTTTTATTCGTCAGTGATTATATATTACTTGGTTACTCATGTTTTTCTTCTGCAACCTTACATAACATCGAATAAACAAATCTGTGTTTAACATGACGACCGTTATTCTTTGAATAAAACTGCCTCAACAGATATTTGCCATAACAAACTTTCGGCATGTGTCAAACTGTAACCTCAGGTTATAAGTTATTATCATAAGGCCTAGACTGTTCGTTAAATGTTAAAACATTTTCGTTACGAACATGTAAAAACAAGAAAAGCAAATTATTTTCCACGAGAAATATTCGTAAGTTGCAAATAACTGGTCAGTGCATAAGTCTTGCAAGGATTTCTTTAGTCTTGCTTTTAATTACATATTTTGATTTTTGGATACGTTTTCTTTCATTGTAATTGTTCAACATTTATGTACTGATTATTAATAATTCAGCACATAACCTTTTTAGTAATTACTTAAATTAAAGATAACGTGTGATTGCCAAATGATACTTTGAGATTTACGTTTTTCGAACCATATTACAGAAATAAAATGAGTTAAGATATAATAATTCCAGATGCTAATACGATGCTGTACTAATGTCTAAAGAGCTAATACTAAATCAAATATTATTGGAAGACGACGTGTTGTCAGCTCCGCCTCTGCAGCTCGACTGAAATGGCTGTTTCCCTCAACGGTGAACCAGTCATTGTTGTGAGTAGATCTGCAACTCTTCGTCAGTGATCAGGCTTAACATATCTATTGCACAAAAATTGTCTGCTGCCAAATATTACTTACTGTTAAGTACTGTTAGGTAAGTACTGTTCTGTTATATACATAGCTTGCTTGTTTTGTTTTTGTTACTGTCCTAAAAAGTCATAAAATAGTAGTGAATGATTTCTTCAGTAGCTGGTATTCCGGTGATAATTTTGCATAAAGCTTTATGATATAATAAAACTATTAAAAGTTGATTAAGATTGTAGTAATCGTTGTTATTTTAGTTTTTCTTCTTTTGGTACGCTGGAGTAGTTGGGTTGAGTGAATAATCTAAAGTAAAGGAATAGTACGTAGTAATAACTGACCTTTATAGTGAATTTCATGGTTTGTGCTGTGGAAAAGCATGTGTATTTTGTCAACGACATGACTGTTTATACATTCTATTTGAACAGTGGACCAAATGAATCACCATTAACCACAGAAATGTGGTGACATTTTATACAAAGCGTCACCATGGGTTCTGTCTTATAAGTTTTGTTTGTAATTAAGCACAAAATTACATAATGAGTTAACTGTGCTCTGCCCACCATGGGTATCGAAACCCGGATTCTGGCGGTTTAAGTCCGCAGACATACTACTGTGCCACATAGTAACATAAGTTAACTGATTGCACCAATAATTAGTATCCTAATTTGATCTTTCAGACCTCCAAAAGCTTAATTATGAAGGAATAAAGATTTTGATATTTTTGAACACATGTAAATAAACTCATAACTTTTTAAACCAAAACTGTTATCACGATCTTTCGATGATGAAGATAAGGACATCTTTCTCAACAAACATTTTTTTTATGTCATGTTCTTTGTTAGTTTTCCAACAATGAATTTTCCGTTTTCACAATATACAGTAAACTTTGCTGGTTCCATTTGATATCTGCCAGCTAAAAAAAAAGTTGTTGTTTTTTAAATTAATTACTTCGCGATATATATAATTTAGATTCAATCAAACTGTAGACTGTTATAAACATTTTTTTATTTTAACCCGTTGTATTTGTTTAAAGATATGGTTTCATAGGCTTACGATGTTATCAGGGCTAAGTTTTAGAACGACAATTACTTAATGTAACTAAGCTGACAAAACATAACGTGGTAATAACTGCAGTTTAATTAAATTCTCGATACGGGTAAGTCAAAGTGAGCACATTACGACTGTTTTTACAAACTACTTTACTTTACTTTTACTTTAATATCAATGTATACGAATAATACTTTAACCAAGAAGAAATATTTTACTTGAAGTCTACATCTCGTAACATTTGGGTTTATCAGGAAATGGTGTCACAACAGTGTTATTGTATAACTGTAATATGTCTGTTTTTTTTTAAATTGATCTTGACTTTTGTGGTTGTAGCATTCGGTTACACGTGCCCATGTGCAGTTCAACCAATCGTAGAACGTTTTCTACATAGTGACGTTTTAGGATATGTCGCCTGGTTGTCCCGCCTGCAATCACTGTACGCTCGAACGGAAAGAGCTATTTCTTTTATCCTGAAGTTAAGTTTTTTTAAATAAACGTATCGCTTTAAGTAACTGTGTGAGCTTTTGACTGTGTTTTATTATTTATTTGTATGTTATTTCTTTCTTAATATTTAGCATGTTAAAATTATTTTTATTTTAAATTTTGACCTCAGTATAAGAATTAAACACCAAGAATTCGAAACTTTAAAATAATAATAGTTATCGAATATGTACATTTTTATAACTATTTTTTTCCGAAGGAATTATATAAACCAATGGTTCTTAAAAGGATTTTAGACAACACCCACCCTTCGTCTCGTGTGGTATATGACGTCCCCATCCAACACACAAACGTACCGGTTAAAATATATATATATATACCACTATCGTTAAATATCAAAAACTGTAATCCTGCACGTCATTTATATAGTGATGTACTATTTTTTCAATGAATCTCCCCAGCCCTCACTGCCATATCAACTGCAATTTATTGGACAGCATAGAAGTTTGCATATTAAATTTGAAAATAAGCTTTTTTCCCCTTTAATAGAATTAATTTTGTGTAAGAGATTAATTAAATCATTTTATTTTCTTTCCTACCTTATGGATTTAATTTTATTTCAGTTTGAGAATATCTTCTTTCCTTCATGCTTTCTAGCTTTAGTTTTTTGTACGATTGTTCTTTTGTAGGTGGGTTATTGTAATTTATTTGTCGAAAATAATTCAAAGTCTAGTCCATATAAAAAATGACATGTCAGTTTGCTTCCTCCTTGGCGTTTCAACAAGTTTATCTTCACTTTTACAATGTTGTAAAAATGACGTCACAAATGACGCTAACTGCACTACACTAATGCAAAAATAAACTACTTTTACTTTTCAACTGAAAACAAACTCTGACTGATTCACTCTACTGTTTTCCTAACTATGTCATTAACTGAATTTTATATGCTTGATGACACCAATTTATAATCCCCCTTCTAACGTAACTAGAATACCTGACATCAAATCTTTAGGACTCTCTATGCCTAACATTATCATTATGATTTACAACTCCCTCTGCTTATATCTATACTGCAATATTAAAAATATAACTAACAAAAATTTGTAAGAATGCAAAACTTAGAACCCGCCAAGGTCTATTAATGTGAAGTTTTTTTTTACTAAAAGTTAATTTTTGAACGTGTTTTTTTTCCCCTTACAATAAAGTTTATTTACAACCACGTGCACGAAATGTAAGAAACGTCCATAATATATTTAATCATTTATTATTAAACGCGTTTGAAGACCGATAATAGCAGCCATTGTCACTGTTTGTACACTTCGAGAAGCATGGAATCCATGGGCGCCCACAGAAATATTTTCAAGGAGAGTCAAAACATGTATGTAGGGAGGAAAATATTTTACAGTGTAAATCAACAGACAAGAAGAATATGTGTTATATGTACTTAAATGTAAATATAAATTTTCATTTCTAATAAAAATTACTAAAAATACTTAAACTACAATGTTAGATTTACATCATAATACGTGCAAATGTCCCCTCTTGTTAGTTCTTCATGAAGCCTATGATGGAATCCATCTTTGTTATTGGCTGGTGTTGCTATTCCTGTCTGTTATCATCTTTTTTTTTATTATTTTTCCTCATTTTTGTGTGACTGGGCCAGCATGGCCATGTAGTTAGGGTGCTCGACTCGTAATCTTAAGATCGCGACTTCGAATCCATGTCAAACCAAACATACTCGTCCTTTCAGCCGCGATAGGGGTTGTAGTGTGATGGTCATTGGTAAAGGAGTAGCCCAAGGGTTGACAGTGGGTGGTGATGACTAAGATGCCTTCTGTCTAGTCTTAAACACTGCTAGATTAGGAACAAATAGCGCTGGTAGCTCTCGTGTAGCTTTGCGCGAAATTAAAAAACAAAATTATTGTGAACATAACCATTTTTTGCCTATCTCGATGTAGTTAGAAAGATCAAACAGGATTGTAAAGGTATTTAAGTCAATAATATCGAATAACAACTTTACATTAGAAAAATATACATCTGAATCAGTGTTAGGAAGAAAGACATTTTCCATGTTTCACAAAAGACGAAGAGAATAATTGGTTTTAAGTTGTAAATTGGATGACTTTGAATTTATTTATTAAGCCTTTTCGTAGTAAAGTGGTACTGAACTATTTTGTGGAGTTCTTATGCACAGGCGATAGTGAACAAAACGGTGAAACTGGCCAATGAAAAATGTCAAACATAAATTCCTTCATATATTGGTGAGGTTTAGTAAAGATGCTGTCCATTGTGATACGATATGAAACAGCAAGTGTAACATTGTAATTTAGGCTAAATTATATGTACAATTCGTATATTGCATGTACCATTTATATATTATATACTTCGTGATACTTAATTCTCTGTTACTCAGGGAAACTTCCTATAAATGGACCTGTCACTTTATAAACCCCAGTACTATTTGTAAATCAGTTGATAAACATTCTTTTTGGTTTATTAAATTTACATCACAAGTTATAATCTCTCATCATTTTACTAAATTTAAATGTAGATTTATGAAAGGTGTACAACAATTAACAAATTTACTCTTTGTTGTGTTTAACAACGTTTATTTTTTCCAGGTACATTTTAATTTATAAATCTAAATGAGTGAGTGGCATGGGATAAGAAGTGATGGTGAACATGTAATATGCTGGTGTGTCACACTATATTGTAAATTTATCTTTTTCTTACTCTAGAAAATGTTATAAAAGTAACATTTTATTCCATTCGAGCACCTAATAAATGATCTAGGTAATCCATAACTTTCCATGTATCTTTAATGATACTATTTAATCCCATATTATACATTTTAAATAAGTGTATGATGGGACTGAATTTGGTGGTTCATAGTTCGCTCTCCAATGAGGCAAAAATGCGATCCGCACATTGGGTCCATGAGTGTTATGTATTAGTGGAGATCAAATCTCGCTATTCAATCAAAACAGAGTTTGGTTTGAGTCGGAATTTCGCGCAAAGCTACACCAGAGCTATCTGGGCTAGCCATCTCTAATTTAGCAGTGAAAGACTAGAGGGAAGGCAGCTGGTCATCACCACCCACCGTCAACTCTTGAGGTACTCTTTCACCAACGAATAGTGGGATTGACCGTCAACTCTTGAGGTACTCTTTCACCAACGAATAGTGGGATTGACTGTAACATTAGAACGGCCTCATCGCTGAAAGGGCGAGCATGTTTGGTGTGACGGGGATTCGAATCCGTGACCCTCGGATTACGAGTCGAGGGTCGTAACCACCAGGCTATGCCGAGCCTACAGTCAAAACAGAGTAGCTCAAGAGTTAGAGGGGTGTACTCTTGACTAGCTAGCTACCTCTCCTCTAATCTATCAGTTCAAAATTAAGGATGAATATATGCAGCTAGTCCTTTGGGCAGTGTTGTATGCTGTTTGTAATATCTTAATTTTGGTTTGTGTTCGCCATAGAGGGCTTTAAAGTCATGTTATGAACATGCAGCTCAGAAAATAGAATTTTTTAGAACAATATGAAAACACCATTAGACTGGAGTAATAATATTTGTTGATTAATTAGTAAGTATATGTTCGTTACTGTAAATTTTGAGTTTCTGTTTTATTGAAGTATAGAACACAATATTGTAAATTATTTTCATTCTACAATAGTCGAACCTTACAGAGATGACCAACCTACAATCTGTAGTGTATCAACAATAGATTCCGCGGGCGAGAGAATATATCTACCTATACAACTCTTTCTTGGAGATAGTGGAACTTTCGGTCGGAACGAGGGACTTATTCCGGGAAGTCCGTAACTGGTAGCATTTCTGCAAGTTTTACTCTGTTGCGTTTTCCTTTGACAATAATGGGTGTGTGCGTGCGCAGTCGTGTAACCATAAAATATGCCCCCCTTCCACATATAAAGTAATTGCTTCTCTACATTTATTTCGGTATAATTTTAATTACGATTGTGACAGACTGATATAACTAACAAAGCACCACCCATTAGTTTTATCAAATTCAATTATCGGCAGTTCTCAATTGATTGTCATCGACTTGTCCTCCCCCCCCCCTCCAATTGGGAGAACATAGTGCGATAAATAGATCTGTCACCAGCAGTATACTTCATCATTCCTAGCAATTATTGTATACCTGTTTTCTCCTCCTGGTTGGGGGTTGTGCAGTAGGCTAACAATCTGCTCACTTAAAAAACCAGCCTGTTAATGAATCCGCAAGCGATTGCGGCCCTATGTTCCTTCATGGAATCGAGTGGTAAAAATAATAAATAATAATTGTATACCTGTATCGAAATTTTTTTTAAATCGATACGAAGTGACAATGAAGTCATTGCCTGAGTAACTAAATTACAAAATACGTAATAAAAAATAAAGTTAAACACTGGATAAATTAGAATAAGCTAATTAACGAATGGGAAAACAACTTACATACAATGATCGTTCAACGGGTTTACAGTGGAAAAACAAACAAACAAACAACTGTTTATGGAAAAGTTAGAAACATGGTTATTAATGTTCATAAAATGTTTCTGAAACAATATAGTAACATGAAGATTATAACAAAATGTTTAAGGTAATGTCCCGTATTGTATCGTTAAGTTTATTAAATGTAAGAAATTATAATATATGAACATCCACGATATTCATTGTATGCTTTACATTTACTAATATGGAAAATATTTACTAAATAATAATGTTTGTTTTAAGAGAAACTAATTCGTGCCTACCTTCCCTAAAACCCTGGAGTTGGCACTGCGTTCATGTAATATCAGGAGTTCTGAAAAGGATCGTTCACAAACGTAAGTGCAGCCCCTGAGAATATGGGAAACGTCCCTCCAAATTTGTGGCTACCTCTGCAACCCTTGTCACCCATGTTTTCTTTTGAAAAAGGACGTAATTTAATTGGCATCTGGTCTGAGAAGGACATGACGTTTAGTCGTGAGGCTATTGATTAACAAGAGCTTTCTTGTCTGATGATGTCAGATTTTTAAAATAATACTTTACAAAATCACTAATTGCTCTAATACACGTGTTTTTTCCCCTGTTAGGCCTGTAGGTTAGGTCTGTTTTTCAACGATAGAAGTCCTCTCTGTTGACTTATGAAACGTCCTAACTATGTGAGTTTATACTCAAGTGTTTTACTTCACAAACAAATTCTCATTCTAGTGGTAAAACCTACTAACAGTAAGCGTTAATAAAAGTCAAGTGTTATTCATCTGATTTAAATCTAGCTTACCATTATTTTGTATTAAAATTTTTTTTTAAAGCCATGGCCGAGAGAAATGCGGTTTGAATGAGATCGTTTAGTACTTAAAAAAGAATCTCGTTTTGATTTTTTTCTGAGAGGATCCATTCCCATGAACATTAGACAAAAATACCATGGTTAATGCTTCATTTATCAGTGCCTTTTCTTCACCTAAATAGTGCCAGGTGTGTTCTAGTGGCTTAAACCATGAGTGTGTTATAACAGTAACTGTCAGATCCCACTATTCAAATCGAGTAGCCCGCGAAATACTAACGTGTGCTAGCAACTCCGAATTAAGGTATGGGCTTAGCGGGCTGAAGCCCAGGGTATCACACTAATTAGGAGGCCTCAAGTTATGACAGCAAATGTATTGCACGTAGAGGTTCTGTCTCGAGGGAGCCTCTGTAAGTTGAAAAGCCTAGGGTAAATAAAACTCTTAATCTGGCCTTGTGTGCTAGCATCTGTTAAACAGCCACTTTCACTTTAGCCCATCATTTCAATATTAGGGAAGGCTTGTACAGGTAGCTCTCGTGTTTCTTTGCTCAAACATCTGAAACAAACAAGAAATTCACCTAAATTAAATTAATGTATATAGGAACTTCTCACAGGGTCCCTTTCACCTATCATCCTTTCCATAAACTTTTTACATCCTCTCAATCAATCATAGTCCTGTTCGCGTTACTTACCTTCTCTGATAGTCTCAAGGAATGTTGATATAAATCTTATTTTCGTGTGGACAAGTAAATGGAAAAAGACTGGTCAAACGTTTTTCAGTAAGACATAGGACAAACAAATACAATTCAGTCACGTGGATACTGACTGATGGACAACACTTCTTTCAAGTAGGTTAGATACCTGAAACAGGAAGAAAAGAAATAAGACTTACGTCAACTCTTCTAGAGTGCATTTCTCACCACATCGCATAAGTAGCAACATGGAGGACATCTACACGACAAATACCACCAGGGAATATATTAACTAAATCTACAGGATGAAGGGCAATAACAATAAAGTAGTACTAAATCTACAGGATAAGGACAATATCTAATCCTAATAGTGAATAGTACTAAATCTACAGGATTAAGGGCAAGTTCTAATCCTAATAATGAAGTAGTACTAAATCTACAGGATAAGGACAATATCTAATCCTAATAATGAATAATACTAAATCTACAGGATTAAGGGCAAGTTCTAATCCTAATAATGAAGTAGTACTAAATTTACAAGATTAATTGCAAGTTCTAATCCTGATAAAGAAGTAGTACTAAATGTACAGGATTAAGAGAAAATTCTAATTCTAATAATGAAATAGTATTAAATCTACAGGATTAAGGAGAAGACCTAACCCTAATAATGAAGTAGTACTAAATTTACAAGATTAATTGCAAGTTCTAATCCTGATAAAGAAGTAGTACTAAATGTACAGGATTAAGAGAAAATTCTAATTCTAATAATGAAATAGTATTAAATCTACAGGATTAAGGAGAAGACGTAACCCTAATAATGAAGTAGTACTAAATTTACAAGATTAATTGCAAGTTCTAATCCTGAAAAAGAAGTAGAACTAAATGTACAGGATTAAGAGAAAATTCTAATTCTAATAATGAAATAGTATTAAATCTACAGGATTAAGGAGAAGACCTAACCCTAATAATGAAGTAGTACTAAATCTACAGGATTAAGGACAAGACCTAACCCTAATAATGAAGTAGTACTAAATCTACAGGATTAAGAACAAGACCTAACCCTAATAATGAAGTAGTATTAAAGCTACAGGAGTAAAGACAAGACCTAACCCTAATAATGAAGTAGTATTAAATCTACAAGAGTAAGGACAAACTATAATCATAATAACGAATTAGTATTAAATCTACAGGATATCGATGTTCTATCTTAACAGAAGAGAACGTTCCAAGACAGATAAACGACCTTGACCACTATACCTATTAAAATCTTTTGTAACATCATTTTGGTCAGCTGTCTACACAAACGTTAAATTTCGTTTCCAAGTGAATGAAGCAGATGTCTGTACACGTATAAACTGAATATTGGGGTTTTGACTTTAATATAAACAGCGTTGTTTAAACAGAAGGTTAGATTAATAAATTGCGAATGCGTTAGAATCAAAACTCTACCGAGAAGTTCGCTGTGAACACGAATGAATTCATCCACTGTGTTGTCACGTGATCAACTAACGCTTGTGTCAACGTTCTGAGTATGATCCTTTAGTTGTAACAGTTATGGGGCCGTTTGTTCTTCTTCCTGTCTGACCCGTCTCACTAGGGTCTTTCACTTTTTGACGACATTTTTGTGTGAGAAGATAGTAAATCCCAGATTGAGGTACGTAATTCAAGTTTCTCTATGAAAGTGTGATGAATTTTACATTCCGGGTGCTCACTATCGTACCACTCCAGTATTATTAGTACGACTTTACGTTAGTTCTAATATCAGTGGTGTTATAATGGTTTTGTTTTGGCTCTAATAATAATACTGATACTATCAGTATCATTTTATATTAGCTGTACGAGTAATACTGGTTGTATTTAGAGTTGATACAGTATATTTTCCTTTGCTTTCTAGCCCGGCATGGTCAGATGGTCCAGGCACACGACTCGTAATTTGCGGGTTCGAATCCTCGTTACACCAAACATGCTCGCCCTTTCAGCCGTGGGAACGTTATAAAGTGACGGTCAATCCCACTATTCGTTGGTGAAAGAGTAGCCCAAGAGTTGGCGGTGGGTGGTGATGACTAGCTGCCTTCCCTCTAGTTTTACACTGCAAAATTAGAGACGGATAGCCCTGATGTAGCTTTGCGCGAAATTCCGTCACAAACCAAACCTTTGTTTCTTTCTTTCATGGGTCTTTATAACTTATATAGCAACAATACTATATAGCAACATTACATTTCTTATTCAGCTGTAATAACAATACTAATAGTGTTATAGTTTTAGTATTATGGTAACAATATTTAGATTATACTTTTACTTTATTAACAATATATCATCCATACTGTATCCGCTACATTCAGTACTGACGAGGTCTTTCGCTAGTACTAGGGTTCTACAGACTGGCTGGAGTACGACGGATGTAGAAGTGGCTGAGACAATATTTATATTGTCACATTTCTTGACAATAAGTGTGACGACGCGAAGTTTGAGAAAAGTACTTTTTAAACCATTTTGTTTATGTAACAAAACGTCAGAGTGAAGGTAAAGATTTCTATATTATTTATTTAAACTTCATATGTTATTAATTATTATTTTTATGAATTAACAATGATGACCTGTTTTTATCTTAATATTGCGAGAGTAAATTATTTCTCACGTAATTTGTCTTTTTTTTTCTCTCTTTCTCTTTTTTTAAAGGTATTACGTAGTAAGTGATAGTCAAACGAAGAATGTTTCCAAGTTCAAGTTATAATTTTTAAGGTTGTAGATTATTATATATTGTATGTGATAAACAGATCCCATGCTTCTATCTACAAATGATAATAGAAAATGAAATATTTTAGCTAAAATGGTCTGGAGAGATAAATTATTTTTTAAGAAATAACGGTGTAACGCTTAACTGAGAACTAGTTTGTTTGTTTTTTGAATTTCGTACAAAGCTACTCGAGGGCTATCTGTGCTAGCCGTCCCTAATTTAGCAGTGTAAGACTAGAGGGAAGGCAGCTAGTCATCACCACCCACCTCCAACTCTTGGGCTAACGAATAGCCAACGAATAGGGGGATTGACCGTCACATTATAACGCCCCCACAGCTGAAAGGGCGAGCATGTTTGGCGCGACGGGGATGTGAACCCGCGACCCTCAGATTACGAGTCGCACGCCTTAACGCGCTTGGCCATGCCGGGCAGACTGAGAACTAATGAGTTAAAGAAAATTCACTTATTGCCTATAGACGTCCCCCAGTGGCTCAGCGGTATGTTTGCGGACTTACAATGCTGAAAACCGGGTTTCGATACCCGTGGTGGGCCGAGCACAGATAGCCCATTGTGTAGCTTTGTCCTTAATTCAAAACAACAACAGCCTACAGACAGTAGAGACACCTGGTTGGTAACTCGTGAGTTAATTTAAAGAAAGTTCACTTATTGTCAACAGACAGCAGAGACATCTGGTAGAGAATTGATAGGTTAAATTAAACCGGTCGTTATTGCTTCCAGATAACAGCGACACATAGTTGAAAGCTGGCGTAATTATAGGTAAGCAAACAACGATTTATAAGCATATGGAAAAGTTTTATTAATGATAGAATATAGTACATGTTTCGACAGAACATTGATTTGTCTTTTTCAGATATGACCAATATGCTGTTGAAACACGTGCTATGTTACATCATCAACAAAACTCTTACAAATCATTGATTGCTTACATATTATTATATTAGCATAATATACTTCCTTACTCATGTTTAAGAAGTGATGTATATTGTCTATAAACAGCAGCGACACCAAGATGGGAGTCCTGAGAACAGAAAGCGCTATATTTCAAGTGTTGAAATTATGTCTTTTGAGAACTTCGTGTGTTTCAGTGCATGAACCCAAGGTCGAATTTTAATCACACTGTAGGTTAAAATCACTTATAGAATCACATATGTCGAGTGTTCCAAAATAGGTTTGTTGTGTTTAATTAATAAAGTAGTCGGCTAATAGGCTTTTCATAAATGTATGGTTCATTGCTGAAGTTTTTAGCTATATGCACCTGTTCGTTAAACTTTGATTATAAAGTTCTTGTAACCTCCTTAATTTCTGCTCAGCAAAACATTTCATGCATTTGAAGTTTTGACCTATTTTATAATCCATTAGCACTAGAGTCTAACGTAGAACAAAATCAAAACAAACCAACGAAAAACGTGACAGGGATTTAGTTTTTAAAGGCGATAATCTTTCCTAAACTGGACTGTTCAGAAATATTGATACTACCCTTCGTCCTGTTGGTGATAAAAATTTTTGCTGAATGCGTGAGTTTGATAAAATTTTAAGGTTTGATCGTGTGTTCCACAGTGGTGTATATGAAGGCTTGAGAAATGCCTGGAAGGTCAGGAGGCTGAGAAAGAAGATTAAGGCCGATGGTGACGTTGAAGAGAAGAGAAGTGAAAATAACATTCGACAAAGCATATAATAAACACCTTATGAAGAATGTCACATAATGGCTGGGATCTCTAGATTCAAAGCCAAGGCTAGAATCGTTGGATCCAAATATCGTATAATTTGTTGTGGGGGGGGAGTGAGAGATTACCGAGAAAACTCGGTTTTGTACGACAGGCGAAGCTATTGTTTTACAGTACTTGAATAATGACGTAGGAACGCGGACCTGTAAGAAAACGGTTCGTTTAATGAACTTTCACCATAATGATCTCTTTAGTTATTTCGAACTGATTTTTTGTGAGATATTTCCTTAATTTTTAGTGTCTTATTACATCATTTAAATACAAACACAGAAATATGCTTTCTTTAACCAAGTATAACGGCTTTATACTTTATGCAGTTGAGATGAATTTTATCGACATTTACCTTATAAGATACTTTGTATAGAATTACGGGCGATCGTGTGAAGAATCTTAATCAGGTTACTTAACGAGGTATTTTTATGACACATATGGTTACAGCTGAACTTTTATTAAACCAAACCGCAAAAGGCCTGGAATGGTATGGCGGTTAGGGCAGTCAACTCACAATCTGTGGGTTACAAAATTCGAATCCCCCTGGAATGGTATGGTGGTTAGGGCAGTCAACTCACAATCTGTGGGTTACAAGATTCGAATCCCCCTGGAATGGTATAGTGGTTAGGGCAGTCGACTCACAATCTGTGGGTTACAAGATTCTAATCCCATCACCAAAAATGTTTGCCCTTTCAGCCGTAGAAGTGTGAAAAGGACGGTAAAGTGTAGTCTAAGAGATGGTGATTAGCTTGTCTTTCATTCAGTCTGACACTTCTAAATGATGGAAGTGAGGTGATTAGCTTGTCTTTGTCACTTATAAATCATGGAAGTGGTGTGATTAGCTTGTCTTTCATTCAGTCTGTCACTTCTAAATGATGGAAGTGAGGTGATTAGCTTGTCTTTCATTCAGTCTGTCACTTCTAAATGATGGAAGTGAGGTGATTAGCTTGTCTTTCATTCAGTCTGTCACTTTTATATGATGGAAGTGAGGTGATTAGCTTGTCTTTCCTTTAGTCTGTCACTTTTATATGATGGAGGTTATGTGATTGGCTTGTCTTTTATTCAATCTGTCACTTCTAAATGATGAAGGTGAGGTGATTAGCTTGTCTTTCTTTTAGTCTGTCACTTCTATATGATGGAGGTGATGTGATTAGCATGTCTTTCATTCAGTCTATCACTTCTAAATGATGGAAGTGATGTGAGTAGCTTATCTTTTCTTTAGTCTGTCACTTCTAAATGATGGAGGTGATCTGCTTAGCTTGTCTTGTCTTTAATCTATCTCTTCTATATAACGGAGAAGTTGACAAACAGGCAAACTCTTATTTTTGATTTTGTATTATTTTTTCTATCTTTTTCAGGTATGGTGTAAAAATATACCTGCTAGCGGTTTTAAATGGAACTATTGAAAATGTGTCGATGAAGGAGTGCAGAGTATAGTTGACCCAGGTTTTGTTACAGCGGACCAGTGTGTAGTTATCTACAATATCTTTGAATCCTGAACATGGATTCTGTCTTTAACCTATTGAGACATTTCAAGGATCTAAGAAACGGTTATTTTCTAAGGATACAGATTTTAATGTTAATAATTCTCGAGGCTGTGTGTGTGATGTGTGTAAAAGGTGACAATGACCCCCTGATACTGCAGGAAAGCAATGATATTCAAGTGAAGAAGTTCTGTGGGGTGCCTGACACTCTAGCGACAGTTGGAAAATTATTTAACTATTCTATTCCTGAAGATGCATTCATTGGAAAAGTGGAAAGTTATGAGGTAAGGAATTATTTTCAAGTTTTCTTCTTCTGTTTCGAATAGTGAGGAGCTTGTGTTCATGGTGAGTTTTTAGTGAGGAGCTTGTGTTCATGATGAGTTTTTAGTGAGGAGCTTGTATTCATTGTGAGATTTTAGTGAGGAGCTTGTGTTCATGGTGAGTTTTTAGTGAGGAGCTTGTGTTCATTGTGAGTTTTTAGTGAGGAGCTTGTATTCATTGTGAGATTTTAGTGAGGAGCTTGTATTCATGGTGAGTTTTCAGTGAGGAGCTTGTATTCATTGTGAGATTTTAGTGAGGAGCTTGTATTCATGGTGAGATTTTAGTGAGGAGCTTGTATTCATTGTGAGATTTTAGTGTGAAGTTTTGTTTAGTTTATATCCTTGTTTAGCTTGCTGTAATAAATTCAAATGCTACTGTTATCTTCAGAAGTCACAAAAATACCATGAAACTGCGACTTTGTTGTCTTGAAATAATAAATTAATTCAGAAACTAAAGTGCCATATCAATATCAAAATTCTTTAAGAAATATGAACGGCGAATCTGGTGAAGCCTTAGAAACCAATAGGCCTATTATTTGTGATTGTTAAAATCCTGATTTCTTCCAAGAATGAAAACAACCTTTTCTTTAACCATTAACTACGCTGCGTTAAAGTTATGAACGTGATCACGTGATTCAGTTTTAAACGAAGTCCCCCAATGGCTAAAGTCTAAAGTCTTACAACGCTAAAATCCGGGTTTTGATATTCGTACTGGGTACAATATATGATAGCTCATTATGTAAATGCTTTGTGTTTAACAATAAACTCTAAATAATAATAAATTATTAAACTGATCAACTGTTCTTTATATATGACCCAACCCTTCTTTTACCTTGTCATAGCTACCCCTGATTTACTTTTTTTAGTAACTTGTGACCCCTAACATGTGTTCTTGTTTTGGTTTATGAGGATAAAAAGCATATCTCAGAATTAGAAGAACTTGTTCTATAACGTAGCCTTACATTCTGCGTGGAAGTAACCAAGGAGAGACATTAGTTTTCATATTTATGAGGGTTACCAGAGTCAGTACCATAAATAGAAAGCGTAGGCATGACTAGATAAGTAAACAGACAATGATTAGTCTTCCGTGTACGATCGATCCAAATGTCAATAAGGCATGTCTGGAATGTATCTAACAGGAAATTTCCGGTGGCATGTATGGAATGTATGTATCAGGAACCTTCTGGAGGCATGTATGGAATGAATGTTAAATGAATATCTTCTGGAAGCATGTCTAGGATGTATATAATGGGAATCCTCTGAGGAAGACTGCCTTTCAAACAAATTCAAAAACCGACCTGAAGGGATCTGTTCGTTTTCATCAAACAAGGCATCATGAGAAACAGCGTTTTTTGAGAAAAAAAATCGAGGTGGACATTTTTAAACACATTATTCAATATAAGAATGAATTGAAATGTACAATGCTGCTTTGGATCTGTTTACTGTTGTATTTAGTAGTGGGTTGATTCTGTTTAATGTATTGTAGGTAATGGGTTGTATCTGTGTAATCGCACGTGCTCATAAAGTATCTTAATCTATATTTTTTTAAAGTTGTATAGAATCACCTGGTGGGTATGACATTCTACCGGTCGCAGGTTCGAATCCTGTTATCAAACATGTTCGCTCTTTCAGCGGTTGAGGCGATATAATGTTTCGACCAATCTCACTGTTCGTTGGTAAAGAGTAGCCCAAGAGGTGACGGTGTGTGCTGTTGACTAGCTACCTCACTTCTAACCTATCACTTATAAATTAAGGACAGCTGATGTAGATAGCCCTCGAATAGCTTTGTGCAAAATTCAACAAACAAACAAGGATTACCTGTGGATCCAAAATCCTAATCCATCACAAACTGTTTAATCAAACAACAGAGAAATGGCTCGTAGGTTCCTGTAGTATATTGTACGATAATAACACATTTAAATACAATATCATACAGCACGTGTGGTTTACCAATCTAATCTGAATGGTCTGCAATATCTAAACCAACGCACATCTAGTACTCATCTCCCAGAAATAGTCACTTTGTAAGCGGGGCTAAGAATTAATGATCTAAAAGTTTTTAAATAATATTTATACGATAATTCGTATGTAAATTGCAATGTAAGTGTACAAAGCGATTCGAACTTAAATTAATGACGAATAATTCACGAGTTTTGTTTTTTTGGGTTTTTTTGCGAGTAAGTAAAACAACGAAAGAGCCACATGATTCAAAGAGGAAGAGCAATTTTGATTTTATTAACATCTGTTGGACGTTATTATTTGTTTTCGTGGAGAATATAGCTATAATAGAGAGAAGCTGCCAGGCCTTGTATCTTATGTTCATCATGTCACAATCTTCATTATACTATTCTATGTTATCGTTCAAGACTTCTGAGAAACATCGCGGGATGAGTTAGCGGATGTTGGCCTTTCTCAACAGATCCATCATAGTGAATATTTTGGCCGGGCATGGCCGGGTGGTTTTGGCGCTTAACTTTTAATCTGAGGATCGCGGATTCGAATCTCTGTCGCACCAAACATTCTCGCCCTTTCAGTCTTGGAGCGTTATAATGTGACGATTAATCTTACTATTAGTTGGTAAAAGAGTAGCCAAAGAGTTGGCGGTGGATGGTGATGACTAGCTGTCTTCCCTCTAGTCTTACACTGCTAAATTAGGGACAGCTAACGCAGATAGCCCTCGTTTAGCTTTGCGCGAAATTCAAAAACAAACAAACAATGAATGTTTATATAGTTCTACGTTAGGCTTATTAGAATCATAGTGTTTGCTGTGTGTTGGATTTGATTTTATTCTATTTTATCAAGCCCGTTATTTCTGCAGTTCACACTATACACTTCTTGTTTAACTTCTACTGGCTCAGCTGTAAGTCTAAAGACTTAAAACGTTAAAACTCGAGTTTTGATAACCCGTGATAAGCACAGCACAGAGAGTCTATTGTGTAGCTTTGTGCTTTACAAAAAAACAAAAACGGAAACTTTATGTTTTCTCTCTTTTTTGTTTATTTTGTGTTACCGGTTTTGCTAGTCTCGAAAGAGATGTTTCATAAGAATATCCATCATATAAGTTTTACGTTATTGTAGTAACGGTGACGTCCAACTTTTAACTTGATATAAAAATTTGCATTTGAACACGAACTGTATGTTTAAAGAATCATTACGTATCTCCAATACCACACCTAATATTTGAATTGTAATCAAAGAATGAAGTCTTCCTTTCCGAAACCATTTGGGCTTTTGAGTTTTTTTTGTTTTATGATTTAACTGCTAGTTGATTTGCTTCTTTAGAGTTGAAGTTCACCATATGAACTTTGTACATCGAATTTTCAATGAAAACTTCTTACGCACGAAAACTTGGTGATTGATGCAGACCTGACAGTTGAAAAAACGGTATATCTTGTTTTTAAATAACGCAACTTCTGCGGACACGTCAAAAAATAAAAATAAACAAAATGAGTTTGTTTTTCGTTTCTTTTAAAGGTTGTACTTTCAGATATCAGTTAGAAAAAAAAACTTAATGAGTCAAACTTGCACGGAGATAGTGAAAGTTAAAAATAAATATGTAAATTGCAAGTGAAAGTTCAGCAGTGCTTTGAAGCTTCTGTTTAACCCCTAGTGAGGCTTTGGTTTTGGCTTTATCTTTTACTTTGACTATTTTGTAAGATGAGATAACGTGGTATTTACCGAGTTAATACATGCCGATTTATCTGTCGTTAAACATGTTGTTGTGTGTTTCATTGTTTGAAAATTAAGTCGAAATAGGCGTCCTCACACGTTGGGCAACTGAATTATTAAATTACACGTGACTATTGAGAATTCAGTTATTTTTGTGTTCAAAGTTCGAATGCATTTTTCTGAACGATCACGTTAGTATGTTGGACTACACTGTTACGTATAATAATAAAGATGGTAGGAAAACAACTTTAAGCTGTGTTTTTATATAAAACAATAAAGATTGTTGTAAAAAGCCATGATATAATTGTTTAAACAACTGGCGCCTTCTGCTTTACGATAATGATATGTTGATGTTAAAATATAGAATAACGAAAAGTCGTGTACTATATGTATAATATAAACTTTTAGAACTATCAAATAGAAACTGTTATGAGTGTAGTCAAAGCCCCACAAATAGAAACTAGTAATTTAACTATTTTAGGTACTGGAAGCTGATGAATTGACTCTTCCAAGATGGTTACATTTCAACCAAAAAAAACGCACATTTCTTGGAGTTCCTACATCCAGTGATATAGGCCTATACTACATCAGTGTCAAGGCTTTTGGACCATCTAGTGTGTATGGTAATTGTGATATTGTTTTGTAAATTCATTGTTCTTATATAAATAACAAATGACCAGTGACCTTTCTCTTTCATTGTAGAAGTTTTGAGATTGTTCGTACCAAACATTGCCTGTTGTGTAACACTCAGTATGTAACTTGGTAAGTAAGATTCTGTTAAAATCTACGCACGAACTTCAGCTAATGATTGAAGTATATTCAGAAATCTAAAGGAATGAAAAAGTCCGAGTTAAAATAAGCTAAAATAACCACTTTCTCTCATACCACATCTTCACAAGACACCTCATTAGAAGAACACACTAAAAAAAATTAATTTCACACATACATACAAACAAAATATGTATAAGTTATATCAGGGGATTCTCAAACTGGGTTCTTAAACCCCTTGGAGACTGTGGAAGAGTTCAGGAGGCCCATAGCAAGTTCATAAATACACAATACTTACAGTACTCAGTATTAATAGCTCTATTTGGTGGGAGGTATCGGAAAGAATGCAGAATGTTCTGGCATGGGAGGAGTGGGCTACTTAAAGTACTTGAAGACCCTTGGAAATTATCATTAGACAATTATAATTAGTGAGCATTGCACAAAATTTAACTTTTTAAATATTCAGTCATTTTTCAAAGTTTGATAATGAAATTAGCAAAAACACAGCGAACTAAATGTTTAATCTTAATAAAGTGAGAAACTGTAAAGGGTTTTGGTTTATGTTAATAAAGGAAAACATAAAAATATTTTAACATGTCGATTAACATCATTCACTTAGCTTTATGTTATAATCATTACCTGAATTTTTACTAATTACTTTTTTAAACATTTTTATTTACCTGTTTAATGGGCATAAAAACATGGGCCTTAGTGGCTCAGCAGTATGTCTGTGGGCTTACAACGCCAAAAACTGGGTTTCGATGCCCATGGTGGAGAGATAATCCATTGTGTAGCTTTGTGTTTAATTCAAAACAACAACAACAACAAAATTTACTTCTTTAAATCGATTTTTTACCTCCAGGTTATTTCCTCTATACGTACAAGATTTTCATTACTTCACATTTTTAACTCCGTGTTATTTCCATATAAGTATGAAACCTATAAGCAAACCAAGTAAGTTCTAGTATTGAATACCAGAGGAATTTCAGCCCAAAAAAACCCATAGGATTTCTTCCTTACATTAAACGTCTATTTTAGATGACTTTTAAGATTACCAAGTTTATAAAATCAATTCTTATTTCAGGGAAGATCTCCTGTAGGAAGGATGTATTCTCCATTAAAGTGGTACCAGAGCTGCTCCCTTTTCTTCAGGATGAACCCAAGTCTTGTTTCAGGGTAGAATTTTTAAAGTGTCCCACCAGAGAGTCAGTCCTTGTTGCAAGAGTGTTTGTTGACTGTTCCTTTGATGACCTTAATTCTACACAACGAGTCAGTATTATTTCCAAAATGGCTTCTTTTGGAGGAGTGTCCACAGATTTGATAAAAGTATGCCCTCTTACAAAAGAATGGAATATCTCTGATGAATCAGCCATGGCTGCTGGTCCAGGAACTGTGAAGAAAAGAGGAAAGTTTGGGGTGATCTTCCAGTATCAAGTGGGTTGTTCAGATCACATCAGTATTTCTGACAGTGATGAGATTTCAGAATTAGAGCGGGGCAATTGGAAATGGGTTATTAGGGAAATCCCCAGGCTTTGCAGTTATTGGCTGGAATGTGGCTGACCAGCAGCTACAAGTTCAACGAGTAAAAAGAGAATTTGATACTGAAGGAACTCCTGTCCCACAAGAATCACTTCCTAGTAGATGGCCAACATTTTCAGAGGTAAATGATCCAGAAGAGCCTTCTTATGACAGTAAGATACCCGAATCCCGAGTGATTCCTACTATGGTCTCTCCAACTTTCTCATTGCCATCCAAACATCATCGGCATCACCATGGTGAAGACATCAGTGAGGGAAGATATGAACATCACAGAGATGCTGTTCAGCTGACTCCATCTCCTACATATCATTATCACTATCTACCTACTACTTCACCACACTTTGCAATGATGACACCTGTTATGCAACCAGAAAGGCCAAATATGTACATCTATCCATCTGTCACAGAATTGCAATCGATCAGAATCGTCCCTGATGAACTGACTCCTGTCAAGACTCTTCTTTCCTTCGCAACATCACCTTTTATTACACAATCAGATATAGATGTGTTACCAACATCATTAATAACCTCAGTTGTTACAGCATTAGTTAAAACATCTGATATCCATCCAACCAGAAGCTATAGTCCACAGAACCCTACCAAAAAACCAGTGATACGCAAAAATTTCAAACCAGTAGTCCAAAAACACATTAAAAAGCTTCAAGTCTATGCTGGCCAAGTATGGCACTTTGAAATTCCATCAGATACATTCTTTGACTATGAGGATGGAGATACCAGGAACCTGAAATTGATATTCATGACAGAAGGAAGGACAGCAATTTCACCCTCTTTGTGGATTCAGTTTGATCCAGAAAAGCAGAAGCTGTATGCCCTTCCTATGACAGAGAACATAGGTAAGTATAAATTTATTTTGGAAGCCATGGATAGTTACGGGATGTCCACATTTGATGAGTTTGAGATTCAAGTTTGGATGGAAAAATCAATGTTTGTTCTTCATCATGAATTTACAATAAATCTAAAATATGAGAAGTGGAAATTTCCTGTTAATATTGACTGGCAGATAGATGTGGTAAACAGACTTGTAGAGCTCTACAGAGACAACAATGGTGCTCATGTTTCTGTCTTGTCTGTGACCCAAGAACCCACATCATTAACGTGGACAAACATTTCATTACCTAACTATAGATGTCCTTGGGAAGCAATTGCTGGGTTGATGAGGAAACTTGTAGCCAACAACAAGGGACGTCCATCAAAATCACTTAAACAAATAATGAAACCAAATTTCAGTATTCAAAAGATTCTTGTCAACTACCATGGAATATGTAACCAGCCACCAAGTTCTACACCTATCTTCTTTAACTATTCCCCTATGAAACAGAATCCAATAAACAGGATTAAAATCCAAGCTGGAGAAATACTCCAGTTTTTTATACCAGAAGACATTTTTTATGACAATGAAGATGGCACCACTCCCAACTTGAAATTAATATTTTTGACGCTTGACCATGAAGAGCTTCCTATATCATCATGGATTCAGTTTGATTCAGATTTCCAGAAACTTTTTGGACTTCCCCTTAAGGAAAATATTGGGATTCATGAATTTCAGATTCTTGCAGTTGATAAGGAAGGCAAAACAGTTAGTGATGCCTTTGTTGTCAGTGTGAGTTCTCAATCTGCCATTCATGCGAGTGTTGAGTTCAGTATGCACATTGATACAAACTTTGAGCAATTCAATAAAAACATAGAAATGAAGATTCTTGTTGCACAGAAATTAGCCAGTGCATTTGGAGATCCTGATACTAAATACATAAGTGTCTCATCAATTATAAATGGTTCGGTTATATACACGTGGACAAATAGTACACTTCCATCGTTTCCCTGCCCAAAAGACACAGTACATAAACTTTTCAATCTCATGTTTGAAAACAATGAAACAATCTCGGAAAGAATCATCAAAGCCATGGAACCAGAATTCAGAATCATTCAGGTTGAAGTTCACCCATTGGGTGCATGTGTCAATGTTATTTACCCAGCATCTGCAGCTGTGACACCTAAACCACCAGTAGAAGAACAGGCATCCAAAGATGATATTTATATTACTGCTGTTATCCCTGCCACAATCACAGCAATCATACTTATTATTGCCATCATGATTGTCTGTTTTCTGTATTGTCGAAGACATAGAGGGAAGATAAAGATGCAAGATAACAGTTCTTACATGAACAAAGGAATACCCATTATTTTTGCTGATGAGCTTGATGAAAAGCCAGATCCAACAAGGTCACCATCTCTTACAAAAGAGGAAAAGCCACCCATCTCCAGTTCCAAGAATGGTGTCTCTACAGAGGAGGCTGTCCAGTATACTCCACTCCTTTCTGAAGGATTAGATGGTGTTCCTAATGCAAGTTCCTCACCTCCTTATCGTCCTCCACCTCCCTTCACCACAAACAGAGACAGCAAAAATAACAGACCAAAGACCACCCAAACATACAAGCAACCTCCTCCTTACATTCCCCCTTGACATTTATTTGCAATCATCATACCTACCCCTTTTTCTTTTGGAATATCACATTGGTAGAAAACATGAAGATGTTGAACTGAAGACAAAACTATCTCGTTGTTTTCCACTCATCAGTGGTGCCAGTTGTTGTAGTTGTCATTTTTTTTAGTTGTAAAATTCCTGCAAATTCTTTTATCAGAAGACGAATTATGTTTTTAATAACCTTCAGTATTAGACTTACTGCTGTATCAAATTTAACAGACAATGTGTTAAACACGTACTGTGGAAGAAATTCTGTTTTCATCAGAATTTGACAGCTATTGTAGAATATACACATTTTTTTAGGTTTTTTAAACTATGGAATATAAAATGCATTCAGATAATTTAAAGTGGAATACTAATTTTGCTAAATATAGGAGCAACGTTTTTGTGACTGTCAGTGGCTGGGTGTTTCTGTGTTACAACTATTAAAACTCCTAAGTTGAAATATTTGTTCTATTTTTTATGCAAATGATAGTAGCTTATTCATTAGTAAGGCCAATGTTCACATGTTTTTTTGTTTATTTTTAGAACTTAAAAACTTGATTGAATCAAGATGTTAGTTAATTTTACCTTTCACTTGATTAAAGAAACCCATACAATAGCTTAAGCCTCGTCTTAAGATAGTTTCTAATAAAAGAAAAACACTGACATAACAATATTTTATGAGCAAAAATTAAGATCCCTTGCATCTGTTTATATGACTCATGTTGTTTTACATACCTAAGATTATATAAACATCAGATGCAAAATATTTTTTTCCTTTTTCTGTGGTAATAAATCATACACTTGTAGCATAAAAGTTTATTGCATGTTCATTTGATTGGTATTATACATACTCAATTGTATTTTAACATTCATATTCTCAGGGATTTCTATATCACATGCTGATCAACTCTGCAAGTTTCTGATGGTGTATTATGAGTTGTTTTTACATGTGGAACTATGTAATGAAAGACATTGTGGTCTGTACTATCATGCTGAAGTTTCCCGTATTTTTCTACTTATAGGACTATCTTACAGTAAAAGAGTAAGAAACAAGTGTAATTACTAATTTCCATATTGTGTTTGGAATTGAAATAAACCTTAGGTAAACTTTCAAAACAATATGTAACATTGCTAAACAAACATGAAAACAATCTAAACAAAGGGATATATTTCAAGAATTTATTAGTTAATGTTCTTTTTAATGTTACTTAATGTTTCTTTAAGTTGATCATTATTTATGTTGAGATTCAGGACTTGACGTCATTGAAATACTTTACTTTTAGTTGGGCTATAATGTAAATAAAAATAAAAATTAATCTTGTCATCACTTTAATGAAGTGATTTTTTTCAGGCACAGGTTAAACACAGAAATTATGGAAGGGCCCCTGATGCTATTTCTTTTAATCTACTTCTGACATTACTTATCATTAATGAGCTCCATTTTCTGAATTCTGCCTGAGGCTCCAGAATGACTAAGACTGTCCCCAGTTTCTTATTACACTATTACTGTATTGTAGGAAAGCCAGATGTCTAGGGGAGCTGAACATGTCAGTAGTTGTGCCTTTGTTATGATTTATTTTAATTTTCAATTTTGGACTTGTAATTTCTGGGAATTAAACACAGTTTACTTTTTTAAATAAAGTCATTAAAAACTTGTACCAATTAATTATTTTTCTAAAATATTGTTTGTTTCTGTGTGATGAAGTTAAATAGAAACAAAATTGGTTTGAGAGCAGCAGTTGTGTTTTTCTAATAACTTATAGTTAAAGTTTTCTTGTAATCATGAAACTGTAAATTAGGTAATATTTTTAATATTAGTAAAAAATTTAAAGAAAATAAAAACAGATATCTTCTTAACTTCTTGTCAACTTCACAAAAATGTAAGGTATCAATGAAGTATCTACTACCTATGTTATAACAATTTAATTACACATTAATTAAAATATTTTAATGTAGCCTGAAGAAAGGCTATGGGTTCCAGCTTTGTGGTTGATGATATAAAACTGTAGAATCTTTATGATTACACTACAGATATTACTAAAATTCATTACAACTTTTCTCTTGTCTTAGATACTTGCAACTTTGCGTCACAGTTTTCTTAGAACTGACCAACACCAGAGTTGTGACATTTCTAATTGTTATAATTATACTATAATTGAGGCAACATATGAATCATGTATGAACTTGTATCAAGACATTTCATCTGCTTATTGCATCCTTTAGAAGTAGGGCTTCACTGTACATATTGTTAAGTCTTACCTTGAAACTGTAAAATCAAACAATAGTTTGTTCTTCAGTGGTAGCTTTTGTGTAATTGTTAGTACACATCTGGATAACATTATCTGTATGATTCATGTCTATGTGTTTTATGATTATTTTCAGTTGTTACAGTTAAGTCTGGCCCAAAACTCTTGTAAACATACAAGTTTTAACACAGTTAAACCTGGTGCATGTGCCTTTGTAGTAAAGTGTCATTTTTGAGGTATTTTCACACGCTTGTGAAGTTGCAGAAAAAAACAGTTTAGTCCCAGGCTTGTCAATGCTGGCTTCCACAAAATTGTTATAACGCAAATCTTTCTGTTCAAGTTTCTTCTTATAATAATGTTTTGTGTTTAAGGAAAATAAAATCATCAAACAAGTTGTGCATCTGTGCTCATATTTAAAACCATTTCACACAACAAAATCAAAGGTAATTTTGCTATGCAGAGAAATGTAATTAACATAACAGCTGCATCTGTTTCATCTTGATCCTTGATATGAGATGATGCTTTTGTATCAGATATCTGGATGTTACGTTGGTAAGAAGAAACTTATTTTTTAATTAACATGGAGAAATTTCAATTTACCAGAATCATAGACCAGAGACAATGTATTCCATAAACTTATTTATATGAGGAGCACAAAATTACTATTTTCTACTTTTTACTTAAATCAGTGTGAAAAGGGATCCATGTCTGTGTAGATCTTGGGAAACAACAGTTAGGGCATTAAAAGCTTATTATAATCTGCTGATAAAAAAAAAAGTCTAAATAAAACCAGTCACAAAATCTGAAGGATTGTGTGTGTGTATATAAAATATTAATACTCTATAGTCAAGTAAAATAAATCAAAAGGAAGGACTGCATTAAAAACGGTAAATCCAAATCTCTGGCCATTAGAATATATATATGTATAATTCTGAATTTATACAGGTTTCAAGGTTTATATTTATTACTTTTTAGACTTAAACGTGAACATCACACATCTAAAGTCTCATTCTATTCTCAAATTTATTTGTAAAAAGTAGCAATTTATTAGTAAAAGATATGGTACTTTATTTTTTCTGTTTCCATAATATATATTCCAGAGGTGAATTGAGTATACTGCAAGATACAACTTATGCTACTATTCATTATTATGGCTAGCAGTCTATATGATTAATACACATCTTTCTAATTATTATAATAATTTGTTAAACAATAATTACTAAAGTGATGACATCTTCAGAGAAGCTCTAAAAATGGTTATTGTGATAGGTGCCATTATTCAATCCTGGGTTTCCTTCACCCTAAAAATGGGCTGTTGAGATACATGTCATGATTTAATCCTGGGTTTTCCTTAACCCTAAAAATGACTGCTGTGATAAGTACCACAATTCAATCCTGGGTTTTCTTAACCCTAAAAATGGCTGTTATGATAGGTGCCAAGATTTGATCCTGATTTCCTTGTTAAAGAATGAAGTGTTCTATGCATGTACCTGGACTATCACCCAATTGAAATATTAAAAGGGAGACTAAGGATATGTCCCTCCCAATTTTGATCTAGTAGCAAGGTACCCCCTTGAATGAGAAATAGTGATTATCATGGAAAGTATTTAGGTACAAGGCTGATAAATTATTGTTCATTGGGGCACTGTAGTATGTGTTCTGAAATTATCCTTTGCACTTTTAAGTACTTTATGCAGTGAGTATTTGTTATGGGTAAATGCCAAGTGTAGTTACATGTTATACAGTTTTATTATTCCTTGGTTGTTTAATCACTTCAATAAGTGTACAACCATGACTTAAAGAAAAGGAATTTTTGTAGTGTAGAACCATACCTTGTAAAACAAGAGAAGGGTTTATAAACAAGATACTTCATAACTGGCTACCAGTTACACACATACTTAAAAAAAAAAAAAAAAGTTTAAACAGCTTGTTACCAAAGCTAAATAACTCATCTTATTAACACTACCACAGAATACAAATACATGCCTTTGTTACATGTAATGGTGATAACACTGTCAGTATAGTGTGATACTTACAGCTATTTACTGGAATTACAATGTGTTTATTGCATTCTGCACCAACAGTATCTTCTAACTTAAAGGTGACAGAGAACTGAAATAAAATTTTGATAAGTGTCCAAAGATATGCACTAAAAGAGTTATTAACCATGGTTATTAATGAAAAATAATGATTATTCAACGAACGAAAACCACTTTGATCACTAAGCACTGTTAGATAATAAATTACAATCTTACTACGCTTAGATCATTAGACATTTCTAAGTGACAATGCCTCAATTCGAAATTCAGTATAAACTGCAAGCCTCGTGCCTGACAAAAATAGGTTTACTATATAACTAAACACAGAGCTCAGCGAGTAACTGAGTAACAGGACATACGCGAAAACTTATTAAATAACTTTATTTTGATTCATTCTAAAAAAAAGTATTCAATCTTATAACTATTTAACCAATCTGTATTTCACTCGGATTTACTAGACTTTAACGTCATGCGCTCCCTAGAAGATATATCGTATCAATTAAAATAATTAAAGTATAGCTTTCAACATGTATTATCAATATTTGTTGCTCTTAGTGTTGTTTAAAGTAAATAGAAGTTTAGTATATACTTTTTTGTGAAATAATTGTGGGAATCTTCCTTGGAGGTAAACTGAATATTTTTTCTTTAAAAATTACCTTTTATTTTTCGAATTTATTTCGTTGGAAGATAATTTTAATGAAATTAAATAATCACACTTTCAGGACAGTTAACTGGTAGGAAAATGGTGATCCAAAGTAATATTCAAACAGCTTGAAAAGAAAATATTTTAAAAAATCAGAATAAAAGAAAAGTAAAACAAAAACAATATTAAAATATATAAAAAACATAGGTGTATTTTACCAAAAGCAAGAAACTTATTTTTTTCTAAGTGAGTAATATCACAGAATAAGATTGGTAGTATTGTAGAAATTTAAAAACAACACAATTATCTCTGATTGTTTATATATTTGAAAGACGTTACATTGAAATAATTTAGTTGCAAAATCTTATTCAGATAATTTACAAATTAAATTAAACTATAACACACATCTTTAATTTGTTTGTTTTTTAGAAAACGATAACAATAGCAATTTGGGATGTTTATAAAACGGTTTGGTCATACACTGAACATTTATTTAAGTTTTATAACGATTGTTGTTACCAGTAGGGGGCGAAGGTTGCTATAATTCAACTGTTCTATGTACGTGAAAATTGAAAGTAGTGAAATTATATAAATGTTTTTCTAATGATTTTTCAATGTACACCTGGTATTTTTGACGCAGTCATTGTTTAGGATGAAGCTTGTTGACCATGTTGTGCAAAGTTTTTGTGTTGCTAAAGTCTTTAGAGAAAATACTGATCGTATTAATAGTATTGATTTCTCCACAAATGGTGAAACACTGATTTCGAGCAGTGAAGATGACTCCATTGTAATTTACGATTGTGAAAAGGGAACGTAAGTGAAACAGGCTGAACAAAAACAAACAAAAATAATGATATTTCAGTTCATCGATATTTGGCTTACAATTGCAACATTTTATTTAACAGACACTTTTAAAGTAGTAAATTATATATGGAGTCGGTAAAATCTAATCCTTTCTTAACCCTAATATGTACCCTCTGAAATCGATCGTACTTTTAAATAATACCACTAGATAGCGTTACAATAAAATGAATTGTTAATTTTAAAAATCACCATTATTTGCATTACAGTTCTGAAAGGTTAAATTTCTTTTGTTGTAATAGTTTTAATATTTGTTGAAAATAAGTTTGTTAACTTGAAAGTATTTACGACACATATAAAAAATGCATTATTTGAACTATTCTGTTTTCTTATTTTCTCTCGCATTCATGACTTACATACAAAGGTCACTTCAGTCTCAGCATTTTTATTTTTACAGTTATTCTGTAATAAAAACGTTCCAAATATCACTTTAGGACGAAACATAAATAACTTGGATGAAATGCGAATTTGTTTGTTTTTCAAAATGTTCACACATAAAATAAGTCCATTTATAAATCAAATGTTTATAAAATTACTCAAAACAAAGTAATTAAATGTTAATAAATATACTTAATTTTATATTTAATACTCTACCTAATTTTTTAGTTTTTTTATAAAATGTTTTTATCTTTGGAAACATCTTTCAATTATTTTTATCAACTGTGTTTTTAATTGTGTATTAACAAGTGAAGTATCAGCCTGTGTATTTGGATAATGAGGTAAGATTAACAAAATAAAAATATTTTAGTTTGAGTAATTGAGAAACTGGTTATTTTTATGAAGTTCCAAAGATACATATATCAGAGGAGGTCAGTGAAATGTTCCTGGAAATAAGAAATAAATATATTTGACTGTATAAATAAATAAAAAAATATGAAACATTTAAATGTTTTTTGTACAAAATGTAAAACTTTTTTTTAATCTCATATTCCAATTATTATTAAGGATGATTTTAAATTTGTTGAAATGTCACTAAAAATTGAAAGAAAATTAGAGTTTTGTTTCTTTAGATGTAATAGCTTTGTATTCCAGTATTGAACATGATTTTATTCCAATTAATATGAAAAGTTAATTCAACCCATGTTTAATAAAAGTTTAGTCTTAAAAGGTTTGGATATAGTCTTAATAATTTTTTTTTGTCTACTTTGGAGGAGCAAAGTTTCCATCAAATTTCTGTTACAAAAATAAGTATAAAAGCTGTTCCAACTTATGCTAATGTCACTATGGAATTTTTGAAGTATAATTATTTTATAGTTCAAATTTAAAAAATATTGGAAGAGATATTTTGACAAATGTTTCATGATATGGAAGTCTACTCAGATATTATTACATTTGCTGGGATTTTAGACTTAATAAATAATTAGATTTAGTTTACATTTGATAAAATATGTTGATGTTTTTCCAGGAAAAAATATATTGTTACTGATATTTCACATCAGTGTGTAGAATAGTTTAGTAACTATCCTAAACATGTTTAGTGTTCCAGTAAAATGTGCAAGTAGATTATATTGTTTTATTTCTGACAAAGAATTCAAAGTTAATAGATTACTATAACTAAAATAGATTTTAGTTCAATGCCAGTATACAGAAAACAGTATGTTACAATGTTTCAAAATTACTGAAAAATAACATTTTGGTACCATTATAATTTGTTGTCTATACAGACATTTACACTATAGCATGTGGTCTATACAGACATTTACACTATAGCATGTGGTCTACACAAACATTTGTGCTATAATGTGTGGTCTACACTAAAATTTGCACTATAATGTATGGTCTGGTCTACACAGATATTTACACTATGGCATATGGTCTACAATGACATTTACACTATAGCATCTAGTCTACACTGACATTTACACTATAGCATCTAGTCTACACTGACATTTACATTATAGTGTGTAGTCTACACTGACATTTACATTATAATGTGTAGTCTACACTGACATTTACATTATAGCATGTAGTCTACACTGACTTTTACATTATAGAGTGTAGTCTACATTGACTTTTACATTATAGCGTGTAGTCTACACTGACATTTACATTATAATGTGTAGTCTACACTGACATTTACATTATAGCATGTAGTCTACACTGACATTTACATTATAATGTGTAGTCTACACTGACATTTACATTATATCATGTAGTCTACACTGACATTTACATTATATCGTGTAGTCTACACTCACATTTACATTATATCATGTAGTCTACACTGACTTTTACATTATAGCGTGTAGTCTACATTGACGTTTACATTATAGCGTGTAGTCTACACTGACATTTACATTGTAGCATGTAGTCTACACTGACTTTTACATTATAGCATGTAGTCTACACTGACTTTTACATTATAGCGTGTAGTCTACATTGACATTTACATTATAGCGTGTAGTCTACACTGACATTTACACTATAGTGCATGGTCTACACAGATATTTATATTATAGCATGTGGTCTATACAGATACTATCATCATCACCATTTTAATGATTTACTAAAACATAATTTCATGCTAAATGATTTATATCTATCCATGTTTTTGTTAAGTAAATAATAAGTTGTGTGTTCCAAAAGAGAACCTTAAATGTACATTATAATTGTTGTAATTTTGATTGTTGGAACTTATTTCATTCTGATTATATTTGCCCCAAAACATTATGTAATGGTATTTTGTACTTTATTAGTTTAAAAGCATTATTTATAATGCATGACACCAGTTGTAAATAAATGGAAGTTAAAACAGTGAGGATGATAGTATCTATGTAGATCACATGCTATACTAGCACTAACCTTTTAAATAAAAAGAATATTTAGATAGAATAATAAACCTGGAAAGATTACAATTTTGTAATATCTCATTGTCCAAGTATATGTATTGATATTTCATTTATTAATGCATGGTCAAAACAAATTAAAAGATATTTTCACAGATAAGAAAACTATTTTATCAAGAAAACAACCTAAAAGTTAATATAGATGTTGAATAAGCTTAAAAAACGAAATATTTCTGGAGAAGATATTTTCAGTTCAGAAATGAAATATTTGTGGCATATTTAACTTAGTTATATTAAAACTACATAAACAGTGGAAAAAAATAAAATGTTTTGAGAACCATAAATAATTCATATTATATTTCTGGAATAGCAATTTCATATCTTTTGGAATTTATAAATGGTGGTGCATTCTGTGTTGGTGAAACAGGTAATTAAAAAGTAAGGATGAATTTACATATATTTCATGTTAGATTCTCTAAAAGCCCTCTGTATGGCAGCAAACATTTTAACAAATGTATTTTGAGGCAAACTTAATGTTTTTCAAAATTACATTTTAGCTTCTAACATAAAACATAAAAGATTAATTTTTGGCACAACTTTAAAACAGACATGGTAAAACGGCAGAAGTAATAACGTTGAGTGAGGTTAGTTGGATTGTTCAATGGTAAACATTGTTACTCAGAATCACTAAATGGACAATAAAGTAAGAGGTGTGTTTTTATTAAATTGATAAAGGTTGTGATACTAAACTAATTTTCTGTTTTAGTTCTAGCAATCTATTAACTTCAGTTTCTTCATCAGAAACAATACAGTATAATCTGCTTGTAACATTTACTGGAACATTAAACATGTTTAGGATGTTTACTAAAATAATCTACACACTGATGTGAAAACATTAGTTATAATCTCTTTTCTTCTGGTGAAACATCAACACATTCTTTCAAAGGTAAACCAAATCTAATTATTTATCAAATACCAGAGAAAATTATAATCAAAGTTTTAACCCCCAAAAAAATTGTAAAAGAATGGAAAAGAAAGTATATTTGTCAAGCTTATTTTTTGGATATATTTTATTGATTTAATTTATAAAATGATTGTGTTTCATGTTTATCCATTTTAAAAAATATATACTTAATTTAGGTTAATAGAACATGGTATTGAGAGGTTTTTTACTATAGATTACATGTGAACTTACATTCTGAAGAGAGATATTTGAACTCGTGGGGTGATTAGAATAAAATAATGCAAAGATGAAAATGAGAGAGTCCAAGAACTGGTGTGTTTTATTGTTTGTATGCACAAGTGGAAACTTGTGTGTGTTTTGGTTTTGTGTGTATATATATTTCAGTGTCAAATTCTATTTAAAAAGAAACAAAACTACCATAAGAGTTTTGTGAAAGTTTGATACTTGTTTATAAATTAGGCACAAGAAGACCTTAAACAGCAAGAAATATGGAGTGGATCTGATCCACTATACCCATGCTGCCAATACAGCTGTACACAGTTCAACCAAAGTAGATGGTATGTCATATTCTTGCCTCTGTTTAGTTGGTAGTGGATTGTGTGTCATGTTCTTGTTGCTTTTTAATTGGTAGTGGATGGTATGTCATATTTTTGTTCCTGTTTAATTAGTAGTGGATTGTGCATCACATTCTTGTTAATTAGTAGTGAAGGGTATGTCATGTTGTTTATGTGCAATTAGTAGTAGATTGTGCATCACATTCTTGTTTCTATTTAATTAGTAGTGGATGGTATGTCATATTTTTGTTGCTGTTTAAAGAATTTGACCTTTTAATGAGAGTCAACCATGAATTATATAAGTAGTGACTGTTATTTACTAATTACAATAAAATATTAGACATTAAACATTCACATCTAAGTTGAAGTAAATCCTTCTTCTGAGTTGTTTTAATTACACTGCACAACAATTTTTTTGAAAAATTTTGCTTCCTGAAAAGTTTTTGCTGATTGTGACAGGTACCTGGTGAGTATGCACAAATATAGGTTTGGTTTTGCTTCATCACATAGGAACTCTGAGAAATAGACAGTTAACTGTTTACCAGCAATAACATATTTAATTACATTTATGTTTCTAATATGCTATTAAGTTCAACATAATTAAAAGTGTTTTGCTCCTGATTTTCATTTGTATTCAATGTCCAGTGTATCACGTTGCAGTGTCCAACAGTAGTCAGCAAGCATTGAAGGATTCCAGTTGCCCTGATATTGTTTTTCCATTGTAGCAAAACTGAAGATTTTGATGAAACGGTACGTGATGGGCAAATTTGAATGTGATTTTCGTGATCAGCAGCCAAAACCATATAAGGAACACCCAACAGTGTTCAAGAAGCAAAAACTTTGTTGTGCAGTGTTACTTTATCTTACTGTATTAAACAGTGTGAAATATCTCAGTTTGTTAGCATACAAAAGATATCAAAAATTGATTGTGTAAAAATTGTTTAAATTTCAAAATCTGTTTTATGCTTTTAAGAATTTTTCTATTCAAAATGTATTTTGTATATACTAATAAAATTTAGTTCATTTGATAGATAACTTACCCACAAACAAGTTGAATAGAAATTTCATAACCACTTTTTGTTATTATTAAAACAGGAAAGCTGTAACTATTTGGTTTATTTATCAGATTATATTTTTCCATATCACTTTTAGAATGATGTATGTAGTGTTAGATTTTGATAATTTGTAACAGATCATTCTTATGTTTAACTAGTTTTCATTTCTAGAATATTATTTACTATGTAATTTTTTTTATGATTTTAATCACTGTCATTGAAAATTAACTCTACACTACACACAACTGACCATTTCTCCCAAGGAATCCAGCCATGTGCAGAAACTATTTTCAATAACAATTTAAATTAGTATTTCATTCCAATAATTTGTGTTTTTTAAGTTAAAGGGCACAGCATGGCGTGTTGGTTAGGACATTCAATCTGCAACATGCAGGTCATGAGTTCAGATCTCTACACCAAACGTGCTTGCACTTTTAGCTGTGGAGGATGTCATAATGTTACAATCAATCCCATTTTGTTTGTAGGTAAAGAGTAGTCCAATAGTTAGTGGTTGGTGGCATTAACTAGCTGACTTATCTCTAGTTTATCACTTCTAAATTGGAAACAGCTAGCTTAAATAGCCCTTGAATAGCTTTGTGTGAAATTCAACAAACAAACAAATCAAAATTAATTTGTTTAACTACTTTGCACAAATTTCTTTAAAGGGAATAAATTGTGTTTTAATGAATTTCATTTCAAACAATATATATTGTTTAATAAGTATTCTGGTAACTAATTGTAACTTTTTTTTACTTTCAGACACAATTCGTTATCTTTCTCTTCATGATAACAAGTACATCAGATATTTTCCAGGTCACACAAAAAAGTGAGTCAAATGAGTTGTTTTATATATTAATTCTTGAAGGTCTTCTTCTTGGTTGTGTTTTATAAAGCATTTATTAAATTGTTGTTGTGTTTAGTCAGTATATGTGGCTATTGTATTTAGTCCAGTGTATGTGGTTGTTGTATTTAGTCTAGTATATGTAGCTATTGTTTTCAGTCCAGCATATGTGGTTGTATTTATTCCAGTATTTGTGTTGTATTTAGTCTAGTACATGTGGGTGTTGTATTTTGTCCAGTATACATGGTTGTTGTTTTCAATCAGTAATATCACTGTGTAAATGAACTAATATATTTTTTTAACAGTGACATTTCAAAATCTTTGTAATTTTACCTTTTGAAATATCAACTTTCTGAGAAATGTTTCATAAATTTCAACAATAGTAAAAAATTACATGTAAAGTTTAGTAACTAAGAAGGTGGTAAATTCCTTTCATAGATTGTAATCAATTATGGAGGACATCACATGACTTAGTTTGTTGAAATGCTGAACTACAAGATAGTATGAAATATTCTGTGTTTCAGAGTGGTGGCATTGTGTATGTCACCTGTAGATGACAGCTTCTTGTCTGGGTCACTTGATAAGTCAGTCAGATTGTGGGACCTGCGTTCTCCAGGATGCCAGGTAAGAACTGATATAATGATGGACAACAAGAACAGTTTCTTGTTTTCTCAAGAAGGCTGGTATGGGTATTAAAACTTCTATTAAAATAAAATAGAGAACAATGTTTTGACCTTCTTAGGTCATCATCAGGTTAACAAGAATGTCGAAACATTGATCTGTACTTTATTTTAATAAAAGTTTTAATACCTTTATCAGCTGTTCAGAGATACATTTTTACTTTAGTTGGGTTTCTCATCATCACAAGTTTCTTGTTTTGGTAATATAGTAGTATAGTAGTAGAAGAGGTTGATCATAGACAAGAAGGACACAAATACAAGCGGACCATATCAAAGCAATTTTATCTTTGTATCATAAAATGGTCAATAGAATTATAAGCAATTCATAAACTACTTTGTTTATGGTTTTTCTTAAGGTAAAAAGGTTTTTGTATCTAATATCTAATGGACTTCATAACTAATACACTGAGTGTAATGCAGGAGTAACTTTGCAAACTGCCGATTTACTGTGAAAAATTCATAAACAAACTAATATTTACACTAAATTCCAGTTTATGTGTTCATTGTGTGCATTAATGTTTTTGTGTTTTAACTCTTATCTTTGTTGGGTTTACTGTGTTTTATGTATCTATAAAATTATTTATCCAAATGAGTATTTATAAAACGTTTTTTTTACCTAAACAAGTTAAAAAATAATCAAAGTTAACTAAACACCATTGCTTGTTGTTATTCTCAGGGAGTAATGCATTTGACAGGAAGACCTGTGGCCAACTTTGATCCAGAAGGTCTGATATTTGCTGTTGGTGTCAACTCACAGTTAGTGAAACTGTATGATCTTAGATCTTTCGAAAAGGTATGAGTTAGTGTGTCAGGAAAGAATATTTACAGCTAGGTGGTCAGCTACAAATGTTGGTTTTTTTGCTTTGAAGAACTAATTATATATAAAAACAAAAGTTATGTATATAATAACAAAATCGAATTCAATGTGTATTATCAGTGCCCTCTAGAATCAATTAAAAGTAACTTCCAAAGAAATGAAGATAATCTATTGATATGTCAAGATCAAGCTAATCTTCAGGTATAGGAAAATAAAGGTAATATGTATATGTGGTGAATAAAGATAATCTGTAGGTGCACTAAGATAAAGCTAATCTATAGGTGCAGTGAGATAAAGCTAATCTATAGGTGCAGTGAGATAAAGCTAATCTATAGGTGCAGTGAGATAAAGCTAGTCTGTAGGTGCAGTGAGATAAAGCTAGTCTGTAGGTGCAGTGAGATAAAGCTAGTCTGTAGGAGCAGTGAGATAAAGCTAGTCTGTAGGTGCAGTGAGATAAAGCTAGTCTGTAGGTGCAGTGAGATAAAGCTAGTCTATACGTGCAGTAGTATAAAGCTAGTCTATAGGTGCAGTAAGATAAAGCTAATATTTAGGTGCATTAAGATAAAGCTGATATACAGGTATAGTAAGATAAAGTTAATCTTACCTATTAGTTCAGTATTCTAAGCTGTTTTTAGAGATTTTTATTAAAATTTGTTTTCTGGTTTTAGGGCCCCTTTAACAGCTTTAAGCTTCCACAAGACAAAGATTGTGATTGGACAGGATTGAAGTTTAGTCCTGATGGAAAGATGATTCTTATATCTACTAATGGTCAGGTTATACATTTAATTGATGCCTTCCAAGGTAAACCACTTCAAACATTGATGGTGAGAAATGGCATTTATTAGAAACCTAACCCTTAAGCGTCAGATAAACTTTTGTTGGTGTATTGTGTCATTTCTGATATTTAAATATGTGTGATGATACATTTGTTTTTAAACATCACGTAATCTTTACAGACATAGCTTCTTCTATGAAGTATTTGTCAAGTTAGAACTATATATTATATAACTTTTACAGACATAGCTTCTAACATAAAGTAATTGTTAAGTTAGAAGTATACATTACATAACCTTTACAGACATAACTTCTACTATGAAGTAATTGTCAAGTTAGAACTATACATTACATAACCTTTACAGACATAACTTCTACTATAAAGTAATTGTCAAGTTAGAACTATATATTACATAACCTTTACAGACAGAAGTATATGGAAATAATATTTTTAACACATTTACTTTGCAATTGAGGACCTAATAAAATGTTTCTGAGTTGATACCTTACCTTAGATGCATTACTTTTACAAGTTTCACAGATCAAGAGTTGTTATTCTAAGGCATTGTTAATAAGTGTTATTAAAATATCATTATTTTTACTTTTAGGGTCATATAAACAACAAGGGACTTCCATTAGAATCTTCATTTAGTCCCGATTCTCAGTTTGTTTTCAGTGGTGAGTTTCTTCTATTCTGAAAAATATGTCACCTTAGACATAGAAGTTGAGATATGAATTTTTTTTATACTTTTTATATAAAAATAAAAATATTTTGCCTGGTTCTGTGATACGAGTTTTAAGAACTTTTGTTTAAAATGTTTATTCACTTCTTTGGCACAACAAAAAACTATCACTTCTTGCTACTGCCATGAAGATTTTTGTGCATGCTTTTATGCAAATCCTACCCCTACACATATTAATGAGGATCATGGAAGCCTCTGAATGTAATGATCCTTAGAGTATAGCTCTCAACCAATAGGATGGTGACACATTCTCCATGTAGGGTAATCCACAGGAGCACCAATATTTAAGCAAAGACCTCTAGATCACTTTGTTCAGATGTGATGTTTCTTATAGATGAACAGCATTTTTGCACATATTATTATGAATTTCTGTTAACCACTTCTATTATAGTCTCTCTTTCTTTAATTGTCTTGATTATGAGGAAGAAATATGCCAACTTTTAAATATTTAGGTTAGAACTTTGATTTGAATTATCTTCAGTGTGATATTTTTATCTCAATCAAACTTGTAATTTTGGGTTGTGATAAGGTTTCTTTGTCAGCACTAGTTTCCCTTGTTTTATAGGTTTTGTTAAATACTCTTCAGTACCATCATTTAGCCAGTGACCTAGGTCTATGTGCTATTGACATACTGTGATAATTTTTATTTGTAAAAAAAGTAAAGGAATTCAATTTTTTTAATTATCCTGACTATACAATCATGTTTTCAAATCACTGATATCTCCCAAATCTTTGACACTTATAAAAGAGTGTCATTCATTATTTTAATGGTGACTGGAGGATATTAATGCATTGTTCACTAGGTGGATGTTTTAACTTTGATATAAAGTCCAAATTTCATAACCTGCTCCATCTATTTTCTTAGCTGAGCCATCCTTTTTGAAGCCACTTCTCAACTCTTCTTTGTACACTTGTGTTCTTTTTTTCTGATGATCTTTAGGTCACCTAGGACTTTTCTTTCTTTAAACATTCAACTCCCTCTTCCTTCTACACTTGCCTTTCCACCCCACCCATCCTCAAATCTCACATGTCTTTGACACCTAGTGGAGGCTGTGTCTATTGCATAGGTTATGAACGATGTGGAACCGGTCCTCAAACCATCTCAAGATTTTTACTACCATCTTTTTGTCGTTCCTAAATAGATGGGAGATTAGAACTATGTCATACAGTGCCTCACAAAAATATTCACCCATCTGAATTGTTTTCACATTTTGTTGCCATCTGAACTTGCATTCATGAAACTTTCAAACAGAACTTTATATTTAGAATCAATACAATCTACTTCAAACTGAGAAAGCTAAGAAAATGCTAAAATTATATAAGTGAGTTACATTTCCAAAGAAAATAAGAATAATTTCAATTGCACAATCATTCAGCTCTTTTACTACAACAATCCTAAATGAGTTCAGGTGTAAAAGATTAATTTAAAAGGTTGCAAAAGTAATGTAATGGTCTCTTGCTGGATGTAACCAAAGTTCTTTAACTTCAGAATAAATGCATCTGTTCAAGTTACAAATCAAATAGTGAGACAACAAACCAACCATGAACACCAAGGAGATTTTCAAACAGATCAGAGGTAAAATGGTAGAGAAGCACAGATCAAGCAAAGGTTACAAGAAAATTTAAAAGTCACGGATTATCCATATGAATACAGTGAAGTTCATCATTAAGAAGTTGAATGTGTTTCATACCAACCAGATCAAGGCACCCTTCCAAATGGAATCCCCTCCTGAGGGGAAGATAGATGGTACAAAGTACAGATGAATCCTAGAGAAAAAACTTGCTTGAGTCAGACAATAATTTAAAATTGGATCTAAAATTCACATTTTAGCAGAACAAGGACTTAGAGCACAAACACCTCTGGATGATTTTGAAAAGTGAAAGTGAATGTCTTGTAGTGGCACAGTTGAAGTTCTGACTTGAATACAGTGGAAAATTTATGGTGAGACTTGAATATTGCAGTACATTAAGGATTTCCACTAAACTTATGAAAATTAGAGCATTTTTTCCAGTAATAATGAGCAAAAGTTATGCCATCCTATTGTCTAAAACTAGTAGAGACTTGAAGTTTATTTTTTGTCCCCATTTTGATATGTCCATTCCAGTTCCAAGCCAACTGCAGTGGGTTAGCTATGGTCCCAAACATATTCAGTTGGATCATAAGTGTATTGACATAGATGATGTATTCACTGGATCTCAATTTTCACTTCAGTATGGATGACTGGCTCTTTCTTGCTTCTTCCAAAGAAGCATCTATGGCTGTAACTTTTCATTTTTGAGAAGCATTTCATTTGGGGTTAGTTGGTAAAGTTCTCTAAGCCCATCTTGACCATCACTCAGTATCTGAATCATTTGGAAGTCTTTTTCAATTTATTTTCAAGGTGGGTCTAACCATTTCCTCTACCTTTTTGGGGTATGGAGATTTTGGTTACCAAAGCTTTTATGTCACCTGCCAAGAGGTTCTATCTCTTTTGGGGACTCTACTTATAAATAAACCTTAAGTTTCTGAATATTTAACAGATTTAAAGACAATTCAAAGATAAATGATGTTTGAAATTTTTTATATTAGGGATTCTAAAACTATTTCTTAAAGATAGCTCTGTTTTGGTTTTTCACTGATTTATAAGACCTTTCACCACCTATTGTCTGAGCTGTTAACTAGTGACAAAAACTAAAGTAATATATTGTATGGGAAAGTGTGATGAAATTTCTTTCTTTTTTTTATCCAATTTGGGCTAATTATTTATAGATATTACTTTTTGTTAGTTATATTAGAACAACATGATTAGATCTCTTGTTCTCAACCCTTGAATAACATTTTCAGTGTAAATGGCCATAAGTAGAATACTATTGGTCTGGTAAGAAATATCAATTTTACCTTTGAAAAATGTTAAAAAAAAAGACATCTAATTTAGTATTTCTGTTTAATATATGATTGATTGTTGTAAATGCAGGATCTACTGATGGAATTATCCATGTATGGTGTGCTAAAACAGGAGTTAAAACAGCAGTTCTCAGTTGTGACCACACGGGACCTGTTCAGTGCGTACAATTTAACCCTAAGTACATGCTGTTAGCCTCGGCCTGTACTAACATGGTAAGAAAATAAATTAATTATTGTGTGTTTCAACCTGGTGGCTAGGATGCAGTTAGTGGGATTTAAGCTGATTACTTAACTTGATCACCATTTGAACCATGAGAGCATTATAACTTGATTGTCAATTCTGCTCTTTGTTGCCAAAGAATTGACAGTTTTCCAGATAGAAAAAATAATGAAATACACGAAATAGATCTGAAACCAGTGTTTTCATAAATTTTCATCTTAATGCTTCTCCTTGGTATAAACTTCATTGAAAGATATCCTTAGTACTTAATTTGATTTCTGGCTTGTTCTTTTAAAAAACTGTATTTATTTCTTAAAATTAATGAAGAATTTTTGTTTTAGTTTATCAGACTTATCTCTTACAGAACTGAGTCAGTATTTTATTTTGTATGGATCTAACATTGTTTATGATTTTAGTAATTTTCAGAAGTTAAAAGAAGTCTCATCTGAACATTCTTTTTCTGTGAAGACTACTGATATGGCTGAAATTTGTTTAATGCCCACTTTAAACATCAAATAAAAGCAGCAACAAAGGGTGTTGATTCTAGAATTTATTCTTAGTACAACAAAACGCCTCAGTTCATTAAGTTATTTCTGTGTTTATCTTAGTTATTAAAACAATCTTATCTTTTTTATTGATTTCTTCCAGGCTTTCTGGCTGCCCAACATAGAAGAAGAAATATGACACATTCTGGAGAATATTGTTTTACATTTTAAATTTTGTACATTATAACACAAACAGGAACTTCCTGTACAGTTCTGTCTTTTAATACCTGACCAAATGAACTCCATTTACTTCTGTGAATTTTCTGCAAGATTCATTTTAAGGGTTTGACATTACTTTGACCAAGCTATATTTCATGTTGTTATTTATAACAGTTTTGTTATAACATGTACATTTGTTTCAGTAAAATTTCTGTATTTAGTGCATCAATACTAAATATAGCACAAGAAGCAGAAATTACATATTGTAATTTTAACATCTTCATTTATGTGATACATAAACTAACATGATAATTTTAATATTATACTGATTCTTAATAATCAAAGTAACTTTAAGTGTAATAGTTGAACCATTGGTACGTGAAGTTTTTATTATCAGGTTTGTATTGTAGTACATCAACTTTTATATTAATCTAATGAACACGTAGAGATGGTAGATAAAACATGTTTTAACAGTTATATTAAATCTACAGCAACTTTCTTGTTAGGTTGGCATGTAATACCAACGTAATAGTTAGTTCTTCAAGGGCATAAAAAAATCGTTTTCTGTACAGATGATAAATTTGTCTCTGCCATTAATGTAAAGTAGAAAGTTAAATATCTCCCTTGAGAATGTTTAATATTCCTTACACATGACGTTACAAGTAGAGGTACGAACAAAAGAGTGAAATACTTATCAGATGATTTGAATAGTATTCATTTTAAAACAAGAAAGTCAGAGCTGTGTTTTAGGTTTCTGGTATCAGTACATGATCATATGGTGGTTGAGTTAATTTATGTTGGTTACATAGGACTTTCAGTTTAGCCATCAAGAATGTTAATAATTAGTTTTAAAACATGTTTCACAGAGAGTCTTGAATCATTTTATGTTTCCTAGTAAAATAGTTGAAAAAATTAGCTGTTTAAAGTTCAGATTAAAATAATTATAGTTGGAATTTTTAGTGTAAAAACATACAATAGAAAAAGGAATATCTAATGTAAAAACATACAATAGAAAAAGTTATAATGGATGTCATTTATGGATATCTTACTGTATAGCATTTTGAATATTATCTTTAAATCTTAGTTTGTTTTCTTTGTATTGCATTATTTCTTACTATGTTATTAGTTTAACACAGGTATTTTTAGATGAATAAAACTGTTTTATTGTATGCCTTTATTTATATGTTTTTGTGACTAATTAGCAAAACAAAATATTGTGTGTTTTCATGGTTCAAGATTAGATAATTTCGCATCTGCCAAGTTTTTATATATAAGAAAGACATGTCTATATTTTGTAATTCATCCATCGTCCCACTTTCATGGTTCATTTGGTTACTGTAAATTTCATGTCTCGAGTCCATGTGTTTAAAATTAAAAATGGGTATCTTGTAATTTAATAACAATACATTAATTTCAATTATCTCATTTCTCAACAATTATCATAGTCTTTTTAGCTTGACATGTGTTTTTCATTGCATTGCTTGTTTACTAAAAGAAAAAATACAAAGGTTGAATATGTTATATTAAACTGATTTTAGATCCCACCATGTCATTACAGTCCATGTTGTTATAATACATCTGTTCTAACAACTATGCTGTTTGGCAATAATCCTGCATCATAGCTTCTGCAGAAAGTTTCTGCATAATGCTGTCATGTCTAAAACATACCATTTCTATCTGAAGGTTTTCCATAATCCATATACTGTACAAGGACTGATTTATCAGTGACAGTTTCAATAGCCCGATCACTCAGACTTCCATAGGCACTGTATTTGGTTTTTTGACTGGCATATCTTTGTATAGAATACCAATAATACCTATATTTCATTTGTTGTGTAAATATAGTGTGTAATAGTTTTAGAGATTTGTCATTAAAGCAACATATGTGCATGTGATTCATTTTTCAAGATAAAGATCTTTCATTATTATGTTTTGTACTGTTGCCTTGGATGGCTTTTTTCACTGTTTTTTATGTTATTTGATTCTTACATGTTACAAGTTGCTGTACTTTATATAGTAGGGATACATTTTGCAGGTCTCTTTCTAGATGGCCCAAGTGTTTCATGTTGATCCATATTCTTTCATTTTTCGATGTCTTTAAGATACAATCTTAAAATTTTTATATCCTCAATCTGAACACAATAGTGTATGACTATTTGAGCCAGGAAAGTCACGTTACATCCCAAAATTAATCTGTTTTGAGTGGAATCATGTTACCTATGAAATGACAGTGTCAAAATGTTGTTCTGGTACATGCACTTTATACTGGCTGTGGTTATCATATGACTTGCTGATCTGTATATTTCAAATCATTTTAATATAAAGTACTCAACCTTGTGTCATGATAAACTTAACAGTTTCTATTTCCCAGTTTGTTTTGTTTTGAAACTCTGCTTTTCATTTTACCTCCATCATTTTCTTTCTCTTACGTAAATTGAAGAGCTTGTTTAGCTGTTCTTGTATTTGATAAAAATAGGTATTAATTTTCCAGGCGATTGATTTTTTATATATATTTTAATTTGTTTCTTGTAAAGAGTATTTAACCACAAATTATTTTACTGTTTTATTAAATATAAGAGAGATGAACTCTATAAACTATTTTGTTTGAAGGATTTTTAAAGGTATTTTGTGTTAACTTATAATGTGTGATTTTGAAACTTGTTTCCAGTTGTATAAAAGTGAAGGAATTATATTGAAAGAAAATTAGATAAATCATAACTTTACTAAGCCTACTCTTGGTAGAATTCTCTGACAAGTGTTAAACCATTCGGCAGTTGTTGAATAAAAACTCGAAAGTAGTACTCAACTTGTAAAAGATTTAAACTGTGTTGGTTACAAACTTTTATTGTGTGTTGTGATGAAATAGTTTGTTTCTTAATTTGGGATGTATTGATAATAAAAGTACTGTATGGTAGATAAATTTTACATAAAAAAAATATCACTGACAGGTATATGAAACTTGTAATTATTATTATTTCTATTTCAACAACGTACAAAATAGAATTGTGGTACATTTTGTGTATTCTGATGAGTGAAATTGATAAAATATCCAATGAAAACATCCCAGATGTGTTACTGTTGTATATAGACCTGGCACGGCCAGGTGGTTAAGGTGCTTAACACGTAATCTGAGGGTCGCGGGTTCGAATCCCCGTCACACCAAACATGCCCCTTTGAGGCGTGGGGTGTTATAGTGTGACGGTGAATCCCACTATTCGTTGGTAAAAGAGTAGCCCAAGAGTTGACAGTGGGTGGTGATGATTAGCTGCCTTCCCTCTAGTCTTACATTGCTAAATTAGGGACGGCTGCGCAGATAGCCCTCGTGTAGCTTTGCGCGCAATTCTAAAAAAACAAGCCGTTCTATAATTTTGGAAGTTCGATTCGTCGCTGTGGGAGAAGTGCAAATAACTCCTTATATAGCTAAAATAATATTTCCACCAAACCTTATAAATCTCTATTTGATTAAGTAGATTTGTTTGCTGAAGGTTGTTCGATTTTACCAGACTTTCCTAAAATAATGTCTCTCGAAACATTGTTTCTTCCAAAACTAGAACAAATTCTTACTTTATTTGACACTCTTGAACCCAAAGACACCTGTTAATCTTCAGAAACCAAATCAGCTGTTCAGTTCTCATCAGATTCAGACATAAGGAAGATAAGAGCCATGTTAGTTGTTTTAGTTCCTGACCAGTACATATAAGTAATAATAAAGATAGAAGCTGACAAGGCGACCGCAGCGCACCATCAATGTTAAGTTACACCGTAGGTGATGATTTGTATAGAAGACGTGTAGGTGTTTGTACGAACAGCACATCACTTTGTTTGGGTGAGTTCTCGCTGTATTAGAAGTCGCTTACATGTAATTAACAGAGGGTAAAGACCTCTTATTTACATAAATTTAGAGTTACCACATATGATTTTATAATGCTAAAAATTAGTTTATTTACTTCACTTTAAACTATAAATTTAAAGTTAAAAAATGTTTGTTTTTAGGGTAAAACTATAAAATATGCCACCTGCGTTGTGTTCATCGCGAGGAAATCGAACCCCAGATTTTCTATAGCAAGTCTGTTATCTTACTGTTGATTCACTGTAGAATGAATAAAGTGTAAATCTGTAATGTTTCTCTCACGCTGTAACCGTTTTCAATGGTTAAAACCTACAAAATCGGAATATTATCTACATTTATTTTCAAAACAATTAAAACCTACAGTATTAGGAATTTATTTAAACTATAAAATCCTCCAAAAACTTAGTTTTATTTTAATAATCCATACATAAAAAAATGGTGCATATTTTAGCATCACGCACTATGTAGCGTAATCTAGTATAATGCGTCGTTTTGTGCATGTGCTAGTGCCACACGTTGTTAAAGTAAGAAGAATTATTTGGATGCTTTTTGGTGTATTAAATTTTTGTTTTAAATTTCGGTTTAAAACTGGTCTTCTCAAGTTGTTTAAAATTTCGCTGTACTTCAACGATCTTAAGTATCTATAACATTGGTAGTAATTATGGTAATGGAACGGTAAAAGGTAAATACCACGGTGAAAGTGCTACACCTTTGTGAAAATGAATATCACTAATGCAAAGTACAGTCACTTGATTAAATTTAACACACTGGTTGGTTGTCATCCAACCAGGAAGTGGCATATTAGTGTGAAGTCTATAAAAATACTAGCAGTTATTCCATGCCCAGTAGTAGTGACGTGAAAAGTCACATGACTCTCAGCGCTGTCATACTGCATAACAAGCATGTATAAATCCAAGTTTAGGTTGATTCAAAGATACTCATGTGAAAATTTGTAACAAGGCTCCATGTTTTGATACAATCTATTTAAGAGTGAAAAAAAAAAAAAGAGTACACGAAACTGTTAGTGTTAATGACAGAAGTGTTCGAGATAGAGAAAAACTTTTTGGGGTATTATTTTGGATGAGAGATATGATGGTCAAGAACAGACGTTGCCAGTGGCCTTTTTATAAATATAGCTTTAACTTTTACCTCGTAAACATTAAGTCCAAGCACTATCGGTGTATGTGTTCGACGCTTGTAAACTACTACTGGGAAAATCTGGAACATGCGCTAGTTACAGACTAATCCTCTTCCAAAGGTTTTGGTAAAAATAAACGACAATTCATTCGAAGTTGTGGAGGAGAGTAGTATTAAAATCAGTGTACATCTCTAATGAAGCATTTCTGGTATTAATACAAGCCTAAAGCTGCATCTCAACCAGCGGTATAGGCGATCTACATAGAATTGATGATTCTGATCCATTATGTTATTCTCTCAGGATAAACAACTCGTCTTTCAGCTAAACAATGATCAAAAACACAGCATCTGATACAACGCATGCAGTCATCGTTTGGCCTGCACAAAGTCCATATGAATAATCATAAGGCTGTATGGTAAAAATGGGTTTGTAAAAGAACGACTAAATATGCTGGTTGAACTGTAGGGAATAATACAGAACATTTAGAATAAGATTCCATAGTTGTACATATATGAAAGTATGAAACGAGGTATAATAAACTGTATTATCTTGTGTTTCCTGGGATAATCTTTTTTACAACTGAATATACCAATTCATTTACCTATATGATTGAACTTAGGTTACATTTTCTCCTAAAAACGTTGCTAGTTTTACATTGGAAAATACTCAACAGATGATGCTAGGCAATTTAGGAAACGTTGTTGAAAACATTTTGTATATAGTATATAACAAAGTGTGAGGGCTCATACCGCCAAACCCAGGTTTCAATACTCGTGGTAGGCACAACACAAATATCCCGTTGTGTAACAAAAGAAAAAAAATAATTTTGTCTGGCACAGCGGCATGTTTGCGGATTTACATCACTAGAAGCCGGCTTTCGATACGGGTGGTGGGCAGAGCACAGACAGCTCCTTGTGTAGCTCTGTACTTTATTACAAACAGGAGAAGGACTTAGAATATTTTAATGGACTTCTAATAATTTATTATAAAGGCCTTATGAATATTTTATTTAAAGAGAGTAGTGGATATTTTTAATGAATTTATAATAATTTGTTATAGAGCCTTATATTTTATTTGACGGGATTAGTGGATATTTTTAATGGATTTATAATGTTACTCTCTTTAAATCAGAATACAGCAATGGGAGGTCTGCGGCTTATGTGTTTCTGCACTAGTCTGGTTCTCACGATGGCTAGTGTTCTTCCTTCAAACTGTCCTGATAAAGAAGACCTAAAACCCTGTACTTGCGACTACGAAGGTATTAACTGTTTCCATGTGGTCGATTCTAACGACTTAAAGAGAGCGATGCAAGCAAGTCCCCCTGATCCTCGACTCCGATCATTCTGGCTGACGGGAACAGAGGTTACCGAAATAAGGGCTTTCACTTTTCAGAAGTATTCCATCTTACAAATGTTTTTGGATTTTAATCGTTTGAATAAACTGGAGGACGAGGCCTTTGTAGGCGGTTCGGAATCTACCTTGGTCTACTTAGGTCTCTCTAACAACGAATTTACAAGTTTTCCAACAAACGCTTTAAGAATACTAAAAGCTCTAGTATCCGTAAACTTTGAAAATAACAAAATTCCCAAAGTACCCAATTTTGCCTTCAGATCTTCAAAAGATTTGGTTGACGTTAATCTGGCCAGGAATGTCATCAACCATGTTGGAAAAATGGCCTTTGTTAATCTAAGAAACCTGCGTAAAGTGGATCTATCGAATAACCAACTGGTGTCAGTCGATATTTTAATTTTTCCCAACACCAATAGAGTTTACTACAATGATTCACGAAATCTTGCCGAAAGTAGCACGAGCAACACAGAAGTTGTTATCAAGCTTTCTAGGTGGGTAGGAACTGATTTAGATTTTTTTTTATATATTTAAGAAACGAAACAATTTGCATAGTTCAGAGATTAATGACGAACTGTCGAAGTATAGTTATTAAAGATAAAAGTTGTAGCACACCCTGAAAACAAACTCACGACGATTATTATAAGCAATTCTATATTTGTCACATGAAATAATTTTATAGTGAAATAAAAGACATTGTTAAATATTTCACTGATAACTCTTGTGGTTCCACGTGCTACCGAATGTATATTCTATTATCATGCATTATGAATATTTTTTAGCTAAATCCTTTCAGCCGTAGAGACGTTATAACAGTACAGTTAATCTTACCATTCGTTAGTAAAAGAGTAACCCAAGAGTTGGCAGTGGGTGGTGATGACTAGCTGCCTTCCCTCTCGTTTTGCACTACTAAATTAGGGACGGCTAGCGCAGATAGCCCTCGTGTAGCCTTGCGCGAAATTCAAAAAAAAAACAAAAAAAAAACATTCATTGTTAAATTAAGGACGGCTAGCGCAGGTAGCCCTCCTGTATCTTTGGTTTAAATTAAAAAGCAAACAATACTGGAAAGCTGTTTAAAGTTTTATTTTTGTTTCTTGTAAATTTTTACTGAAAATATACAAAATATTCAAAAGTTGACTAAAGTGAACAGGTTACAAGTTTAATATTTTGAATATAATTTTGTCGCAAAAATATAAAAATTAAGACTTAAAATTCGGTTCATAGTGGTGTACTAAAAATAAGCAATTCATTAATAATTATCTAAATAATATAAAAAGTATCCATCAAAACTGATTCATATTGGTGTAATCAAAATAAGCAATTTATTAATAATTATAATAATAAACGAATATAAAAATTGTATGTCAAAACTGATTCATATTGGTGTACTCAAAATAAGAAACTCATTAATAATTAATATACAAATAATCTATTAAAACTTATCCATATTGATGTGATCAATATATGGAATTTATAAATACATCAATTAATTATTGAATATATAAATCTACTTTTAAAACTCATTCACAAAGTGTACTCAAAATAATCAATCATTAATCAGTTTCTCCGACGAATACTTCCAGGAAAACCAATTGACATCAAATCAAGTTCAACAATAATGGAAGAATATTATTAAGAGGGTAACTGTGAAGAGGATCCGAGATGACCCATGTCTCAATCTTTCGGAAATAATTATTTTAAATATCAACAATGGATAGTAATAAAAGAATTTTATCCAATCAACTTCAAGAATATCAGACTGAATTTGATATCAAATAAAGTATACGAATTTTAATTAGTTTAACCCGTTACCCATCATCGTTTAACAACAGAAATTCTGAATTTTGTGTTAAAACTTGTTCAAAACTATTGTTTTTGTGGCGACATCACACAAGGTCGGAATTATAAATAAGTAGCCATTCTACACGCAACTGCTCATGAGTATAATGATATATTTTTTTTTTAAATCAGACTTACACGAAAGCGTAATATACAACTTCCGAACAATTTCACCATAATTCTAATTAATTTACTGAACGCTGCCATTCTTCGTAATTTAGTCCAGAACTCGTTATTCACCGATCCAGAATAAAATTTAACGGATAAAGTTATTCTTATCAAAACAATTGAAACTAACGATCTTTGATGTTATTGGTGTTCACACTGTACAACAGTTTTATTCAGACCAATTAACCTTTTACAATATTTTATAATAAAAAAACAACAATAATAAAACGTGCCATTTGTCTCTTTGTTATCGGTCGGTGTTTGGTTACTGTGCACAACCTGGAAGGTTCTGGTTCACCTCATCCTTTAATGTTGTTTATGAACTTCAACATGCTATATGGTTGTTAACGGTTCAGAACTTGAGCACAAACGTAAAACACTGCCTTGGAACATTGGTTTCACTTCCACCTACAGGACCAGGTCCATAAATGTACTATTTACAGCTTTAACCCTTTCTTTTACAGTTTCTCTTCATTTGGTCGTATACACTCAAAAAACATTTCCACAACAAAATGTCACTTATCAATGGTGTATTTCACACATACAAACCATTTTAAATACACAAATGGTAGTTAATTCTAAGCGATACATTAATATTTAACATAAGCGACCTTTTCTTACAGTAAGCTTTAAGTGAGGAAAGATATCTGGGGCTAAAACCATTGTTTTTATATAAATGTGTATAAATCTAATGAAATGATAAAGCGTTCCTTCTGCTTTAGATTATGTTTAAGGAACACATGTAAAAACGAAACATATGAAATTTACACATAAGGTAGAGTTATATCTATCTATGTGCATATGTATTTCGGTATAGTAAAATAAAGTCTAGATGTCCCTAGCTTATGAGATAGTAAAGACAACTTCGAACTAACCGGGATAATTCCGGACACTTGAAGAAAAATAATAGAAACAGAGACGCAACCAAACAGTTTGTGAATCATTATTAGATGAAAATCATAAAGTAATTAAAAACTTCTGGAATAATATATTTGAGTCGTATTTACAATACGAGTTTTCATAATGGAAATCTAAGGTAAAGTGGCGCTATCTTGCAAATAAACGTGAAAACGAATCTTTCAATCTGTACCTGTGGTTTGCTACTACTATTTCGTGTTTATCAAGTTTAAAAATAAATTTCTTGTCGTTCGTCAGTCAAGACTAAACAGGCTTTGTTATCAAATACACATTAACATTAGGACTAATATGGCTGACTATTGTTCCTTATCAAATATCCTTTTACACTTTAACACTAGGGCTAATATTATTTTTCCTTGTAACTTTTTTAAACATATAACCTAAGCATTAGGACTAACGTGGTTGTTTCCTTCATTTTAGCTTTAAAAGTTCAGATAGTTAAAACTAAAAAAACTATTTTTTGTAGTTCCACACTTAATAAATTATCTAGGTTTTAGTATTTCTTTTTAAAGTTAATATAATGCACAAAGACTTGCCGTGCAATATTTTTTCAACTGAGAAAATGAAATTTAAAAAGACGTCAAATATTCACACACATAAGAGCTTAAAAAATTTAAGAGTTTAGTTGTATCTCCGAGTCATTACAAAATAATGCAAAAGTTTAGGATTACTGAACGCGCTTTAAGCTCAGAGTTTTTCATAATAAAGCTTTTCGATAAATAAATAAAGCAATAACAAAGTGTGAAACAAGTAAAACAATTGTTGAAATCGTTTTTTCGTCCGATTTATAAACTTGGGAATTTTTTATTCTCTTACTTTGTGATTTATTACCAGTCGTTTTGTGGTTTTTAAAACATTAATTTCACAACAGTAAATTGCTTTGAGTTTGCTTACTAATTAGATATTATTTTATTACAATTTACAAATTTTTACAGGTTTGTTTTTAGGATGTTTCTGTCACTTATGAGATCAATATCAAATGTACAACTTCTAACAACAGAGAAACCTTGCTGTAAAAGCTATAACTTGCAATCTAAATACAATCTTTAATGTGTATTAAATAAAACAAAACAACATAGAAAACACGTCATTTATTAAAGAAAGCCACCAATAGTTTAGTAACAATAAAGAGAATATGCCATCTAACAAGCAGTACTTTAGTAACACCGTAAAGAACATAACAGTTAACCAGGAGTACTTTAGTAACACCGTATAGAACCTAACGAAAAATGTTTAAATCCAATTAAAATGGTGTCACAAGGCTTAGCTATGGAATTTATCATTATAGTTCAAGGGAGACATAAAAACAGATGATGTGTTTATAGGCTACAAACATCTAGAAAACTAATCATGTAACATAATATAATTACGATAGACGATAAACAGGAATAATCACAACAAAAAATATAACAAAACTTAATTCCAACCAACCCTTGGACATTTATTGAACGGTAACATATTGATAAGTTTTATTAATACTCTAGCGCTAATTACTGGTATAAAATGACGTTAAAACTAATAAAGTTTGTTTTCCCACAAGCAAAGTATTTATATACAACCATCAAAGCACTGACGTGGTTTGCTTAATGTTTTTATACCTTAAAATAACTTTACTTATAGCTTACGTTTCCCTCTATTTCAAATAAAACTTGAAATATTTCATTTATTCAACTTAATATAACTTTCTTTCTGCTGATATCAATTAGCAATACCTTGCGTGTGTTGAATAAAGAAATTCTTCAGAAATGCTAATTTTCTAACATACAGATTTCAACAATTTATGTATGACTAGTAACGACGAGAAGCTAATAAAGGTTCCGACTGACTCACTACTTTGATCCCATTTCACCATAAAAAGGATTGTTATTTCGTAGTTAGGCCTAACGAATCATTATGAAAGTAAGATTTTTAGTGCAAACTGAAGAGTTGTACTCATTGTTGGGAAGTTACATAAAATACGAAATATTACTCCAGAATACAAATGGTTTTGTTTCAATCAACGCTTCGGTATTATGGCTTCGTTTGGACTAACAGTACAAGAAATGTATTAGGTTTATGTATTACTAGCCTTGTTTAGGCCACAGTGGTGAAACGTTCGCTGACTTGCACAAATTATTTTTATTTCGAAATGAAACTGTATTGTCGAGACGTCTACATTCCTCCACTTTGCATCACAAATCCTGAAAACAGACATAATAATTGTTATAGAGACGTGATGAGTTTTAATATATAGCTACACACAATTAAGTCTTGGATTTTGAACTGGATTAGCCAACTTGTTGGTTATTAATAGTTCCTAAAGAATCTGTAAAAGCGAAATATTGAGTTAATAAATATATATTCTAGAGATATAGGTCACTATTTCATTTACATTAGAAATGTCACGTTACAAACTACAGTTTGCGTTAAACAGGGTTAAAATCATAGTTAATGCATACGGATAATAAACGTTTGAATAATTACATGATTAAACAACGTTCTCTTCTTTTGGCCCTTCTGGACTCGTGGTGTTTCGATCTGACAAAACAATCACTTCAGATACAACGGTCTTGAAATCTGCTTCCGAGTTCGAACGGTTAAAACATGATCCAAATGAAGTTCTCTGGGTTCGAGGCTTTGAACATAAAAATCGGTAATATGCCCGACGATAATGGCGGTTTAGGCCTACATAGATGAATGGATTAATACATGATGACATCCACGCTAAAACAGAAGCCACGACGTGAATGGTGGGAAAGCTGGAAGTAGCCCTTAAAATTTACTGGGTTTTAATCTTGAAGAAATTTAACTATTATGTATTCTCAATATTTAAACATAAGCCAAAATTTTAAAGCAAAATTAGCAACAGTTCTAGACTATCTGCTGCAGACTTTACATAAACCAAGAACAATACTGTTGAAACTATATAAGGGAAAAAAGAAGAAAAAAAAAAAAAAAAAGAGGAAGGTTGCAGAGATGGATTTCTTTTATGAAACAAAGTAAATGTAGTTAAATACGTAGGCAATGGAGATATAAAAATCAAATGAAAAGGTTACAAAAGCATTAGATTTTATATATATATAAATTTCTATATTAGCAAGGAAACCCTGTAGTTTACTTTTTGCACCTCATCACATTACAGAATAACACTTGATCTATTATATCATGTCTAAATTCTCCACAGAACCATAAGGCATTGTTGAAGTTACTTCGAATTGAAATAAAAAAATGTGCACACCATATGTATACAATAATCTACAGTTTGCGGAAAGGGATTGACATATTCTTACGTATAGAACTAATAATTTCCATATTAAAAGGTAGAAATGACCTGGTTATAACTATGATAATTTGGGATAAAGAATACACGAAGAGCTTCTTAAAAGTTATTTTGTTAAACGTCCAAGAATTATGTGGTTAAGTACAAAGATCACCAGTCAAATGTTAACTGATTATTATAACTGTAATTAAACAATAATCTTGATGTGACTTACCTGAACAAGGTATCATGGAATTAAACAATAATCTTGATACGACATACCTGTATTTGCTGTCGAAGACATTGACAATCATCAGTGGAAGGAAGCAAACAACAAAAGAACAGAAAATAATTACAATCATGCGGTTGAGACGGGATTCGTCTTTTTGATGAATTGTTTGTTTAAAGAGCGGATTTGTAGAACTTCGATTGACCTGAGTATGGGCCTCGACATTTCGTCTGCTCTTTCGTACCTGAAATAATAGAAGGCAATCAAAGCAAACGGTAATAGAAATTAAACGAACCAATACAAGGAAAACAAAAGAAGCAGTAAAATAAATTAAGTGAAACAATACAAAGCAAAAAACAAAACAAAAACAAACCCAAAAACCCAAAAGACATTACGAATGAAAGTACTATGACAGACTGCTTTTTATTTATTTTTTGTGTGCGTTTGTTTATGAATGTTGATATTACAAATTCGGCTGGGTATTTCTTTAACGTTCTTATAATTACCTACAGCTAGAAATACACAACATTATTTCATGTTACAGCTAATTCTTCACACAAAACCAATTACCTTCCAGATTATGGACGAATGAGATAAGATGATCACGATGCAAGGTATCAAAAATCCCACAACGAACAAAAACTTCTTGGGAGACCGACCATTCCGCATCAGAATGGTGCAAGAAAATGTCGCCTTGTCTAGTCCGAATTCTCCCCAAGCCCTTGTTAAGGTGGGCATCAACAGTCCAAAACTAAATACCCAACAGAAGATGATCATCAAAACAACGAAACGTTTCTTGTAGATTTTACCGTAGAGGTGGTGGTAGTTAAATATGATGAACCTACTTGTAAAGAAAATAAAATCTGGCAGATGCGTCTCACTCATTGTTTATAGCCACTGCAATACATAAAATACTTCAACTGATTTATCTACTTTGTTATTCATAACAGAGGCGTTTAAACAAAATGTAAAATATGACTTGCACAAATAAATATATTACAGGAAAACGAGATTACAGTTTTTTTGTTTGTTTCTATTCAAGGTTGTAGTTACTTGTTCTTTGTCTTTAAAGAGATTGGACATGCGATACAACATAATACAATCTTACAAAGACCGGGAATTTTCAGAGTTAGTTATTTAAATGAACAACGTTTACACAGACCAAGTTACTATGATCAAATACAAATATTCAAAATTACGACTTATAGATACGTCACAACAGAAACCGAACATTTATAACTTTTTTTTTTTTTTGGTGTCTACGTAGAATGGTGGTAAATCTAAGATCTTACAACGCTAAAATCTGGAATTAGATTCCTCGCGTTAGACACAACAGATAGCCCAATCTGGCTTTTCTCTAAAACAAACAAACAAATCAAATGCGAGTTCCAAACAAATTATTTATATAATGAATCACTACACACCGTATTTTATCCAAGGCCTGGAATTTACATTTTACTGTCGTGTTTATATGACGTTTCAGGAGCACATCAATTTACTCGTAATCTGAGGGTCACGGGTTAGAATCCCCGTCGCACCAAACAGGCGTGGGGGCGTTATAATGTACGGTTAATCCCACTATTCGTTGGTAAAATAGTAACCAAAGAGTTGGCGGTGAGTGGTGATGACTAGCTGCCTTCCTTCTAGTCTTATACTGCTAAATTAGGGACGGCTAGCGCAGATAGCAGTCGTGTAGCTTTTCGCGAAATTCAAAAACAATCAGACTTCACACCATAATATACGTGAACACGTTGTATGGACCAGTCTGTTGTTTATAAAGTTGAATTTTGTTTTATTTTCTTAGTTCTACCTAGCATGATGACATGTTGAGTCTGTGGCTGTTGAACAGGACATCGAGACACTCTCAAAACATGAAACTTACTAGGTACACACTCCAAGTATTATTTTAACACACTCAAGGGTGAAGAACTGTTAAGAATTTATACTTTTTCTCAGAGTAATGACAAGTACTTAGAGATTTTAATGGCTGAAAGAGTGAGTTAGTGTCGATCAAGGCAACGGTTATGTTTGATCTTTAGACACAGAAGTACAGTAACCACTAGCAATAGACGTATATCATCTTAACTTTCATTCTAAGAAGTTGGTATAATAGCCACCAGCAGATGTCTATAATATTAACCTTCATTCTAAGAAGCTGATGTTGTAACCACTAGCAGGAAATGTCCATTATCTTAACCTTCATTCTAAGAAGTTGGTATAGTAATCACTAGCATGAGGTATTCATTATCTTAACATTTATTCTAAGAAGCAAGTATAGTAACCACTAGCAGGAAATATCCATCATCTTAACCTTTAGTCACAGAAATACAATAACTACCACCAGGAGGTACCCATCATCTTAACTCTCAACCATAGAATTAACAGGAAGCCAAATGGTGATAGATGCTGGTATAAAAGGAATCCTCCGAAATTGGATATACAAGTACCACTATATTCCGTCAGTCTATACAGGGGTTCCCAACCGGTGGGTCGCGACCCCCTGAGGGGGTCGCGAAGCTATGGCAGGGGAGTCGCGTAGCCTTGTTAGAAGTAGCTTGGGATAACATTAATTTTATTTCATCAATTACATTTTCAAGTTACGAGTGCCAAAAGGTTGGGAACCCCTGGTCTATAATATTTAATAAAATTTAAAAAATGTTTCCAGTAATTAAATTATGAAATTTTCCTGCAGTTTATATTCAAATACATTGTCTTTTTTAAACACAAAGCTACACAATGGACTATATGTATTCTGTCAATGGCAAAGTATTCAATGCAGTATTTTAGCGTTGTAAGTCTGTAAATCTAGCATGATTCAAAGAGCGAAATTTAAATAAAACGCACGGAAATGTGTGTAAATATTTCAGGAAATCTTGTTTTTTAAACTTGTTTCACACGACTCTAAAGAGAAAGTTCAAAACATGAAGCATTTGGCTGCTCTTCTACTCGACCATTATTTAAGTCAGACAAATTCTCTCACCATAAACACACACGTACCTGTTTACTGTAATCAAAGTCATGGACATTAAGGAAGCGCCAACGTTTCCATAGAAGAAAAATGGAAATAAGGAACACGCTGTGTCTCCTAGCAACCAAGCCTGGTGGATGTATCTTGATGCAGTTAAGGGTAGGTTGATGGTACAGAATAGGAAGTCTGCTGTACAAAGACTTATCACAAATGCTGTGGTGGCGTTTCGAAGCATCGTGCGCCGACAGAGGGCGAGAATTGATATAAAGTTCCCTAGAAACCCAATAATGATAAACAAGATACAACAAACAGCAGCAAATATTGTAGCATCTTGTGGGTATTTGATGGTTTCATCAAGAACTACACTTTCATTCATGGTAGAGCTTAAAGTGAGAGACTTGTGGTTCGAATCCCCACCTCACGAGTCTGTTGGTTCTCACGCCGACAAGCCATTCCTGAAACATAAAATAATTAATTAGAACTTTGAGGAATATTACAAGGTTCTAAAGGTTAAATTGCAAATTGAATAAATTACAAAAAGTTTAGAAACAAGTGATGAATATTAAAGAACAACCTTGTCGTTGAATCATCTTTAACAAAACACACAGAAATGATTACATCTGAACTCTTACTATCTTGGTTCCACTCCATTCATTGTGAATGATATTTTAGTCGGTTCATCACTGCATGAGCACTTTGAACGTTCCAAAGCTATAACACCTTCTGCAGAAGAACGCGATACTTACTTTTATATGCAACTAGAATACAATAGCAACTGTAGAGAAAAATAACACCTACCTTTTCACAAAAGAAAATGGAAGTGACACCTGCTTTTCCACGGAGTATAACAATAAAACTGCTCTGTTTATATAGCTTAAGATAAGTGTCAATCCTCAAAACTGTATATGCAAAAACAATTGTTTATTCCAGTGGGTGGCGCTCATCACAAAATATGCCAGTTTTAAATAAAGACTTCCATTGAATGTCATTACAAGTCTTTCCCACTATATACAGTTGTACTTTTCTTTTATCCTAATAATGTGATGTCCACACGTGTGGGGATCACTCAGTGGCATAGCGGTAAGTCTGCGGACTAACAACGATAAAACCAGGGTTCGATACCTATCAGTTGTAAGCACAGCATAGATTGCCCATTGTGTAGCTGTGCGCTTAATTACAAAAATACAAACGCATGTGAAATTATGCAAAAAATAATGACGTAAGTTTATCTTACATCAACTTATACTTATCAAGTTTTTGTTTCAGTTTAACATGAAAACTTTTAATGAGGGCTAGTGATTTCAATGAAAACACATATTTCGATTGTCCTCCCAACAGGTTAACAAGTTCTTCTACTGTAAAGTCAAACCTACTGCAATACGCATGTGCAGTCAAGTTTTTAGTCATGTTTTCACAAATAAAAGCTATATAAATTACACTAGAATATTAAATACGTCGCCACTTACTCGTGTGAACGTTGTTTTTGTTGTGTTTTTCTTCCAGTTAAGTGACTTGCATAGTGACGTCATGAACCACTGAAACTCACGAGGCGTGGCTTTCACACTGTAGAGCTTTAACTTAACTGAAGTTACCCACAGCTATCACTTCCATATTTGTACAGGACGTAAAGTGTTTATTATATTGTCGACTGTCTCAAATGTTGACATAACTAGATGCAGATTGTATTAAAATTAAAGCCGTCAGACGACAGTAACAAATAATAAAATAATAATAATATATCGGGTAATTATGTCGTTTAAACAATAAAATAATAATTCCAAACTCTTTGTATCTCAACGGGTAAGCGATAAATTTACGATCTTACAATGTTAAAATCCGGAGTTCGATCCATCGTGATGGACAGTTCGCAGATACCCTACTGCGTTGCTTTGGAGTGAAACAGACTCGCATGTACATAAAAGCAGTGGAGATGTTAAGATATCTTTGGCCTTAGGGAAGTATTCTGTACGGGGGCCACACAACGCCTCGAGCCTCAGCGTTAATAACGATTACACCACGTGGTGAAAGAAGTAATTATCACCTATATGTCATAGCGAACTGGCGAATAGCTGACACGAACCCAGACGAGTCTCTTGGGGGAACCCTCCTTTCCTTGCTTAAGCTTAGAGTCGTTACTGTATATGGGGTCACCAAGTGCTTTAATGTGGGGCTTCTCCAGGATCCGGGAACCTCCCCCCCCCGGCCTCTCAGTGGGTCTGATACTCGAAACGTTTAGTGAATACTGTCGGTTTAAATTCCTTAATAAAGTACCCTCCAGTGGCACAGCAGTATGTCATTAGACTCACACCTCTAGAAACCGGGTTTCGATACCCGTGGCGGACAGAGCACAGACAGCCCATTGTGTGATTTTGTACGTAATTACAAACAATCAATTGATCCATCCACCTAATAAAAAAGCAGCTTTATATTTTCAACCTCACAATTAAAGAACTTGAAATAGTAACAAAACATTTATATCCAGACATTTTAGAAAGTTCGTCCATGGATGTTTTGAAATGAACACTATTCTTTGCTTTCACCTATAGTTAGTATGCTAATTTTTAAAGTATGTACCTTTATCATCGTTGCCCTAAATTCACATATACAAACAAATACTGAATGCATCAAATTCATACACACACACACACACACACATTAAATATCTGATGTACCAATAGTAACCAAGAAAGAGTTTTTACAAGTAACTTTTCTACAATTATATATTTTGTAAAATCTGTTTCATTTCACCACTACTTTTATCTACAATCAGATGTAGCCCTAATGGTAAACATGCCAAGATGCGTATCAGAAAGATCATCGTTCGAGCCTGTCATATGTTCCATAACGCGTTCTGCACCTTCAGCTATGATGCGTTTTGACCATGACAGTCAATCTCGGTATTCGGTTTAGAGTAACTGCATAAAGGCGGTGAGTGTTACTGAGTGGTTGTTTTCACTTTCTGGTAACGGGTTTCAAGTCTAGCCAACCACAAAATACCGGTTACGTGTCGAATACTAATCGCTTTTCATTAGGTCCTCGTTCTTTATTTGTCTCGTAGAATTATGCACGCTGGTAGCTACATATTACAAACAACAAAAATGTACACATTAGGTTGCGATTTTTTCCCATTGCTAACATTTGAAAACAAAACTTAATCATGACATGGCCTGGACCTAGAGAGACCTCGACTCACAATATGAATGTCGTGGGTTCGAATCCCCGTCACACCAAACATGCTCGCTCTATCACCCATGAGAATGATATAATGTTAAGATCAATCCCACTATTTGTTGATAAATGAGTAGCCCAAGAGTTGACGGTGGGTGGTGTTGTCTAGCTGCCTTTTCCCTAGTCTATCAATTCTAATTACAGATGGATAGTGAAGGTGGACTTCGACTAGCTTTGCGCGAAATGAAAAAACAAATAAACAAAAAATTGTTTTAATATGAAACGGCTGTGGACTACCACAATATAGCATGCCAAGATGCGAATTATAAAGTCCAAGGTTCGAGTCACGATGAATTCAAACCTAAATAAAGTCCTTGTGGCAGAAGGCGCAGCTGACTGATATTTATTCAAAATCAGGTATGGCTCTACCAAAAGAGGGCGCAAATGGTAAGTAGTAACTTAAAATCAGGTGTGTCTCTACTCTGACCCTAGAAATCTCTAACACGGTTGTTTAGCTAGTGTAGATGAAACTACTAAACATTAAAATACCAACAAAAACTAAGATTACTTTATCATTTGCATTTAAGTAAAAACTGTGAGATGAACTAAATAGAATTCTGACATCAACTTTTCATCTTGGGACGCATGCGCACAAACCTTAATTACTAGCCAACACATCGACATAACGAAACCTAAGGTATTACAACGGTTTGAACTAATCACATTTTCATATTACAAGCTTGACCTATACCTTAACGTTTAGACACAGATACGACAACATAGAGGATGTATTCAACATTTATGTTTAACCAACAACACAGGGCATACATTCAACATTAATCGACTCTCATGGATAAATTACATTCTCACCTTATTAAAGTATCTACACATTAAAATATATATTACGATAATAATTACGAACTTAATTAATCCCCACTAGATGTTCCCCCATCCTGTTGTTCTACATAACTTTTTGTCCAAGTTTACGTTTTTAATGTCATACTGTAAGTTTGTGTAATTTACAACCTAAAATTAGAAGCTGAAATCGTCCCTCTCGATATACTTTTAAATTTTAGTATTTCCCTGAATAGCCAGCGATAGATCGCTATTACTCTTCCACGTAAGCTAAACTTAGCCATTTATTAACACCTCAACCTACTCCACCTGTTTATCTAATCTTTCAACATTTTTATCCCTCCTTTCGTAACATTTTTGTTCAACATTATGCTGTTTGTTTATTTAACTTTAATATTAAAACTTGCAGGTTAGCAGTACTAAGAAGGAAAGTTCTCTATCAATGAATGAAGTGCGCTTATAGATCTTAATTTTAATTTGTTTAAAGTTACATGCAGACTACCTGCACTAGTCGTCCCTAATCTAATTTTGAAGAAATGAACTAGAACAAAGGCAGCGAATCAACAGCTCTCACTGTTAAACTGTTTGGCTACTCTTGTCTACCGATAAGTGGGTATGACCATTACTTAACTAACATACCCATAATGTGCGAAGTGCATTTTTGTGGGTACATTAAACCCTCGCCACGCTCGGCCTACATGAAGAAAACACCACTATACTGAAACATTATTTAATTTTTAAATCAAGTTCGAAGCTGCCTACAAGAAACTAATCCTACTAACTTGTCTACCTAGTGGTTCAGCGGAGACCTGACGACTTGTGAATCTAAAGACCGATTTGTGGTGGGCACGAACGAATAGCTGTTGTATTTGTTTCTCATTCCGTATTGCACGTTACACGTGTGTGTGTGTGTGTGTGTGTGTGTGTGTATTGTTATATTGGTTTTACTTTATCCAAAATTTTATTATAAATTTATCTAGTCCGAGTCCTTACTTTGAAGATAATACAAAAAAAAAAAAAAAATACAGACACAAAACGTAAAACAGTTCAGACGCTAATTGAGCTTCGAAGTGTAAGTGTGTGTTGGAGAGAGGGGGGAAGATATTGAAAATCACGATTACGTAGTAGAAAAGAGGAAGAGGATAAAAAAAAATCTTTGGACTTATCCATATTATCTAATTCGTTTATATTGTTCGATTGTAAGCCCATGTATTGAAAGTAAATCTTTCTAGATTTTGTTTGTTTTTTACCCTTGAGAAGACATTATATGTATCGGTGACCTGTAGGATGTAAAGAATGCCTACGTATTATTACACAGCTTATATTAACTGTAATCAAAGTCGCCTGTGACTGCGGCAGGTCTTAGTGCAAATTCTCACCACATACATACAATCCCTTTCATGTAAACTGGTTTCCAAGTTTATAAATACAAAAACAAAGAACAGCATCAAAATAAATCGTGATACAAATAAATTTTATTATTTACTAAACAAGGTAAGTATTTATTGGCTGAAAATGTTCTAAATGGCCATGTTTAAGTCTCGAACATTACATTTCAAACAAGTTTGTAAGTATTCTCGCAAATATTTATGGCGAATTTTAGTGAAAATATAATGAAGAAAAAAAAAGGAATGTTGATATAACGTCTAAATTTTCACAGCCTAACTTTATTTTTTTAAAGTTCGATATTTGTACAAATATCTAAAATATCTAAGTGCGACGAGTGTGTTTGTGTGTGTGCATTAAATTAAAAATTTAAGATGTAGCTTTTATAATCCTTTGACAAAAGAAAAGACCAATTTGCCCTAGAAACTAGAACTCTCACCTTGGTAGATTATACTTGTTGATGAACTCAACACATTTTATGGAATTAGTTACGATTTATGATGAATATTTTAAATATTATTGAATTTCACAGAGGGCACGGTTGAGTGTCAGTTCCTACGAAACGGTTTATATCATAGATTAGCGTCATATTTATGAATATCTCATCCTGCCTCCGGTGTCCTTCAGTACACATCCACAAGGCCAGACAGACTCTTGGTTACATAATAGTAAAATTTTAATACGATTTTTCTTGCATTTATGTAATAATCACTTAACGGATTGAACAGCTTCAACCGAGAAAAACGTTTATTCACAAGTTACTTATACTCTTAATAAACCTTTTAGAACAAATATACTTCACAAATTATTATTATTATTATTACACTTGTTCAACACTATAACAACGTTAAACATATATAAATTATAACTAATAAAATAAATACAGGATATTTTACGTTTCATGCACTGTGTTCAAATACAATAAAAAACAATGTACTTTTTATGCTGATTTCAGAAATATAAATTAAAATTTGGAGAAATGACAAAATATATATTTTTTTATTTTGCTTACGATACAAAGGATACATTACATATATACCTACGTATTTAAAAAAAAGTAAAACATCAAGACAACACAAAGTATATAGTGTTACACAAAGTGTAACAGATTCAATGCGAAAATTCATAAGTATTCTTTAATATTTTCTTCAAGACATCATTTTTATGTCCACGACGCCAAACAAACTAGCAGTTAGGCTAAGTTAGGTAGGTCAATTTACGCGAGGTTAGAGCAAGTTAGGCTAATTAGTAAATAATTAGATGTTTATTTATATAAGACGATTTAACTTCAAAATTCTTTAAAATTTAAAATGTTTACCATTTTCTCCTTTATAAATCAATTCTCCAAATTTAACTTGTATTTCAGACAGCATTAAAACCAACAATTCAAAAAAAAATTTTCTGTCTCGGAAGTGCTGCATGAAACAGAAAAAACCATAAAGAAATTTTGAAGGTGAAATGTCAACAACTTTCCACTATCAGATATGAAAAAATGGCGGCACTGCAATAAACTGAAAAATATTAAAAAATCATCCACCGAAGACAGTTTTATAACAATTTATTCAATTAGAGGAACACAATCAAAGAAGCATTCCAAATTTAAACTAAGTAACTTTGTTTTATATTTTACAGAATTAATAACCGAACGCTGCGATTCACCTTTTAAAACTAAATTGAGACGATGTAGTTATCACTTTTTTCATAAGACACAGAGATTATAGATTATATTAAGATACAGACTGATCTCGTACACTCTTGACTATCAAAGGCGGCTTAATTTAACGTAAGCATGAAAATTCTCTCTACTTAGGGCCTGGCATGGAATGGTGGTTCGAGCATTCCACTCAAAATATGCAAATCGCAGGATGGACATGCCTTGATGGCGTTATAATGTTAATCCTACTATTTGTTTGGAAGAAGCGGCCGAAAAGTGTACAGTAGGTGGTATTGGTTAGCTGCTTTACCTTAGTCTATCACTCCAAAACTAGGATTAGCTGGCACAAAATTCAAAACAGGAATACAAAACCACTTTTTAGTGTAAAATTTCTGCACAAAAAATCATCTGAATTTTAGAAATTGTTCGTGCTACCTTCTAGTAAAAATAAAAATAAGCACTTCATGATATTCCACTATATTTTCTCAATGTCAAGCCAGAAAACAAAAAATTTGTACCTTAAGCCTTAACTTATAAAGTTACATTCCCTCTCAAACCAAAAAGGATTGTAATAAAGATTTAAGACTGTGTATACTTTGCATAAATAAAATAAGTTTTAAACTTCACATAAAAAACAACTGACAACTTACCCTATATTTAACTTCTATTGATGAAAAAAAGATGTACTACTTCAAAATGATGAACATGTCGTCGAATGTTTCCTTTCACAGGCGAGGATACAATGTGGCAGCTACCTAAACATGTAGCTCTAAGCTTCAAAGTATATTTTAGTGTTTATTATCATTAGGAGAACCTTGACCTCAAACGATCATTTTTTTTCCGTTCTCTGTATTCAAAACGATGCACGAACCACGTGGAAAACAAAAATCACGAATTAAGAACAATCAATTGGTACACATCTTTTTTTTTGATAGGACAAGAGCTTCGAAATAACGACTTAGCAATACAGGATTTTAAACACGAAATGTAATTAGCCTAGTAATCAAGATTTTATGAAATCAGAACTTACTTCGTATGATAACTAAATGTACTATATTTTATCCCTTTCCACCCACTGAATTATTCATTTGGAATTACCGAAGTCTTTGGACATAATTCATGAATTAGCATCAGTCTCAATTCGTCGTTTCTTGAACTTCGCTCAACGTGATTTGTCACGCTTGCTAGAACTCTCAGAGAAAGTTGAGTTTGTACCTATACCACCAATTGTTCTTGTTGTGAGCATGCGTCTTGCAAAGACGAAAACCAGCTTCTCCAGAGGGTAAAGTATAGGTGGTAAATAGTATTGGACAATTATTGCGTTCTACATTATTACCATCTTCCAACAAATGTTTTCAAACTGTCGATCTTTACTCTTCCATCGATTTAAGACTTCAGTGATTAATTTTTTAATTCTTTGCTTCTTTTCGTATCACCTTGAAATAACTTCTAAAAAAACAATCGGTTACTTATTATTATATAATTCCAGCGAGAAGTCGGTATTGATAATTACTGACAATTCCAAATCTTGATACAATTCTACTTAAAAGTTGGTAACGAGAATCTATTGAAATTTTGTTTTCTTAATATAATTCAATATAGACAGGCCTGTATGAGGGGGTTGCTGGGCTAAACATGTAGATTTTACAATGAGAGAATGAACGAAAAAGGACCTTTTCTAACATCTCCCTTGCTGCCAAAAACAACTCAATATAATATTAATATGATAATATAATTTACAGTTGCTGTATAAGTCATATATATAAAAGTGGGTTTCGGGGCTCTTAACACTGCTAAAACTGCCTCGTTGGACTTAGCGAGCGTTTAGGGTATACTACAGTAGAATATGATAGCGTTCAGCGACCTAAGTTCTGATGTGTTCAAGTGTTAACCCTTTTATTTATTATCAATGTTCCGGTTATATGTTTTTATTTACAAAACTGGTATTTAAGTGAAGATAGCTTCCATTTCGGAAGAATGAAATTGTAGGCTAAAAATTTATGATATCAATAGATACATCTTTAAAACATTGTCAAGATTTAAAGTAGTGAGTTCACATCTTAATCTGCATAAATTATTGAATGTTCTTTTCTTTAATTGTATGGAAACGATGAAACTTCAGTAACGAGAATATAGTCATTCTTGATTGTATAACTTCGTAATTATATAAACAAAGTACATCTATAATAAGGTTCAATTGGTAATATTTGATGTACTGCGTCAATAATAAGGCTTAGATAGTAAGGTACGATAAATTACCTCTATAATATAGCTTAGTTGATAATATTCGATGAATTGCGTACATTAAAGACTATAATATTTTCAGTTTTTCCTTGACCGTAAATAAAAGAAATTTGTAGTAAAATAAGGGTCACACTTGTAGTTGATTCAATTTATGACAAGTAGGTTTATTGTATGTAGCCCGGCATGGCCAGGTGGTAAAGGCACTAGACTTGTAATTCGAGGGTCGCGGGTTCGAATTCCCGTCACACCGAACATGCTCACCCTTTCAGCCGTGGGTGCGCTATAATGTGACGGTGAATCCCCTTATTGGTGGGTGGTAATGACTAACAGCCTTCCTTCTAATCTTACACTGCTAGATTAGGGACGGCTAGCACAGATAGCCCTTGTGTAGCTTTGCGTGAAATTCAAGACAAACCAAATCATTGTATGTAGAGTTGTCTTTAAGACTGACATTTTAAATATATGCTTCTAAATTTTATGTAGTTGTTTTATTTCTGTTGTATGTTTAGTTTTTATTGTAATTGTATGACTACTTAAGATTGATGATTTACGTATGGTTGTCACTTTATTATTGAAAAAATATTTAATCCTTCTGTCTGTCAAGTAGCTCTAGTGAACCATAAGTTAACCACATGTGAACATCCTTCCCTGGTTAATGCGTGTGTGTGTTTTCATATAGCAAAGCCACATCAGGCTATCTGCTGAGCCCATCGAGGGGAATCGAACCCCTGATTTTAGTGTTGTAAATCCGTAGACTTACCTCTGTACTAGCAGGAGGGGCCTGGTTAATATATCATCATTAGTAGTTTGTTTGTTTGTTTTATAAATTCGCGCAAAGCTACTCAAGGGCTATCTGCGCTAGCTGTCCCTAATTTAGCAGTGTAAGAATAGAGGGAAGGCTGTTTTGTTTGTTTTGTTTTTTTGGAATTTCGCACAAAGCTACTCGAGGGCTATCTGTGCTAGCCGTCCCTAATTTAGCAGTGTAAGACTAGAGGGAAGGCAGCTAGTCATCACCACCCACCGCCAACTCTTGGGCTACTCTTTTACCAACGAATAGTGGGATTGACCGTCACATTATAACGCCCCCACGGCTGGGAGGGCGAGCACGTTTGGCACGACTCGGGCGCGAACCCGCGACCCTCAGATTACGAAGCGCACGCCTTAACGCGCTAGGCCATGCCAGGCCCAGAGGGAAGGCAGCTAGCTATCACCACCCACTACCAACTCTTGGGCTACTCTTTTACCAACGAATAGTTGGACTGACCGTCACATTATAATATCCCCACGGCTGAAAGGTCGAGCATGTTTGGTGCGATGGGGATTCGAACTCGCGACTCTCAGATTACAAGTCGAACGCTTTAACTCACCTAACCATGCCGGGCTATCGTTAGTAGCAGCAGTATGTATTATGCGTACATTGTTAAGCCTAACCTATGTAATTTTATACTTAAACCTATTTTAACATGCGTCTGTTGGAAACGAGTGGAAGTTCTATAGGAATAAGAAAAGAGTGACGTCATTTGTGAATGTTTGTACCAGTATTTTAAAAACATCATTAATATTTAGTTATACTTATTATGGTAATAAATGTTTGAACATTGTTATCAACATTGAACGACACCAGAAAATTTTAAAGTACAAAACTTAGATTTTTTGAAGCTGTCATCTTTTAAACAAAATAATGTTTAGTATCGTCTTAAAGTAATATTTTAGCAAATACGGAGGAGACCAGTGTTTTGAATTAAAGTATTTGTATTGAAAATGAAGCTACTTTTAAGACGAAAAATATATACAAACGTAAAACAGCGAAGGAAAAAAATACTATTTATAAAGGTCGTATAGTTTGAACCTATGGATTGAAAGGTTCAAATATCTAGCTACAGTATCTCACTGTCCATACAATAATCCTTTTTAGCTGAGGGAGCTTTATAATTTTGATATTCAATCGTGTTACACGGTTAAGAGTAACTGCCTAGGTAGATGTTACTTTTGATTGGTTTCCTTTATTTTAGTCAGCAATTCTAAATTGGGGATAATTATGCCTGAACCTTAGAGGTCTCTGAATTGGAAGTTTAGCTCATATGTCGTGTTAAGTACTGTTAACGTTGAAAATATCAAATAATCTTGCAAACTGTTTTATCATTTACAACTGATTTTGAAGTAGACTGACACAAGGATATTATAAATTATTAATTATAAGTCAACTGACACAGTCTAGTCAAAACAATACTGAAAAGCCGAGGTAAATATTCGTTTCTATAAAATGTCTTGGTTACTGCTACACTATCTCGCCGAACACTCGTATCACGGCTCATCAACATATCTTGTACGATTACAGATTTTGTGGAACCTCCTTGCGGTTCAATATTCAACTAAAAACGTACTACAATACCGTAATTTATTTAAACCTAAACAGTTTTTATAACTTATTTTGAACATTAACATTTTAGAGGACACAAAAGTAAATATTCCGCTATTTTCTCACACGAACTTAGAAATGAATCCTTCATGTTAAACTGTTGAACTATCCACAAAAAATATTTAACCTAAACCGTTCTTGCCCAGACTGATAAGCTTTTCAAACAAATCCTATTAATATCAAATGGTCATATAGAACCAGGTCGGCACCGCTGATAGCTGTTTAGATACACATTACTTTCTAAATAGTCCCGATTTCCTCTGGTTTAATATATTTATGAAGAAGAAGTTAATTATCTTCTGTGATGTAGTAAATTTTTGCTTTTATCCGAAGTTACTTCTCGTCTTAATTATGAGGTGTGTTTTTTTTGTAAACCGTACATTGAAATCCCCACTCACATACCCATGTGCTGATGATCTTCGTAACCACTTTCACGCGTACCATATGTGGACCGAATTTTATGACTTCATGCAAGAAAACGAGGGAAGCTGTTTACAGTGACTCTGACAGTGGGATTCATAGTAATGGTTTAATGTAGACCCAGTGGTGACCTTTCCACTGATCTAACGTCAAGCTATACATTTGTAGTAGCATGAAGATGTGTGTGTGTGTGTTTTATAAGAATGGTTTCAATAGAGTTCTGTACATTGTACAGAGATGATTATTCTACTCACGACACATCAATACCATCCTATATTTATTTCCACAATACACCCAATACTGTCCTATGTTTATCTTTAGCTTTTTGTATCTTTTAGCTCTTTGTATTCATATTCATTAATATTCACACAGCTCCAAAGTGCTGACTGAGTTTTTTGAGTGGATGAGTTTCGAACCACGAATTTTAAGAGTGACACTATGAACGCGATAGTTGCTAGGTCCAGTTCCTTTTACAAATACAATGTTATATGTTACCATCAGTTTATTTGGATATCCTGTAGTACTATTACGCTTCAAAGTTATTTTTTCATATTGTATAAAAACGTGCTTATAAATCTGACTTTAGAAAACGTTAAAATTTAATAACAGGACTCACTTTTTAGAAAATAAAGTTCGGAAACGGCTTGAAATAAATTTTATTACAAACGTACAGTTTTTCGACGAGCTGATGTCGATACGTTTGTAATAAGGTTTCTTTCATTATTCATACAAGCCATCTTTAATCCGTATTTGATTAGAACAGCGGGATCTATGTTGGTTTTTGTTTTCATAACAGTCTAGAAATAATATATAATAATTTACGAGCGAAAGTAACGATTTTTTTTATATGTCAATCGCATTATATCTACCATATCCTGTGATAACGAGAGCTTTCGATAAATATCACAACTCATCAGGAAAGCTAGGCTGCGATGGACGTAGGAGTGGTCGAGACGTCACTATAATTCTGGATTAACCAGAAACGCTTTATATTGGTTATATGGGGTATATGTACAAAATAATTGTTTTTATATTTATGTGAAGTAAAGTCTTCGTAGCATTTTGTAAGCTATAGCTGTACATAAGCTGATATAATTAAAATTAGAGAGTGGGCTGAATTTTTTTTGGTTTTAGTTGAAACAGGTTATTGGCCTGTACTGTTGATCCGTGCTAAGAAATGCAATAGAAACAAATGTTTGTAATGTTAAATATACATATATAGATACACTGCTGACCAAAATATTAAGGCCAATAAACATAAATAAAAAATATGTATTTTGCGTTGTTAGACTCAACCACTTATTTAAGTAGAGATTCGAAAGATAAAAATAAGGAAAAGGAAAATAAAAAACCTTTTAGCATTTAATAGAGAAAATGTGAACACTATGAAATTAGCCTAAATACTAGCTGGTCAAAAGTTTAAGACCACACCAAAAAGAAGGCCGAAACAGGATAGGAAATGCCCAACAAGAGGTCTCAGTAGTGAGTTGCACGGCCGTCATTGCGAATAACTTTAAAAATTCACTTTGGCATGGTCGATAAAAGCGTTTGCACATGTTATTCCAAGTGGTGAAGGTGGATTCACGAAGATCATGCACAGTTTGGAATTGACGTCTATTTCTATAGACTTCCCTTGCCATCCACCCCAAAACATTTTCAATGGGGTTCAGTTTAGGCGAACACGCTGGATGGTCCAAAAGAATCACGTTATTTGCCATGAAACAGTCCTTTGTTCTGCGGGCATTGTGAATTGTAGCGTTGTCCTGCTGAAAGATCCAATCATTTCCACACAAGCGAGGGCCTTCAGTCAATAAGGATGCTCTTTCCAACATGCCAATATAGCCAGTCGCTGTTTGATGCCCCTGTATAACCTGAAACTCCATTGTTCCATGGAAGGAGAAAGCACCTCAGATCATGATGAAAACTCCTCCATGTCGTATAGATAATGTCTCCGGTAGGATATCCCTATCGTGCCAGTAACGTTGGAAGCCATCTGGACCATCCAGGTTAAATTATTTCTCATCAGAGAACAAAACCTTTTTCCACTTTTTTACGTTCCATGTTTGATGCTTCTCAGCAAAGTTTAACCGAGCTGTTTTGTGGTGTGGAAGGAGGCGTGACCTTTGAAGACGTTTGCGGTTTTTAAAGCCTTTCTCTTGTAGATGCCGTCTTATTGTTCTTGAGCTGCATTCTGCGTCCGTAAGGGCCTTAATCTGGTTCGACGATCGACTGGTGTCTTGCCAGACAACCCGTCGAATGCTCCTACTCAACGTCAGCGAAATTTTCTTGGGCCGACCACTCGAAATTCTCGTTCCGTATCCCTCAGGGTCTTTTAAGAAATTTGCAACAGCAGTTTTACTTCGCCCTATCTCATCAGCGATGGCACGTTGAGAGAGACCTTATATTTGCAGCTCGACAATTTTGCCACGTTCAAACTCTGTCCACTTTTTAGCCTTTGCCATGTTTTTACCCAATGTAACATGGGAGGAGATGTCAGTGGGAGATGTTGACAACGCTAATGCTTGAACACAAATGACTAAATTTCGTTACGTGTTTACCGATTAACGCTTCGTTTCAGTATGGTCTTAAACTTTTGAACAGCTAGTATTTAGGCTAATTTCATAGTGTTCACATTTTCCCTATTAAATGCTAAAAAGTTTGTATTTTTATTTTCCCTTTTCTTATTTTCATCTTTCGAAGTTCTACTCAAATAAATGGTTTAGTCTAACAACGCAAGATGCATATTTTTTTATAGGTTAATTGGCCTTAAGATTTTGGCCAGCAGTGTATATACAATAATATCCAAAATCATTATTTAGTTTAAAATCTAAAATTTTATACTTTTTCTTGCTAGTATTTTAAAAATAAATATCCAGTTTAGGAATTTTTTTATAAAACATTATAAAAATGTTTTCTAGCTGTAAAAATGTCGCATCATTGGTTTTTATTATTTATATCTTAAATCGCAGATGGCAATACTATCAAATAGAATATGGCGGCTAATTTGATAGAAAAAAGCGCTTTTATATTTATTTTATTTAGTATAAGTTTAATTATATTAGTAGAAACCCATATAGAAGAACATGAAGCAGAATTTTGCAACGGGGAAGCTGAAGAAAAATGTCCCGAAACAAATAGTGAACGGTTATCTGAGATGAAGTATCGGAAAGGTTATATACTCTTAATTTAATGAATTTGAGTGGCTTTGACTGAAAATTAAAAGTTAAAAGTGAATTTGAAATTAAACTAGTATCGAACATGGTTTACAGACTTACAGTTTTTGCCATAACTTGCATAAATCCGTTTGTGATACACTTAACTGTTAGAAGAGATTAAACTTAAATATGTTAATGAACTACTTGGTTTTGTTTCTTTGAAGAGTAATTGCTGTAGCATAATGTAACGGTAACTGTCACAACTTTGCTTCATAATCACATTAACGTATGATGTTCAACATTTTTAGAATTTACATAGCAGTGTGGTTACAAATATCACCCTAGTGTTGCTTGCATTTAGTTTCTAATTATTGGGCACTGTGTATGAAAGTGGAAGACTTGAAACTATGAGTAGGAGGCATCTAGGGGTGTAGTATTGCTAGAAGAGTGATCGGGCATAAAGACCCAACACATCAAAAACTAAAAATGTAAATGTAAAAAGTTATTCAATTTCTGCCTAAACTGTCTTTTTTTCTTTTAATCAAATGCTCAGTCAAAAGTCAACTTATTTTGAATACACATTTTGGTAGGTTAAGAGTCATGCTAGGCATAAAAATAATTGAGAATGTTAATATTGTAGTGGTGTCAGAAAGATAATAAATTAATGAGATATGCAACTCTAAAAAGTTGTTTTGATATTAGTGAGTTTTATTTGGAACACAGTTGTTTTTTTTTTACATAATTTAAAGGAAATTGAGTTGCTTTTTTCCTTCCACTAGTGTGTAAATATTCAGCTTTAATTTAAGTAGTTTTGAATAGATAGTGTTGACCATGTATTGTGTGTTTGAATTGAACCCAAATATTGTAATTAGTCTTTCAGATTTCTACATTATGGTAATGTCACATATCTGGCAAATTTTGCTAGGGATTCAATACTATAAAAATAATGCTACGACACTGATCCTACCAGTGTTTACATTTTTATTGTTTGAAATTATGCTGTGATGGTGATGATGTTTAGAATGAAGTAGATGTTAATATTGTAAGTTACACACTATGATGATATCTAGAATAAATTTGGTCTTGAAATTTAGTACATTTCAACCTTTAAAAATGTTTTTAAATGAAATCTAAACCTTATGTCATAAAGTAAAGGGTTAAAGGGTTACAGCTATGTTTTGTGCTATATCACAATTTACAGCTGGAAAAATTTATTTTTAGTCAAGTAAAATGATTAAATATATTATCTTTGTAACCTTCACATCAAATGTTCATGTATATTTTAAATCCAAACCAATTGTTATATTCTGACAACATGTATAGATACTATTTTATTACATGTTTGTATTTAAACCTTAAAAGATATAGAAGCCCTTTGTTTATGAAATAGACTCCAAGAAATGCTTTTCTAATTTTTTTTTACTTGCATTATTAAGTAACTTAAAAAAAACAAAGAAAATTTAAAAGTAGGTCTTGATTCTAATCTATGTAGTAGTCAATTTGTAACAGGAACAATTTTGAATCAAGGGTTTCAAAGCTGAAATATTTGACCTTTTAGTTAACATACAGTTATTTCATTGTATATATAATATGCAGGCACATCATCCAATCTCTTTACAGTTTTAAATCTTTAAGTTTATATTTCCAGTTGTTTTGTAGGAATTCCTCTGCTTGAGGGTTACTACTGTTACTCCTGCTTGTACTCTCTAGGAGGAACTGTTGCTCTACCACTTCCTGGTAACTTTTAGAATGGATGTATAGTAAAATTAGGATAAGCCATCCAATGAAAAATATGAATGCTGGTTGGATGAGTTTGGATTAGTTGATATGACCAAACATTTGTATGTTTACAAAACAGTGAAAGTATTTTGTACATTTTGATATAATCAATCTGTATAAGATTATTTTAATCAGACATGTTTGTTTACCATATTTAGTGAAAATACCTAAATTGATTATTTTACATAAACAAACATAAAAATTAGGACATTTAATAAGAAATTTAGAAGCTTGTACTTTGATGTTTTTTGCTTAAAGGCATTAATCAAGCTGAAATTTCTGGACTTGAGTACAATTAACATAAAGTATGATTTTATTAAAGTTGCAGACTTGGTTTGTGGATTAAATGTTATGTGAAATACTTGTTTTTGAGCACTTTTTCACAATGGTTTTTTGACTTAGCAATGGTTTTAACTTTTTAGGAACTTCTACATTTTTCATGTTACTGGTCAGATACATTTTTGAAGTCATAAGTGTAATTTTTGTTAATGCATTACTTTGTATGACACTTAGCTAGAATCCCAAGAATCATAGCTAACTACCTAGGCCTAAGTTTTACCAAAAACAAGAGTGGTAAAATTTGGTGTTATGTATTTAACATATTTAATGGAGTAACAAGCTACACTGCTGCTATGGCTGAAGAAAATATAACTTGAATAGCATAAAGACTCACTGAACAGATTTTATTTTTCAGAAAGAAACACTAGATGGGGCCACTATCTGGATAAATTAGAGCAGGCTCTTAGAGATTATGAGCCCTACAATGCAACTGATTGTTCCTGCCATACAAGGTTAGTTTTACTTCATTTAAAAAAAATAAAAAAATCACTAAATCTAACAGGGTTTGTGTTTTTGGTGGAGTGCTGTTTTGTTTTTTTATGTTCCCTCTGTGAATATGGTTCAAATCCCTATCACACCAAACGTGCTCACCCTTTCATCCGTGGGGGTGTTATAATGTACGGTCAATCCCACTATTCATTGGTAAAAGAGTTGGCATTAGGTGGTGATGACTAGCTGCCTTTGCTCTAGCATTGCACTGCTAAATTAGGGACAGCTAGTGCAGATAGCCCTAATGTAGCTTTGTGAAAAATTCGAAACAAACCAAACTTGTTTTAAATATAAAGTGTTTTCAAACAGTCTACAAAATTTAGATTTATGTTTCACTTGTCAATATATGTTGAATAAGCTTTTGATTCCTGTGATTAAAGTATTGTCAGATTTGTTACATTATAATCTAATCAGAAACAGAACCCCGAAGACTGTTTATTGCGATTAACATGATAAGAAGATGAAATGTCTCAAATGTACTAAAGTTAATGGTTAACTTGCAGCATTTTATGTCTTATAACATATGGTGTAGCAATTTGTAAATGTTAATGATAAAGTGTTATGACATACAAGAGTTTGCTTATGATAGTCATTGTTACAGTGTAATCGGCAGGGATTTGGCACCGTGGAAGAAGAAGGGAATTTCTCAGGTGCTTATTCAAAATGCAAAGGAAAGAGGCACTCGCTATCAGATAATAAACCACAAGCTTTACAGAGATCCAGAGTGTATGTTTCCTTTCAGGTGAGAACTTGTCAAATGATTAAAGAGGTAGAAATATGGCAGTGGTCTTCAAAGGTTTCTATATGTTTTTACACATTTTATAAGCTACATCAGAGTTAACATAATTTGAATTTACATACATTCATTTACTATATTGTATTTAACAATAAAGGAATTATGGAATAAAACAATGGTACTGAGAAGAAACTGAAAATAACTTATTTAGTTAAAGAAATGTAAAAATATATGAATAAATACAACCAAATAATCAGAATATAAATATTTGTTGCCATAAAACATATATATGATACATGTACACATATAGTTTTATATATGTATAACAGCTCTTACAGAAAAGTAGTACTTTAGGAATATTACAGAAATATTTGGTTTTACAGAAATTTACAAGAAACTTAGTTATATGAGAAATTAAAATTAAGAAAAAAAATTATACAAACATATTTATTGTAATATATATATATTTATTTTAATTAAAACTATTTAAACAATTAATAATAAATTAATCTAAAACCAAATAATAAATTAAGCCTAATGCTAAGAAAATCTGACATGTCTGTGAAACTGTTGAGTGTAAACTTGTTTAACCATTTTGTAATTACCATCAACATTCTTTCTCCAATGGACCATCTCTATATTGGAAAAGGAATGTTGACTGTATTCCAAATTTAGTATATGTATCAATTAAAATTGTTGTAAACTTTTAGTAAAATACAAACGTTTGTTGTACACAAAAATATAAAGTATTTGTACTCAAGATATGATTTTGAATGGATTATATGAGTCTCACTCAAAAGACTGGCAGGTTGGAGTGCATGGTGATGTTATTGTGAAGAACTGAAATAGTTCTGTCCATTGTAAAGTTTGCTTAGCCTCTAGTACCTGCACAGTTCACATAAACAGTTTGTTTAAATGTCCCGATATGTTGTTTTTGTTATTTATGCTACCATGCTAAATCAGCGAAGTCGGGTAGAATAAATAACTGATAACTGATAATAATGCTACATTGAATAGCAGTTTGTTAAAGATCGTACCATGTGAACTTTGGCCTCTGCTTGTGCACATACCTATTTTAATCGTGTTCCCCAAAAAATTAGTTTTATGTCATACTTCAACATCATAACTCAGAGAAATATAAAAACATAAAGCAAGCTTTTTAATAAAACAACAGGTGTAACAGAAGCTGTTCACATACATAGTTTTTATGTTAACAATGTACCATTGAGTTAAGCTGTCCTCACTTTGTTGCAACCTGTATGTGAATCCTTGCTGGGCAGAAAGCCTTTTTGGCATTTATGATTGAAAAGTAAAAGCAGTTTTATCACACCAGGGCAGTTAATGTTGAGATATGTGCAATTATATCACATCCATGGCAATTAATGTTGAGATATAGGCAGTTCTATCACACCTTGGCAGTTAATGTTGAGATATAGGCAATTCTATCCCACCATGGCAGTTAATATTGAGATATAGGCAGTTATATCACACCATGGTAGTTAATGTTGGGATATGGGCAATTCTATCCCATCATGGCAGTTAATGCTGAGATACAGGCAATTCTATCACACCATGGCAGTTAATGTTAAGTAACAATGAATGACTAAAAATTGATAAAACTAAGCCTGTACTGAGGTTTGAATAGTTCTGTTTTGTTAAAACTATGTTAAGTTTCATCTTACGGGAGTGTGAATGTTGTAGAGACCTGTTTGTTGTTTATCAGTACCTCTACAGTGTTGTAGAGATCTATTTGTTGTTTATCAGTACCTCTACAGTGTTGTAGAGATCTAGAGATGTAGAGATCTATTTGTTGTTTATCAGTACCTCTACAGTGTTGTAGAGATCTATTTGTTGTTTATCTGTATGTCTACAGTGTTGTAGAGATCTATTTGTTGTTTATCTGTATGTCTACAGTGTTGTAGAGATCTATTTGTTGTTTATCTGTATGTCTACAGTGTTGTAGACATCTATTTGTTGTTTATCAGTACCTCTACAGTGTTGTAGAGATCTATTTGTTGTTTATCTGTATGTCTACAGTGTTGTAGAGATCTATTTGTTGTTTATCTGTATGTCTACAGTGTTGTAGAGATCTATTTGTTGTTTATCTATATGTCTACAGTGTTGTAGAGATCTATTTGTTGTTTATCTGTACGTCTACAGTGGTGTAGAGACCTGTTTGTTGTTTATCTGTACGTCTACAGTGGTGTAGAGACCTGTTTGTTGTTTATCTGTACATTTACAGTGTTGCTTGGGATTAACCTAAGAAGGAGTTACGACAGCAGTCAAACAAACAAAGTGTCTCGTTTGCTGAACCCTCAGAATGACTAGAGATGGTTACAGTTTATTCATTAAAAGTGAACTACAAGGATCTAAAAAGATAACTTAAAGTTTTTAGTTCATGTCAAAATTTTGTTTGACAAAACACAAAGAATTTATGAATAAAATGTAAGTGTGTGTGAAAACTAAAACAAATAATATTTTGAACCTGTGGATGTATGTTATCAAAGTATCAACATTCTGAGGACTCACTCTCTAAATTTCAAGGGAAAATTATTGGATATCATACAAAATATCCAAAAGGTGTGGAACTGTAGGCACTTCAATACACATTACAGAATATGTTCCACTTGTTAATGTATTTTAAAATAAGTAGAGATTAACCTGACCATCTTGTGGTCTGACCATTGTCAGTCGTATATCTGGAATTAAGCTGTAAACCACCTGTGGTTCCAGACTTCTAAGACACCTTCTACACTAGGTTATTTATTAATAGAAACATCGTAAGTGTATGTATGATTAACAGTTTATTAACTTGGTGTTACACTTGTATTTTTTTCTTTAATTGATATAGGTGTAGTGGAGTAGAATATTTTATTCTGAAACTTATTAACAAACTTCCAGACATGGAGTTTATACTCAACACTAGAGATTGGCCTCAAGCTAACAAACATTGGCCACCACTGCCCATTCTAAGCTTTAGCAAGGTAAGAAAATAAGTTTCCACTGTTCTTACATTGTTGCTCCACAAAGAATGTTATTTATTTTATTTCCACATCTATATAAGACTAGATTGCTATGCCTTTGTTTGAGCACTATGTGCACATCTTTTAATATTCATATTTTATTCTATTCTATTGTTTCACTTTAAGACTATAGAAGAATTTTAACAACTTAGAAAGTTTATTGTTTATATATTTGTATATTGTACACTTTTAACCCAATTATTTTGTTGTGTTATGATAAAAATTATGCTTATTCCTACAAATAAATCAATAGAAAGAAATACATTATACAAGTAATTGGTACCTATAATTCATACATATATTTTAAATTTCCTGTAATTGTTTTGGTTATGCCTGGTTCCAAAAAAATTTTTATCTAACACCTAGCACCATCAATAATTAAGTACATTGCAACAGAATGAGACTTTAATTTTAACATGAGAAAACAAATAACTAGCTGGTAAATATTTTTATGAAACATTTGAAGACTGACCAGTACTGGGACATCATGTACCCAGCCTGGACGTTTTGGGAGGGCGGCCCAGCTATAAGTTTGTATCCGACTGGGATTGGAAGATGGGATCGTCAGAGGACAATTATTACCAAGTAAGATATCTTAGAAACAGTATTGAATACCAATTGTTGTTGTTTTTTGGACAATCAGTGATTTCATAAAGAGTTTAAACTTTTGTGATGCAGTTACAGATTTTAAATCACTTGTATTTCACAAGCAATTAAATCATTTATAATTGAGGATTTGGTAGTGTTAAAAAATTGTTGATGACAGAATATTCCAAATTATACAATAGCTAGTGAGCTATTGGCAAACCATGGCCAGATGGTTAGGGTGCTTGACTCGTAATCTGAGTGTTGCAGTTTGAATCCCCATCACACCAAACATGTGCACCCTTACAGCCATGGGGTCATTATATTGTGGTGGTCAATCTCACTATTTATTGGTGAAAGAGTAGCTCAATAGTTGGTTGTGGGTGGTGATGACTAACTGCCTTCCCTCTAGTCTTTCACTGCTAAATTAGAGACAGCTAGTGCAGATAGTCCTCATGTAGCTTTTTGCAAAATTTAAAAAAATACAACAAACAACAAGTAATCCAGCTTAGGATTTTCTAATCCAGAGAGCAGGTAGAGATCTTGATATTTGCTAATTATTTGAGATAAAATAAATATGAATATTATAATTAAAATACTATAACATAATCATCAAATTGGTTTGTTGTTTTCTTTATTTATTTAGTGAAATCAAATATCCAAACTAAGACTTAGAAATCTCAAGCAACATTGGATACAAAACTAATATATTTTTAAAATAACAGACTTAGGTTAACATCTTTTTCTTCACTTAGATAATATTTTTTATTTGTTTAAACTATCATTCAAGGCTGGAGTAACAATAAAAATTTAAGCTAATTAACCTGATTATAACATTTTAGGTAAAAAATATTATTAAATGGTTCTCTCCCGTGGTGAGCAAAAATTGTAAAAAAATTGTTTAAACTGATTTGCTGTGCTGCCAGTTAAAAAGTTAAACTGTTTGGTTAAAATTATCATTAGTGTTTTTACTTTTTTGGATGATAGGGAAGCCGAGAAGTGGCCATGGGAAAAGAAAAAACCTATTGCTTTCTTCCGTGGATCCCGAACAAGTGCAGAAAGGGATCCACTAGTCTTGATGTCAAGAGAAAGACCAGATCTTGTAGATGCCCAGTACACTAAGAATCAAGCATGGCGATCTGAGAAGGTAGAGCTTCATTAAATAAGTAAGGTTTACAACTGGTTACTGTTAACACAAGTAAGGTTTACAACTGGTTACTGTTAACACAAGTAAGGTTTACAACTTGTTACTGGTAACACAAGTAAGGTTTACAACTGGTTACTGTTAACACAAGTATGGTTTACTTCTGGTTACTATTAATATTAGTATGATATATTGTTTCTGATAGTAGAATTTTGATACATGGTGCCTTTTGTTAATAGGATTTTGATATGTGATTTACTGTTTTTGATAGTAGGATTTTGATGTGTGATTTGTTGTTTTTGTTAGTAGAATTGTGATGTACGATGTGTTCTTTTTGATTCATCGATGTTATATTTTTAGTAGAATTTTCACTTGTTTTAAAATATTTGTTAGCTGGTAAATGTGAAATGGACAATATCTTTGTTCTTCATGTTTAAAATGTGTAGTTTTTAAATTTTAATTGCTTGAAAAGAAAGAAGTAAGATAAGATATTTTAGTAGAAATTAATAAATTTTATTACATTAAGAACATTGTACATATCTTTAAACTTTATGTTTATATTATATCCTCTTGTTTGTGTGTAAGGACACTCTTGGAGCTACACCAGCTCAGGAAGTTCCATTTGAAGACCATTGTCATTACAAGTACTTGTTCAACTTTCGAGGAGTGGCAGCAAGTTTCAGGTTCAAACACTTATTTCTATGTAAATCTCTCGTGTTTCACGTAGGAGATGAATGGCTAGAATTCTTTTATCCTGCTATGAAGCCATGGGTGCATTATATTCCAGTTAGAAATGATCTTGAAGATGTTAGGTGAGTTTTCATAGGTTTGTTTAGTCAGTTGGTTCTGTTTCTATTCATGTTCTCCTTTTCCTGTTGGTATATGATTGCTCAAAATAAAATCAAGTATTTTATTTTTGGTATATTTTCAATGAATTGTCTTTAATTTGCCATAAACATTTCAAAACTACAGTTTTGTATTCCAAGAATGACTGTACATAAGTATTATGATTAAAACTAGCAGAGACCTGTAAAATATTTCTAGTCAAAGTTATTGCAACATTACTTCTTCAAATACAGGAATTATAGAATAATGTTAAAGAATTCTGATTGTAAACATCAAAATCTGTAAGTCCACTTGTTTTAGGCCTAACATTAGTTAAACCTTTATTAGTATGGCCTATATATGATAGAAATAAATTAATACTGTCACATTTGTATATTGTTGTTTTTTCTCAAGTTTAATTTGGGCTGAGCTTTATTATACTTGAAAGTATCAATAAATAAACATGATGTTATTCAAAAACCCTACATTAGACATGATATGTTGTTGTACAGTGTGTCTACTGAGCATGTTTACATCTGTTGAAATGTTGAAATAAGGTGTGTGTGCAAATACATTTATAAAGTAAGGAGTGCAGAGGACAGGTAAATAGTAAGGGGTATGGAGGACAGGTAAATACGGTGTTAAAATATATTTTATTGTTAGTTACTGAGTGGCTATGTGTTCAGTTTAAAAAACAGTTTTGAAAGTTTGAAGATATTTTTGTATGTTTTTTATTGTGTTTTATGTTTTCATGAAAGATAAAAACCTGACTAATTTAACATATAATTATTGAAATTACTTAGTCTCTTATATTTATACTAATGTGTCTGTTTCAGGGATTTGATTGATTTTTCTAAAGAAAATGAAGAGATTGTTAAGGAAATTGCTGAAAGGTTAGTAATGTTATAAAACAAAGTAATGATGGAATTTCCATTTTTATTTTGATGGACAAGTTTGTTATAACTTTTGTTGCTTTATATAAGCTGGTATCAAAATAGATTTAAAATGTAATGTTTTAAGATCATTAAAGATTATTAATTATTGATTTTATTTATCAGGGGTTTCACAATAGTAAAAAACTTCTATCACATGTATGTCAACAAATATTTTTAAAGCCATAAAGTATATTTAGGTTATTTAGATTTTAATAGATGCAAAAAAAGTGACAAATTATAGAATAAAATATTATCATGGTAAAATAGGGACATTATAAAATAAGATATCATGGTAAAATAGAGACAAATTATATAATGAAATATTATCACGGTAAAATAGGGACATATTATAAAACAAAATATGGACATAACATTAAGTATGTCTAGTTAATTTACTATTTGTTATGATTAGTCAGGATTTTTCAATATCAGACTTGTGCTGTTTAATTCTGCTATATTTTGACTAGTCAGAATTTTTCAATGCCAGGTTTAATCTGTTTAATTCTGGTATATTCTGACTTGTCATAATACACCAGAATTAAACAGATTAAACCTGATATTAAGGACAAATTAATTCAGGTTAATTCTCACTAGACAAAATTATCCATACCAAGTTTAGCCTGTTTAACTTAGGTTTGTTATGATTAATCAGAAGTTTCTGATTCTTTTGCTTAACATATGATCAGCATTTTCTTTTTTTTAGTTACTTTTTATCTGTCTTCACATTTTATGCACATTGTTGTTTTGTTTTTTTTAAAGTTGTTAATATATGATTTATGTTTCTCTGTAGGGGTTTTCAATTTGTATGGAACCATCTAAAAATGGAAGATATACAATGCTATTGGGAAAAACTATTAATAGATTATGCTGAGTTACTACAGTACAAGCCAGAGCGAGATTTGAAACTGGTAGAAGTCACACCAAGGAAGAAAACCTAATTGTGTTTTGAAATTTACTTATTTTATTGCTACTGACATTTTGAAGACTTGAAACTCTTATTTATCTTTAACAAACCATTCGAAGAAATTCTCTTGTTGAAAGGTTTTTATTGTAGTAGATGTTATAAAGAAACAAGAATATCATGCTTTTATAGATGTTATGAACTGTATGACACGTATATTATATTTTTATAATTAAAACATAAAACTTATAGAAATGTATATGTGGTGTTATTAATAACTATCATTCCTGGTTATTTAATTCTGTAGTCATCCTGGGTTTAAGCTGCCATTTGTTTTTTATTACCTTTACTACTCACTGGACTTCCATTTAAAACTACTGCTTTTCTGTTCTTGTTCTGACAATGTTAAGTACATCTTTAAATATTTCTTTTGAAATCAGCCAGAGTGGGTGACAGAGGAAACAAAAATACAAGATATAAATAGGTGTTGAAATACTTTTGAAAGCAGCCAGAGTGGGTAACAAAAGAAAAAAAACCCACAGGATGTAAATAGGTGTTGAAATGCTTTTGAAATTGGCTACCATGTTAGACAAAGAAGATCAAAAACACAGGATATGAATAGGTGTTAAAGAAGTGTACGTGAGAGAAGAATAAAAAATATATGATACAAGTAAGTGTTAAAACACAAAGTCAGCCAGTGTGAGAAAACAAAATTACAGGATACAAATAGCTGTTTAATACTTTAGAAATCAGCCAGTGTGTGGGACATAAGAGACAAAAACACAGCATATAACAGATGTTTAAAGAATTTTTAAGTCAGCCAAAGTTTAGAACAGAGAAAACAAAATCACAGGATGTAAGTAGGAGTTAAAACATTTTTGAAATCAGCCAGTGGAGAAATTAAATATTTATTTTTTTATCTGATGATAACTATTACCATTTTACCTATTTTGTATGCCCCTTGACAATGTTTAGTTTGTATTTATTGATAATTATTTTTATTTATTTTTGCTTTTCTAAATAACTATTTTCTATTTCATGTAGAGAAATGTTTACGTTTTCACCAAAGTATACGAAAATATTTCTTTCTCTTCGATAACTGAATATATTTACAGGTCACGAGCTTATGTTTATTTTCTATGTTTAACGTCTTAGAATAATTTTCTAACACAAATGTTGATTTGTTACCATCTTTGCTTCAATACGTCTCTAACCTTTCAAAATTTTAATACTTTTAGACAAATTATAGAAAGTACAGAAGTTATTTTTGTATTTCATCATTTCGGGAAGTATATAAGAATATGGCCATAATGGTACAAAAAGTAGGCTATTGTTTTCAACATTACATGCATTTTGTGAATTCTCAGAGGTATCATTAAAGCAAAATAACGATTAAAAAAGTACCTGTCAAATTTAATTTTATTAACAGGTTGGTGAAACCTAATCTATAGAAACGTCTTGTGTGCACAGAGAGTAATGAAAACGAATTAATTTGCCAGTTTTCTAACGATATATTTAAATATTAACTAAATACGTAACGATAATTAAACTACATGTTACGGGAAATGTAATTTTATTGGCCTACTGCAGTGGTTCCCAAGATAGCGTTCCAGGGGGTGCGAGATAACATTTCAGTTTTTTTGTTTTTGTTTATATTAAGGGTAGGGTTTATGCAACTTTTAGATTGTTGTAATATTTTTTCTTTTCCAAGTATTTCGTTTTTGTTTATATATCATTAAAAACTAATTATAAAAATTTGTTTTGGCCATCTTCACCTTTATTCTTAAATAAATAATTACTGTCAGGGGTGCGAGAACATATTAAAATTTTTAGGGGGTGCGGGGCATAAAAAAGGTTTGGAACCTCTGGCCTACTGCATCTCTTAATATTATTCGAAGTTAAATTAGCCATTCATGTAACGCTCGTTAGACAACCAATATCTACCTGTTCGGCGTTGATTATTTCTTGGCCTAGAACCTACTAGAAAATGAAAGAAAAACACTGTTTATTTAGTTTGAAACATGTTGAAAAACGTTTGACTTGTAAAGTTTTCCGATAGACGTAATCAGACTGTATACAATGCTGTCTAAATCTAGAATCTACATTTTCTAGTTCCGATTTTAGCAGCCACTGTTTATTTTTATTGAAGCGTATCGTTTAGTGGTAACGATGTATATTATCGTATTAATTTAAATATTATGGAAACGTCTAATATAATTTTAGGATATTAACTAAACATCTTTGATTTCCAGCAGCGGCGCCAGTAGATAGTCCATTGTGACTTTGCTCCAAACAACCAAACTTAATTAAATACCAAATATGACGTTTACTAGATTACTTTCTGACAGTAATATGGAAAAAAAAACACAATATAAATATACAATTTTTATCCCTCTCTCTCCTTTTCAACGTAATAGTGTAAGACATTTTAAAGTGCAACGCTTAGACACGTATTGATTTTTTTGTCAGTTTTAAAACCTTCGTTTCCGTTGTTTAAAGCCAAGGTCACAATGATAAACAGGATATCTTTAGAAAAGTACAGGACTCTGTATGTTAACTTAAGATTTCTTTAAACAATTTTTAAAACGAGAAAGTTTATCTCCGTGAGGGGAGATTATTGTATTTACGCTCTATTGTTTGTTCTTCAATTGCATTGTTACTAAATTTGGTGACTACTGTTTTTAATTGCATTTAAAACTAATCTATACGATGAGAAAATATGAATTTTCAATATTTAATCACACATTTACATATCATATTCTTTACACACGAATGTATACGATCCGTTTTTCATAACAAATTTCATTTTAAATGTTTGTGTTATCTTCATATAGAATGCGACGTGTAAAAAGAAACAAATATCAAACCCACTTGTTGATTATCACTGACGCTATGTGGGCGAATTACCGCGTGTCCACAGATTTAATACGAGGAGCAGCATGAAAGAAGATAAAAGCGCATGCGTGTTACTTACGTAGCGAATCTAACGCTGTTTGAATTTCGAGATCGTGAATGGATAGATGAAAAGTCCTAAATGTTTCCGATTTGTATTCCACTTTTACTTAAAAATACGGGATAAAATGATGTGGTATGGAAATTTCAGACATATTAGTTTATTTAATGAAGTGAAATACAGTGTTACTTGTAGTTACAACAGGTGAACATGTGATATATTTTGTGGTTACCTTTACAGCGTTCGACCTGGCGTCAATGGTGAATTGTGACCCCAGGGATATTAGGCTTAACGCCGACAGTCGTCTTCTCTTGGAATGACGTATTATTCAACGTTTGTCTGCCCCTAGGTGATAGTGTGACAAGCTCATTACAACATAAACAAATATTCAGTGCCTTTCGAAAGTTCGCAAGACATTTTTGCGAGAAGTTCTGGCTTCATATGTTACGTCTATGTTAATGACCACAAATTTTAAGTTCGACGTTTGAGCATTATTTTAAAATTTGCCTAGTAATGTCGAAACCAGCACTGAAACGGCCTGTCACTCCTAACTTTCTTCGGACTGAAACAAGTACAGGTTTACCGGTAGTGGCTACTCCGGTAAAAAACTATGAACATTGGAGTCATACCATTTATGAGTGTGTTGTATGTACAGGTCCTGATGGTATACTAAATCTTACCATAGAAGGGGGTTCGGACAACGGCGAGTTTCCATTTTTTGGGCCGCTTCGTCAAGATAGGATTACTTACATTGATGGATTTGTGGAAGAAGGGGACATTATAATAGAAGTCCAAGGACAGAAAGTAGCCGGTTACACACAAAGAGACGTTGTTGCATGGATTAATCATTGTTGTAGGAACGGCAATCCAGTGTCTATTAAGGCTGTACGATCAGGTAAGTCTTAAAATATTTTATTTTATTTATTCAAAGAGGTCAGTCACAGTTTAAGAATAATTGTAAGTTATATATATCAAAATATTTGTCAATTCTACTTGAAAGTAAATACTATTAGAATCAATCATAGTAAATTTAATTGTTGGTTCCTAGAGTTCAAAACATACATTTGGGCAATAAATTTAAAAAGAAAAAAACCTTTACGTCCAACTAATAAAAAAACTATTTCAGCTGAAATAAATTATTTTATTATCTGGATAATAAAGACCTTTTCTTTCTAACTTTATTGTTAATGTTATGTGCTAGTAACTCTAATATGCGTTACAAATCCTGAAAAATTAAAAAGTTTAAAGTTCAACTTCAAAGAGAGAGATAATATGTACTGGAAATAAACGTGAAGTAGAGCTATATGAAAAGTATGTGTCGTTGATTATTTTAAAGGTCTTTTAAACGTAGTAAACATAGTCAATGGTGACGAGAAACCCACTTGAAGTAAAAATGTATTGTTTTAACCTGAAAATGACATAAAAAATGTTGAAACGTTATTCTGTACTTTATTGTAATTAATGTTTTGATACCCATACCAGCCATCTTGAGAGTATGAAGTAAACATAGTTTTGTGAATAATCAAAATTAAAATGGTAAGCGTTTGTTTTTATTATAAGCGAAATTTAAAAGTTTATAGTTCATACCAAAGACCCCAGTGACACTAAGGAAGGACATTTTTAAAATAACAGTGTTTGTTTTTGAATTTCGCACAAAGCTACTCGAGGGCTATCTGTGCTAGCCCTCCCTAATTTAGCAGTGTAAGACTAGAGGGAAGGCAGCTAGTCATCACCACCCACCGCCAACTCTTGGGCTACTATTTTACCAACGAATAGTGGGATTGACCCTCACTTTATAACGCCCCCAAAGGCTGAAAGGGCGAGCATTTTTGGCGCGACGTGGATGCGAACCCGCGATCCTCAGATTACGAGTCGCACGCCTTAACACGCTTGGCCGTGCCGGGCCCTAAAATAACAATGATTGTTATACCAAAACAAAAGGCCACTAGGCCTCACTTCTCACTTAATCAATGTGTAATGTAACTTTTTATTATTCTGTTTTTTTCCTCTTCTTAAGTTCAAGATGCCATATTTCAAATACATCTCATCGTAATTTGTTTTAGTAAAGCTCAGTAAAATGGTATTCTTATGTTTTAGTTTGCTGTTTGAGCAATTTTATAGTTTTTGTAATATGAAGTTCCGAGATAAAGCTAAGAAAGTCGAAGAGGTTTGGTTTCAAAAGGAATGGATATACAGTGCACCACCGACGTACGTACGTCATTTATTTGAAGCTTATCTTATATATTCATCTATTGATGCTTTTTTCTCCTTTTTGATTTTTAAACTTTGGATTAAAATAACACTGTATACAATATCTTTAGTATACTTTTCAATTCACATACGATTTAATAGTTTGTCTCACTGACGAGTAATTTCGCTATTACTTATTGGACTTTGTAAGCTTTTAAATATCCAGTAACGTATTGGACACTAATTTGTGAATACGGGTGTTTTGTTGATAGACTAACGAGCACTTTGGAAATTGGTACTAAAAATTTAAGAACCTAAGAACAAAAAACATTCATTTATGGTGTATTTAAATTTCCTTTTCACCAGAAGTGAAAGGTATCGCCATCTGAAGTATGTTTGTATTTCATTGTTTTCGGAATAAAAGCGGTTGGTCCAAGAATTCTAAGATAGGTTATTGTGCAATGTGCAATACAGTGATTCTAACATAAAAGGCACAACATATTGTTATCAGTATTGTTGTAACATACACGTCAGGCTACATTACGTTTAGTGTTCTACAACGTACTGTTGTAAAAAGAAATGTGTAAAATTCATTGTTTTTAACACTTAACATACATTGTTGTATAGTATATGACAGATTTTATTTTTGACATACAATTTGATATTTTGATACCGTAACTCACAATATATTGTTTCTTATTAAAACTACTCGATTTAAATTCTCAGTTAAAAATAAAATATATGATATTTTGGTAAGTTTAAACATTAAATTTTGAAGTCGCCAAAACAAAATTATGACGTTTTTTAATATAAAATTGATAAAGGTGCTGAGATGGTTAGTAGGTAAATTAGTCTTAGCAGAGAGTTAAAATTACAAGAAAAACAAAACGGACTAATTATCAATTTCTAAATAGATTGTGTATGTATGTACTGTATTAATAATTACCTGAAGTGCCCGTCCCCTGGACTGAAGTTATGTAAATTCATGATTAATGAAATGTTATTTTAGGACATAAAAAGTTGCTTCCTTTATATATAATTGTAAAAAATACGTCCATAAAAATTGCAGAACACAAAATATGAAACTTCAAGTTTCAAGATTCTCCGCATGGACCCAACAGACCACCACGCCAAATTTAGAGCAGATCCATTAACAGAGGGAAAAGTAATAATAAAAACGACCAAAAACCGCAAAATGCAAACCTGAAAATGTGTATGTATCTCCCCATGGACTTAATGAACCTCCATACCAATTTTGGTGAAGATCCAACTACATTCTGTGAAGACTTTAGATGGACATACAACAAACAGAATTATTATATTTATATAAATTAAATGACAACTAGTACCTGTAGATTTGACCACGTTAGTACTTTCCATGAAAACAAGAAATGTTAACTGTTTTATTGTTGCACCGTAAAGACTGGACTGGTTTATAAATTAAGACTCAACTCTTATGCAGTTCGTGGGTCTTGTACTTCCGACATTTATATTGTAATTCAGCACGTGTTTAGAGCTTAATGTAACTTCTTAGGCTGAGGATAGAACTTTATTACCGAAACGTTGCTGACGTTATGCGAGCCAGATAAGTTTGATACGGTACTAGTAAATACAGTTGGTATTCTGTACGCATTAGCCTTATTCGAAATATATAATTTTCGTCTATTATAACCCAAAACTCCCCTTTTTACCGGAAAATCGCAAATACTGTGGGATAAATTAGCCTAAAAGCTCAGACATGAAGATGGTATATACAAATACTGAAATATTTCTTAACGAAGTATGGTTACACAGGAAGCTACAACACGTGTTTACTTGTAATAACAGATAAGAATAAATCCTGGCGTTGGTAATAAAAATGAAAGTATTGCAGAATCACTTTTAAAAGGTGATTTTAAATTGCTGGATTTTTTTAATGTTTAAATCCTGGCAAGTCTTGTTAGTTTATTAACACAAAACTAACGATACGCTTTTATTATGTTCATCGTTGGTAGGATTTACATGTTAACAGCTTTATGTTCTCTTCTGTGTAAAAATTGGGTAAAATCACTCCATTTCCATGTAAATTCCACTGTCCCACAAGTGTAGCAGATTTACTACTCTACATTTATTTTAATATCTATGTCTGTTTAAGTATAGTTTTTATGCATGTGATGTATATTGTCGGATTGTATTGTGCAAGCCTTCTCTAAATTTGTAGAAGATTCTGGAGAACAAGAATCGGCAGTAAGTGGTTTACGTGTTTTCGAACATTATTGAACTTTCGAGAGTCTCGCGTGAGTATATAAAAGCAAGCCATCACAAGACGTCAAAAGACAGTTATTATTATTGGTCAGCTACAGTAAGTATATACTATAAGCCTCGGAAGCTATAATTGTGGTTAACGCTTATTAATCGGAAAATTATAGAATTTGACCAGGAACGTTGAAAGATTTCGAACATTAACCGTTTAACTTTGGACGTTAGTATTTATACGAGGACATTAAATATTTTCCGCGATAAAGTCAGCTTGTAAGGGTGTGAGGCCAGCCAAGAAAAGACGGCGCCAGCGCGAGGTGTAACAATATCAACTCAGAATTAATTTGCTCGTCGATAAAATATTCAGTTCTAGACCGGATATAAGATAGTATTGTCTGTAAAACTATTATGTATAAATCATTATTTGTATTAACCGTTATTATAAATTGTATTGTTGTTTGTATATTAAAATATATTTGTGTTAGGAAAGAAAATTGTCTGTATCAATCTTGTTGGCAAATATGATAAATTTGATACGTATTGACATTTAATTAACTTCTAAATTCAAATTCAAATTTCCGGTTATTTGAAATCTTAATATGTAACATAATAAATCGGAGACTCGTTCGAGATAAATTATAATATGTAATTCAAGTAATTTGTTACACAATTAGTTGTGAAGGTATGTTTCCGAAAACCGTGGAGCCACATGGACCACACAGGTAAATTAGGGTTAACTCTTTAAACCTGTACTTGTTTGAACGTTATGTCGGAACTATTTTTATGATTTCCTAATAATCATCACATACTTACATATGATCTATTTACAGAAGGTGAATAACGCAATGGTTTAGATTAGTTTTCAGTCAAAGAGACATAAATGTTTTCGAACGCTGTTACCGTCCTATGGGTAAAATGAAATTCCTGGCCGCACGCTAGTAACGTCCGCTCTAGTTTAGAGTTAAACAATTAACAAGACACAAAAACAGTCAGTTAATCACCACCCCTTCTACCTCCCCATACAAATATACGTATAATTCACAATCTTTCCACGTGTGTTTATTCAGGTCTACATAGCTCCGGTTCACTCTACTGTCACATAATGATTTTCACACATTTACTCTGAATGGAACATCCAGTAAAGTACAGCTGGTTGACAAACTTATGAAGCTAATACTTATTCTTTATATTGAACTGAAAGACTAGAAGGAAGGCTATTAGTTTGTCACTTTACTGCAGAGTGCGTTTTTATTTTCAACCACAAGCCCCTTCCCCAGTGGCACAGCGGTATGTCTGCGGACTTAAACCGTTAAAATCTGGGTTTCGATACCCATAGTGGGCAGAGCACATTTAGTCCATTGTGTAGCTTTGTGCTTAATTCTAAACAAACAACCACGAAACGCGAACCATAAAACATCAGATTCGCAATTGGGGCAGGCTAACTTCTAATAACCTCGTAATCTGAGGATCGCGGGTTCTAATCCCCGTCACACCGAACATACTCGCCCTTTCAGTCATGGGAGCGTTATAGTGTCACGGTCAATCCCACTATTCATTGGTTAAAATGTAACCCAAGAGTTGGCGGTTGGGTGGTGATGATTAGCTGCCTTCCCTCTAGTATTACATTGCTAAATTATGGATGGTTAGCGCAGATAGCCTTCGTGTAGCTTTGCGCGAAATTCAAAACAAACCAAACCAAACTAACCTCTAACCACACCCAACATATTTTTTGTTGTTGTTGTTCTTAAAATTTGTCAATGAAATTTGAAGAATTCTAGGTGTAATTTTATAATGTTGAGCAGAATTTCGGTATAATAAATCGATTATTAAGTGAAATATATAGGTCCAGACAGACGAATGTCACTATTTTTACTTTTGCGATAAAAATATTTTGTAACAATTTTTTTAATTCCTTATTTTGTTAAGTTCTCGTACATTAAATTATATATATAATATATATATATATATATATACAGGCTATAGATATTTAGAGCTAACAAGTGTTTACAGAACGATGTTTTGTTATTGTCGTACAGAAGTGAATTGTAACAAGTATATACATCAGATATGTTCATGTACGTTAGTTCACACAAGGCCCAAAGGCGGCGCTAGTTGTTTGCTGTGAGTTACTAAGAGGAATGGAGAAGTATTATAAGAAACAATCATCGTATTTTATTCGTATTCATTGTAAAACTTGTTTATATTCTTCGATAGGGAATATTGTGTAATTAAAAGTACCAGTCTAACTTACAAATTCTTGTGTAAGAACCATTGATTAAAACTATATTTTCCTGAAGATCGACTTCTAGTTTTATTCCTGACGTCACTGTCGTATTACACTTGTTTCTGTTTGTTCTAGTATACCATCTCCACAACTTGAATAGTTTTTCGATAAGTTAACATAGAAAACTGATAAACAGATTAGACTATTAGTGCAGTTATAGTGGGAAAAACGGGCGGATAAATTGGTTGTAGAGTACTTGTTATACAGTTGACAAAGACGAACTCATGAACTGACTGTACTGTAAACATAGATGGGCTGGTTAACTGATCGTACAAAACTTGTGGTACAGTAAACGAAGACGGACTGGTTAACTGACCATACAATATTTGTGGTACAGTGGACAAATGCGGGCTGATCAACTGACCGTACAGTACTTGTGGTACGGTAGAACATGATGAGTGAATGTGAACTGTACCGGGCATCGTATTTAGGTACATTCAGATGAACAAACTGTGATTTAGGGTTTCTGAGCTGTGTAGACACAGATGATTGGTTTATGGTATCTGAAAATATTGAACTGTTCGAAGTGCCAATGTTATGATTGTAGACACTGATGTTGAAAGTATTCACGATGGGAAGGAAGTCTACTATTTGTGAGAGAAAACAAATAATAATACGAAATAATATCCCGATCACATTCTAAATAAATGGTTTTCACCAGTTGTACATGCAACAGTTACCTTGTTATTCAAGAAAAGTTTTGTCATAAAGTGTAAGCAGATTGAGGAAAGTTGGGGTGTATGATAATGTTGAAAATTAACTAGGGGTTACGTTAGTGACGAAAGTGCCATATGTGGTGTAATGTTGAAGGAATTAATTACCCAAGAACATCTGGAGAGAATTTAAAATCAGAGAATATTCAAACTTCTGGCCATTCTTATTTCTCTCAGTTATGTCGTGAATAATGAATGCTATTGTTAGACAAGTAAAACATCTACCATATCTTCATTCTTAGCTCGACGTGGCCATGTGATTAGGACTCGCGATTCGTAATCTGGGAGTCGCAGGTTCGAATCCCTTCACACCAGACATTCTCGCATTTTCAGCCGTGGGGGGCGTTATAAGGTTACGCTCAATCCAACTATTCGTTGGTAAAAGAGTAACCGAAGAATTTGCGGTGGATGGTGATGACTTAGCTGCTTTCCCTCTTGTCTTACGCTGCTAAATTAGGGCCGGCTAGCACAGATAGCCCTCGTGTAAGTTGCGCGAAATGTAAAAACAAACAAAAACAAAATCTTCATGTTCTTGTAATTTGGAGGTAGCACAACACAGATTTATTTAGAAAATTATATAGTTTTCTTCTGTTTATATTTTCCTTGTGCATGATTTAATGATTCGTAATTTATCTGGCTTCATCGTTTCCGCTTGCGTTGATTATTGTGATGTTTGGACAAGTTCCAGTCTCAATGCTAAGCTGTTAGCTCTTTGTTAATACGTACCTACGTTTAGGAGAGGCCTTTGTTACGTATTAGTACGAACAATGAAATTGCTGACTGGTGAATTTTACTGCCTACTTAGACATGAATGAAAATAAAACACGCAGCAGGTATATTTGCCAGGTTATTTTCCTTCCTAAAGTAATTTGTATGCTAGTTACGTTTTTCTAGTATGGTTGTGCACTGTGTTTAATACAGATGAAATCGCGAGCGTCATCTGTTGTTTAATTAAAGAAACTTTTTATCATAATAATGACACATGTTTTTAACATATTCCCTTAAATGTTCAAGACGTAAAACTTCCAGGTAGATGAATAATTTACATCAGATTGTGTTTCCATGGTTACGCTTACTACAAAACGTTGACACACATCGTGTCACTCGTATCTTTGACAGTTTATTTTGATAACTGGGAGAGTATATCGGTATGTTGTCCTGCCCTCCAAGTCTCGGGATCCGGTATCAGAAAGGATTTTTTTATTTATTTATCATTCACCATCTTGAAGTGTATAAACAGATTAAATATAGATTTGTATAAAGCACACGGTGGTAATTGTTAAGAAAACTATACCTCCTTCCAAAAAAGTATTATTTCCACAGTGTTAAACCTTGCAAATGTACTGAGGAACACATAACCTGACCCGCCTGGCGACTGTTTTAAGGAAAATGTTACTGACACAGTATTAGGTCTTGCAACTTTCTTACCCAACATATTACTCGAAACACAGAAATCGGTTAAACCCTAAGACAAGTGATTCGATGACTTTTGGAAAACTACATATGCATTCGTATTTAAAAAGAAATTCACCACTTTATAGAGTGTTAGCTTTAGTCCTCCATTTATTCATGTAAGATTTTCAGCATTATCATGTTTTCATTCTTTTCAATTAAGATATTTAGTGCACGACAGGTGCTGCTTATTTCTGTAACAGAATATTTATTCTGTTTATAATCTTTGATCTACTGTTCTACAAAGCTTGAAACGTGGGAAACGTAAATAAGAAAAAAAGATAGTTGTAACAGATAACTGTTTTCACGTAAGGAGTCCGCGTGAGTATTTGTTATTTGTATTTTATTTAATACATTTTATTTATAGCTAATGGTATTTGAAAACTTTTGAGCGAACATCTGACTTCTGAAGAAGTCAAACATATTGCGCGCACGTGCATGTTACATCTCGGTAAGTAACTCCTGTTTGATGGTTCTAACTCGCGCCTCAAATAACAAATTTTTCTTACATTTTAACAACGAACTTGAGTTTCAGATGAGTGTGGTAATTATACCGTAGCAGACCTTTTAGGTTTGGAGCATATCTGAACTTTCTTAAGAAACATTTCTTGTTTTTTTAACAGAGCGGCATTAATAATGTTTCCCAATAATCAGCTAGCTCGTTAGAATAATAAAATATAAATATACTACACTAATTGCTTTATTTAAGCGCCAAGTCATCGTTCTGCGTAACTATAGTAACGAAATGAAAGAAGAGGAAAATATAATGCATTAAGTAATATAAACAGATATACATAAAATGCTTATAAGTTGGAACAGACTCAAAAATTTAACAGCTCCTACTGGTGATTTTAAGTGCTGTGGTCATAGCAACAGTTTCTTGTCACACGTTTGTTTTTCTCTCATTCTTTCGTAATGTGTCTTAAAGTTGCTAAGGGCGTCTAACAAAAAGGTTTTATTATCTCTACAGAACGTGTAGAAATATTGATATTAACAAACGAAACTTAACCTAGTCTGCATACAAATTATAGAATATATTTAATTGGATTAATAACATTATTTATATACTATTCGATATAAGAACAGAATACATCTAAAAACGTTTTGTAAAAATAATAGTTTAATAGTTTCGTTTTGAGTTGATTTACCCATTAATTATATTTTATTACGATTTATAATAAGTAACAACAGTGTTATAACAGGTCCAGTGTTTCAGTCACTTGTGTGATCATTATTAAATACACAATTGAAGAAACAAATCACAAAATATCGTAAAGTTGCAAATTTTAATAAAGTTTTTTTAAGTTTGATATTTATTATCAACTATATTATTTCCGTCAGTTTGAAATTAAACTAATATTTAATTTAATGATAAAAGTACTAACATACAATACATACAGAGTCCAGATATTAAAATAGTTACATACTCTAGTTTACACACCGTCAAACTTATGTTTGCGTTGGTTGACTGGTAACTGGTACAACAAACCTGTATAAGTTGTTGAACTGGTGACTCGTACATCAAGTCTGTGCACGTTAGTGAACTGGTAACTCTTACATCAAGCCTGTGCACGTTGGTGAACTGGTAACTCGTACATCAAGCCTGTGCACGTTGGTGAACTGGTGACTCGTACATCAAGCCTTTGCACGTTGGTGAACTGGTGACTTGTACAAGTACAACAAACCTGTATAAGTTGTTGAACTGGTGACTCGTACATCAAGTCTGTGCACGTTAGTGAACTGGTAACTCTTACATCAAGCCTGTGCACGTTGGTGAACTGGTAACTCGTACATCAAGCCTGTGCACGTTGGTGAACTGGTGACTTGTACAAGTACAACAAACCTGTACATGTTGGTGAACTGGTGACTGGTACAACAAACCTCTACACGTTGGTGGACTGGTAGCTCTTTCTCCACCAAGAAGTTGCCCTTCAACCTACGTCCTCTGTAGAAATGCAAGTTAAGTTATGCATGGAAAATACGTTGTGAGAAGCGGTGGTGTTTACTGTATCTCAGAACGGCTTGTATGGGTATTAACACTTATTGATAAGCAGAGAACCACGTTTCGACCTTCCTAGGTCATCTTCAGGTTAACAAAGAGGCTAACTCTAGATACAACAAAGATACACATTTATTTCAAGCGGGATTCTCGTCATCAAGAATTGCTGTGTAAAAGTGGTGTATTAAATAAACTGTTATTACTGTATTATTATATACTAGTACCAGTCCTGTGGACGGATTTGGTTTCGTTTGTTTTGAATTTCGCGCAAAGCTACACGAAGGCTATCTGCGCTAGCCGTCCTTAATTTTGCAATGTAAGTGGGATTGACCGTCACATTATAACGTCCCCACAGCTGACGGGGATTCGAACCTGCGACCCTCAGATTACGAGTCGAGTGCCTTTACCACCTGGCCATGCTGGGCCTCTGTGGAGGGAAGGTATGTAAATTAATGAAAGTTGCTTCCCTTATATGTAATTGTAATAAACACTCATAAAAGCCGCAAAACCAAACTGAAAATGTTTATGTATTTCTCCACGAACCCAATGAACCTCCACACCACTACTTCACCCCCTGTAGATATGGATCTGTATATATTTGATATGGGTGTATGCGAAGATACGCATTTTGTATTGTGCAGTTTTATGTTTATTATTATTATTATTATTTTTACAGTTACATATAAGGGAAGTAACTTTTCACGTCTTAAGATAACCCTTCATTAATCGTGAATTTACATAACTTCTGTCCAGGGAACGGGTACTCGAATTAGTAGCGGATAAAATAACAAAACCGAAAGATTTAAATAAATATTTCCCAAAGTTAGAGCTGTTATAAAGTAACTGGTATTTAACTTTCCTTATCCGCGAGCTAACAATGTGTGAAAATAAGGTCCGTAGATTAAGATGCTAGAATAATAACCTAACGGTATACTTCGAAACTGTTAGAGAATTAATTGAGTGAACTGAGGTTTAGGAGAAATAAAGTATTGAAACACCTTTAGAAGTTACAACTTGTTCCTTCTTGGGTTTTTTGGTTATTTTATCAGAGTTGACTTTAGCTGCACTATGAGCATTGACTAACTGGTCAACTGTTTATCTGCATGCTCATCACAGATAATGTAAAAGGTGAAAATTTAACACTTATTAACTGAGGAAGTAAATATTTGCTTTTGTGACTATCGACTGAAATTTAACCATCTTTTATTAAAATAGTTTTTTCACAATATACGATCTTTCTTCTTTTAAACAAGGATAAGAATCTCAACTCTCCATGTAGAATAATTGTCGGTATGTGTGCGTTAAACAGGTGAAGTAACGCGAGTTCCGCAAGGTTAACGCCACCACGTCAGTGACCCCACCTGTTGTAGATGTATGTTCAACTGCGCGGGTTGGCACATTCAAACGCACGTTTACGAATGTCTTTTCTTCCGGTTTTTCATTTTCAACGACGCCAGTTGTACTTCAACCTAAAACTTAAAAACCTGTATGGAGAGAGCTATGTCCATTACCTAAGTGTCGATATTCTTACTACCAAAGGCTAATTAACCAGTTACCATAGTAACGAAAGACGATATACAACTTTTGATAGTGCATGTCTGTACAGTTGATGTAATGGGACGATTTCTTTGCTTGTAGTGAAGAAATGTGTTATGGTCGCTTAGTAACAATTATTCCAATATACACGTATTACAGCGTCATTCATTACTAGAGGTAGGTTTCTGAAACGAATGGTATTCAAATCCGGGTTCATTAGTTGTCCCGGGAGGCACTCTGATTATCTGACCTCGGACGTCGCAATCTTCTGTGATCAAATAAAGTGATTGGTTGGTTGTTGTTAAACGCAAAGATACACATTGGGCTGCATTTGTTCTGCCCACAATTGGTATCGAAATCAGTCTTCTAGCGTTGTAAATCTACAAACTTACTGCTCAGCTTCTGAAGGGGGTTAACAAGATAATTTGGACCTTAACCCGTGGCTTGTTTATTAACGCTATGCTAATGCTGCCTAAGGAGTGACACTACAGGAGACATTAATTGCAGTTTAATATACTTTTAAAGTAAACTGGTATCCAAGACGTGGTGGCTCGGCATAGACAGATGGTTAGGGCGCTTAACTCGTAATCTGAGGGTCGCAGATTCGAATCCCCGTCGTACCAAACATGCTCGCTATTTCAGCCATGGTTGTCTTATAACGTTACGGTCAATCCCACTATTCGTTAGTAAAAGAATAGCTCAAGAGTTGGCGGTGGGTGATGATGACTAGCTATCTAGCTGCCTTCCCTCTAGTCTTAACACCGCTAAATTTGGTTGGCTGGTTTGGTGTTTTATGGCACAAAGCAACTAGGCTATCTGCGAAATTCGGGCCACATTTCAAACACTCTTGATAGGAGGAGGGCATATAACCAGACGATGATCTACAACAGTATTTAGTTAAATAAATGATTTATTGTAAATTAAAGGGAACAAATTACAAAAGTAAGATTTAAAATAACAATTATGTATTGAATAATATTTGTGAACTGTTAGTCACAAATATTATGCAATACATAATTTTGTCAACAATCAATTCTACTTGCTCCGGTGTTTTTGTCAACAATCAGTTCTACGTGCTTCAGTGTGTTTTAGTCAACAATCAGTTCTACTTCACACTTCACATTTAAAAGGCAATATCTATACATCATAATTCAAGGTTAAGGTGGCATTATAAACGTACAAAAAAATTGCCTTCTTTAAAAACACAAAGTTAGGTTTAACCATGAAGCCCGGCATGGCCAGGTGGTTAAGGCGCTCGACTCGTAATCCGAGGGTCTCAGGTTCAAATCCCTGTCACACCAAGCATGCTCGCCCTTTCAGTCGTTAGTGCGCTATAATGTTACGGTCAATCCCCTTATTGGTTGGCAGTGAGTGGTGATAACTAGCTGCCTTCCCTTTAGTCTTGCACTGCAAAATTAGGGACAGCTAGCGCAGATAGCCCTCATGTAGCCTTGCTCGAAATTATAAAAAAAAAAAAACACCAAAAAACTAGTGAGTAGTGTACGTAATGGACTTGTCACGTATGCGATGGTACTAAAACGTTGCTTTGTATCCGTTCAACTTGAAATAACATAAGAAAAACATGTAATGTATGCTCGTGGCTTGTCAAATATAATGCTTTAAGTGCTAATTTGAATGTTTTAGTCAGACGATATATATATCTTATGTTAGTTGTGTTTAATACTTCACCAAAAATAACCTGTTTTGTTCGTGAAAATGTTAGTTGGGACAAAAGCACATCAGGATAAATATCTTTTCAGTTGATTAAAAAAAAGTGCAAAAAAATTAAAGTCCATGTGTTTCAGTTAGATAATGCATACATTTAGTAGGCCTAACTTTGTCCTACTGTTATTAATCAAATATCACAATACATATATATGTGTGTGTGTGTGTGTTACAGCCGTTCACTGTGAACATGCACTTCGTTTCCATTTTTCACAAAGTGAAAATTTTTCAGAGGTTAAATGTTCTGTTTTGAAACTAAGGGCATGTCTGATTGTAATGGTTCTTTAAATGTTCTCTTTTTAAATCCAAGGATGTGTATGACCTTGATAGTTCATTAAATATTCTGTTTTGAATCCAAGGGTATAATTGATTTTGATAGGTCTTTCAATTTTGAGGACGAGAATGTTCTATTTTGAATCCAAGGACGAGTCTGACCTTGATAGTTCTTTAAATGTTTTTTTTTTAATCCAAGGGCATGTATGACCTTGATAGTTCATTAAATGTTCTGCTTTTAATCCAAGGATGAGTCTGACCTTGATACTTTTTTAAATAATCTGTTTTGAATCCAAGGGTGCATCTGACCTTGGTGAAACCTGAATCAGTTTGAAGCTGAATACAGTTTTAAAAGGCTGTCATTGTATAAAGGAATTAAAAGCTCAATTTGTTGCATCAAATGGGGCTTAATCTTTGATAACATTATTAGCTTCAGGTAGAGAGATTGCAATGCTACTCTTAATTTTCTTATCTCCAGCTGTTTAGGGAAGTTGAATCCCACACCACATACATTTGAGGGTGGACATCTGTAGATAATCAAGCCGGGACATTGGGGTTTAATATAAAAACTCTAGTATTTTGAAACTGGTTGACTGTAGAGGAATGAATTTTGTGAGTTGTGGTTTTCAGTGTAATGAAGACATAAAGGTAAAAAGTAAATTAATCATAAGAGAAGGTTTAAGGATAACATGATCAGATCAATGTTACACGATAGGTGGAATTTGTGGGTAACATGACCAGATCATTGTTAATGTGATAAGTAGAATCTGTGAGTAACATGACCAGATCATTGTTTCATGATAGGTGGAATTTGTGGGTAACAAGAACAGATCATTGTTACATGATAGGTAGAATCTGTGAGTAGCAAGACTAGATCATTGTTACATGATAGGTAGAATCTGTGGGTAGCAAGACTAGATCATTGTTACATGATTGGTAGAATCTGCAGATAACATGACCAGATCATTGTTACATGATACGTAGAATCTGCAGATAACATGACCAGGTTAATGTGATAGGTAGAATATTTATAGTCTTTGATTATGTGACACTGATCTACTGGCTCGATTGTGAACAGTTTAATGAGATTGTAAGTAACAGTGTTGGTATGTAGTTGTGGTGAATTATGGAATTTGTGTTGTTAAATGAAGAAATCAGAAGCTTTCATAACAATGTACCATATTAGTCATTACCTGTGTATATGTAGTCAATGTTCATCATCTACTGAAGATGTTGATTGTTTGTTTAAAATACATGTAGTTTATGGTGATGAATAACTGGATAAAAATCAATATCTCTTCAAATTTTCATTTTGAAGAGATTTATGTGGGACTTCGTAAATAAGTTTCAAAATCTTGTGAAACTGTATCTCATAGTTGTTTGTTACATGAGATATCATACATTTGTTTAGACATACCCTAAGAAAATGTCAAAGTTTATTGTTATGACAATACTGAAGCATTTCTTATTATGATACAGTTGATGAAAAGAACCTAATGGATGTTGCATGTAAGAAATTATTGCATATTGAGGTCAAAAGGTTAGACTGGAAATTCTGCTTGGAACAGGGAGAACTCGAGGACTACAGTCCTTGTATTGAATATACTACTTCCTGCATTCGTAAAGACTGTAAAGTGGATCCATCTCAATGTCAACCTTGAAAAGATTTGTTACATATCCAAAAAATATTGTTGAAGGATTTAGATGTAATTTTTATGAATAAGTCAATATAGATATTCTACATTAATCTGTTGCTGTTATTTGTCAACAAAGGGAGTATTGTATTGTTGGCACAATGTGAGGAAATATATTACTTTTTGTACTTTCAGTACATGGAGGACAAACCTAAATCCAAGAAAACATATCCTTTTGTATGTACCCTAGAATGTGGAAGAGGGTGGAGAAAAACTGTAATCTGACAAATTATATTCTCTTGCATCCTTTTAGTATAAGTATGGGAGGATAAAGTTATATCTGAATGATAAAGAATATGTTTTGTAACAATTATTCTTTTACTCTATGAATGTTTGACATCAAATGTTTTTCCTGGGATATGTTTCCTGTTTTGATAGTTAAGTATAGAAAGGTTCCACAAATGAGTCTTACTGGTCATTCACGTGCATCAATGGGTCTTTAATATGAAGAACAGTTATACATGAACCCATGGATATTCAACTTAGTGGACAGTTATATATGAACCTGTGGGTTTTTGACCTAGAGGACAGTTACACATGAACCCATGGATCTTTAATTTGGTGAACAGATATATATGTACTTGTGGGTCTTTGACCTGAAGAACAGTTACACATGGATCATGGATCTTTAATTTGGTGGATAGTTTACTTGAACCCATGCCCTAACAGTTTGTGAAGTAGAATGAACACAACATATGTATCCGTATCAGTGTCTTAATTGTAGAAGGTATCAATATTTGGTGAGTGGTTTTTGGATGTCAGAGTGAAAAAAAAGACATTTATTCTTATATTTTGAAAATGAAAACATTTCTTTACAGAGCATTAATTGTTAAGTGATCCAATAGCCATGGGAAGAAAATTGTGTTCCTATAAAAATACAGTTTCATTTATTCAGACTAGAGGAGTCTAGAAATGAAGATGATTCATTCAGCTTTTATTTAAGCAAGTTAAGTCTTAAGGATAGAGATAACACATGCAAACATGTAGCTTATGTGATGTATAAGAACATTTAAATGTGAGATTAAACACTATTTCTTCCTTATAATATTTGTAATAAGGATATTTATTTAAATGAGAAGAAATCACTGTTTAAACATAATATTCAAAATACATATTGTTTTAGTAATTTTTAAGCATTTTTTCTTTTCTATTTTGAAGGTTACTTAACCAAGGACTTTCACCAATACTTGTGAAATACATATTGTTTTAGTGATTTCTAAGCATTGTTTCATTTCTGCTTTTTAAGTTTACTTTACTAAGGACCTCTGCTAGTGCCTGAAAAATACATAGTTTTAGTGACTTCTAAGCATTGTTTTTCTGTGTTTTAAGGTTTCTTAAGCAAGGACCTTCACCAGTACTGAAAAATACGTATTGTTTTAGTGATTTCTTTTCTGCTTTTTTAAGGTTACTTAACCAAGGACCTCCGCCAGTACTTGAACACTTGTTTCCAAAAAGGTTCTGTGGATCACGACCTACAGAACATCATCAGAGACAGTCTCTACCTCCGCACAATACCTTGTAAGGTTAAAGTACCTTTCACTATTTCAATTTTTGTTTTTCTGTTTAGCCTGAGGTGTTATTTAATTTGTAACAAGAATCTCATTTGTTATTAATTTTGTTAACTATAGAAGGGCTGTAAAGGTTTTATTTTTCAGTTTAATTTTACAAGACTGTGATTATATTATATACTTAGTAGTAGGCATTTTAGTAGTGTCATGTCTTTATGACAGAGTTTGTGTACAGAAATGATAAACACTCTGTAAAATCAAAACTAGAGAAATCTATTTTCCTTTACTCTCAAGATTTCCACTTTAGGTCTTTATACTCAACTGATTTTGTATTGAAATGATTAGGGTCAACCCACACTTTTAAGATCTGATTTGTTATGATATCAAAAGATTGTATCTAATCTAACATGAGTTAAAATTAGTAGATTTAATTTTTTATTGGTATAATATGACCCCGAGGATCATATATTTTTAAACTTTTCTTTTGTTAAAGCACCACATGACCTTTGAGGCCAGGAGAGGTCGATGGAGTAGATTATACTTATTTAACTGTTCTTTATTAAAGGTACCACACGACCTCCGAGGCCAGGAGAGGTCAATGGAGTAGATTATACATTTCTGACACCAGAAGAATTCATAGCACTTGATAAAAGTGGAAATCTATTGGAAAGTGGAATCTATGAAGGTAAGTCTGGGTAATTATGGACAAAATACATTAGTCACTATGTGTTATTTTATCATGATACAAAAAATTTGTATCAAAATATTTTTTGTTTCCACACAAAGGTTAAAAACTAATTATGTGAAATTCTTAATTTACTAAATATTTTTGCCTTAATAACATAATTTATTAAAATGTTACTTTTTTTTTTGGTTTATACACAAGTTTGATGAATGTTATATATGTTTAATTTTTTGGTACTAGGCTTTATTTACCACAATATTTTATTTCTTGGTTTAATATTGTAAAAATTATCTATACTTCTTTGATTTTCAATACTTAGGGCATATACATTGCTTATCCCTTATTAGGCAATCATTATGGTACCCCCAAACCCCCTCGAGAGAGCCCTATGTCTACACCACATCGAACCAATTCCATGGGGAATGTTGGAAGTGTTCTTCCTGGAGCTCATCCATCTTATGAAGGCAAGAGAAGGCGCAACCGTTCAAATGTTGAAGCAATGGCATCTAAGAATATCGAGGCAACAGAATCTTCAGATTACCCTCTCTTGTCCAGCCAGCATAGTGCCAGGTTTGGTTATTTTTCTTCTATCAGCATAGTGCCAGGTTTGATTATTTTTCTTCTATCAGCATAGTGCCAGGTTTGGTTTTTTTATTTTATCAGTATAGTGTCAGGTTTGGTTGTTTTTACTTCATCAGCATAGTGCCAGGTTTGGTTGTTTTTACTTCATGAACAAAGTGCCAGGTTTGGTTGTTTTTATTTTATCAACATAGTGCCAGGTTTGATTGTTTTTATTTTATCAACATTGTACCAGTTTTGGTTGTTTTTATTTTATCAACGTTGTGCTAGGTTTGGTTATTTTTACTTTGCTATCACTTTTTTCATACATTTTTCTAGATAAAATAATTATATCATGTGTGACACTGAGTTTATTACGTAAAGTTAGGTTTATAGCAATAATAATTTATGACTTGTTTTTATAGAGCTAAAGTATAAAAACAAGAATAGTTTAATATGACAAAGTTTATTTCTGAAGTGGACATATTATATAAATGTAGAAGAGACCAACGATAGAAGTTAGTATGCTTGCTTTTGATTAGATGAACTACAGAGTTGCCATCCCCACTTGAAAATTAAGTATTTGAAGTATATTGTATTCTGTAGTTCTAGCTTTATTCTTCACTAATTAGTGATGAAACTTTACTATCCATATGATTTATGCTCTTTTAGTATGTTTTTTACTTAATATTTTTTATATTGTTTAATTTTGTCTTCTAGAATAAACTGTTTAGAGTTGGGTATTTTTATTTCAGTATGCTGTCACGTGTTCATTTGATTTTATAATTCCTACTGTTTTGCTTGACCTAAGTCCTGTAGATGTGATTGAGAAGGTGTTATTTTGCATTATTTTTATAGTTTATAAACAGAACTTGAACAAGAATAAATATCAAATCATTTGTGAATTCTTGTATAAAGTAAAATAATTGAAAACTTTCATGATAATGAGATACCCACTAGAAGTAAAAATGTATCTCAAGATGACCCACACCAGCTGTCTTGAGATACATTGAAAACTTTATTTTCTATTTTGACCTCCTGTAGGCTTTTATTCTATTTATTTCTTCCTAACCATTTTTATTTCATGCAGTGTATCTTTTAGTGCAGATTATTATGGTTGCACTTTTGTCTTTTTGAGTTAGATCTTCCACACCTCAGTCTCTCGGAAACTTGGGCGATGTGGGACAAAGTGATTCTTTCTCTGACCTTGGCCCATTACCAGTGAACTGGGAGAAAGCTTACACAGAAACTGGAGAAACCTATTTTATTAAGTATATGTTTTGTTTTAAACATTTTCTTCTCATATATAACTCATTGAAGAACATAATTTTAAAGTATTAAAAATAAGATAACAGAAAATTAAGATTGATATTTTGTTGTGGACATATTTAAGATTTGTTTTTATTCTTTGAGGGTTATTGTCGTTATATTTATTTTTCAGTTACAATCATGGGACGTCTCAGTGGCTTGACCCTCGGTTACAGAGAATACAGAAAAAGACAAATGATGAAGGTAATGTGGTTTTAACCTTGAACTGTAAGACTGTAAAAGATAAATAGTATTAAAGGATCTCTGTTTCTAGATCAGAAAAAGATTTGCTAATTTTAAGCCCTTATAATCCATGGAATGGTTCTCCCCTTACTGTAGAAATGCTTTGATCACAACACCCCAGGTGCAAGGCACATAAATGGTGCATGAGAACTTTGGCTAATATATATATCAGGACATCCCTTAAGTAATGTCCAATTTTAGGTTCAGAAAAAGAGAAAGGATTTCAAACACGTTTAATGTTATTTAATCAATAATGTATATCCCATTATTATTGGGTTGAGGAATAATTCGTAAGTTAAAAAAATATGTTCATAAATGAAACGCTTTTGCAAAATATTTCATGTCATTTGGTAGATAATTTTTTTGCTCTAATAGATGGTGTGTTTGATTTTCATATGTCTTTAATTTTTGCTTTCATTTTCAGCTCATTAAATGGAATGTCAAGTGGACAAAATCGAGCATTTTCGATACCATCTGCTTTTGGCATTTAATTTTTTGTAATTTCGTTTACAACAATGCATACTATATACCTAGGTATTACATGAAATAAAGTATCATAATAAATGTTTTGGGTGTAATGTGTTCATGCATTGAAGTATTGTATAGTCTTGCATGTAATGCTTGAATGAAATTATTTAAAAACGCTCACGAATTATTCCTCAACCTAATATTAATTACTTCCTGCCAATGATTCACAAGCTTCTGAATGCCACTTCTATAAAATTGGGTTTTGGAGGAAAAGAATATAGAGAGGGTAGTGTTGACATATTCATGTGTTCCAAGCTCTTTTCCATCAAGATAGTTCTGCAAGCTTTGGAATAGATGATAATCAGATTGGTCAAGGTCTGGAGAATAAGGAGGGTGTAGAAATTTCTCCCAGTCTAGCTCTTCAATCTTTGCAGATGCGATCCTTGCTGTATGGGACCATGCATTATCCTGGTGTAACACAACACCTTTACGATTGATCAAAGTAGGCCTCTTTTCTTTCAGTGCAACATTCAAGCACTCTAACTGTTCACAATAGAAGTCTGATGTATTCGTTACATTGAGTAGCAGCAATTCAAAGTGGATCACATCAACAATATCCCACCAAATTCTTAACAAGACTTTCCTAGGGTGGAGGTCCATTTTGGGCTGTGCTTTAGCCAGTTTACTTGGACTGAACCACTGTCTGTGGCACTTAACACTTTTATAATATATCCATTTTTCATCTCCAGTCACTAACCTGTCCAGAAAAGGTGAGTTACGTTCATGAGAGTGCAGAGAAGTGCAAGTGCCTACTTTTGCTCTAAGATTGTTTTTTGTCAAATCATGGAGGACCCATTTTCCAGGTTTTGACACCTTTACATGATGTTGTAGATAACGGTGAACTATTGAATGGGTTGAATTAAGCTTCTATGTTAGTTCTTCAACTGTTACAGCACAATCTTCATCAAGTGCAGCCAGCAGCAAGTCATCATTAAACTCAACAGGACAACCTGAACATGGCGCATCACTTAAGCTATAGTCACATGATCTGAACTTCTGAAACCACCTTCGACATTTTCTTTCATTGAGAGACTCCACACCATAAACACTTTTAATGTTTTGTGTAGTTTCTGCTGCACCATTGCCTTTTTTAACTCATTATTAAGCATTATATGCCTAATGTGCTCCTCAGACACAATCCATCTTTGTAAAGGTTTATTTGATTAATGATTTGAAAAAGTGGAGTTGCATTAGTTTCTTTTATTTGTCTGAATATTTTTCTACACGTCCTACTACATATTTTAGTCATTAAAGCTTTCTACAAAGACAGAAATGATGATGCACTTTCTGTATTAAATTTTCAGACATTACTTATGACATGTCCTGATACATACAGGTGAAGATGGTATCTAGTATATGTAAATATACAGATGGAGATCATAAAGGGTTAAGTCATTCAAGGTAGAAAATAATGAAATGTCAATCTAACTATAACTTCTAGGCATTGTGTTTAAATGTTGTCTTGAGACATATATCATTATCAATCTTATTTGTGAAATGTAATTAAACAAACATGGAAGTATACTGATCAATGATGTGAACAAAATGTTACAATTACTTCTTTAATGATACATAAGGGGTGGTATGAAATTTGTATCAATTTTAGCCAGTGATTTTAGAGGTCCCTGTGTTAGATCACAAACAATAAAAACTGTTTTAACCTAAACAAATAGTTTCTAGAGGACCCAGTACTAGAGAGATAACAGTCAGTAAAACCTTTTCAACCTAATCCAATGGGTTCAGAGGACCAGATGCTAGATTGGAATAAGCAAGTGAAGGTTGAACTTTTTATGGTTCAAAATAATAATTTGACTTCCAAGGTGTTGGTATACATAGTGATTATTTTCTCTACTGTAGAACTTCCTTATGGATGGGAGAAGATAGATGACCCTCACTACGGTACTTATTACATTGAGTAAGTGAAGTCCTCATTTCCATGTTTGTAGTGGACAAAAATTAATGGTGTAAATAAAGATGAGTGTGCTTGTATAAAAACTAATAAGATTTACATATATACCCTGAATCTGTTTGGATCAAAAACATTTTTTTAAAAACACGTTCCTGCAAGGAATTTTTGCGTGAATCACGAACTAAAGTTAAGATGTGTATGTTTTATAACTGAGCGAGATGTGGCCTGGTTGTTAGCTTACCTGGCTATGGGTCAGAAGAACTAACATTTGGGCTATGGTGTGCTGTAGAATAGTGTAATGGATGTTTTTGGTTTCTGAAAGTTTAAAAGAAATCTTGTATTTTTTATTCATTATTAATGTTTTCTGTTAATTTCAATGAATTATTGATGCATTTTTGTTTTCTTTCAGTCATGTAAATAGAAGAACACAATATGAAAATCCAGTTTCTCAAGATAAACATGAAGGTTTGTATTATTTTACGAACTTTTATTCTCAAGTGTCTTCATCTGCCATTGAAGTATTATTAAGGTAATCATCGTAACATTGTATAACAATGTTTTTTGCAAATGTGAGGTTAATGTTTAGAAGTCTTGGTATTTTTAAGGCCTAAAGTATGTGTAACCTTTTGTATAATTTTAAAGATAAGGTAATTTGTTACAATCTTGATCAAAAAGGAGTTGGAGTTTAAACATTCAGTAAAGTGGTGTTTTGTTTAGGTTATGTCATAAATATTTATGTTTGCTATTTTTATTTTATGTTTGAACATTAACATCTGTTGTCATTGCAGGACTAGAAGTCAGTTTGAGAAGAGATCATAATGCATTTCCACATTCTAGGCCACTAACATTACAGGAACACCCTGGAATGGAGAGTAGCAACACTTCTGGGCCCAGTGTAACTAACCGTGAGTCGCTACTAGTCTCAAGTACTGGTCAAACAGTGCCCGTTTCTACCACTATCACCACTCCTCACCCTGTTGATAGTGTAACCTCAGGTCTCCAGGTGTCCTCCTCATCTCCAGAATCTTCTTCTCGTTTCCCGTATCTTCCTTGTATCCCATGTCTGAGTGACAAACATGATCCTAATATATCTAGTGGGAAAGCTTGTAATACTGAGTCTACTTCTCAAGAGGGACCAAATGTTAACATCATGTCTGACTCACACAACGTACCCAAGCAAGCAGAGACGTCTGTTCTAACACAGAATACCTTAGATGAGGTCCAAACCTTGCCACAAATTGCATGGTCTCCCAGCATTGGCCGGGCTGTTGAAAACCTGTACGTGCCAAGTAAAGGGCCCCGGTCACCTGGTTCTCATCGGGAGAACCCCTACAGTATTTCACGGCAGACTTTAGGTAAATAAATTATGAGTGTTCTGTCAATGGGTTGTGGTAGTTCTTAAAAACAGTTACTTCATTGTTAGACATATAAAGATACTGGTTTAATATGTTGAAAACCTGTACGTACCAAGTAAAGGGCCCTGGCCACCTGGCTCTCACTGGGAGAACCTCTACAGTATTTCATGGCAGACTTTAGGTAAATAAATTATGAGTGTTCTGTCAGTGGGTTGTGGTAGTTCTTAAAAACAGTTACTTCATTGTTAGACATATAAAGATACTAGTTTAATATGTGTGAAATCATTAAAAGATAGAAATAATAATCCAATACAGAGTACAAATAGTTTTTGTTTATTTCCATACACTCAATCAGTTTAAGAACTTTTCAGTCCCAACCAGCTATTCTTTAACGTCAGTGACATTGAAACTGTTTTTTCTTATAGCTATAAAAGCATTTTAAGTTTTTTATACATGAAAACTTGCACAAATGTGCTTCTAGAGTTCACAAACATTTCAAACATAACAAGAGAAGTCGGGAAGTCACTTGTCAGTCACATTTTATTAGAATTGTATTCCATGGGTACCACTTTTATATAATGTCTTCAGAACTACAAATATCTTTTTGTTGCTGTTTATTTCAGTTAAAAAAAAGAGTAATGTCATTTGAAAGTTTGAGTACAACCTGTGACCCTTGGATTCCACATTTAATGTGAAACAACTATTCTTACCTTAATTCTACAGATCTGTTTGATATTACCATGGTTAAGATCAATGTTTCTGTTGTTCGTTAAGTAGTTCAGGGATGATTCACTTTGTAAAAGGTGGAATAAATGAAAACTGAAATCTTGATATATCAGAATAGAAAGAAATGGTGATCCTGTACTGGTGTAAAGAAAGTAAACATACTCTCTTCACTTTATGGTAAATATTTTATGTTTAAATAGAGAAAATAATGGTTTACTGAAATTACTTCTTTCTAGATAGAGTAGGATTGTACATTACTGACATTACTTATCTCGAGATAGAGTAGGATTGTACATTACTGACATTACTTATCTCTAGATAGAGTAGGATTGTACATTATTGACATTACTTATCTCTAGATAGAGTAGGATTGTACATTACTGACATTACTTATCTCTAGATAGAGTAGGATTGTACATTATTAACATTACTTATCCCTAGATAGAGTAGGATTGTACATTACTGACATTACTTATCTCTAGATAGAGTAGGATTGTACATTACTGACATTACTTATCTCTAGATAGAGTAGGATTGTACATTACTGACATTACTTATCTCTAGATAGAGTAGGATTGTACATTATTGACATTACTTATCTCTAGATAGAGTAGGATTGTACATTATTGACATTACTTATCTCTAGATAGAGTAGGATTGTACATTATTGACATTACTTATCTCTAGATAGAGTAGGATTACATCATTGACATTACTTATCTCTAGATAGAGTAGGATTGTACATTACTTATCTCTAGATAGAGTAGGATTGTACATCATTGACATTACTTATCTCTAGATAGAGTAGGATTGTACATTACTTATCTCTAGATAGAGTAGGATTGTACATTACTTATCTCTAGATAGAGTAGGATTGTACATTACTTATCTCTAGATAGAGTAGGATTGTACATTATTTATCTCTAGATAGAGTAGGATTGTACATTACTTATCTCTAGATAGAGTAGGATTGTACATTATTTATCTCTAGATAGAGTAGGATTGTACATTATTTATCTCTAGATAGAGTAGGATTGTACATTATTGACATTACTTATCTCTAGATAGAGTAGGATTGTACATTATTTACCTCTAGTTAGAGTAGGATTGTACATTATTGACATTACTTATCTCTAGATAGAGTAGGATTGTACATTATTGACATTACTTATCTCTAGATAGGGGATGATTGTGTATTATTGATAATACTTACCTCTAGTTAGGGTAGGATTGTACATTACTGACATTACCTACCTCTAGATAAGGTAGGATTGTATGTAGCTTACATTACTTACATCTGGTTTATTGTAGTCATGTTGGTAGTATGTTTTTTAATTATATTATTTTCTGATGACCATAAGTTTAGAAATATATTATGATGTGATATAGACTTCTGTAAGTTATACTGAGTTTCTGTGAAACTGATACAGATCACATGATGAGAACAGAGTAAACAAATATCGATGAACTTTACACTGAGATGACCAACAACCTATTAATAAAGCTAAATATATAGATTCTTCTAGTTGCTACTTTTTTTCTCTTACTTAATTACTAAAACAGTAATTTGTGTGACATTCCATAGTAGCAGTATTTGTATAAAGGGTTATACATATATTACACATTGTTATAGTTAATCTTGTTACTTCTCACTCTGTTATAGTTAGATATTTCTAAATGGATTGTTTGTCAATAAACTCTACATTGTTACAAACATTTATATTGAAAATACTTTTCAAATGTACTCTGCTATAACATTTTTTTTTGTCTGTAGTAGTAGTAGTTATGTTAGTCTGTTTGTTAAACATTGTACAAAGTATCATTGTACATTTAGAGTATATTGTACATTAGGGTCATGAGTTCTTAGAATACATTTGATGTTTGAAAAAACATTTTTCATTTGTATTGTTATTTTTATGAAATACATTAACAATTCAGGTTATGAAAATTTAGCTGTTTAGAAAATATAGTAATATTTCACTATGCCGTTTAAAGTTGGAAGTCTTGTTATAATTAGGTAAAAACTGTAAATATGGTTCAAAACATTGATTTGATGGATGACAGTTAGAAACTTTTGGTTGCACTGTATGAACTTTGTTAAATAATATTTACCTGTTTGATGTTTGTGCTGAAGTGGTTAATGGTCCATGTTTCCTGAAGAACAAGGAGAGAGAATGTTACCAGTTTTGGACAAGTTATTACAGTAAAGTTTCATTTAGCCTCTTAAATGTAAGTTGTGTTTTGATATACATCTAAGGGCCTAACTAGAACCAATTTAACAAACAAATTTTGAACATCAGAATGTTTTGAAATATGGTAAAATATTTCTTTGTCTTAAAGAAGTGTTGAAGAAATATTGAGTAAACTTTGATCATATTCACTACTCATGATGAATTTTCTGTGTTCTTTTGTAGGGAGTGCAGTAGGATACAGGTTACCTTATGTTTTCACATCCAATGTGTCAGAGCTACAAGGAGAAATCTTACGAACGTCTCTTTTGAAAAGTACTCGAGGTTTTGGATTTACGATAGTTGGAGGTGATAATCCTGAAGAATTTCTACAAATTAAAAGTGTTGTGCCAAACAGCCCTGCCTGGAAAGATGGCAGACTGGAAACTGGTAGATGTTGCAGATTTCCTATCTCAAATTGTTTTTTATTACACTTTTCTCATCAAAATCAGACCATTATTTACTAGTTACAATAATTTAACTTATTACTGTGCTAACCTTCTTCTGATTTTGTTTTGTAATGTAATGTTTAGTAATCATGTGTTCATTGTATCTTTATTATTAGCCTTGTAGTCATGTACAACTTACGGTTAACAACACGAATGGATATGATGTTTTTTTGTTTTTCTTTCAGTGGGTATGTTTAATGAAATGGCTGATGCTGGACAGATATCTAGATCAATCATGTGTCAAACACTAAAGATGTAGGAAAGGCATTTGTACTCAGTACAGATGTTCTAGTTTTAAAATGAAGTGAAATTTGAAGATGTTCTCTGATCATAATGAAATAAACTTTAGTTAGAACTGTTTTAGTAACAGGGTTACTGATCATGTCGACAATTAACTAATTTTTGTTTTGTTTTTCTATAACTACTTGTTTAACCATACCTTAGGGGACATACTGGTGTACATGAACGACAGGTGTGTCTTGGGATTCACACATCAGGACATGGTAGAATTATTCCAGTCCATACCACCAGGAAATATTGTCCACTTAGAAGTTTGTAGGGGATACCCTTTACTGTTTGACCCTAATGACCCCAACACAGAAATAGTGACCACAGTTGCTGTATCATCCAGTAATACACAGCTTGCTGATGGTCATAGCATTTATTCCCCTGGTCAAGGAGGGTCAAAGATAGACAATTCTCAGTTTTTAGGAGATATTGGGGAAGCAGAGTCAATGGGACGGTCTGCCAAGTCAATGCCTGACCTCAGTACTGGTCGGATTGACCACCAACATCCTCAGAGACACAATAGTACTGACCTTTTGAGCCCCAATGGATTAGATAGCACTCCTGATATTCTGGACTTTAACCCACAGAGTTCACACAAACCAGAGTTTCTAACAGTAGATATTGTAAAAGGCAGTGGAGGTTTTGGTTTTACTATTGCTGACAGCTCTTATGGACAAAAGGTGAGATTTGTATTTCTATGACAATCTAAACTATGAAAAATACATAATCTTCTCTTACTGATAATTTGATAATTTTCAAGTATTTGCGTTTTTCTTTTCAGTAACTAGTTTGGTCGTTAATGTTTCAGAATGAAGAAGGTGGATTATGAAAATTGAAAGTGTAATATTTTGTGGTCATACATATATAAATGTCTAATCATAAGAGGTTGTATTTTAAAGTTGCAGCTGATAATTTTTGAGACTATACATATTTGAAAGAACTTTTAAAGATCTAGGTTTTTATTTATTGTGTTATTTGAAATAAAACTGTATAACTTTTATTTAAAGACTATCACTAAACTGTCAAAACCTTTGTTTTGGCAGACTTTTCTGTGTGCAGAATTGTAATAATAAACTAGGTAAAGAATAAAACATAATGTAATTGTTAATTCAGAAAAATTGATAGATTTCAATCAAGCCATAGATTGTACACTTGAGCACCCTACCAATAGAAGGTTAGATGTAGGAAATTGTTTTTAATTCATTCTTGTTTTGTTTTTAGCCAAATCAAGCCTCACCGAATATGGAAGCATCATCCAAAAAAATAAAATATATTATTCTGAGATACAAGTTTGTTGTAGAAGACTGAATTTAATAAAAAATTGCACAATTTATGAAACCTCTATGGTTACAAACAAAAACTATTGAACGATTTGAAAATTTTTGTCTTGAATTTATACTGGTTTAAGATGTGGATTTTTAAATGTTTAAAATGCAGCTTTCCAAACTGCAAAAAATTGAGTAGAATATGTTTAACTTGTAAGTCAAAAACATGTTACCCTACAACCTAGATGGTTTTGAAAGGGTATCTTAGTTTTGTGTTAAATTAATTTATTGAACCTACATGTATTCCTAATATCATTAATTCAGCTTGTGAGTGTTATGTTTAATACTGCTAGGTAAAAAAAATTCTGGATTGGCCTCGATGCAAGTTGTTACAAGAGGGTGACATTCTAGTAGAAATAAATAATCGTGATGTGAGTGGACTGTCTCATGCTGACATAGTGACAGTGTTAAAAGACTGTAAATGTGGGGATCAAGCTCGCATTACCATACAACGAGGAGGAATTGCTTCTCCTCTCAAAGGGAGGGGAAAATTGTCAAAGGTGGGAGACTTTTGTTTTTCAGATATTTTAAGTTTGTGACATTTTCTAACTTCATTTAAAAAAAAAATATCAGAAGCCCAAAAATTTTGGTTTCACATTCCATTAATAATAAGAAAGTCTAACTCAATAAGTAATTTGTTTAGGGTTTAACACAAAGTTACACAATAGGCTGTATGTGCTGTACCCATTGGAGGTATTTAACTTTGAGTTATACTGTCAAAAGCCCTCAAACTTACCACTGCAACATGGGGAGTTCATTTAAAATTGGAGTTAACAGCTGAGAAAAATTATAAAAAGGGAAGAATCTTGGAAAACGAGAATAAAAACGTAATAAAGACGACTTGATGATTGCTTTTGTTAATTATTTATTCACATTTCATGTTTTTTTTTCAGATTTTTGTTAAGGAATTTATTTTTATTTATTATTTCCTGAATGTTTAATCAGTATTAAGCTTTATAATTATTAACCTTTTCAAACAGGCTCAGTATAATATTCATGATTTGATATACATTTGCACGCTAATTCTTTATACTATAACTTTTGATGAGGTATGTGTACCTTCACAATCTTTGGTAGAATTTTAGTAAAGATTACAAGTTTTTGGAAAAAAATCAAATATTTTAATGAAATATTTTTATTAAAGATCTGTTTGTGAAAATATTGAGTCTGTTTTTTAGCAGTCTGAGTGCGAAGTAATTTCATATTATGATTAATAAATTATTCTTTGTCCCAAAAAATCTCAAATATTATTTGTGTAATCTCTAAAACCTCCAAAATACATTTCAAACGTTTGTTTTCAGTAAGACTTTATATTTTATCTGTTATTTTATCTACCCTAACTATGTGGGCTTTGTTAATTTGACCAACCTTGTAACCATCATAAAATAATTAGGAAATAAATACAAATTATGCCTTTCTCATGCTAGAATAACTACATATTTTGACACAAAAATACAAATGTTTAGTCTAACTAGCTTAAGTCTTATAACATTATGTATTTATTATGCTTTTTCATGCTAAAATAACTACAGATTAGGACACAAAAATACAAATGTTTAGTCTAACTAGCTTAAGTCTTATAACATTATGTATTTATTATGCTTTTTACATGCTAGAATAACTACAGATTAGGGCACAAAAATACAAATATTTAGTCAAACTAGCTTAAGTCTTATAACATAATGTATTTATTATTTTAGTATATTTACATTCCAGTCATATCCAGTTAACATTACATAATTTGCATTGATGAGGTGCATGTACAGTCATATTACTGTATCCAGTAACATAAAACTAACCTCTTTTTTTCTTTACAGAAGTGATCCTATCTTGGCTGTGTTTTAGTGGACTAGTATTTTGTAGTACACAGTCACATTTCAAAATTCAATTATTATATATCTATAGATTAGTATTATTTAGAAATAAATTATTAAACTTAATTTTCTTAAAATATACGATAGTAAACAAAGAAGTAAAGCTAACAGTTATCTCTTCTAACTATGATCTTTGAGCTCAGTTGCTGCTGGACACAGTTTGCTAAATATTTTAAAATTGTGCATGTGGAGGATACAAAACAAAATATTTTTTTTTAGGTTTAATACATACAGTTCCATAACCAAAACAAATCATAAAAACTATATCAATATAAAAAAAAGAATATTTGAGCAGACTAAAGACACAACTTACTTCCCTGAAATCTTGGTTCAAGAGAATGTGGTTGTTCTGTTCAGATTAAAAACCATTAAAGAAAACCATTAAGGGTATATTCTAAGCTGTCAATTGGTCATTCACATTGTACATTGAAGAGAGTATATATAAGGGACCATTTCCAAAAGTGGAAAGAGGTGAACAGGGCCACTATGTTTAATTCAGTACATAAACCACATCTGAGCAAAATGAAAAGATATGAGGTTCTTATATTATATTCTAGCTTGTCAGTATTTGTAATTTGAGTTTCTACAAAACTATAGACTTTGACATCACAAATATCTAAATTTAACCTGTGCTACATTCAACATACCACATGACAGTCATGTTGGGAAAAACAGAACATACATATAAAACCAGGGAAGGAACAAATATACAATGAGGTTGGGTAAAACACAACATACGTATAAAATAAGGGATGGAACAAATGTACAGTTAGGTTGGGTACAACATATAATGTGTATAAAACTTGGGATGGAACAAATATAAAATAAGGTTGGTGCAAGACAACATGTGTATAAAACTAAGGATGGAACAAATGTACAGTCAGGTTGGGTAAAACACAATTTGTATAAAACTAGGGATGGAACAAATGTACACTCAAGTTGGGTAAAACAGAACAGGCATATACAACCAGGGATGGAACAAATATACTGTCATGTTTGGTAAAACGGAACATGCATATACAACCAAGGATGGAACAAATATACTGTCATGTTGGGTAAAACAGAACATGTATAAAACCAGGTATGCAACAAATGTACAGTGAGGTTGGGTAAAAGAGAACATACATATAAAACTAGGGATGGAACAAATATATAGTCAGGTTATGTAAAATACAACATCTGTATATCACTAAGGATGGAACAAATACACAGTAAGGTTGGGTAAAACACAATGTGTATAAAACTAGGGATGGAAGAAAGGTATGGTCGGGTTGGATAAAACACAACATACTTATAAAACTAGGGATGGAAAAAATGTACAGTAAGATTGGGTAAAACATAACATACATATAAAACTAGGGATAGAACAAATGTACATTCAGCTTGGGTAAAACACCACATACTTATAAAACTAGTGATGGAACGAAGGTACAATCAGGTTGGGTAAAACAGAACATACGTATAAAACTAGGGATGGAAAAATGTACAGTCAGGTTGGGTAAACACATCATATGTATAAAACTAGGGATGGAACAAATGTACAGTCAGGTTAGGTAACACAACATACTTATAAAACTAGGGATGGAGCAAACATATAGACATGTTTTGTGAAACACAACATACTTATGAAACTAAGGATCGAACAAGTGTACAGACATGTTGGGTAAACATGTCATATGTATAAAACCAGAGATGGAACAAATATAGAGGCTGGTTGGGTAAAACACATTTTACATATAAAATTAGGGAGTGAACAAATGTACAGTCAAGTTGGGTAAAACAGTACATATAAAACTAAGGATGGAACAAATGTACAGTGAGGTTGGATAAAAGAACATATGTATAAAACTAGGGATGGAACAAATATACAGTCTTGTTGGGTAAACACATCATACGTATAAAACTAGGGATAGTACAAAAGTATAGTCAGGTTGGGAAAACACAACATACTTATAAAACTAGGGATGGAAGAAAGGTACAGTCAGGTTGTGTAAAACACAAGATACATATAAATGTTGAGATGGAATACATGTACAGTCGGGTTTGGTAAACACATCATATGTATAAAACTAGGGATGGAACAAATTTACAGTCAGGTTGTGTAAAACACAATGTGTGTAAAACTTTGGATGGAAAAAATGTACAGTCAGGTTGGGTAAAACACAATGTGTATAAAGGTTGGGATTGAAGAAATGTACAGTCAGGTTAGATAAAACAGAACATACTTTTAAAACTAAGGATGGAACAAATGTACAGTCAGGTTAGGTAAAACAGAACATACTTTTAAAACTAAGGATGGAACAAATGTACAGGCAGGGCAGGTTGGGTAAAACACAACATACATATAAAATTAGGGATGCAACATATGTACAGTGAGGTTGGGTAAACACATCATATGTATGAAACTAGGCATGGAACAAATGTACCGCCAGGTTGGGTAAAACACAACATACTCATAAAATTAGAAATGGAACAAATGTACTGTCATGTTGGTTAAACACAACATACTTATAAAACTAACATTGGAACAAATGTACAGTCAGGTTGGGTAAACACATCATATGTATAAAACTAGAGATGGAACAAATGTACAACCAAGTAGTGCAAAACAGAACATACTTATATAACTAGAGAGCAAACAAATTTACAGCCAGGTTGGGTGATACAGAATATACGTATAAAACCAGGGATGGTTCAAATTTACAGTGAGGTTGGGTAAAACCCAACATATATATAAAATTAGAAATGGAACAAATGTACAGTGAGATTGGGTAAAGCACAACGTAGTTATAAAACTAGGGATGGAACAAATGTACACTCATGTTGAGTAAAACATAACATACTTATAAAACTAGGCATGTAACTAATGTACAGTCATTTTTGGGAAATCACAACATATATATAAAACTAGGGATGTAAAAAATGTACAGACATGTAGAGTAAAACCCATCACACGTATAAAACAAAGGATGGAACACATGTACTGTCAGGTTGGGTAAACACATCATATGTATAAAAATAGGTATGACACAGATGTACAGTGAGGTTGTGTAAAACACAACATAATATAAAAATAGGGATGGAACAAATATACAGTCACGTTTGGTAAACACTTCATATGTATAAAACTAGGAATGGAAGAAATGTACAGTCAGATTGGGTAAAAAATATCATATGTATAAAACAAAGGATGAGACAAATGTCCAAATGTCGGGTTGAGTAAAACAGAACATACTTATAGAAGTAGGGATCGAACAAATGTACAGTCAGGTTGGGTAAAACACAATGTGTATAAAACTTGGGATGGAACAAATGTACAGTCACGTTTGGTAAAACACAACATACATATAAAGCTAGTGATGGAACAAATATACAGTGAGGTTGGGTAAAGCAAAACATACTTATAAAACTAGGGATGGAACAATTGTACACGCATGTTTTGTAAAACACAACATACTTATAAAACTAGGGATTGAGAAAATGAACGTTCAGCTTGGGTAAAACACAATATGCTTATAAAACTGGGGATGGAACAAATGTACAGTCAGGTTAGGTAAACATATCATTTGTATAAAACAAGGGATAGAACAAATGTATAGTCAGGTTGAGTAAAACACTACATATTTATAAAAGAATGATGTTAGAAATTTACAGTCAGATTGGGTAAAAACAACATACTTATAAAACTATGGATGGAACAAATGTTCAGTCAGGTTTGGTAAAACACAATATACTTATAAAACTAGGGATGGGACAAATGTACAGACAGATTGGGTAAAATACATCACACATATAAAATTAGGGAGTGAAGAAATGTACAGTCAGGTTGCATAAAACAGAATATACATATAAAACTAGGGATGGAATAAATTTACAGTCAGGTTGGGTAAAACACAACATACTTATAAAAGTAGGAATGGAACAAATGTACATTCAAGTTGGGTAAACACATCTTATGTATAAAACAAGAGATGGAACAACTTTACAGTAAGGTTGGGTAAAACACAACTTACGTATAAAATTAGGTAGTAAACAAATGTACACTCAGGTTATGTGAAACAATATACTTATGAAAGTAGCGATGGAACAAATGTACAGTGAGATTGGGTAAAACAGAACATATGTATAAAGCTATGGATGTAACAAATGTACAGTCAGGTTACGTAAAACAGAACATTCATATAAAACTAGGGATGGAACAATTGTACAGTCAGGTTGGCTAAAACAGAACATACGTTTAAAACTCGGGATGGAACAGATATTGAGTTCAATGAGATATTGCTATATTTGATGGAAACTTATCTGATTGAATGTTCATTTTTTGATGAACTAGAAAATCAGATTACATTTCCATCAGTGGAATATTTTGCAATAAAACATAGTAGATATTGTGTGACCTAGAGATGTTATGCTGTCTTTTGACTTAATGAACATAGTAAACTGTTTTGCAGGGGACGACCCTTATAGCTGTTTTGCATCTAGTTGGCCTGTAACAGCTTCTCACTCACTCCAGTATAATTGTACACTGTTTTTTACAGTAGCAAAGTAATCAGTTAATTCTGTTGAAGTAGTATATTACAGCTTTGGCACAATTTCAATATATGGCCAGATTTTGATTTGAAAATATCCAAGTTTTAGAGGATATCAGGGAATGCATATCCAAAATTTGATATCTGACCAAAACTACTTAAAACCTTATATGACTTCTATAAAACAAAATTTCCATTAAAAGTGGAGAAATGTATGCAAGAAGATGTATTTCTGTCTCTCTAAAAACTATAGTTGTTTCACTGCCAACTGTAGAGAGAAATTAGCCTTCTGATTAACAGCTACAAAACCTATTTTAGAAAAGCATAAAAATTATTTAGTATAAATTAGAACTTTCATGAGTTACTGGATCTTATGACGTTTTCAGAGACGTTACCAGAAATGAAAAGCTCATCTCCATAGGTTTAGCATTTTGTGATTGTGTTTTTCACTTCTATGGCTGAAAAAAAATGTGTGAGTAAATAACAGCAAATCTTTTTCTGTCTGGATAATAAACATTAACTAAATCATGAAATTTTATTAATTGTGCAGATGAAACTTCAGGATGACTATGGTAGCACCTGTAAATCAGCAAATAGCACAGCTTCTGTACATGGTTCAGGTATGTAATACTCCAATAATATCCATAAAACAGTCAGTAGTTTAACTTCTAACTTGGTTCAGGTATGTAATATTCTATATTAAGAAATGTAATAACAACATGAATGCAAATTTGATTCTGCCAATAAACTGTTTGTTATAAAATTTGTCAGCGTTTATAAAAATATATCAAATACAATAACAATTATGGATAATTTTGGCTACATATAAAGTGTGATACACAAGCAGAGATGAGAACCTACTTCATGTTGACAGATCACACATATAATAAATAAACCTTTTACTTTATTATGACTTTTTTTTGCATAATATGGAACTCTTTCAAGATACTTTTACATAAAATATCCCAACTTGTTGTTTTTAACCTGTGACCAGTTATTTTTCCATTGAAGGCCACCTTCCGCCCATTCCTGGAGCCTACAGAAGTAAAACTCCTACGGCTGATCTGTACAGTTCAAGAGATAAGGAGTCTATCTCCATCAGTCGACCAAAAACTCCACTCGTTGATACTCGGAATTGGATTAGGGCACCAACTAGTGAATTCCCACAAGAATCATCCAAGTCTCCTTCTGGTGGTACAGGAAATATGTCAAACCTCACTGTGTGTGGTGAATCAAGATCCACATCCTTTGGTAGAGATGGAACTTATTCTGGTCTGTTAAAAGTTGTGGATCAGAGTGGCTCATCTCGAGCTAATGCTGAGAAGTCGTGGTATGGAGATCGTGGACGGGAATCTCTGTGGAACTACCATAGCTTTCGAGAGTTGGGCATGAATGCTAGTGAAAATTACAAGAGGCGAGAATTGTTGTATGGGTATATACCATATCACCATAGAGATAGAGACATTGGGCCAGTCCTAAGAGACCCTGTCAATTCATATAGTCCATGTGCACAAAGTGATCAGGCAGGAAATGAGTCATATCACAGTAGGGTTAATATGGGCTATGTTTGTGGCTACGGTGATATGGGAGACTCTTTCAGGGATCTCAGTTCTGTATATAACCACAGTAGGAAAAGTTCTGGATATTCTCCCTACAGTACAGGTTATAGCTACAATACCGTGTTATATCCATCCAGTGAGTTAACCCTTCATGACCCTGGTAATGAGGTAGCATCCACATATTTCACCCCACCTTCATCCTACTACGTCCCACCAAGTACCTCTAGAGTAGGTCCTCAATATGACAGTCTTACTCAACAACAAAAGCATACCACATCATTTGAACACGAACAACCTGCTGCTGTTTCATTAAACCACATACCAAGAGACTCAAGGTCAACTAACAGCAGCCTTAGCCCTAATCCTTATGGCATGACTGTATCGCGACCACCACCACTTGATCAGATACCAGATAGCATAGAAATGACTGTAACACTTGTAAGGCAAGAAAATGGATTTGGGTTTCGTATAGTAGGAGGGACAGAAGAAGGTTCACAGGTGAAATAAATGATTATGATATGTGTAATAGATAAAGTAAAGGATTAAATTGTGTATAAGAACTAGAATTAAGTTAGTGATATAATATAAATTAAAACTGTTTTATATTTGTTCTTTCAGTTAATAAATGTTTCTCAGTTCTTGTTATGTCTTGTATTGGTTTATTCTGGTCTTCAAATCCAGAACAACCATTGTAGGATTAGAAAAGATAAACTGAGATTTTATTCTCAAGCACAGAAGTTTCTGGAGTGTGTGTGTGTATGAGAAACAATACCTGATTAGCTACTATATTATATATAGGAGTTTCAAAATTTTACAATATTAGAATACAGAGCATCCTAGTTAATAATATCTGGTAGTTTGTGTCATCTACTGACACACATAACAAAAAAATGTTGTAGTGAACTTTGTAAAGTAGGATGTAATTTAGATTATTATCAACCTTAATGTGATGTAACAAGACATGTGTTACAGTTAAAAGTTTTCATTCCAATATACTAAAATAGAATACTTGATTTTACTATAAGTGTCTACAGAGGGTTGAGTATGTTATATTAAAAGTGTTTTAAAGATACACATTGGCAACCCACATGATAACCACAACCTGTATAACCCTTCAGTTGAACAATATGTATCAGAACAACATTTTAACATTGTTTCATATTTTATAGATAGTGTGATGAAACTTCAAACTGTTGGCTTTTGAAAAGGGTACGTAAGAGTACTTTCTATGTAAAACATTCATACACTCAGGTTATAAAGATGTGATTAGATCAGGGATTTAGATTTTCAAGACTAGTATACTTTATGGAAAAACAAAGGAATATGGATCAGCTATGAAAGAGACCTACAACAAGTCATACCTCAGCTATATTAAGTAAAGTGCAATATCTTGTAGCAGGTGCTAATTCATGAGCAGAAAGATTAGTGGAAAAATCAATTAACATAGCCCAGGCAGCAGTAAACTTAATAAATAAGTATTTTGGTCTGGAAGGAAAGTCAACAGAGTTTTGGATCACCACGATGAAAGTTCCAGTCATGTGACAACTTTTCAGTCAAGTTACCAGATGTGATGACTGTTCATTTCTGTACAATCAGACTATTCAAACTGAAGCTGGGAAGTCAGGCCTTGTACACAATTAGGATTATGAAAAGTAATCAGGGAGAAGTAGCTATAAAAAAAATTATAAGGTTCTTTTTCAATGGAGACTATGCTTTAGAACTGTTGTCAAGATTCTTGGTAATCAGATAGAACGTGGCTGGACATGATGACATTAACCACAGTGATATGATAACACTTCAAAATCATTTTGATATGGCACATCTAACCTCTGTATAATATTTGAATATATTCTATGCAAAGGAATATTAATCTTTGTATATCAGTTTGAACAAACAATCCCAAACTGTTTCTTGATCTTTGGGAACCAGGGGCGTAGATCCTGGGGGGATGGGGTGATACATCCCCCCTTCATTTTAGGTGGGGGGTATAGTGCATACAGTCATCCCTCCTTAAAGTTTTGTCTTTTGAATTGTTTTATTGCATCACAGGCCTACAAATTGTGTGTTTGTTCTTGTGATTCTTGTGTTCTTACCAATCAAATTACATAATTAGGCCTAGATGTAGGTTTTTCAGTAGCTGAAATGTACATCTTTAATATAGGCATGCTTTTAAGCTTTTTGATCCAAGCAATAATTCGTAAGTATCAATCAGTGGGCCTAAGTATATATGCAAGACTTGCAAGCACTATCACAGAATCTACCTACATCTTGTACGTAGTGTAAGATTAAGTAAAATTTTCATCACAACAGATTGAACAGAGCATGAAATTCGAAAATATTACTCCCAAGCGTAAACTCATGTGATCTAGATCTGGCAGGCCATTTGTAGCATGTAGCTGCATCGATCTTATGTGTATATTGTGCAGTTTTCCTACACCATTTGTTCTTATGCATGTCTAGCCGTTTTTTTTTGTTGAACGCCTTACTCTCCTTAGCTGTCAAAGCTGCTTACCATAGTGTATGTTTAGTGTACAGTTAACGACAGGTCCGGGCTGCTCAGATCCAGATGCGCCCTACATCACCCCTCTCCTTTCCCTTTATTCTGAGCCTTGATTTTACAACAGGGCTCATTAGACCTGTGTTTGTGGCTCTCATTAATCCATGAAATTTCAGATTATCACTGCCCTCTAATAAAGTGCTGGTGCTTTATGGTAAAAGAACAATATATTCTCTTATCATAGATAGTAAAAATATTGTATTTTCTTGTATAATTAGAACACAAAAGGAGCGATTTCAATGGCCTGAAGCCTCTACTCGAACTGTATTGCTAGTTTTTGTTCAGGTGTTCTTATTTAATAGACATTACATCACAACGTGTTTGCCTTTTGATGAGCTTTAACAGGAATATAATATATTTGTGATTGTTTAAGTATTTTTTGAGAAACTTGCAATTACTTGTGTTGTAACTGGCACACATTTTGTCCCAGCAATGCCCAGGCAGTCAGTTGACTCGTTAGTCACTGTGAGGTTCTCGTGTTTGACTTAAATACATTGTACAGTTCAGTCCTACTTCCATTCTGTTCTATCTTCATTCGTTGTACGTTAGAGTTTTTCAATAAAGACTGTATTTTAGCTTGTTGAGTTATCTGGGAAACAGATTCCAATTATGACAAGCAAGTGTCTGAAACTTTCCGATATCAGACAGTTCTGCAAGCCAGTTCCCATGGCTGCACTTTGACAATCATACTCAAAACGTCATATGCTTTCATTGTGCCAAGGTGGAAAATAGAGGCGTTTTCACAGGGAAATTGGAAAGGCCAGTGGAGCATACCTTCATATTCACTGGTTTTAGCAACTGGAAAAAAGGCAAAACAGAAATTCAACAAACACCAATTCTCCTCTCAGCACAGATTCACTATATCTCCAGAAGGTTTACTTGATGTAACTCCAGTGACTATCCAGCTACGTGATGGAAAAAAGAAGCAGCAAGAAGAATGCAAAAGAAGTCTAGCCAAAATATTCAGAAGTTTATGTTTCTTACTGCATTAAGGTTTTGCATTACGTGGACATACTGATACGGAGAGGAACTTCCTGCAGTTAATGAAGCTCCTGGAAGAGGAAGATCCTGAGTTGACGGCCTACTTGTCAAAGAAAACCACATTCACATCACCCCAGGCTCAGAATGAAATAATGGAGATGTTCAGCCATCAAATACCGAGGAACATAGCACACAAAGTGCAGCAAAGTAAAATCTTTGCATTAATGATTAATGGCACTCAAGATGTTACAAGTATCAAGTAAGAAGCAACATGTGTATGATACATAGATGAGAACCTTGACGTCCATGAGACATTTCTTGGTTTGTACAGTGTTTCCAGTACAACTGGTGAAACAATATCCTCTACTATACTTGATGTACTGATTAGACTCAATTTACCGCTGTCAGGATTAAGAGCAGAAACTTATGATGGAGCTGCTAAGATGAGTGGTGCGTACAGTGGGTGCCAGGCAAAAATAAAAGAGAAGAAAACGTCAGCTTTGTTTTTTCACTACAGAGCACACAACCCTAATTTAATAATGCAACATGCAGTTGAAGCTTGTGAATGTGTTCGAGATCTGGCAAGATTGACAACTCGGTTATAAACTTCTATCCAGAAATCTCTGCACAATGACTCGAGTTTCAGTTGCCCATGTTCAACGGAACAACAAAAACAGTATCTCTGAAAGGTGCAAAGGATGCTTACTGTAAAATGCATGAAACAAGCCAGCAGATGTTTAGTGAAGTGTTTCTTCTCATGAAACTTTTGCTTGTATGTCCAGTATCCAGCTGCGAAGGAGAACGCAGCTTTTCTGCATTAAGACGGTTGAAGACGTGGTTAAGGTTAACTATGACTCAGTGCCACCTCAACCATGTGACAGTTTGTCACACTCACAAATATGATGTTGACAAGATAAATATAGAAGAGCTTATGAAAGAATTCATAAACAGATCATCACAAAGGAGGTCTACGTTTGGGAACATGAGGACTAGAGGACTAAATGAATCTTACTTCAATGAAAAGTATGAATAATTATGTGCTACATTGTATTGATGTGTAATTTTCAAGAGTTTGCAAAGACATTTTAATTATTTTTATCAACAACATGAACAGTTTTTCAGTAGGTATAAACTTATCAAGGGTAATTACTAATTTTATTAATATTTGAAAACGTAATTCATGCAATGAAAGTTATTAGTAGCCTTGTCAAGTATAATGGTCATCTTTTATACTGTGCAGTGTGCAGGAATAAATTCATGTGGCAGTTAATTTATGACACATTTGTTTTATTCTATAAACATTTTGAAAACTGTTCACAACACCTCACTTATACAAACCTACATGAAAACCTTGAAGTATCGTGGCAACAAGATTACTCTGTGACTGCATGTTTACAGCTTTCAGGTTCATGTAATCAGAGATTACCAATTCGCAAATTGAACAGTCCACATAAGTAGTTGCAAAAATCATCCCCCCCATTGGGTGTAAAAAATCTACGCCCCTGTTAGGAAGGAAGACTATACATTAACACAAGCAGTAAAGTTGACTGTGTTATTGTAGGTGTTAGTGTAGGTTTTTAGATTGGATAACTGTGCTAGGGAAGTTAAATTAAGTTTCCAAGAATAGTTTCATCAATGACCTTGCAACTGTGAGTGTGATAATTTGTATCTGTTCTGATACAGATGACTGTGTTCAGTTATTCAGTTTTTATGGTGTACATAACATTTAAGGACAACAAGGGACCTATTGGTCCATCTTGAACACCTTATCACCTAAATAAAAAAACCTCAAACCTGTTATCATCATTCAAATTTTTATCAAGTTTTCCCTTAAAATACCCTTAACATCTGAAGGCAATACATTCCCACGAACTACCTCTCTGTTAGAAAAATAAAACTGTCTTAACTGAAGATGGCTCCTACTGTGCTTAAATGTATATTTGTACCCCTTAATCTCACCATTAAGTATTGAAAGAAATTGTGTATCAACAAAACAGTTTAACAGTCTTAAACATTTCAATCACATCCCTTCCAGCTCTTCTTTTTTCAAGAAAAAACAGTTTCAGAGATTTTTAACCTGTCTTCATATGCCAGCCTTTTCATTGCAGGTATCATTCTAGTAGCTCTTCTCTGAACCCTTGCTAGCAATTCAGTGTCTTCCCTGAAGTAAAGAGCCCAAAACTGAACACTGTACTCCAGATGTGGCCTAACTAACCAACTATACAGTGAAATTATAACCTCTTTAGACTTGGGTTCAGTATTCCTGTAAATAAAACCTAAAATCTCATTTTCACTGCCACTAGTAACAACACACTGCTTGGATGGGTTAAGAGACTGATGAGCCAGAACACTAACATCTTTTTCTTCCATAACCCCTGTAATTCTACAAAATTATACTGATATTTTTAATTATAATACTCTACATGCCTTACTTTGTTTTATTATAATTAGTTAAAAAAATATATGTTGTTTATTTGTGAAACTCATGAATTAATCTAAAACCTGCATATGTAAAAACGGCTGGTGTAGTTTGAACCTGACGATGACTGAAGAAGGTTGAAACGTTGTTTGCTCCTCTACATAAACAAGTTTCTCAACACGTACCAGCCATTTTTACATATATATTTTTCTCTACAAGTGGGTTTTCTCATCATCACGAATCTAAAACCTTTTACAAGGTAGGAGTGACATTCTTCTGATGTATTACACTGTGTTCCTCTGTGTTATGTCTGGCTGGTTAGTTAATCACAATGATTAAAACAGTGACACCTATTTTTATTAGATTAATATATAGTTTGTTCAAAGAAAAATATATTTTTGCACTAAAAGTTTTTGCCAATAAAAAAAGGGTTAATTAGTGATATCTGTTGAATGCTGTGTTAAGAAAGTATAAATCAAGATTTTCATTATTGGAACAACAGAAAACAAACTGTTATTATCTGGTTAGTCCATTCTTAATGTGTTCAGTTTGTTTCCTTGGCAGCTAATATTACCTTCTTTATGTCTTTCTTTAATTGTTATTGGCTCAGGAAGATATAAAATGATCTGATTTGATATTTTAGTTTTTCTGTATGTTAATTGATATAACCAGTAATTTCTTCTGTTGGTCTCTAGGTTTCTATTGGTCACATAGTACCAGGTGGAGCAGCAGATTTAGATGGACGAATGCGTTCAGGTGATGAGATAATCTTTGTTAACAATCAGGTGGTCATCAACACATCACATCATCATGTGGTTCAGTTAATGGGAAATGCAGCTGTAAATGGAAGGGTGACACTGGGTATCAGAAGAAGAATATCACCTCTCGGTATGGATATTAGTATAAGTTACGTCAGGGTAAACAGAATAATATTGTAACCCTTAGGTATGGATATTAGCATAAGTTATGTTAGGGTAAACAGAATAATATTGTAACCCTTAGGTATTGATGTTACCTAAGTTATGATAGAGTAATAGAAGAATATTGTAACCCTTAGGTATTGATGTTAATATAAATTATGTCAGAGTAATAGAAGAATATTGCAACCTTTAGCTATGGATTTCAGTATAAGTTATGTTAAGGTGACAGAAGAACATTGTAATATTTAGTTATGGATTTCAGTGTAAGTTATGAAAGGGTAAATAGAAGAATATTGCAAAGGTATGGATTTCAATGTGTTTTATAGTAGGCTAAACAATGTAACCTGTAAATATGGATATTTTTACATATAATATGAATTAGTTTGCATGTATAAACATAGACTACATAGTAATATTTTGTGCAACACCTGCTCTTATTTAAAAACAATGTAAAAGCACCATCTTTCACAATAGTTTGGTTTTACATTTTTCTAGAAAGATTAGAAAGAACTAATTTCACAAATGCTTGGATTTTCTCACCTTTAAATAAATCAACTCCATAATTAAAGAGTTTTTACAATGTTAATATCTTTAATATTTATTACTGCATTATTATGTCAACATTTTATTACTGACAACAGTATCATTCCAGTTACAAGTATTTCTTTTTATAGGTTCTTTAAGTCACAGAAAAGCATGTGATAATATCTATCCATATGAAGTCATTGTGACCAGAATGGAAAATGAAGGATTTGGATTTGTCATTATTTCTTCAGTTGGCAGATCAGGATCCACAATAGGTGGGTAGTTAAGATGTGACAGTTCATAGTTCTAAATAGAACTGGATAAACAGTATGTAGGCTTGAATTTACCTGGGAATATAACTGGATGAACAGTACATAGGCTTGAATTTATCTGAGAATATGACTGGATGAAGAGTACATAGGCTTAAATTTATCTGGGAATAAGACTGGATGGAATGTACATAGGCTTAAATTTATCTGGGAATAAGACTGGATGGACTGTATGTAGGTATAAATTTATCTGAGAATAAGATTTGATGGATTGTATGCAGGCTTAAATTTATCTGAGAATAAGATTGGAAGAACTGTATGTAGGCATAAATTTATCTGAGAATGAGATTGAATAGACCATATGTAGCTTAAATATTTGTGGGAATAAGACTGGATGGATTGTATGTAGACTTAAATTTATCTGGAAATAAAACTGGGTGGACTGTATGTAGGCTTAAAGTTTTGTGGGAATAAGACTGGATTAAATAGTGGAAAGTTAAAATTGATATTGAATATTAATTTAAATGATTTGCTAACATCACCTCATATGTATAAAAATTACTTTGTTTTATATTTGGAATATAAACTTGGTTATGTGACAGATAATTGCAAACTCTATTTTTTCGTACTTTAATTTTTTTTTACAATTACTTGTAATTTTAGGTTCTGTTTTACTGGAGTACTATGTAAATTTTTGCAAGTTTGTGTTTTCTGTTTATCATAACAAACATAAGTCATTAAGAAATATTTTTAACATTTGATGTAACTTTTTCTTTTAGGGATGAATGTGCTATTTGAATTTTCCATTATATCTTTTATACGCCACCTTCACATGCTAAGTTTTGCTAGCAGACTGTGCCTAAACTATCTCTTACATTATTATTCTGACAAGTTAATTTTACTTTCTATGTAAAGGATGATGTTAGTGACTTCAGTACAGTTTCTAGTTGATTATTTATTAAAGATACTGCTGGTCAGTCGAAATTACTAGTTGATTATTTATTAAAGATATTTCTATTTATTCTTTGCAGGAAGGATTATCGAAGGAAGTCCTGCCGAGCGATGTGGCCAGTTGCATGTTGGAGATCGGATTTTGGCTGTAAATGGAATTAGCATCTTAAATGCACATCATGGAGAGATTGTGAACTTAATAAAAGATTCTGGTTACTCAGTTACCCTCATGATTGGTCCTCCTCAAGGTACAACATGTTAGTTAGACTTGCATTACTCGAGCTTTCTACTGAAGGTATATGTGTTTTAATATAACATATTATCTGATAGCATCTTTTCAGTTTTATACTGGAACAGGTGTTATAAATGCACATTCAGCTTATGCTTCACAGAACTTTAGGGTGGCTCTGATTCAGACTTTTATTTTTTTAAATAGGTTTATATTTTTGTTCATTTTTTGTGGCAACTTCATGATTGGTTTCTCCATAACTACTCTACCAAAAGCCATGGTACTATTTCTGCACTAACAACAATTATGTGAAACCTAATTTATTCATGGATAAAGCTGTTAAATGGCCACACTGCTACCTGTATTAGAAACTAATAATCTAAACAATTAAGGTTGTAATTATATAAAACAAATTAAGAGAAAAAGAAAGACAAAGCTGTTAGTAATTTTTATATGTGCATCTTGAGACACAAATTATGTTCTACAGTTTGATGGTGGTTGGTTAATGTAGGATATGAAACCAATTTTTCATTTCGGCCATAAAATTAATATTTTTGTTTCTTTTTTTGCTATAAACGAAATTTTTCTCATTTCAGGTTAATTATATATTTTTTCAGATAGTTTGCTCATTATAATGTTAAAAAAAGTATAAATTTCTGTTATATTTTATAAACTGATTCTCCCCCCCCCTTCCCCAATTATACAGTTTATTATCTGGTACCAGTGCCATGAACAAAAGTTAGTTTATATTGAAACAAGTTTTTTGAGATATTGTGAGCTTAAACCAGTCTTAAGATTACAGGGAGCTATTTGGTCATGTCATATGTTGGATAGTTTGGTTTTAACATTTACCAGTAGAACTGAAATAAAAAGATTATTGATTTTGTTATTTGTCCTAAAACCTTTTGTGTTTTCTTGCAGATGACACATCCAGTATAGCATCAACACCACATAGGGTAAGCAATAGGTGTCAGTATATCACTTTAACTCCACTTAGAAACTGTAAGTTATTGAATCATATTTGAATGTATGTCTAAGATTTTATTTCTTAACTCTTTAAACCTGCACTTTTGTGAAATTATGGCATGAACTCTTTTAAACCTCTACTTATGATTTCCAAATACTTATCACCATATAAATCTTATAAAATTTAAGTTTTCTTGATTTTGCAGATAATAATATGGTTTGGATTAGTTTTCAGCCAAAAAACCATAAATTTATCAGACACTGTCACCATCCAATGGATAAATCATGATTTTTGGTCAAATGCTGGCAGGGTCCACTCGGGTTTAAGGAGTTAAAGAAATTATGTAAAAAATAGATTTTATACTTTAACCTTTAAACAATGGAAATGTTGTTGGTAGCATCATCAATTGATGATGGCCTCCATTTAAGGGTTAATGAAACTTCCTTGAATGTCTGCATTGTAATAGTTTTTACATTTCCATGTATTAAAGATGAAATGTCAGGTTTGGTATTAATAGTATGTTAAAGGCCTATTCTAATGTATTAACTCACAGTTTTCTGTTTTGCTTTACTAATTTGTAACACCATCCTAGTGTAAGTAATGCTGTACAAGTTTCTCTTAATTTGCTAATAACCTGACTTGGTATATCAGGTTTAAAAGATGTGTCCTATTGTTGTAATACTATTACCTATCTTAGTATAACAGTGTTAAAACAACTATTCTGGAGTTCTAGTTTTAGCAGATTTTAATGGTTTATTTTATTCTTCTGTCACTTAGTGGTTGTTTGAAATAGCAAGTAACTTTTAGATGTAACTACCATTTCTTGGTAAGAAATATTCTATATGCTCCAAAAAATTGATAATATTATGTAATTTAAAATATGATTGTTCCAGATATAATTCTTGTGTGAACAAACTTTGCACAAAAAAAGGCAATTTTGTTTCCTTTATTGACGTTTTCATATATTTTAAATAAACCTTTCTTATAAGTATAAACCTTAACTTTTATAATGTACGTTTCTGCATGTTCATATGTACGTATGCTGTAAGTATTGTACTATCACACTTCATAAATACCTTTATAATATTCTTGTATTAGTTTGTTCTCTATAACAATGAACAAAGATCTTTCTGCTTATTTGATTCCCTTCTCTGTCCTTTTCTTTTCTGACTTTAGAACACCAGATCTTCACATTTCAACTGCTGATTCTGGCCTCCCATACAGGGTTGGGAACTCCATTCTACTTCCAGGTGCAGTATTCCTAAGTTTGGTCTTTCTATGTGTTTTACTCCAGATGAATGGTTTCTGGATTGTGTTAAAAAGCATGGAATGTTTACTTGTTTTACTCCAGACAAATGGTTTCTGGATTGTGTTAAAAAGCATGGTTTTTCTACATGTCCTACCCCAGGTGAATGGTCTTTGGATTGTGGCAAAAAACACGGACATTTTACTTGTTTTACTCCAGATGAATGGTCTCTGGATTGTGGTAAAAAGCATGGACTTTTTACTTGTCCTACTCCATATGAATGATTTCTGGATTGTGGTAAAAAGCATGGACTTTTTACTTGTTTTACTCCAGATGAAAGGTCTCTGAATTGTTTAACGTTAAAAAGTGTAGACTATTTACTTGTCCAACTCCATTTGAATGGTCTCTGGATTATGGTAAAAAGTATGGACCTTTTACTTGTTTTACTCCAGGTGAATGGTCTCTAGATTTTGTGAAAAAGCATGGCCACTCTACTTGTCCTACTTCGTATGAATTATCTCTGGATTTTGTTAAAAAGCATGGTTTTTCTTCTTGTCATACTCCATATGAATGGTCTCTTGATTGTGGTAAAAAGCATGATCTTAAACTTGAATATCTATTTGTAAGCATCACTTAACACTTAGATCTATGAAAGACAAGAAACAAGCAACTAACTAGTTTATATATTCAAAATATCAGAAAAAATTATAAATTGTTTTTAGTGACTGGTATAAAAAGTGTCAACTTTTTTTTACCTGACAAGGTTACAAGCTTCAGGGACTTCCACTGAATTTAAGAACAGTCATGTTATTTATTTGGTTTTAAGAAGTTCCAGTTATATGAACAGTTTAATTGTGCACTAAACATAAGATGACCTTCTCACTGAATGGACAGGGGGAAGATAACTCTACTGATCAAGATGTCCAGTACTATTCTGTAGAGCTTCATCGAGGGACTCGAGGGTTTGGTTTCAGCATTCGGGGGGGGAAGGAGTTTCAGAATATGCCCCTGTTTGTTCTAAGGATAGCAGAAAATGGGCCAGCACATCAAGATAATAGACTTCAGGTAGGATGTTCGTCTTACATGTGTCCTGGTGAGTTGAAAGATGCTTTAATAACTTCAAAATAATAATAATTCTAGTTCTAGGACCAAGAGAGTTTTTTACTTCTGACACATTAATGTTGTTGTAATAAATATGAGCTGCATTATTTTCTAAAGAAATGAAAAGGTCATATGTAATTTTCTTTATGCAGAGGGAAAGATAAAACTAAGTATGTTTTCAGTGAGTACATAGACTATGTGCTGGGTTAAGTGGTAGCAAAGTATGACTTACTAAGTGTAGTACCTGTACAAAATTTAGTGAATGAGTCAAGTGTAGTACCTGTACAGATCTTGATGAGTTAGTTTAGTGTAGTACCTGTACAGATCTTGATGAGTTAGTTGAGTGTAGTACTTGTACAGATCTTGATGAGTTAGTTGAGTGTAGTACTTGTACAGATCTTGATGAGTTAGTTGAGTGTAGTACTTGTACAGATCTTGATGAGTTAGTTTAGTGTAGTACCTGTACAGATCTTGATGAGTTAGTTGAGTGTAGTACTTGTACAGATCTTGATGAGTTAGTTGAGTGTAGTACTTGTACAGATCTTGATGAGTTAGTTGAGTGTAGTACTTGTACAGATCTTGATGAGTTAGTTTAGTGTAGTACTTGTACAGATCTTGATGAGTTAGTTGAGTGTAGTACTTGTACAGATCTTGATGAGTTAGTTGAGTGTAGTACTTGTACAGATCTTGATGAGTTAGTTGAGGGTAGTACTTGTACAAATCTTGGTGAGATAGTTGAGTGTTGTACCTGTACAGATCTTGATGAGTTAGTTGAGTGTTGTACCTGTACAGATCTTGGTGAGTTAGTCGAACATAATATCTCTAGAGAACTTAAGAAGTACCTGAGTTAAGTGAGTTTGTCATGTGTCTGTTCACATATTAATATAAATCACTGCAATATTTACATTCCAATAGAAACAGGGAAATAGCCTTCTGATGTTTGTAATAAAAAAAATGTTATTACAGGTAGGAGACCAAATAATTGAAATCAATGGAATCAACACCAAGAACATGTCTCATGCAGAAGCTATAGAACTGATCAGGAAAGGCAGTTACAGTGTGAGACTGTTAGTCAAGAGGGGGGGGAAGTTTCCTTCTGGACTCAGTAAGTATATTGGTTTGGAGAATTTTATGTGACCCTATATATGGATATAAAATATTATTTCTCATCTTAAAACTCTAATAAATACTTTGGTTTAGGTTCCTTTTTGTGTTTATTATGCTATCGTGAATTATTTCTTTCTTTACAGATGTTGTTAAGAAACAGCATAATTTATGTTCATACTCAGAGAATATTTTCTTTGTATTCTTTAGATGACCATCCAAGTCCTTCAAGTCTCCCTGTTCCACCAATGTCTGCATTATATAATGGTCCAATCAGTCAGAGCTCACCACGAGGACCTCCTCACCCAGATAGTATCTCAAGGAAGTATGACGCTCATTCGTGAACTTTTAGGATAAAACCTAAATGGGAAAACAAACTTTAATCTTGAGCTTCAGAGATGAGACTGTAGACAACCATTGCCGTTACCTCGTATCATATCAGTGTAGATTGTAATACATAAGGTGGCAATGAAATTAATCTGTCTATAAGTCAGTAGTCTAGTATACAATTCTTTAAGGTTGTTTGTGAGCAAAGTAAATAAATGAACTGTACAGCTGTATGACATTTATAACTTCTGAATCATGTTCACATTGGTGCTGGAGAAACCTCATGAGACAGCTGCCAATAAATCAAGTTTCTAATGTAGTAAGATATACTAAGCCTAAAATATAAAGTATCTAATGGAGTAAGTGGTGTTGATTTCTATTCAATTTACAAGTTAATGGTCTCAACACTGAGATATATTCTTCAATCTGTTGTTTTATTTCTTTGTTAATAAATTTGAAAAGTTCTTGTTTTATATGAACCAAAGTAACAAATGTGTTATTTCATAGTATCACATTGTTGCACACACATATTGTTTGTTAGGTTCCCCTCACATACAAACAAATGTAATATTTTTTATGCTTGTTGTGTTTTGAAATATGTTATTGTGTTTGAAGGTGTATGACCTCTTCATCAAGAAAGGTATTCTTTTTCATCTCTTAAGCATCATTGATGAAGACTTGTATTGAAGGTTTCTGTACATAATACTTCTATTTTCATTTTCCCATTTCACAAGTAACACTGAATCATTCCAAACTTTTAATGAATAACTAATTTAACTTCATAAGTAGGTTGCATTGTACATCATCCTAGTAGATATATATTTTGAACATGAATCAAGAATACTAGAGTCTTAGTGTCACTTGATCTCAATGTGAAACGAGAATACTAGAATATTGGTGTCACTTGACCTGAACATGAATCAATAATACTAGAATCTTGGTGTCACTTGGTCTAAACATGAATCAAGAATACAACAATCTTGTATTTGAAAATATTCCCCACTGGCTCAGTGATAATCTCTATATGTTATATATAAATGGTAAAATTTGGGGTTGGATCCTCATGTCAAATACTTTGTTGCAGCTCTTTGTTGAACCAATAAACAAATGCTGGAAAGAATTGCCATTCAATTTTGATTTTCTCAGTGTGGGGATAAACTTTTTATCTCATTTTTTTTCAGTAATAATTTTTGTTTGTTCATGTAAATAGAGAGTTAATATTTTTATTTCCTCTTTGATTTCTAACTTAAGGATAACACCTAGAAAATTGTCTTTCTGGATATTCTGTTTGAAAGAATACTTCAAATACTTAGACAAAGATCATCACATTTTTTTTGTTATAAAACACTTTCTTGAACATTAACATTACATATATATTGTTTACTGACTGCCATATTATTCACTAAAATATATTTAAGTTTGACTTCTTTTGACTGTTATTTTAAGAGCACCACTAGTAAAATAATGATTTCTTAAGATTGATATTACCACTTTCCATTTTTGTGAAAGGTATATTATGTTTTAAAAATTTTGGGTTTTCTCGTCATTTTTTTAAAATCAAAACATTTAAATTTAATTTCCAATAAGAAGACTGGGGTGATAACACCCTACATTATTAGACTCTGTCAGTACCATTAGGAACAGCCTGTAGATGTAAGAGTGGTAATTTTTGCACGTGATTTTCTGTATTAAAATGCCATTTTGAAAGAGATCAGTTATATACTTAAGATACCATTACTTAGTTTCTCAGATGTGTATTTAACACACAACCACTTTGTTATTAGTTGTACCATGGTGAAACAAATAAAAACCGTTGATATGATGTTTTTGGAAACTTGTTTCAATTGCTTCTACTTCTAAAACTGGGTGATAATTCTGTTTAGATCATCATAAACCTAATTTCTAATTTTGAAAAAACAGCAATTTTGTTTTAACATGTACACTTGTAACAAAGCATCAGTAACAAAACTCTACAGTGACAAGATATGTAGTATTTTATCATTAGAGCGTGACCTAACAATGCATCCAATAGTATTCTATTCAAGGGAGAACCCTTTAATCATCTCTTATGTAAGGTTTAGCATGTCATGTTACTGGTCTCTCAACTTCTGCTGAGAAGAAAAGACTGAACTATCTCTTTGATGTCTGAATAGTCTAGCCAGCAGTTTGTGGAGAAGGAAATCCAATGAAACATAAATCTCTAAAGACAGATAAAAAATTATTCACAGGAACATTCATAGCAGAGTCTGTTTTAAACAGTTGAGTCTCTGTGAACTTTCAGTGGGTAGATTAAAGAATTAGTTTTACATTTTGTTCAGAGAAGTATAAAATGGTGCAATATCCAGAGCACAAAATGCATTGTTACAGAGATAAAGAAATGATCCCTGAAGGAGCAAAAACTAAGAAAGTATTTTGGACCAGTGGATACTATATAACCTTGGAAAGGTTGAGAGGAAACACCTTCATTCCACCGCTGATGTTCGTCAATGGAAGAACTCCTACAACTGAAGTTAATTATCTTAACAGCTTCAGTTCTTCAAAGTTACTTCATCCAATAGTTTCAGACATTTATATTTACAAAGTCTAGTAGAAGGAAGACTGCTTTTACAGGTATACCTGCTAGCGAGATTAAACCACTAAATATAACTTGTGAATTCTTAAGAGTTACAACGTCAGTTATTGTACTTTTATTGAGAATGAATTTCTCAAAAATAAGACGACTATTTCTCTCTCCATTGCGTGTACTTTATGTGCAGTTTTATCATTTGAATTATGCCAACGGTTAAAGCGACAAGAAACAAAGCAGTAAAGACGAACTTCGAATACTTTATGTTTGATATATTGATTATTGTATTCAATATTTTTTCCTTTTGTTTCATTCTCTGGTTGCCATGGTAACAGCCATTTACTTGGCAGGACGTGAAGTTTTGAGTGACATGGTATAGATATTTCAAACAAACCTAATATAAACAGCTGCTATTTTATGGATAAGTTCTCAAGTACAACTTTTGAAGGGTTTGTATATTTTATACCTTCAACTATGCCTTTTGTTTTCTTCGCAGTCAAATATTATTTTGAATAATGGTTTCCTTATAAATGTAAAGTTACACAATATATTTTCTGCACTTTACAAACAAGATAGTGTATAAACAGTATAAAATCATATAAACGACACTAAATAAACCGTATAAATGATATCAAACAAGCTTAATAAACGACACCAAATGAACTATATAAATGATGTTAAACAAGCTTAATAAACGACACCAAACGAACTATATAAATGATGTTAAACAAGCTTAATAAACGACACCAAATGAACTATATAAATGATGTCAAACAAGCTTAATAAACGACACCAAATGAACTATATAAATGATGTTAAACAAGCTTAATAAACGACACCAAATGAACTAAATGATATCAAACAAGCTTTATAAACGACACCAAATAAACTATATAAATGATGTCAAACAAGCTTAATAAACGACACCAAATGAACTAAATGATATCAAACAAGCTTTGTAAACTACACCAAATAAGCTATATAAATGGTATCAAACAAGTTTAATAAACGACACCAAATGAACTATATAAATGATGTCAAACAAGCTTAATAAACGACACCAAATGAACTATATAAATGATGTCAAACAAGCTTAATAAACGACACCAAATGAACTATATAAATGATGTCAAACAAGCTTAATAAACGACACCAAATGAACTAAATGATATCAAACAAGCTTTATAAACGACACCAAATAAACTATATAAATGACATCAAAGAAGCTTAACAAAAGACACCAAATAAACTATATAAATGGTATCACACAAGCTCTATAGACGATACCAAGTCAACTGTATACATGATATCAATATATTTTAAATATTAGTTTGTAACACTGTTTAAAGTGTTAGGATGTAGGGGTATACTAAACACTTTATTTAAAGTGTTAGTGTGCTGACAAACACTAAACATTTCTAAAATTTCATGAACTTCAAGCAATTATTACTTGTTTTGTTATCTCGCTTTAAAAGGAAGTTTAGAAAACAAAACAAATCGTGAAGACAGTCTATCAGTTGCTAAGTTCTGATACCCGCGTAGTAGCGCACCCTCATGGTGGATTACTGAGTTAATACTAACAGCTATATAGCACGAACTACTCGTTATAATAGATATAAAAATATATTGATCGCTACTATTGTCATGATGTCAGCTTCTCAGACATAACTTATCTTTTCTCAGTTTTTATTGACAATTAATCAGCGGTAGTAACACGTCAGTTTAATCATTTCACTTGAGCACGATCGTTACGTTACACTTGATTACAAACAGAACATTTTATAAAAATAGGCGAAGAACAAGACAAAAACCTTTCATATATCAATTGTTCTTTCTTCGTTTCAAAAGAGGTGTGTTCGAGAGAGATGTTAACCCTCCCTCTAATGAATTTTCATAGTTTTATTTCTTCTTAAAGCATACAAATCTATCAGCATACAATGAAGAAAGTTTAACTCCAATAAAACAAGTGTGGATTTACACATAGTCTGAGTAACAGAGAGAACCTGCATAGAATGTAACTTCTATGAACAGTCTTTATTAAGGAGGACCTCCATTGGGTTCACTCTAAACCTGCTGAAACTGTATCGTCATAATTTATTCTTGTGGACAGTCGGAGACAGCCATGATTCTGAAATGTGTAACTGTTTTTGGATGGTTTGTTTTCATCAACCTCATGATTAAAGCCAGTTCTTTAACCATTAAAATCGGTAAGACTAAAAGTTAGATGTGGCAGATTTATTTAAACTCTGTCTACATGTTTTATGTTATTTTACACACAGTGAATGGCAGAAGAAAATTAAAATGAAATGGGACTGATTTATTTAAGCCCTGCGTTTTACGTAATTACGTTATTACGCGTTTTATGTTATTTTAAATACACAGTGACTAAAGAATGATTGATATAAGGAGTGGAAATTTTACAATGATGTTTAAGGTACCAGAAAGCATTACTAAGCTCATATTAACTTACTGTACATTCGATACCGAGTTCATTTTCTCGATGCTGGGTTGACATTTTAATCAAATACAGAGTTTAGGCTGTCTTTGAATATGTATTGCAAAGTAAACAAGCAAAATGTATCTTTAAACTCTGGTGAACATTTGTTTTACGAATTAACATAGTTTGTTTGTTTGTTTTTTAATTTCGCGCAAAGTTACACGAGAGCTATCTGTGCTAGCCGTCCCTAATTTAGCAATGTAAGACTAGAGGGAAGGCAGCTAACTAGTCATTACCACCAACCATCAACTCTTGGACTTCTCTTTTACCAACCAACAGTGGGATTGACTGTCACGTAATGATGCTCTCACGGTTGAAAGGATGAACATGTTTGGTGTGATTGAAATTCGAACCCGCGATCCTCAGATTGCGAATCGAGAGCCCTAACGCTCTGGCCATGCTAAGCCTAGGAAATGATATTGAATCTAAATGGAAGACAAACATGTCATGTTTCAGAAAAAAATTACTTTACTTTTACCATTAGGTGTCTCTGTATTTGATTTAAATTTGAAAGTATTTCGAAGATTAGTTCTGTAGTTGCACGTTTTATTGTCATGTAATAATATATTTATTTTTATGTACAAGAATACCATTATCCATCCCACAGGTAGCATATTCCGAGCAAGCAATACCTGGCGTCTTCTGGCGGCAAAACTGGCTGTAGAAGATATTAATAATGATCCATCAGTTCTTCCGAATACACATATAGAATTACTCAGCAATACAACGGATGGATCGAATTTCAACTTTCTACAAAAGAGTAAAAATATAACTTAAAAAAAACCTTTGCTACTTTTCAGTACATTTTCTAGGGACATCTTTTTATATAGTTAAACATTTTGAAAGTTAGAGACTGTAGTTATCACAAATAGTATATAAGTGAATTAATATTCGTTTAAAGATAACGTAAACATTTGATGTTTTTACTTTGGATTAATCAATCAGCAATCTGTAGCTCCAACATTATTTACATTTCACAAAAAGAGTAAAAGAGAAAGAAACCCCATTTTATAAACCCAAGTATCTGCTCGTAATATCCTTATATATCTATATTCACTATGGGTTTAGTTATTCTTAGTAATATGAATTTTCCCAAGTGATACATTTGACGTTTCAATAGAGAGAAACATCTATGTACACATAAATCAATAAAGAATATAATTTTTTTGGTTTTAAATACTATGGTTTCAGTAAAGAATAGGCATAATTGTTGAGATATCCGAGGGCTGTTCAAAAAATACGCGGACTGACGTCATAAAACAAAATGTACTTTATTTAGAAGTTACAGGTTTGGGACCCCTTCAAAGTACTCTCCTCCCCAACGCACACACTTATCCCAACGGTGTTTCCACTTGTTGAAACAGTCCTGGTACGCTTCTTTTGTAATGTCCTCCAGCTCCTTCGTCGCATTTGCCTTAATCTCGGGAATCGTCTCAAATCTTCTTCCTTTCAAGGGTCTTTTTTAGTTTGGGGAACAAGAAAAAATCGCAAGGAGCAAGGTCAGGTGAGTAGGGGTGGTGGGGAAGAACAGTGATCGAGTGTTTGGCCAAAAACTCACGAGTTCTGAGGCACAAATTTCGCAGCAACGCGGTGCATCTTCAATTTTTCGGTCAAAATCTCGTAACAAGATCCAACTGATATCCCACACTCTTCAGCAAGCTCCCCTGACAGTCAGACGTTGATTTGCTCGTACCAGGGTGTTGATTTTGTCGACGTGTGGGTCGTCAGTTGACGTGGAAGGACGTCCAGGACGCTCATCATCTTCAATGGACTGTCGACCATCCTTAAAACGTTCATGCCACTTGAAACATGCCGTACGCTTCATAGCAACATAACATAGCAACATAACCGTAAGCCGTGTTAAGCATAGCAAGAGTTTCAGTCGCAGATTTTCCAAGTTTAACACAAAATTTCACAGCAAGTCGTTGCTCCTTCAGGTCATTCATTCTGAAATCCGCCAAACGAAAAAATCGCACTTCACTTAAAACCGCGTAGCTAATACATAAATGAAGATATCTGCAATCGGAAAATGGCGTCGTAATCGGCTGATCTGTGCGAACCTAGCAACACCAAGCGGATTCCCCTGGAACCAACTGGAGCCGCGCAATTCAAACAGTCCGCGTATTTTTTGAACAGACCTCGTACAAATAACACTACTGAAGTGTTATACCTTCATATTAACTAGGGCTAATGGTACTGAACTCTTATACTTTCATGCTAACTATGATTAGTGGTACTGACGTGTTATTTTTACCTACTAACTAGAGTTAGTGGTACTAATATGTTATTTTTGCATACTAACTAGGATTAATGGTACTCAAGTGTTACTGTTACATACTAAATAGGGTTATAAGTATTAAGATATTATTACACACTAACTAAGGTTATTGGCATTAAGATGTTATTGTTTATTTAATTTATTTGCTCAAGTAAAAGGCGTCATAATAATGTGTTTTAAAACAGTAACAACAAAACTTGCCAACAATAGCGCGTTTTTTACTACAAGGATTGCTGTTGTTTGTTATTAAATTCATAAATATGCAAAGGGCTGTCTATATTCTGTGCCCATTTTGGGTATCGAGACCCGGTTTATAGTGGTATAAGTCCGCAGATATTCCGCTGTGCCATTGGAGCTTTTCTACTAGTTTCTTAGATACATAAATTGCTTATATTTAAATTAAAGCATATTAATATAATTTTCCATTTTAATTCTTCAAAAATAAAAGGTTTGGGTGTTTCTTCCAACATCTGCTAAAATTAAATTGTACTAGAGAGGATAAATGTATACGATATTCCATTTTATTTCTTGAAAAATTAATGCTTTATATTTTTCCTCCGATAGGGGACGCTAGTTTACCTTACTTTTTTCACCTTTTGATAGCTTGTTACCTTTTGGAAAAGAATGTAGCCGCTATCATCGGCCCAAGCTCCTCCTCACACACTAAAGTCACACATGCACTAATAGGAAATCTCCATGTACCACAATTTGCTCCAACTGCTACAGACCCTACCTTGTCTTTTAACCCTACTGGCCACTCTCCTTACCCTACCTTGATCAAAATGACGCCTCCCGACAACTTCCAGATGATGGCCCTCAGTACTCTTATGATTAAATTCAAGTGGAGAACAATTGCCATCATTGCAGAGGGTTCTGATTATGGTAAGTAAAAATGGTCAATGTTATCATTTCAGTGGTTACTAGTTATGGTAAATAAAAATGGTCAATAAATATAAAGTACGTAAAGAGTTTTTGTCAAACGTGTTCACTAAAATTAGATTGCTGTTTATTTGCTTTTGAAGTTAAACACAAAACCACACAATGGGCTTTCTGTACTCTGCCCACCACGGGTATCTAAACCCAGTTTCTAGCGTGTTAAGTCCACAGATATACCGTTGTGCCACAAGGGGGGGCGTATGCTTAGTGTTTTTCTTTCATTAATACCTGAGATTTTCCAATCGGTATATGAACTGTAAGAATAGCTTAATACATTTATGTGATATAACGACAATCACCAAAGTAATTGATAAATTCAAACTGAACTGTTGAGTAAAATCAGTAGTACTGGTACAGGCCTGTGACTAAATGTTGAGTAAAATGCAGCACTAGTAGTACAGGTCTCTTGTTAAATGTTGAATAAAATCAGTAGTAATGGTGTGGGTCTGTGCCTAAACGTTGGGTAAAATCAGTAATTCTAATATAGGCCTGTTGCTAAATGTTCAGTAAAATCAACAGTACTGGTACAGGCCCTTACACAAATTTTGAAAGGTGGGTTCTAATTTGTGAAATCAAAAGCCAATGGATATTATACGAAGCAGAATTAGCATCCAAAACCATGCTAATACTACGGAGTTTAGAGGCATACACCCGAGAAAATTACCTCAAGTAATTATTCAACAAGTGGTGGACATATGCCAAATGTTAATGTGAACGTAAACCTAGTGGCAGCGTAGCAGTGACTTTGAGTAACGTACAAATATTTGGTACACTGCAGCCCGCTTTTAAGCAGTCAACTAGTATATGGGGTCTGATTTGGAGAAGCACAGAAAGCCATCTTATCTTTCATCGATGAAGTTCTTCATTAAATATATCAGGATTTAGCAAACCTACCCTGTAAAAAGCTATAACCTGTCTGTATCAGAAATATAAAAAGTTCTAAACTGGTGCTGCATCAAATTTGAAGGAAAGATTACTGATAACATGGTAAAAAACGAGTTGTTACTGTTTAATTAAATTAAGTACGAAATTAATAAAACATGTAATGCTTTGTCAGAAGAATATAGACTATGTAAAAAACGTTAAATACCATAAGCAGCTGCGCTATAATTATATTAACGTGTTTTTATTTCACGTCACAAAAATAGGAGGTTTGGCCGAATCTGCTGCATACGTGCATTGTAACTACTAATTCGTTCATAGGAAAACAAACGTTTTGTACCTTTATTTTAAAACCTTGTTGACTGTGACGTACAAATGAAATGATGATTTTAAACTCTACTCATTTTTCCTGCATGTTATAGGCCTTAATGGACTGACTGAACTTCAGCGAATAGCTGCTATGAGAAACATCGCGGTGGTCAGTGCAGAAACATTTTTACGAACTGATATCCCCGAGAATCTGGATGTGACGAATAGTTTACAAACTGTAAAGGTTATTAAGAACAAGTTTCTATTCCGTAAATCTTAACGCTTAACAACGAAACAGTTTTATTTGGCTGTTGAAGGTTTAACTAATTTTAATAACAATAATTAATGAAACTAGTTTAGACAGCTGTCCAAGTGTCAGAAATGAAAGACCCTTTAGGGTAGGTAGTATTAATTTATTTATTTTGTGAGTTAATAGTTTATTATCGTTTAGTTTTTTATTATAAGAGAGTTAAAAGCAGATTATTGTTGGAAGTTGTATTTGTAAGTTATTAAAGCCGAGGCCACAGAACATCCAGTGCAGTCACCTATGTCGAGGATATAGAAAGTTCTAGAAGTCTAAGTGACAGCAGACGGCAAGCAGACGAAAAATAGAGCGGGAACAAAACCCAAAGTGAAGCCGAATGAAAGAGAGTTTCGGTCAGAGAAACGTTAGAAAACTGAAAGTTAATCGTTGAATGATTGAATAGCCTAACGAGTAATATGTCAAAGCGAGATTAGCAGTCGTCCTGATGTAAAAAGACTGTTTGGTGTAGATATTATTATTATTTAGTTTATCCGTGAATGAATATTTTATATTATTTAATTTTTTATTACAAGAAAGTTAAAAGCTGACGATTATAGGAAATTGTTTATAACTCTTTGATGTTGAGAATATAGCGAGCAGACGATATAGTAGTAAACATATAAATATCACAAGCGGGAAACGAACGAAGACAAGGATAATAGCAGGATAAAGTAATGTTACAAGGTAAAGTTCGGCGTGAAGTTAACCACGGTATAAGTGATAGGCCTAATATTTAATATGTTAAGAGTAAGACTAACGGTAGAGAATAAAATAAAAATTATTAATTTATTCCGTCAAAGTGTGGTTCGTTAGTAACTGAACCAGAGTGAGTGGACTTTGAGAAAAGGACCAGACGATCACTAGAAGAGCAACATATGACTGTAGTAACTCAATGACAGTGTGAGTGAATTATACACAAAAAATCTAGAGCGATAGAAACAGATAAAGGTAGTTCAGCTTGTCAGTTGAAATTCTAAAGTAATTGAATAGGCCTAATTGTACCTTATGATCTTATAGTATAAGGAATTTGTTGTACATACGTTTAACTATTTCGAATATAATTTTTTTGAAAACAAGTAGAGAGCTTACTATTCGTTTATCTTTGAACTTATCGCTAGGAAATTACAGACAACTACTGTAGATAAATCCTTAGCCCAACGACAAACAACCCAATACATATTTATACTAAAATAATTTTAAGTAAAAACCTTTAATTGACAATTGGCGAGCACATCCTTAACCTGTAACAACAGCTTTCTGGCATTCTAGGAAAATAATTTGTTTCACTAAAGTATGTTATAAAACAACTGAACCTGATTGTGCAGACGATTATTTAGAAGTAGGCTTAAATATTAAAAAGTAGACAAGTATCTGGAGTTCAGGATATAACTGCTATAACAAACGGGGCAGCGTAAGTGAATATTGCACAGATACTGTTGTGACAAAAAGAAAAAAGAGAGAGAGAAAAAAGGAATAAATAACTTAAACACTGGTAGTGTTTAAGAGAAGAACAGAGTAAAATAGTTCGGCTTGTGAATTGAATTGGCCTAAGTGAATGTTGAATGTTTGACACGAAGAAAAGAGCTTTATAATACGCCCAGCATGACCAGGTTAACCGGTTAACCTCTTAGTCTGAGGGTTGCGAGTTCGAATTCCCGTCACACCAAACATGCCATTTCAGCAGTGGGGGCGTTATATTGTTACGGTTAATCCCACTATTCGTTGGCAAAAGAGTAGCCCAAGAGTTGGCGGTGGGTGGTGATGACTAGCTGCCTCCCCTGTCTTACACTGCAAAATTAGGGACGGCTAGCGCAGATAACCCTCGTGTAGCTTTGCGCTAAATTCAAACTAAACCAGACTTCTTAACATTTAAGATAAAACTTTGATTTCCATAATATAAATAGTTTTTGGACGTACGTTTAACTCGTTTTTAATGTATTATTTTAAAATAACCACCTGTGCGTACTGTTCATTTATCTTTGAATATATTGCCAAAAAGCCACAAACACCTACTGTAGGAAAGTCCTTAGTCCAACACTCCAGTACGTATACTTATTTTAATAATTACTTAACAACTATATTTTTACAAACTCAAAAGTAAGTTTTTGACACAACTGTCTAAATTTGTTTCGTTAAATATTGGTACTAAGGTCAGTCAAACGTTGGTGTTGTCGTATTTTGGTATATTTTATTAGGAACAAGATGTTCGAGTTGTTGTTCTTCACTGTTTTGTTGAGTATGCTAAAGTAATTTTCACCCAAGCGCGTGACCAAGGGATGATGAAGAAAGGATGGGCTTGGCTTGTTACTGATGGTGTAACTTTCACGGTAAGTGTTACAGTGTTAGTAAAACTTAAAGACAGTAGGACAAGCTTCGACAAATGTAAATTTTTAACACGTATGTTTTCAAAGTTCAATCTTCTGTATCTAAAAGATGATCCAGTGATGTTAATTCTGTATATTTAGATGTTTCACTGGTATTAAATCTACATTTTAAACATATTTATCATTTTGATAGAGTTTTAAAATTGACCTAGTTCAGTAAAATATATTTAAACTCAGATCTCAAACTATTTGATTGGTTGACGAAATAAATATACCGACTTGGTAAAATAATATTAATATATGCAACATAATAATAAATGAAAGTAAACTTCTGTGACTTGTTAATTAATTATCCATTTTCAGGGAGGTAAGGCTCTCTTTGGTCATGATGGAAGAGTTCCGGATTACATGACTGGAGTGATTGGCACTCAGCCGCCATTAAGAAGGATTACAGGCCTGAAAGAGATGAAGCACAAACTGGAAATTAAGCTAGACCGGATGGTGGACGACATGGAGTTGGTACTTTTTGTTTTTTCTAATGAGATTTCCAGCACTCGAATATTTTGTCTTTAAATCAACGTTACGGAGACTGGGGCAGTACTTCAATGGTAGCGTCATCTTTAGGTTGTGTAGGATGGTACATATATTAGAATTAAATAAGTGCCGTTAAACTGTTATGTGAGACCAGATTTAAATGAGTTTATGTTGTTTTAATTTCGGCCTACACAGCAAAGTTAGCTGTTCTCTTCACTGCAGAACGTGTTGTCACTGGTAAGCCTAGTTACGATTTGTTAGCTGTTGTCTTCACCATACAACGTTTTGTCACTGATAAGCCTAGTTAGGTTTTGTTAGCGGTTATTTAGGTTGCTATATTTTCTATTTTCTCTACATAGCACGCTGCTGCCTGTGTTTACGACTCTGTTCTAGCAGTAGCCCATGGTCTACACTCCTTACTTGCCTACCACAACTTTAGCGCTCCATCATTCTTGCCGGGCACATGCTCTAAGGCTTCTCTCAACCAATGGGAGGATGGGAAAAAACTTTATCGTTCTATTCTTGAAATCAGAAACGTGGAAGGACTCCAAGGACCTCTGGAGTTCAACAACTACAGTTTTTATTCGCACATTGGATACACACTTGTAAATCTTGAAGTAGGAGGATTTACCGAAGTAAGTCTTTAAAAAAATGTAGGAATAAAAGAAACACTCTTAGAAGGATATTTCTGCTAACAAATTATTGCCTAACGTATTTTTCTTATTAACTTGAATTCAACATCACAACAAATTATAAATATTGCAGCAGAGAATCAAAACATTTTATGTATATTCCTCGTATAACAAGTATATACCTGGGATACTGTTTCAGTTTGGAAGATGGACTTTGGAAAACGGTGAGGAGGCATTGGAAGTGACCTCTGACCCTACCTTTTCAGGACGCTCCTTTGAAATTCCAAATGATTCCGTTTATGACCTGACGAACAAAACTCTTCGAGTTGTTGTAATACAGGTATAGGTCTGGTTGTTATAATAAAGTTTGATCTAGTTGTTGTACAACAGATAATAACAGATGTTGTTGAGTTTTGTTTTCTGTGTAGAATGAAAGTAGTGGACTTACTAGTTAATTGTACGATTATTAAGTAATGGTGGAGTTAGTTAGGTTTAGGGGACTGGGGACAATGTTGAAGTTTCTACAATATGGGGGCTGCTAGAAACCTTTCTATAAATTGCTGTTTTAAAGTTACTTATATGAAATATTATGTCTAAGTTAGTATTTTTTGTGCGTCAAATAAAAGGAACCTCCGTTCGTTAAGAAGAATCCAAATTATGATCCACAAGATCCAAAAAGTCAAAAGTATGTTGGTTACTGCATGGATCTTCTTATCAAACTACAGGAGATGCTGAACTTCCGGTTTTCTGTATTCGAGATTACACAATATGGCCGTAAACATCCAGTTACAAAACGATGGAACGGATTGGTAAAGGAGTTGATTGATGACGTAAGTTATGTTTTGTTTGTTTTGAATTTCGCACAAAACTACACGGGGGCTATCTGCTCTGGTCGTCCCTAATTTAGCAGTGCAAAACTAGAGGGAAGGCAGCTAGTCATCACCATTCACCACCAACTCTTGGGTAACTCTTTTACTAACGAATAGTGGGACTAACTGTACCGTTACAACGTCCCTACGGCTGAAAGGGCATGTTTGGTGTGACGGCGATTTAAACTCCTGACCTTCAGATTACGATTTGAGTGTCTTAAACCACCTGGCCTCGTATGTTATGAAACCTTTAATTAGCTCTCAAAGGAATTAGTTACAACAAACGATTAACAGAAACAATGTAAATATTATATACACTAAGACGACTCGATAATTTTGTTTTTAGTATGTCCTTTTTTGTCGGGTAGAATTACCCTATAAAACTTTTAATGTTATAAGTAATTCTACTGATGCTTTATCTCAATCAGTAAAGTATCAACCACAGTATACGCTATCAAGGCATCAAAATATTTACGTGTAAGCTGAACAAAAGGTAAAGCTCAAGCATAAAGATTGAAGTCCTATATACTCTACGGTACAGACGTCACAGTGTAAATATTTTTGAAGAGATTTGTATTGTTTCAAATGTATATTAATGTTTCGTCTCACCCGTTTTTATATTCCGAACAAAGACATAATGGATATTTTATGACGATTTTTTTTTCAGAGAGCCGACGTTGCTGTGGCCCCGTTCACCATCAGTCACGAGCGCGAGAAAGTAATATCTTTCACGAAACCGTTTTTTGACCTGGGTTTAACAATTTTACTCCCTCGCAAAAACTTTCATATTTCAAATCCTCTTTTCGCCTTTCTCTCACCTTTTGACGCCCTCTTGTGGATGGCGATTCTTTTCTCGATGATTTTAGCCTCAGTCGCTACGTGCCTTTGTCAGAACTTTACTCCTGAAAATTACCACAAGAGGGCACTATCCACAAAACATAAAGATCACTGCCCTGTGTCCAAAGCAAACCAAGTTCAGGGCATTTCTTTTAGTGAGACCTTGTGGATAGGGTTTTCTTCGTTAGTAAACCAAGTAAGTGAATGGTAGTTTGAATATAAAGTGGACTCATCTTACATAATTATAAAACAATAATCACAATTATAAGCTGTACAGTATATCTGTTGTAACTTATTCAACTGTATTTAGTTTAAACAAATCATTGAACTATGTTTTTATAAGACAGTTTTTAAGTATACCATTTTATTTGCTTGAAGCTTCATGTATGAGAGTAAAACCAAGCAATTAATAGATCTATTATAGTTAATTGATTATTTAAAGGTTCCTATTAATCATCACAAACGTTTATAACTGATTAGAGTCTTCAATAATAATTACTAAATGATACCTAAGTGCATTGATTATGTTTTTTCTACCAATAACAGACCATTGACCCAGGATTTATTAACTTCCCAGCCCGTGTTGTAATTGGAATTTGGTGGTTCACCAATGTTGTTTTAATTTCGGCCTACACGGCAAAGTTAGCCGCTGTCTTCACTGCAGAACGTCTTGTTATTGGTAAGTGTTGTTAGCTGTTCTCTTCACTGCAGAACGTGTTGTCACTGGTAAGCCTAGTTACGATTTGTTAGCTGTTGTTTCACCGTAGAACGTTTTGTCACTGCTAAGCCTAGTTAGGTTTTGTTAGCGGTTGTCTTCACCATACAACGTTTTGTCACTGATAAGCTTAGTTAGGTTTTGTTAGCGGTTGTCTTCACCATACAACGTTTTGTCACTGGTAAGCCTAGTTAGGTTTTGTTAGCTGTTGTCTTCATCACATAACGTTTTGTAACTGTTAAGCCTAGTTAGGTTTTGTTAGTGGTTGTCTTCACCATACAAAGTTTTGTCACTGATAAGCTTAGTTAGGTTTCATTAGCTGTTGTCTTCACCATAGAACGTTTCGTAACTGGTAAGTCTAGTTAAGTTTTGTTAGCTGTTGTCTTCATCACATAACGTTTTGTAACTGTTAAGCCTAGTTAGGTTTTGTTAGCGGTTGTCTTCACCATACAACGTTTTGTCACTGGTAAGCCTAGTTAGGTTTTGTTAGCTGTTGTCACAGAAAATTTTTCGTTAAATGTTACAAGTTAAAATAGCCTGAAACTGAGTTATAAATGTTAAATATAATTTGAATTTAAATTTGATCGAATTTTGTTTTACATTCAGATCTCACTCACGAGCCTCCCAATTTATTATGTTATATATTATAATTTCAAACAGCATAAAACTGATGTAAAGTGTAGTCTAAATTTAGAAGTTAAATGTTATGTATCTAATTTACGATATTTGTCAATAAGATTAATACACACAGTTTATTTTCTTAATGCAAATATATTTTAATATATAAACAATAATATAATTTACAATAACGGTTGTTACAAATAATGTTCTATATATAAACATTTTACAACCTGACAAGCAATATTGAATCTTCTTTCTGATCTGGATATGATTATGTTATCGATGGTTTACGATGAGCGAATTAATTTCTAGTTGTTATTGGTACAGTTCACTTAACAGGGAGCTATCTAGCTCTTCGTTCTTCATCGCGTTTTCTACCGATGAAATTGTATAATGTTTTCGTAAAAAATAGTAAAGTTCGATGTTAAACCACTGAAGTCAAACTGTTTGTAATGTTTGAAGTTTATGGCACACCTACTGTAACAAACCAAGAATATAAAACTATCGTTGGTGTGTCATGTTGGTTACATTTATAGACGTGAGGAAAGTTTCTAGAAATTTCAGCCTGCACAGCAATACTTACAATACACTAATGGTAACTAACGCACACACATGTACTGTTGATTCTTACACTTGAGAATCTTCTACAGCTTTAATGATTGATTGGGATTTTTCGCAAAACACATATAACAGTGTAAGATGTGTACATTTTTAAATACAAATTTAACTTAAACAAACGTCAATATTAAAAGAGATATATAACGATGAAACCTTTACACCTTCGTTCTTAAAGAATTAATAATATGTATAGACAAAAATATATTAAATATAATACGCTGGCAAAAAATTATAAACTTCAATAACCATGACAGTATATAACACAATTAATACAAATAATCTTATGATAATAAAATTACATAAACACTTGAAAGTACATCAACGCAGATGTTATGTAGATACACACATTGAAATGTTCTAAAGCTAACACTAAAGCCAATGTTTCTTTTTCCATAGGAGAATCATTATTTTAGTGACAGTTAAACTTTTGAGGCTTATAACAAACAGGGTTTTGAATACCCGTGTCGTGTGATTGTAATAGAATGGTACTAACACCACAATTATTGGCATCAACAGCTAACGTGAAAGGTTATCAAAGTCACGTGCCATCAATACAGGGTAAATGTACGATACAGATTTGACATTTTCAAAAGCAGATATAATAGTAAATCCGTCACAGGTGTATCAATAGTCTAGAAATTTATGTTCAAACGTTGTCTGTGACGTTACACATACGTGACCTTTAGCAAACTTTACCAAAGAAATACGTTAATTTGTACAATAAGTGGACTAGACTTGTTATTATTTTTACCAAATAATCAAATATAACACACACGATAAGAATAAATTCCTATCCAGCCAACAACTGTAGCCACAAGAAAAATGTTAGTAACAACATTCTTGAACAAGGAATAATTTTGGTTATTACACGACCCAGAACTTGAAACCATAGGACAGAGAAGCACCGTTTTAAGATCAATAAATTACAAAGGAAAGGCTTAATTATGATATTCTTCCGGAACAGAAATACGATCTATAGAGGACCTCGTATCTCAAGGCATTATTGACTACGGGACCGTTGAAAACTCCTTAATTCAGGAGTTCTTTGCCTCTCATCACACAGAGATTTTCAGAATTGCATTCCAAAACATGCGCAACAAAAACACCTTTGTACGAACGGCTGCAGAAGGGATCGACAAAGTAAGAGAAACTTCATCTGTACCACTTGGTAAGTAATGCGGGTCCCAACTGTGATCCATTGTTCAGTGACGAATTGTAAACACCATCTGTTTATGTGGTTATTACATAATACTTGTTTTCTAAAATTAATTTTATGGTATTCCTTAAACGATTTTGAATGATCTGAACTGCTAAATATTGGTTAGAAGTTAAGTAATAATAAAAACATATCAGTTGAAATGATTTTAAAATTATGTTAACCGATTGAGCATCACAGTAAAAGACAATTTGTATGAGGGTTTCGAGTTCTTTTGGGTGACCCAAGTTGTGTTGATGAACCGTGAATAGGTAAAAACTACAGTTCACAGTGAAGGATATGGCCAAACAAGGAATACATAAGGCCTCTACGTCTTAGATTCTCTTTTTAACTTTACATTTACTGAAAAAATAACTGATATCTTTAACACATATGTATATACTTAGTTCAGGGTTTGTTGTTTTTTTTAACTATTTAAAAATGAGGAAATTAATAGCAGAAACGGTTCATATTCGATTAAACATATTTGATGAAAAACATATCCGAAGAAATGTCATACATCGTTTCATTTGATGGTCGTGTGTACTGAATATCAAAGAATATTATCAATAAAAAAAGCAAACTACATACATTATTGTCTTGCTTTTTAATATTTATTTGTTGGATTATTTAATACAATTGTCATTGACTAAAGTACGAATATATCTTCAAATGTTAAAGCACGTGTGGCCTATTTCTAGGTGAGTCTGGAAGATTCGCTTTTATTTTCGATTCGCCTGTATTGGACTTCGCAGTCGAACAAGAACCTTGCAATACTGAAACTGTGGAATTGTTTGCTCCGGTACGAAACGTTCGTTCTTAGATTAATTGCATAACTAAATTGGTTGAAATTAGTCTGCATTTAAGAAGAACAGGTTCATCCTACGTTTCAACAACACTGAGTTTCTTCCTCCTATTCTATCCCGTAAGAAGAACGTTCAATGTTTTCATAAATTATTTATCATATTTCAATTACTCTGCTATTTTTCTGTCATGTTTTTTTTTCATTTCTTTCATTTTTGGGCTTGGTGTTTAGAAATGTCAATCCAAGAGGCCATGGTTTGCGCTCAAATTTCACTATTCGATTAGAATATCTGAAGAGTCTTCAGTGAGTACTGTTGATAATCTGGTTTCCATCTAGTTTATCAATGGAAAACTAGGAATAGCCAGCATAAATAGCGATTGTGTAAGTTTATTCAAATATCGAAAAAACAAACAATTATACATTTGAATGTTATCTCATCTGAGTGTTTATCGTGTTGTTACATATTAAGAAAGATTGGCTTTGCAAAACAAAAGTTTACATTTTAAGCCTAAATATATAACTATGAATTATAATATTTATATAGAGGACAAAGCAGGTCTTTGATGTTTGATGTTAAGTGCATGCAATATAACACAATGGGTTGTGTGTGCTGTTATCGAAACCCGGATTTTAGCAAAATAATCCTTCAGACTTACAGCTAAGATGATACTGGGTTGCACCTCTGGAATACAATATTTATTGGAAAATCTAATTGAGTATAGGTAAAGAGATACTACTTTCTGCATTAAGTAGAATGGTAAATTTAAATAACTTATATTTGACAAGTAACTGTTATTTCTGTTTTGCAGCAAAACTATGGCTTTGGTCTGCAGAAAAGCTCACCATACGAGAAGAAGTTTAGTCTTGGTATTCTGAAATTAAAGAAAGAAGGATTTTTTGAAGTTTTATATCAACGATGGTTCAAGGGAGCTTGCAGTGAAACTGGCAGTATGTAATACTCACATTAAACTGTTTTAAGTAGTTTGCAGTAAAACTATTTGTATTTAGTAAATTGAGACAGAAGGGGTGTTTTATCTTAGATTTTCCTAGGGCAAATGTTTGTCTATTTTTCCTTTTTCCTTTTGAATAAATGTATTTCAAGGTAAGGGTTTAATGTCTAACAAAAATTAATAATTATAATATTTTTAATTAATCATTTATTTTGTTCAAGTGTTTGCTTTTGTTGAGTTAGAAAGTAAAAACAAACCTTTAAATGAATAGTTTTACAAGCCCTGATGCTTTATCGACTCACTTCCACACTAACATACTGATCTTGACTGATTTGTAAGTTTTGTTTATGTAGATTGATGATTTTTCATAAATAAAATGTTCTCTTGATTGTAAATTTATGTTTTGTGTGACCTTTATTTTACCACTTACAGGTTTCAATGTTGATCTTAATGTTTTTTCTTGAACTTGACTCATGATTTTTAATTCCACAGCGTCAAACCCTAAAAGTTATCAACTTTCGCTCGATGCTATGATTGGAGTTTTCTACTGTTTGACTGGTGGAATAGGCATTAGTCTACTGGTTGTGGTTGGATGCTGGTTCTTTGTTTACAAAAAAATGGTGAAAATCAACAATAACGTAAGTTATGGATATTTAAGATGACCCCTGAACATACGTAAGATATCACAGACTCTCCCTTATTGGAAGCTTCAATATAATTTGAACACAGAGAAACATTTAAGTTTATAATCTAAATTACAACAACATTAAATATATGAGATTGCTTCCATTATTAAAACACCATCTAATTCAATTCTTATATACTCTAATGTGTAGCTTTATTCTTAACAACAAACAAAAAACATTAGTTATTCATTTCATTTTTTGTCAACAGTATCTTTTGCTAAATAATTTTAAATTGAGTTCAAAACCATTATTTTAAACAGCATTATTAAATTTCGACATTTTCTTCAACCTCAAAATAGCAAAACCTTTTTTAAATAAACCTGTACATTGCTTGCAGTCCTTACAACAAAAGACAAGAGTTAGTTTGACCTTTATTAATTTTAAAGACTAGTATTGTTACATCTTGAGAATAATATCTTCGACTCTGTTTCTAAATCTGTTATATTTAACTTAAGAAGGTAGTTAATTGTAATGTTTGATCATTGAAAGACAAACTTTGTAATGTTTTATTGATATCTGAAGTAGGCACAGTACAGAAAGCCCCCTGTGTAGTATGTGATTCAAATCAAATCAAAATTATTCATTTTGAGACATTTCTACTGATTGAAATTACTTCAAAATTCATGTGCAACGACTGAATAATTTTGTTTAAAAACGAATTATTTAATACTGCATGATTTAACAAATAACAACAAATACTTTACAGTTTAAATATTTTTAAGTTTATAAATATTTTAATTCATTATCAGTGATTAATATGTTGTCTTTGTTTGTCTGTTTTAAAACAGTGTTATATTAAACACTTTTATTATCAACAAGTTTTTAAAGCATATTTTTGTTTCTTTCTAGAATCCTGTACAATTACACCCGGTGAAAGGTTTATCCTCACCATGCAAGAACTGTATTACACTAGAAAGCTGAACATTGTTAACTGTGGCTCTCATTAAATAAAACTTAATGTCTTTTTCATTCTTTTTAATTACTCTTAATTAATGTCGTTATTGCTACACATTAAACTTCTGACATGCTCACATGATTTTCCTTCTGGAATTCTTCACAACTTAATATATTAGTGGTGTTAGTGTTATAATAAAGACGACATCTTAACTGTAGTGATACATCTGAAACCGTTAACACATTTACCATGGCTTCCAAAGACTGTTTTGTACAGAAACAGGGAAGTTTCCATAATGACAAAAAGGGGGAGATCCACCCACTTGAGTAATGGATCCCTTCAGTAGTGTTATAGTAATGATAATATTTTAACTGAGCTGATACACCTGAAACTGTTAACAACTTAGTATACTAGTAGTGTTATACTAATGACTGTGATAATTTTGGATTTTTTATTTATACGAAACTTTGAGGGTTTTTAAATATTTGAACAAGTTACCTTTAGGTTTGTTGAAATTATTATTATTTTTTACATTTCTTGTTTTAATAACTATGAATTGTGCTAGTTTGGTATTTATTGCAGAAAGACATTTTCGTTTGTTTTATGAAAATGGCTGCCATAACCTTACCGTACGTAATGCTTACATGATGAATAAATTTGAAGTAGAACCGTGAGAAAGGAGGAATTGAAGTAAAGGTTTTTTTTTACAATTTGATGGTTTGTAAAATGAAAATAAGTAACGACACCTAATAAAAGTCCGTGATACTTGAATTGGTAAATGTTAAATTGGGAGGGAAGAAAGACGTGTGACCAGCAGTGTAAGACGAAGAATGGACGTTTAGTGTCCTGGTTCGTTAGTTTTTTTAAGTCTTTCAATATTGCTTTACTTTTTTTTCTGCAAATACATAGTAAAACCAAGTTTGTAAATGAATATAAATAATTTTATTTTCGACTAGATTTTAAATCCCTTAACATTTCTGCTCGCTAAAGATACGAGAAATGTAGAAATGAGTAGAATTAAAAAAAAATCCAACCTAAATTTCTTCTTTTTTATCTACGTTCCTCTGTATGTTTAAACTTGGCCCAGTATGGCCAGGTGGATAAGGCACTCGACTAATAATTCGAGAGTTGTGGGTTCGATTCCCTTTCGCACAAAACATGCTCGCCCTTTCAGCCGTGGGGACGTTATAATGTTTCGGTCAACCTCACTATTCGTTCGTAAAAGAGTAGCCCAAGAGTTGGCGGTGGGTAGTAATGACTAGCTGCCTTCCCTCTACTCTTCCACTGCAAAATTAAGGACAGCTAGTGCAGATAACCCTCGTGTAGCTTTGCGCGAAATTCAAAACAAACCATGGATGGTATCACCGGATTTCACGAAGTAGTTAAAAAGTATCTGGATTAATATATATTTTTCTTCTTAAGTGATAAAAACAGATTTGTTTAATTTTGATCACTAACTGTCCTTACCTGACGTTTAGAGAGGAACATCGAACTGTTATATGCTTGTTCATCTTTCAGTTAAACATTTTAAATGAGGGATGACTGTTTGACGTAACGTTTCCCTTTTTTTTTTTATTCCCAAAATAAAAGGTTAAAGAAACTACAAGTAGAAGTGATATACGTGGTGTGAAAGAATATAAGTTATTCTGTGAGATGTTATATCTCAAGATAGAAGGACTAGCAACATTACCGGTTCAAGGTTGCGGTTGGTACAGTAAATAATAATGACAGATACTTTCAACAACGGGGTTTCCATTTGATGGTACAAACTTGGAAAGAAACATGTTTCATCAAAATTTCATTTACTCAAGAGGTTCATCCATGTCACATATTGTTTACACAGTTTATAATGACAGTGAAAGTTATCTGTTATAAAGCAGACGTTCCAATCATGACTACAGTGCTTCTCTGTCTGACGTGATAATTGAAACTTACAACTGCCTGTTTATGAAAGCTTTGAAAATAATTTTTAAAAATAGTTCCTACTCGAGAGCAGCAACATAACAAGCCAGAATAATTTTTGTAACCAGTTAAATAATGCAGGGTGAAAAGAGGATTTAAAACAATGGTTTGTGACCATGTGGACACCGGAAGTAAAGACTTTATCAGGACCGGCTACGGATTACAATGATGGCTTCCACATTTAAAGATAATTCCCATATTTTCAAATATATCAGAAAACTTCAGAGAACTCATGTCTTATGTTAACGTGATTCCAATGGTGCTCTACAGGCAACATTCGATTCCATAAGCCATATTTTTTAGCGCAATCCTTTTTACGTTCGTATCAAATTTCATTCTCATGTGTTACAAAACGTTAACTTCCTGTTTTATTTTGTAAAAAAAACTACTACAGTAAGTAACCAGTTACAGCCTTTCAACGCTGCCACTTTTCGTTATGGTTCGAAACAATAATTTAGTGTTCTAAAAAACACGTATTTAGAAATAATGATGTAGCTTTATTCGGGATAAACTATGTAAATATAAGCAAAGATTTCACATTCGTCATGAGGATCCACGTGTCTAGAAACATCGATGTAGTGAAAAACCAGTGTCTAAAAACAATGATTTGAACGTTCTTCAAACAGCAATAACACGTATAATGTTTGTTTGTTTTTTATTTCGAGCACAGCTGCATGAGGACTATCTGCACTAGCCGTCCCTAATTTAGTAGTGTAAGACTAGAGGGAAGGCAGCTAGTATCATCACCCACCATCAATTCTTGGGCTACTCTTACCAACGAAGAGTGAGATTGACCAAACATTATAACGCTCCCACGGCTGAAAGGGCGAACATGTTTGGTGTGACGGGGATTCGAACCCGCGACCCTCAGATTACGAGTCAAGCGCCTTAACCCACCTGTGCATGCCATGCCAACACGTATAATAAAACTAGGATATATGTAACTGTGCTAAGATATATATGTAATTTTTCGTTTCTCTGTAGATTTAAGGAACGTGATGTTAATTGTTCACGAAGTTTTAACTCTGTAATAGTTTTTAAATGCAATAAAACGTACCAAATGAGTGCCTAAACAAAATATTCATATTCAAGAAAATTTCAAGCACATAAACGTTCACAAAATTATTTAAGTCACGTGACAGTACAAGGTGTTCTGGTATTGGGTTATGTCACATGCCACACGTACAGGCTGAAGTTTTATATCACATGTATCAACAGATGTTACATACTTCATCATAATTAGTTACTGTAGAATGGAGCTTCCACATAATAGCACCATTAATTTCACATTGTCCAATAACTCTTGGAACGAATCATCTACAAAAGATGTCTTTTTAGAAAATAGAAACCAATCTTTGAAAAATATCCGCGATGGTTTAACTGTGTTTATTCTCGTTGTTATCATGTTTGCCATGGGATGTGGAATAACACTATCTGAGGTTAGTGTTTTTTGTTTTGTTTTTTCTCTACGTGTTTTTAAGCAGTTAAATTAAACATATTAGGTTTGTGCTATAATGCTATACATTATACTGGACAGTGTAAGTTTTTTTTTGTGGCTCAGTGTTATCATGGTTACCATCAGTATTTAATCTTGTTACCAACATATGCTGCTATGGTGATCTGTAGTGTTGCGATAGTTACAAGTCCACCCCAAATAAAATATTTTATTTAAACATTTTACAAGGTCTTCGGGGTGGGCTTAATTTGATTATTTTTATCGTTTCTACTTCTTATTGCATAAGTATACAGATCATAACCTTAGTGTTTGTATCTCGGTTAATTTAATTTAACTAAATGTATCCATACTTGCGAGAGTTCTGATGTATTTGCATGCACATTGTTTCAGATTTGGACGTGTCTGAAGCGTCCATTTGGCGTCTTTATAGGAATGAGTTGCCAGTTTCTTCTTCTACCCTTGGTGGCTTATGGATTAATTAACATCCTGAAGCTTCCTGCTGAAAATGCTATTGCAATGTTGGTTGTTTCTTGCTGTCCAGGAGGTGTTGTGTCTAATGTATTTACATTCTTCTGTGAGGGGGATTTAGCACTCAGGTAGGGTTTAAATTCGAGAAAGTCCCCTAAATATCTCTGATCAACCAAGTATTTTAATTTCTTGAAGGCTGACAAACAACGAAATGAACGATTCTGTGGTAAATAACAAAGACAAAAGACTAAAATTCTAAGCAACTTACAATTTAGTTTTTCTTTAAAAATTATCTTTTATATATAAGAGCCACTAATTGGTAACGTATGTTAAATATAGCATTATTTTCCGCTCAACTGCATGAGATTAGAGGGTTTCTCACCTGTACAACTTTTACGGGTTACCTTCATTACGTAAGTATCATGCACGAATTTAACTAAACAGTGTTATTATTGAAATATTTTTATTAAACTATTGTTGGTAACCTCATGAATAAAATCATTATTGCTAAGTTCTAGAAGGAACCACGTGAGTTGAATAATGGTATTAAAGTTGCAAAACAAATTAATAAATTCATAATGTCTTCTTTTTCCCCAAAATAGTCTGAAACTGAACTAAATTGTTATACCTTTCGTATTTATACGCAAACATTTATTTCTTTATTTATTTATTTATCTGTGCTAGCCGTCCCTGCAAGGTTAGAGAAAAGGCAACTAGTCATCAGCACTCACTGCCAATTCTTATACTACTCTTTTATCAACAGATAGTGGGATTGATCGTTACATTATAACGCGAGTCGAGCGCCCTAACCACCTAATCATGCTTAATCGGTTGATTAACTCGAATCTGGAATAGGATTTTGCGTTTCAGATACCACTCGAGACACTATGGGTGTTATGTTTGGATGTTAGTTCTTACCCCAGTCAAAAACTAGCGGGTTTAAACTTTGATCACGTACTCTGTACCATGGGCGGTTGTTCCAAAGGAGTTTATAGAGTGTGGACCCACTTGCAGTAGCTATAGAGATATGTATTTAGGAGTAATGGAGAAGCTTGAAAAGCACACTGAGGACTCTGATAATAATGATAAGGGTTTAAACTCCGCTGAAGTTATTTCCTTGTAGTTGTTTTTTTGTTAAGCACACAGCTACATAATAAGCTGTCAGTGTTCTGCTGGGTATCGAAACCAAACTTTTAATGTTATAAGCTGTCAGACTTAGACCTGAGCCAATAAGGGGAAAAACTACCCTAGTTGTTATCGAATTATGGACAATAGTATTTTATTATTTGATATAAAAAGACAGTAGGAGTTGAGACGTTATGGGCATAAGTACTCACTCTAACATCCTTAGTCCCTCCCTCCAGTAACAGAGCGGTATGTCTACGAACTTACAACACTAGGAACCGAGTTTCGATACCATAGTAGGCACAGCACAGATAGCTCTTTATGTAGCTTTTTGCTTAACTACAACTAACCAGCCGCATCCTTAATTGATTTTCCATGATTGGTGACTAGTCTATTTTTTATCTGCGTTTGGATTTTGTCTGATAGATGAGATATCCGTAACATTTTTGGTGCTATTACCAAATAAATTATTCGTTATGACTTTAAGGGTACGACTGGAAATTACAATGGACTTTATAAAATATTTTTAAAGCTTATCTTATATTAAATTCACTACTGTTTTACAGTCCTGATTTTAATCGCTTGTTAACAACTAATGTAATTAATATGATAACAGTTTTGAAGCTATTTCTTTCATCATATATATATATTTGTTTATTTAGGTTTTAAAACAGTCCCTAAAACAACTTCAAATACATCTCACCCTGATATTTTCAGACCGACCAGTCTATTAAGCTACTTAAATAAATTACTTGAATTCATTATATCAAACGGACTACACTTCTACTGTGAGAATAGAAACTGATACCAAACAAGTAACCGTAAGAGTAGATAAACAGTAGATAATCTAACCAGACTAAAGGTAGACAAACAGTATACCATCTAATCAGACTGCAGGTAGATAAAAAGTAGGCCATATAATCAGACTGAAGGTAGACAAACAGAAGACCGTTTAACCAGAATGAAGGGATACAAACAGAAGATCATCTAATCAGACTAAAGATAGACAAACACTAGACCACTTTAACAGGTTAACTGAATTTATTCACAAATTATTTAATAACAAAACCGAACCTTTGCCGTATTCCTCAATTTAAAGAATATTTTCGGCTATGTATGTCACGTTGCCGTTGGATATCGCTTCTATAACATTAATTCAAACAGTTATCTAACTTTCTTAATGATGTATATCTTCAGTTAACCGAATCAAACCATTTAACATCCTCGTAGCTCTCACCTCTCCTCCACATTAAGTTAAAAACATTCCCTTACTGGATATATTTATTGTACATTTTAGTTTTCACAATATACACACGATATTGCTGTTTGGAGCGTTTCGCGGAACCTTCGAATAGCGGCTAACAGAGTGCAGAATTATCTTGACACTACAGTAAATTGGTGAAATAATTTAGTCCAATTAAAACAATAGGAATTGTGTTTCGACGAAGTCTTAATAAACGTTCAAAATGAAATAATACTGAAATAAAATTATGCCCCTCGGCTACCCTAGCGATAACCTTTGATAGTCCTCTCATACCGGCTGAACATATCAGAAACATTCATGTATCCTTCAATGAACAAAGAAAAAAGTTGTGAACCATGAACTATCACTAAAATATATTAGCCTTTATATGCTCTCTAGCGGAGTATGGGTGCCAACCCACCTTCGATATGTCTAATATAATAAAAAAATGTAAGTTGCAACTTCAATACAACAGTTCTTAAATTAGCTTAAAGACTCTTTAAATTTACCCTCGCCCACACACAAGTCACTTACACAATACATATAACGAACAAACAAGTAATGAAATTCTGTAAACTCCATTTTTTAACTATTGCAGTAGAACAGAGAAAACATATTCTGTAAGACATCTGTCATACTGTAACATGCTCCGCATATTTAACAATGTCTCTATGAAACGAATGTTTAGCTTCAAAACAAACTTAAAACACACTCTGTTTATTGAAATATCTGTTGTTTATAATCTGTTGCCTTTCTCTCTTCTCTGCCACCGAGCCTTCCGACTATTTCTTTTCCATCTTATGACGTAAACATCGCATTAAAACAATGTATGTTCATTCTCTGTAATTAGGTTGTAAATTTGTTATAATTCTAAGTAATGAACTACCACGAGCGGGTAAAGGGGGATGCTGACACCCCAGTTTGTCATAATTTCATTCCTTTAAAAAATAAATCCCTGCAATCTTTGATGTTTTTTTGTTGTTTTTTTAAGGAGGGAAGAGATAGCGGTTCACGTCCAGTTGCTGTAATATTACTCTCACATTTGTCGTGAGTTGTAAGAGTGATCTTGGAAGCCCAAGAGTTACCGGTACAGTTTATTAGTTGCTTTAAATAGCCCTTGTGTAACTTTGTGTGCTACAAAGATTACATCATTTCTACGAACATTCTTAACTGTGGCATTTATATGTGTTTTACAGTGTAACAATGACTTCCTGTTCAACTGTAATAGCCCTTGGAATGATGCCTTTCACATTGTGGGTTTACAGTTTCGCGCTTGACACAGGAGATCTAGTCATCCCGTTCAGTAACATAGCTTTGTCCATCGTATCAATTACTCTACCTGTATTTGGTGGTTTACTTGTGAAACGTAAACTCTCTCGTGCGGCAAGTATTTGTAGTAAGGTAAAACCACAATTACTTATTGTCAACTAACTAAACATAATTTTTATTTGTTTGTAAGGAAGTTTAATATAAAATTTATAAAGATAAAGTTAAATAATTCCAAGGAGACACAAATCGTGCTTCCAACAAAACATTCAATCAAAGGATACAAATCTCTACAGTTGAACCTACAATATTTTAGCTGATACTTCCTTCTGATAATTTTCTAACGTATATATTGTGAACTTTTCATCTCTGCAGTGTCTGAACTACAAGCATCTTAAAAGAGAAAAGAATATTAAACACCAGTTGGAACAATTTACCACAATTATGTTCTAGCTTCACATTGTTTTTATATCGACTTACAACACAAAGTAGTAACAAAAATATCCATTTGAAAATCAAAACCTAAACCCAACTTATTCAATTTCAGACAACAGTCAATGCTAGAGTCACATCATGAGAGAGAGAAAGGTTTTTGGAAACTATTCAGGATGGCTTTCTTCACTAATTAGTCAAGGAATTGGTAGAAACCAATGTTATTTTAGATTTATTGCTAATTTATAATATAGAAATGATCGAGAGGGTAGAAACTGGAAATCATCTGAGTGCAAGTGATTTTTGCTCTATTAATAAGGTGCAATATTTTGCTGCATTTGGATAAGGAATAATGATATTTGGTTTCAAATTACAAAAAGAAAGTTTTTTTATTTGGTTTTTACTAATGAAGGTTTAAACAGTGTTCAATATCTTGAATAATGTGAATAAGATCAAACAAAATTACTACATTAGTTCTAAGCTGGTTGAGAAAAAAATTGGAAAGATTAAAGAATGATGAGGCTCCTGGGCCAGACAATATTTCCTACACGCTTGTGAAGGAAGTTAAAGATTGGATACGTGAGCCACTCACTTCTGTTTTTAGACAGTTCTTAAATAGTAGGCAAGTACTAGAGGATTGGAAGTTGGCAATGTATAACTGTAGATCTATTAGTCTTACATCAGTTGTTGGAAAAGTTTTAAAAGTCTGTTAAAATACTATTGCAAAGTCATGTTAACAACGTTTAGAACTTTATTGGATAGTCAACATGGTTTCGCTGAAGGAAAATCTCTTGATATTCTTTGAAAAGGTTACTGCTTATGTAGATGAGGATTAGGGTGTAGATTTGGCGTATCCGCATTTTCAGAAATCATTTGACCAGGTGCCACATTAAACACTTGTAAAGAAACTTATCCCTATAGTTAACTAATTGGATAGATGAGTAGCTGGATGGAAGAAAGCAGAAGGTTGTTATAAATAAATTCAGTCAAACTGGATTAATTGTTACAAGTGGAGTAACGCAGAGCTCAGTATTAGGACCTGTGGTCTTTTTGATTGACATCAATTACTTTAATTTACAGGTGATAGTAAGGTCTTGGGTGTTGCTGGCTGTAAGGAAAATGTTGCTGCCTTACAATAGAATTTAGAAAATTTAGTTAGTTGGGAAAATACATGACAATGAGTTTTAATTATAATAAATGTAACATATTGCATGTGGGTCATCATAATTTGATTTATTAATATAATTTGGATGGGGATAACCTTAATAGTACCATAAAGGATAAGGACATTGGTGTAATGGTTGACTAATTTCTAAAGCTATTCAAGCAGTGTGCTGTTGCTAGTAGTAGAGTAAATAGGATTTTAGGTTGTATTTACAGAAATATTGAATACAAGTCTAAAGAGGTTATAATTTCAATGACTAGGCCAAATTTGGAATATTGTGTTTAGTCTTGGGCTTTTTACTTTGAAAAGGACATTTAATTATTGGAAGTAGTTCAGACAAGGGTTACTAGGATGATACTTTGAATGGAGGGATTGCCATATTGTTTTCTTTTAAAAAAGAAGAATTAAGGTTGGTCTGTTTGAGGTGTTTAAGATTATAAAGGAAATCGAGCATTAATGTATCATCATTTTTCGTATTTAACAGTGAGAAGAGTAGGACTATAGGACACAAGTGTAGATTTTGGCAAGGTAGGAGTCATCTTCAGCTAAGACAAGTTTATTTTTCTCACAGAGTGGTTGGCCTTTGGAATGGTTGATTTTGGATGTTGTAAACGTAGTAAATTTAACTAAGTTTAAGAAAAAGAATGGTAGGTATACGAATGATAAGGGCTGGCTTTAAGTCTATTTTTTAAATTAATTTAGTTTAGTGCGTGTGAAACAGCCGAGATGGACCGATAGGTCTCATGTTGTCCAAAAACGTCATGTTAGTAATTTCACACGTTTGGTTTAGAGGATTACTTTCAAGTTCCAAATAATCCATAAGACAGAACCTGTAAAGTTCACACACATAAAATAAAAGCTTGTCAATTTTTAATTTATCAAAAAAACGTTTTATTTTATGAAAAATGTATTATATTAAAGTAAAAAAATACCGGTCTTCCAGTATATCACACGTAAGGCGTGATATCTTTATAGTTAATATAACATAATGTTTAGGGATAACAAGGGACTTACTGGTCCATCTGGGCAGTCCCATTCTCTAAGATAAACTAAAACTATTAAATAAATAATCTTAAAAAAACCCCTTAAAGTTAGCCCTTATCATTCATATACTTATCAAGGTTTTTCATAAACTCATTTAAATTTACTGTGTCTACAATATTTGAAAGCAATCATTCCAAAGCCAACCATCCTGTTAGAGAAATGAAACTTTCTCAGCTGAAGATGACTCCTACCATGCTAAAATCTATACTTGTGTTCCCTAGTCCTACTATTCTCACTGTTAAATATGAAAAACGATGATACATCAACATTATCAATTCCTTTTATAGTTGTTTTTTCATTTAATATCAATCAAAGTAGAATGAACGAGACCAAAGTATTTGAAAATTGAATAAAAATTAAAGTACTGACATGCACACTAGTTTTACTGGTTTTGTCCTGGTTGAACGTTATTTATTTTTTATTCCTGGTAAAAGAAAAGTTCGACCATGTTGTTTCAGGATTTCTAATGCAGTATAATTAGTCAGTATTGTGTTGTTTGTAAATTGTGTAAATATTATAGAAACCTATACTGAAACAAGACCACAGAGTCGCTTTTATTGTTATGATTCCTATTGGACGATACTATTACATAGTTTGGGTAAGTTTTATTAAAATTAATTTGGGGTCTCTCCACTTCGTTAAATGTTGACAAGAGCTATACAGTGTAGTGTCATTGTGAAAAATGTCTTGTCTAAATCACACCACTCCTTCCTGCAGGTTTTCAGTAATTAACTTAATGCAGAAGGACGACAGTTTCCTAGCACTCTTTTCAACAGTTTGATTGTACAAAAGTCCACAGGCACTGCATCTAGCGTCTGGAACACTATGTGTTTGTATGAAATAGCATTAATATACTTGTTCCGTTCTTCATCTGCCCAAGGTATAGGACAATTAAACTGATACGTCATGGAATTAGCATGTGTAGATATCACTTGCCACGCAGATATCCTACTAGACTGTTGATTGGGTCGCGCGAATGGCAACTGCCACTGATGTTTGTGGATTATTACTTGATACAATACGCCGCATTTTGGTTACTACAAATTGATTACTATTTGTTCTCTATCTCTTTCAAGATGGTCCTGATACTTCGTGTTGATCTAGATTCCTTTGTTCTACAGTGCCTTTAAGTTCAAGAAACATTCTCAATTTGAAAACACACCACTTGAGTGTATCAGAAGCGATAGACTTTGGGTGGCATCACATTATCTATAAAATGTTAAACGATATAAATGTAGGCCTAATACACACATTATCGCTACTTTTAATTATACTGAGATTGCCATCTATTGATTTTAAGTTTCGAAATACTTTTAATGTAACATATACTGTACATTGTTAGGTTTTTCATTAATTTATTATTTTTATAATTATTTCGGAGATTTTAACTTCATTTTTCTAAACCAAATGAAAAACATGTGGACAATTTCTACGCAGAAAAGATAAAAAAAATGTATTTTTAACTTTTCGTATTATGGTTTAAACAGATACTACAATATATTACTAGTTTAATAACATGGCATTTATTTTTTTTTTCATTTTTTTCAGATTGGAAGTATTTTCGGATTTATTTTTGTTGTAGCCGTTGTAATTATGGATCAGATAATTTTTCCAGGTATACTTGACAGTATATCGTGGAAGTTAGGTATTTCTGCTGTTTTATTGTCTACGTTAGGCCTAATTATAGGATACACTGCAGCTTTTCTGTTTCGCATGGCACCTTCCGCGAGACGAACAATAGCCCTGGAATGTGGAATTCAGAATGTCGGTACTGCGTTTACAATTCTCTCCTTGTCATTTCCGTTTGAGGTAAGAGCCAAGGTTTTCAGTAAAAACAAAAGAAACAAATACACGTCTTAATAATAAAAATATGGGTGAGATCCTAGAAAAAAAATATTACTATTAATAATAAAAAATACAAGATGTGTTATACATAGGAAAATAATTATAGCAATCAATAATTTAAAATACGAGTTTTCTACATATAAGTAGTGAATGTCAGTGTTAATAAATACGCAAGCTATTCGAAATATAAAAATATGCCTGTTAATAACGAAAAATGCGAAATATTCTAAAAGTAAAAGTAAATAAGCTACTAATAATGACATCTCAAGTTACATTTTTTATGCCCTAATTTCGATTTTAACTAGAGAGCGCTCCACGTTTAATCAAATTAGTCCTAAAATATTCGGGAATAGTAATAAAGGAGAGGCTTTCCAAAATATATACATCAAAAATTAAATTATAAATAGACGTGATTCAATCAGTTTTAGTATGTTACTATATTAGCGCAAAAATAATAGTTATTCTAAAAATAAAATGTGAACATGGCTACAAGCGATGAACACACGAGTTACCCGAGTCGTAAAAATGATTTTATAAATAGAAGTATAGAATATTCCGGAAAGAGGATATCAAAAGTGACTATTTATAACAGAACTATAAAAACATAGAAATAAAAATTTCTAATAAGAAATTGCAGGTAAACTTTATCAATAGGAGCACGGACTATATTGAAAATTAGCGAAATAAAAATAATTTTTGATAAGAAACTGTAAGAAACCTTCATTTACTGTAATTCGCAAGGGCTGCTTGAAAACAATAATCTAAACTAATTTTATCATTAGTAAAGTAAATAATAAAACATGTATGAGGAACTTTTGGTATATTTTATATAAATATCACTAATTTTTATGGAAAATAGAGTAGATACACAGAAGTAAAAAGCCACAAGAAAAGAAATGAAGATATATGGCTTAAATACCAAACATTTCTGCTGAAATATATGCAATGATTTGTAGTGCAATGGCTTGCATTTCAGGTTTGTCTTTCTTTTGTAGGCTCAAAGAAATTTAACGCCCTTTCCGATGCTGTTTGGATTCAGTCAATTAGGAATATGTTTTCTTCTCTGTGTCTATTTCAAAATAAATAAAAGGTGTCAAGATCACCTGGGAAAAGGTATGGAAAAATCATTTTCTAATTAACATCAGGAACATAAGAAATTAATCTCGTGTTTTTGTTTTTTGTTTTCTAATATTTTGATTTCTTACTTTTACAGCGACATTTGGAATAGAACAAAATGAATCTCCAAATGAAATGAGCGAATCAATGCTAATGGTATCTAAACCTTAGGAATGATTGGTTGTTATCTCCTTTCAATACGATTTGTTTGGAGAGGACATGGAGTTTTTGTCGTTTTCTTTTTAAGAATCATATTGTTAAGGCTAATTTCCAGTTGCAAGATTATCTTTAAATTTTTTTCTATAAAAAATCATTAGACTCAGACTATTTAAGTTGTATAGAAATATAATTCAATTGTATTAATATATTTTTATCCTATTTTCTTACTTTTTGTAGATTTGTTGTTTATCTATACTGGAATAAACTAGTTTTAATAAAATGTAATCAGTGGTTGTATAAATTACTTGTTATGCTATTCCGTGTTAACTTAGAGAAAAATAAAGAAACACGTAACCATTGTGAACGGAGAATTGTGTAAATAATATAAGTAAACTAAACTTAGACAAAATCAACAAAAAATGACATGTAAAAAATCAAAATGATTCAAGCATTATATCTTCAGGTCCAGTGTAGTATTATATCTTCAAGCCAGTTGTGATGTGTATACATAATGCAACTTTTTTTAAAAGTTTTAAGATCAAATGTTTTTCACAGTTTATGTTACTCTATTTCATAGTATCATACTGGTTAGTCCAAGTCACTGTACTGACAGACCAGAGCCTCAATAATTGGTTTCAGTGAACTTTGGAATTGACGCATGACAACTTAATGATTAGATTGTTGGAAGTAGAGATGTTAACTTTTGTTGAGTAAACATTTTATTTTGTTTCAAGACGTGAACAAAAAATCCAAAGTATCTTGACTGAGTGCAAATTAGTTTGTTTTTCTCAAAACCCAAACACAGATATTACTAAGTATGAAACATTATTATAATCTTCATCGAACCATTCCCTCCGGCTCCTCGCTAGTACAACGGTATATCTCCGGATTTACAACGCTAAAATCAGCGGTTCGATTCCCTCGGTAGGCTGAATAGATAGCCCTTTGTGGCTTTACTATAAGAAAAACACACAAACACACACCATTCCCTCTCTGGAGTCTCAGCCTTTAGGGCTTATAACCATGATTTTTAAAAGTCATAACCCCTCAAGGCATACCTGCTGAGACTCCAGTGATTTATCTGCACTTGTAAACAAACAATTCGTTGTACCTCTACCAGAAATATAGTAAACGTAGTTAAGTGTATTAGAAGAAATCCAATGAAATGATAAGAAAACGTCGTAGTTTATAAAATTATCAGTAAAGGGCTATATAAATAATTAGGCTCTAAATTAATGTAATTTCTAACATACCTTCGACTTGATAAATTAACTTAATTGTTTAACCTCAAAATCAAGAGAGGTCCAGTTCAACCTACACCAAGATGAACTTGTGTTATAGTAGTGAAGTTCAAGCTCAAGAGAGGTCCAGTTCAATCTACAGTTTGATCAATGTGTGTTATACTAGTTTAGAAGAATTACACTTCCTGTCAGTAACCTGAGCATCTAATAACCAAGGACAGGTAAGCTGGGCCTGTAACATGGTGAAAAACATCAAACATATTGTTGGCGTGATGTGCTTTATATTCAGTAAAACCTTTCCACTGGGTAGAAGAAATGAGGAAAGGTATCATTGGCCATTAGTCGGTTCTTCATATTATATAGCCACACAATAGCAAAAATGATACATGAACTTATTATTCCGAAAATTGTTCAAGGTTTACTGATGCTCTTTAATAATTATCATATTTCGACACAGACTGAAAAGGTAACTTTATTTACATGGTTTAGTTCTTAGATCCACCGCTAGGAGATACTGGGTAGAAGAAATCTTTAAATACTTTAACATTAATTGTCTTCACTGATTTATTAAACATTTATAAAATGTCGGGTAATTTCTGTCACAATTACATTACTTGATGGAGCAGAAGCATACATTTAACTAATTTCTTATTAATAGGTCAGGTTATGATAAGATACTTTGTTTTCTTATTTCTGGCTGTATATTGTTTATTTGTCATCTTGTAAAATATCAACTTTTGTCTACCTAGAGATAAACATTCGGCTGTATTCTTGGATGTCAATGTTCCTAGGTGGATGAAGAAATATAGATATACCAACGTTTTGACTGAGCAACACATATGTTGTTCAGCACAAACCCTTAACAGTCGATATGAAAATACCTAAAAACGAATCTTTATTTTCCTTTAAAAACTTTTAGCTACAGACAGCCTTTACTTATTTATCTCATCTACCAAAACGTTGTAGAAATATTTACTACTAGCTCCCTCTGTCGTGAGCACTTATCATAAATTAATTCCTGCTAAATATAAATGTGAAGCCAGACCTATCGTTCGTAACAGAAAAGCTTAATGTTTATTTCGTTAATCTTAAACAGTTTGTTTGGTTCATTAATTCCCAGTAATAAATTATTCGCATCTATGCGCATTATCTTTTAAATTCCTGTTTAAATATACGCCTACTGTCGTTAACTTTAAATTAAGCACGTGAATTAAGATGAAAAGCAGATTGGACGACAACATATTTAGGACAACTTTCCGCAAAACTGTTTCAAAATTCTCTTTCCATACAATTACTCAAGTCCAGGATGAAAGACTGGTTATTTACTGACTTACTAATAAAACTCGGGTGCTTTATTACCTCAGGTGCTGTATGTGTCGTAATTCTCTTAACATAATTTATATCTTGTATTTTTCATGATAGTAAAGGTTGAAGAATATTTCATATAAATCGATACTTATAAACAAATATTAATTTTATGTTTCCACTTGGGTATTTAAGTATACAAGCACTCAGTGTGTCTGGAGATATTACTAAGTAGGTAGAAAACAAGATGAGAAATAAGTTACCATTTCCAATCACAGTAAGACTGTTTTAGAGCACGAATGGGTGCTCTGGTTTCTCACAAAGGGAAAAACACATGAGAAAAGGGAAATTTCTGTTAAAGTTGGTTTACTTAGTGAGTGTGTATGCTTTAACACTTCGGCAGGCGAGAATGGAAGTCGTCAGGCCGAGCTGAATGGTTAATATATGATAGATTGACGTTTTGTACCAACTTCGAGTAGTTGACGTTTATATTAGAATTTGGCAATAAACCACATTTGTATTTATTGTATTTAGTTATTTCCTCGTTAGACAACAATCATCGTTAAGTGAATTCCGTTGTCATCTTTCAGAATATAGTTTATTACCAGATCAATATTAATCAAGACAGAGATTAGAGTCCTTATAGTTCGGATACCTTTTGTCAAAATATTTTAATATGAGGACTCTAGTTCAACTAATTAAAACCACAGACGAGTCACGTGATCCGATACCACCCAACAGAAGACTGTTATTCATCGTGGAATCTGGAAAAGAGCAAATTAGGCAAGAAGCCTATCGGGTAAAAATAAAGGCACATCACCCGATAATATAATAAAAATCTACGAAACATACATTAGACTCATTATGGAATATGCATGTCCAGCCTGGATAAACATAACACAAAAGAATTACAGAAACTACAAAAAATACAAAATTCATTCTTAACCCTCAGCCTATAAAGTATCACGTATTACTTCATTCACAATCATGTACAAATATGAAAACATAGAGACAATATCTGATAGACTCTTGTATAATGCACTAAATTATGTTAATAAAAAATTGGCTTAAGATGATTTATGATGTGATCTACATTCATGATGAACATATTCTTAAGTACCTCTCTCCTATAAATATATATTTAAGAAATATAAATCAAGCTGGCCACCATGCACTAGACGGTTAAAATTAGTATAATATTCATAGCTTTTTCTTTTCCTTTCTTTTAAATGTATAAATAGATTTAAAAATAATAATAATAACAATGAAAAATATAAAAGAAGAAAATAAAAAATATACAAATTTAAAAAAAGGCAACTCAAGACAATATATGGACATTGTCCTGAAAAGGGCCAGAGTACTGTGGGTTACTCTAGCCCTAAAGCACTACAACTACAGCATAGTCGTAGCTGACATAAAAGTTAAGGATGGAGGAAGAGGTCTTTTGCACCTGACACTCCTGGGTATCTAAAATCCAACATACCCAAATACCGACAAAGAAGCAAAGTGAATTAGCCGCGGCGCACAGTTTGAGAACTACTGGCCTAAACCAATATCATGATATCTGTTATAATTAAAATTATATACATATATTTAAATTAAGAAGTTAGACTTTCCTCTTTGTGTTTTGTAAATAAGTTACTGTTTGTGATGATAAGAAACCCACTTGAAGCAAAAAAATGTATTCTGGTAACCTGAGGATGATTCAAGAAGATCAAAACGTTGTTCTGTACTTTATTTTAATTAAAGTTTTAATACCCATACCAGCCATCTAGAGAACACAATTTATTGTTTGGTTTAAATAAACTAAGCCTTCTTGTCGGTTGGCTGTAAATTTAAGGACTTACAATTCTGAAATTTGGGGTTCGGTTCTCGAAATACAGACAGTATATAGTTTGATATGACTTTATGCTAGAACAAACAATATATATATTTCCTTTTATTCTTTCACTTAATATTACTTATTTGCAGTTTTACTAAGTTAATTTTGTTTATGTCTGTCAATTAAATTGTATTTTAAAATATTTTATGAAATCGTAGTGTAAGGAGAATTTACATTATACTTTACAAGTTTTAATTTTTACAAATCTTAGTCAAATGGCTATAATATTTACGCTCTTACAGCCCCATTTCTCTCATTAGTAGAATGATTTGATTGAATTTTCCCAGTTTCAATCACTAAATCCCAACCTTGGCGCACGATTAGCACAACACAAGTCATTATACACTTTAATTTCCCCAGCAGTCATGTTTGGCAATTTGCCAAACGTGGAATGACGTCACACAAATTACGTCACTTTTATCAGTGAAAAACATTTTAGAAGATTAATGAAAGCCTTCGACTGTGTCTTTATATTACGTAAAATATTACGGAATGATAAAACCGAGATAAGGAAAGGCTAGTGTGATGAAAAACGTGGAATGACGTCACACAAATTACGTCACTTTTATCAGTGAAAAACATTTTAGAAGATTAATGAAAGCCTTCGACTGTGTCTTTATATTACGTAAAATATTACGGAATGATAAAACCGAGATAAGGAAAGGCTAGTGTGATGAAAAAACGAAAAACTTTTCCATATTATTATAACTGAATCACTGGATAAAAGCGCCTTTAAATACGTCAATTATGCAACACCAGATGCGCCAGTAAATGTTTTAGTCAAAGTTACACATGTGACGACGGACACAAGAGAATTTGGTAGAAGAAAACAACACTGATAAAACTTACTGTTTGTAAGTGGTTGATTTATCATTACACAGAAAAAAACTCTACCAATACAAATGTTATCACCTAAACATATTTACTGAAAAGACCCAGCAAAAAAAAACACACACACCACAAGCACAACAAGGAACGAATACATGAAGAAAGGTTATGTGAATTTAAATCATCAAAACTAATAATGTAAACAAGTTATACGAATTTATGTTAGTACAAAATAGTTTTATTAAATGTTCCTTTCGTTCTACACTTTATAATTATTTACATTATTGTCTTCAGAATGTATGCAAACCAAATTTATTTCGATACCAGTGGGTTGGCAGAGCACAGATGGCTAACAGCGAAGATTTGCTCTTGACACGAAATAAATCTTCAGAACACACTGTTGAAATCAGCTCCGCTAGTCATTGGCTTCTGATGTTACTAGCATATACTTACTGTCTAGTGTTTCTTTCAGCTTCACCTTACTGTCTAGCGTTTCAGTCAGCTTCTACTTATTGTCAATTGTTTCTGTCACTTTCAACGTACTGTCTAGAGTTTATGTCAGTTTCTACTTACTGTTTAGTGTTTCTGTCAGCTTCCACTTACTGTCTAGTTGTTTCTGTCAGCTTCTACTTACAGACTGGCATTTTTATCAGCTTCTACATACTGACTAAGGTTTCTGTCAGCTTCTACTTACTGTCTAGTGTTTCTTTCAGCTTCTAATTACTATATTATGGTTTTTGTTAGCTTTTACTTACTGTTTAGCGTTTTTGTCAACTTCTATTTACAGTCTAATGTTTATGTCAGCTTCTCCTTAGTGTCTAATGTTTTTATCAACTAATACTTTCTAGTGTTTGTGTCAGCTTCTACTTAATCTCTAATGTTTCTGTCAACTTCTAATTATTTTCTAGTGTTTCTGTCAGCTTCTACTTATTGTCTAGTGCTTCTATCAATTTCAACGTACTGTTTAGTGTTTCTGTCAACTTACACTTACTGTCTAGTGTTTCCATGAGCTCCTACTTACTGCCTACCGTTTCTGTGAACTTCTACTTACAGTTTAATATTTCTGTCAGCTTCTACTTACTATCTAAGATCTCTGTCAGCTCCTACTTACTATCTAATTGTTTTTGTCAGTTTCTACTTATTGTCTAATGTTTCTGTCAACTTCTACTTAATTTCTAGTTGTGTTTGTAAGCTTCTACCATATGTCTAATGTTTCTATCAGCTTCTTTTTACTTTTTAGCGTTTTTGTCAGCTTTTACTTACAGTCTAGTGTTTCTGTCAGTTTCTACTTACTGTCTAGTGTTTCTGTCAGCTTCTACTTAATGTCCAGTGTTTCTGCCACTTTAAACGTACTGTTTAGTGTTCCCACCAGCTTCTATTCACTATCTAGTGATTCTGTCAGCTTCTACTTACTGTTTAGTGTTTTTGTCAACGTCTACTTACTATCTAGTATTTCCGACAGCTTCTCTGTACCTTTTAATGTTTCTGTCAACTAATACTTTCTTTCTAGTGTTTGTGTCATCCTCTACTTCCTGTCTAGTGTTTCTTTCAGCTTGTACTTACTATCTATTTGTTTTTGTCAACTTCTACTTAATACAGTTACGACAGAATGTGTTCGTACCCCTGCGTTGTGAGTGGTATTTTCCCCCATAACTTAAAAAGTATCACGATTAGAATAATGAAAGTACAGTGTATTAGAAATATCACATTAACATATCTACGACAAATAAATTGTTTATAAACAAATAACCAAACATAGGACGGCAGAAAGTGTTCGTGCGTCTACTTTAATGGTCAGTTGTGTAGTCTTTCAGGTGAATTACTTGGCACAATCTCTTCTCCTAGCCCTCCATGATCGTTTGACGGTACTCGACTGTATTTGTTTCCATTCTTCTTTATAGAAGGCCTCCAACTCTTGCAAGTTTTTCGAATGACGCTGATGAACTCACGTCTTCAACTCATGCCAAACGTTCTCAATTGGGTTGAGATCCGGTGACTGCGATGGACACTCTAGAACGCTTATATTGTTCCTTTGCAACCAGGATTGCACATATTTCTATGTGTGTTTAGGGTTATTGTCGTGTTGGAAGACTCAACGACGCACAAGCCACAATTTCCGAGCAACATTCTTGATATAAGTACCTGATATATCAATGTACTCTTCTTTTTTCATGATTCCGTTGACGCGGTAAAATCTGCCTACACCAAAAGAGCTGAAGGAACCCCATAGCATGATCGAGCCACCTCCGTGTTTAACTGTAGGGACGGTGTTCTTTAGAAGATTTCGTTCCCCCTTCTTACGGAAAATATTGCGAATATCATTGTGGCCGAAAAGCTCGATTTTAGTCTCGTCTGACCAAAGAATACTCTTCCAATAGGTAAAGCGTTTATCTACATGCTTTCTTGCATACCTCAATCGTGCTTCTAAATGAACAGGCTTTAAAAGTGGAGTTCTACGAGGACGGCATGCTTTGAACCCAGAAGACCGTAACATGTTCGTAACTGTAGAGGTGCTTACTTCAACTCCAGTTTCCCTTACCAGTTTCTGTATGTCATTACGTGTTAAACGAGGGTCACTACTAACTTCTCTGGGAACCTCCCTTTTGGTTCTCTTTGGAATTTTGGTGGGGCGTCTGGAACGAGATAGGTTAGCAGTTGATCCTGCAAGCTTAAACTTGGCAATTATGCTTTGAACAGTAGATTTTGACACATTAAGTTGTGTAGCAATAGCGGAAAGAGACACACGAGACTTGTATTTTACAATAATTCTTTTTTCTAAATCACTGGACAGTTGTTTCCTGTTCGCCATGATGACCAAGCAGATAATGACGGAGAAGGCGCTAAATTGTCAGAAGTACATTTTTTGCTGGCTAAATCCCAATAATTATGAACCCAGGGTCTAGTTCTGGAATGGTATAATGTAGTTTATTCACCAAACTAAACAAAATTTTTACGGGAATATCAGTTTTTTCGCACGTTCTGAACTGTACGAACACTTTCTGCTCCTCCTATTTTTGGTTATTTGTTTATAAAAAGTTTATTTGTCGTTTAATTTTCATGAAAAAATTATGAAGATGCGTTTTAGTATAGTATGTATAATATATTTTACTTTTATTAGCCTAATCGTGATACTTTTTAAGTTATGAGCAAAAAACCACTCGGGACGCAGGGCTACGAACACTTTCTCTCGTAACTGTATCTTTTTGTTTTTGTTAGCTTCTACCTACTGTCTAATATTTCTGTCAGCTTCTACTTATTTTCTAGAGTTTTGGAAATCTTCTACTTACAGTCTAGTATTTCTGTCACCTTCTACTTTCTGACTTGTTTTTATGTCAGCTCCTACTTATTGTCTAGTGTTTTTGTAACTTCAACGTACTGTTTATTGTTTCTGTTAGGGTCTACTTATTGACTAGTGTTCTGTCACTTTCAACATATTGCCTATTGTTTCTGTCAGCTTCTACTTACTATCTAGTTGTTCTGTCAGCTTTTATTTAACATCTAGTGTTTCTGTCAGCTTCTACTTACTGTCTAGCATTTTTGTCAGCTTCTACTTATTGTCTAGGTCACGTCAAATTCTCGTTACTCTGTAGTGTGTGTATCAGCTTCTCCTTCTACTTACTTTCTAGTGTTTTTGTAAACATTTACTTATTGTCTTTTGTGTCTGTCACTTTAAACGTATTGTTTCGTGTTTTGTACTGCTTCTACTGAGAGTTTAATGTTTCTGTAAGATTCTACTTACTGTCTAATGTTTCTGCCAACTAAATCGTACTGTCTAATGTTTGTGCAAGATTCTACTTACAGTCTAGATTTTCTGTAAGCTTCTAATTATTATCTAGCTCTTTTTGTCAGCTTTTACCTACTATTTAATGTTTCTGTCAGCTTCTACTTACTGTCTAGCGTTCTTGTCAGTTTCGGCTTATAGTTTAGTGTTTCTGTAAGCTTCAACTTACTGTTTAGTGTTTCTGGTAGTTTCTACTTATTGTCTAGCATTTATGTCACTTTGAACGTAGTGTTTAGTGTTTCTATCAATTTTACTTTGTATCTAGTGTTTTCGTCAGCTTCTACTTACTATCTAGCGTTTTTGTCAGGTTCTACTTACAGTCTAGATTTTTTAAACTTCTACTTATTGTCTAGCGTTTTTGTCAGCTTCTACTTCCCGTATAGCGTTTTTGCTAGCTGCTATTTACACTATAGTGTTTCTGCGCATTGTACTTACTGTCTACTATTTTTGCCAGCTTATATTTAAGTCTAGTTTTTCTGTCAGCTTCTACTTAGTATCTAGTGTTTCTGTTAGCTTGTACTTATTGTCTAGTGTTTCAGTCACTTTCAACGTACTGTTTAGTGTTTCTGTCGACTTTTCCTTTCATTTTAGTGTTTCTGTCAACTTCTACTTTCTGTTTAGCGTTTATGTCTACTTCTACTTAGAGTCTAATGTTTCTGTTAGCTTATACTTACTATCTAGTGTTTCAGTCAACTTCTACTTACTTTTTAGTGTTTCTATCAACTTCTACCTAGTGTCTAGTGTCTCTGTTAGCTTGAACTTATTGTCTAGTGTTTTAGTCACCTTAAACATACTGTCTAATGTTTATGTCAGCTTCTGCTTATTGTCTAATGTTTCAGTCAATTCTACTTACTATCTAGCGTTTTTTCAGCTTCTACTAATAGTTTAGTATTTCTGTAAGCTTTTACTACTGTCTAGTGTTTCTGGTAGTTTCTACTTATTGTCTAGTATTTCTGTCACTTTGAACGCACTGTTTAGTGTTTCTCTCATCTTCTACTTACTATCCAGTGTTTCTGTCAGCTTTTACCTATTATCTATTGTTTTCGTCAGATCTTGCTTACTGTCTAATATTTCTGTCAGCTTCTATTTACTATCTAGGGTTTCTGTCAGCTTCTACTTACTATCTAATTGTTTTGCCAACTTTTACTTACTTTTAGTGTTTTTGTCTGCATCTACTTACTCTTTATTTTCTCTGTCAGCTTCTACTTACTGTCTGGCGTTTCTATTAGTATTTACTTAGTCTAATGTTTCTGTCAGCTTGCGCTTATTGTCTAGTTGTTTTTGTCAGCTTTCACTTACTGTCTTATGTTTCTGTCAGCTTCTACTTACTATCTAGTGTTTTTGTCAGCTTCTACTCATTTTCTATTGTGTCTCTCAACTTCTACTTACTATCTAGTTTTTCCGTCAGCTTCTCCGTAGTGTCTAATGTTTCTGTCAACTTTCTAGCGTTTCTTTCATCCTCTACTTACTGTCTAGTGTACTTTCAGCATGTACTAACTATCTATTTGTTTTTGTCATCTTCTACTTAATGTTTAATGTTTCTGTCACCTTCTACTTACTATCTAGTTGTTTTTGTCAGCTTCTACCTACTGTATAATTTTTCTATCAGCTTCTAATTACTGTAGAGCGTTTTTGTCAGCTTATACGTACATTCTGGTGTTTTTGGCAGCTTCTAATTACTGTCTAGTGTTTTCATCAGCTTCTACTTACTGTTTAGCGTTTTTGTCTACTTCTACTTACAGTCTAATGTTTCTTTCAGCTTCTACTTTCTATCTTTTGTTTCTGTCAGCTTCTATTTGCTATCTCGTTGTTTTTGTCAGCTTCTAATTGTTATCTGGTTGTTTTTGTCAGCTTCTAATTGCTATCTGGTTGTTTTTGTCAGCTTCTAATTGCTATCTGGTTGTTTTTGTCAGCTTCTACTTACTGTCTAATATTTCTGACAGCTTCTATTTACTATATAGGGTTTTTGTAAGCTTATACTTACTATCTAATTGCTTTTGTCAGATCCTATTTACTGCCTAATGTGTCAGTCAACTTCTACTTACTGTCTAATGTGTCAGTCAACTACTTACTTTTTAGTGTTTTTTGTCTGTATGTTCTTACTGTTTACTTTACCTGTCAGTCTACTTATTGTCTATCGTTTTTCTCAGCTTCTACTTACTGTATAGTGTTTGTGTTAACTTCTAATTAATTTCTAGTCTTTCTGTTAGCAACTACATACTCTCTAGTGTTTCTCTGAACTTCTACTTACTTTCTAGTGGTTCTCTCAGCTTTTACTTATATTCTAGTGTTTCTCTCACTATCAGCGTTCTTTTATTGTTTCTGTCAACTTCTGTTTACTGTCTAGTGTTTCCGTCAGCTTCTGCTTACTCTCTTGCGTTTCTGTCATCTTCTGCTTACTGTCTAGTGTTTCCGTCAGCTTCTGCTTACTCTCTTGCGTTTCTGTCATCTTCTGTTTACTGTCTAGTGTTTCCCTCAGCTTCTACTTACTCTCTTGCGTTTCTGTCATCTTCTGCTTACTGTCTAGTGTTTCCGTCAGCTTCTGCTTACTCTCTTGCGTTTCTGTCATCTTCTGCTTACTGTCTAGTGTTTCCGTCAGCTTCTACTTACTCTCTTGCGTTTCTGTCATCTTCTGCTTACTGTCTAGTGTTTCTGTAAGCTTCAACTTACTGTTTAGTGTTTCTGGTAGTTTCTACTTATTGTCTAGCATTTATGTCACTTTGAACGTATTGTTTAGTGTTTCCATCAATTTTACTTTGTATCTAGTGTTTTCGTCAGCTTCTACTTACTATAGCGTTTTTGCCAGTTTCGGCTTATAGTGTAGTGTTTCTGTAAGCTTCAACTTACTGTCTAGTGTTTCTGGTAGTTTCTACTTATTGTCTAGCATTTATGTCACTTTGAACGTAGTGTTTAGTGTTTCTATCAATTTTACTTTGTATCTAGTGTTTTCGTCCGCTTCTACTTACTATCTAGCGTTTTTGTCAGGTTCTACTTACAGTCTAGATTTTTTAAACTTCTACTTATTGTCTAGCGTTTTTGTCAGCTTCTACTTATAGTCTAATGTTTCTGTCAGCTTCTACTTCCTGTATAGCGTTTTTGCTAGCTGCTATTTACACTATAGTGTTTCTGCGCATTGTACTTACTGTCTACTATTTTTGCCAGCTTATATTTAAGTCTAGTTTTTCTGTCAGCTTCTACTTAGTATCTAGTGTTTCTGTTAGCTTGTACTTATTGTCTAGTGTTTCAGTCACTTTCAACGTACTGTTTAGTGTTTCTGTCGACTTTTCCTTTCATTTTAGTGTTTCTGTCAACTTCTACTTTCTGTTTAGCGTTTATGTCTACTTCTACTTAGAGTCTAATGTTTCTGTTAGCTTATACTTACTATCTAGTGTTTCAGTCAACTTCTACTTACTTTTTAGTGTTTCTATCAGCTTCTACCTAGTGTCTAGTGTCTCTGTTAGCTTGAACTTATTGTCTAGTGTTTTAGTCACATTAAACATACTGTCTAATGTTTATGTCAGCTTCTGCTTATTGTCTAATGTTTCAGTCAATTCTACTTACTATCTAGCGTTTTTTCAGCTTCTACTAATAGTTTAGTATTTCTGTAAGCTTTTACTACTGTCTAGTGTTTCTGGTAGTTTCTACTTATTGTCTAGTATTTCTGTCACTTTGAACGCACTGTTTATTGTTTCTCTCATCTTCTACTTACTATCCAGTGTTTCTGTCAGCTTTTACCTATTATCTATTGTTTTCGTCAGATCTTGCTTACTGTCTAATATTTCTGTCAGCTTCTATTTACTATCTAGGGTTTCTGTCAGCTTCTACTTACTATCTAATTGTTTTGCCAACTTTTACTTACTTTTAGTGTTTTTGTCTGCATCTACTTACTCTTTATTTTCTCTGTCAGCTTCTACTTACTGTCTGGCGTTTCTATCAGTATTTACTTAGTCTAATGTTTCTGTCAGCTTGCGCTTATTGTCTAGTTGTTTTTGTCAGCTTTCACTTACTGTCTTATGTTTCTGTCAGCTTCTACTTACTATCTAGTGTTTTGTCAGCTTCTACTTACTATCTATTGTTCCCGCCAGCTTCTACTTACTATCTAGTTTTTCCTGTCAGCTTCTCCTTATTGTCTAGTGTTTCTGTCAACTTTAAACGTACTATTTTCATCCTCTACTTACTGTCTAGTTTAATGTTTCTAGCAATTCTATTAACTATCTATTTGTTTTTGTCATCTTCTACTTAATGTTTAATGTTTCTGTCACCTTCTACTTACTATCTAGTTGTTTTGTCAGCTTCTACTTACAGATTAGTGTTTCTGTCAGCTTCCACTTACTGTCTAGTGTTTTATTCAGCTTCTACGTACATTCTGGTGTTTGTGGCAGCTTCTAATTACTGTCTAGTGTTTCATCAGCTTCTACTTACTGTTTAGTATTTCTGTCACTTCTATCTTACAGTCTAATGTTTCTTTCTTTGAGCTTCTACTTTCTATCTTTTGTTTCTGTCAGTGCTTCTCAATTGCTATCTCGTTGTATTTTGTCAGCTTCTAATTGTTATCTGGTTATTTTTGTCAGCTTCTAATTGCTATCTCGTTGTTTTGTCAGCTTCTAATTGCTATCTGGTTAGTGTTTCCGTCAGCTTCTACTTACTGTCTAATATTTCTGACAGCTTCTATTTACTATATAGGGTTTTGTTAGTTTATACTTACTATCTAATTGTTTTGTCAGATTCTATTTACTGCCTAATGTGTCAGTCAACTTCTACTTACTGTCTAATGTGTCTGTCACTTTCTACTTACTGTTTAGTGTTTCTGTTTTTTCTGTCTGTAGTGTTCTTACTTTTTACTTTACCTGTCAGTCTACTTATTGCCTGTCGTCTTTCTCAGCTTCTACTTACTGTAGGCGGTGTTTGTGTTAACTTCTAATTAATTTCTAGTCTTTCTGTTAGCAACTACATACTCTCTAGTGTTTCTCTGAACTTCTACTTACTTTCTAGTGGTTTTCTGTCAGCTTTTACTTATATTCTAGTGGTTTCTGTCACTATCAGCGTACTCTTTATTGTTTCTGTCATCTTTTGCTTATTGTCTCGTGTTTCTGTCAATTTTAACTTACTGTTTGGTGTTTTTGTAAACTTTTACTGACTGTCTAGAGTTTATGACAACTTCTACGTACAGTCTAGTATTTCTGTCAACTTCTACTTAATGTCTAGTGTTTCCGTCAGCTTTTATTTACTGTCATGCCTTTCTGTCATCTTAATATCTAATTTTTGTCAGCTTCTTCTTACTGTCTAACATTTCCCGCCAGCTTCTACTTACTATCTAGTGTTTCTGTCATCTTCTGCTTACTGTCTAGTGTTTCCGTCAGCTTCTGCTTACTCTCTTGCGTTTCTGTCACTTCTACTTACTCTCTTGCGTTTCTGTCATCTTCTGCTTACTGTCTAGTGTTTCTGTCAGCTTCAACTTACTGTTTAGTGTTTCTGTCATCTTCTACTTACTGTCTAGCATTTATGTCACTTTGAACGTATTCTTTTGTGTTTCTATCAATTTTACTTTGTATCTAGTGTTTCTGTCAGCTTCTACTTACTATTGTTGTTTTGCCAGTTTCTACTTATAGTGTAGTGTTTCTGTCAGCTTCAACTTACTGTCTAGTGTTTCTGGTAGTTTCTACTTATTGTCTAGCATTTATGTCACTTTGAACGTAGTGTTTAGTGTTTCTATCAATTTTACTTTGTATCTAGTGTTTTGTCCGCTTCTACTTACTATCTAGTGTTTCTGTCAGGTTCTACTTACAGTCTAGCCTTTTTTAAACTTCTACTTATTGTCTAGTGTTTCTGTCAGCTTCTACTTATAGTCTAATGTTTCTGTCAGCTTCTACTTCCTGTATAGTTTTTTTCAACCTCTATTTACACTATAGTGTTTCTGCGCATTGTACTTACTGTCTACTATTTCTGTCAGCTTATATTTAAGTCTAGTTTTTCTGTCAGCTTCTACTTAGTATCTAGTGTTTCTGTTAGCTTGTACTTATTGTCTAGTGTTTCAGTCACTTTCAACTTACTGTTTAGTGTTTCTGTCGACTTTTCCTTCATTTTAGTGTTTCTGTCAGCTTCTACTTACAGTTTAATGTTTCTGTAAGCTTCTACTTATGGTCTAGAATTTCTGGTAGCCTTTACTTATTGTCTAGTATTTCTGTTAGCTTATACTTACTATCTAGTGTTTCAGTCAACTTCTACTTACTGTTTAATGTTTCTATCAATTCTATTTACTAACTAGTGTTTCTGTTAGCTTGAACTTATTGTCTAGTGTTTTTAGTCATCTTAAACATACTGTCTAATGTTTATGTCAGCTTCTGCTTATTGTCTAGTGTTTCTGTCAGCTTCCACTTACTGTCTAGTGTTTTATTCAGCTTCTACTTACAGCTTAGTGTTTGTGTAACCCTCTACTTACTGTTTAATGTTTCTAGGAGCTTATACTTATTGTCTAGTATTTCTGTCACTTTGATCATACTATTTAATGTTTCTGTCACTTCTACTTACTATCCAGTGTTTCTGTCAGCTTTTACCTATTATCTATTGTTTTCGTCAGATTCTACTTACTGTCTAGTATTTCTGTCAACTTCTATTTACTATCTAGGTATTTTTGTCAGCTTTTATTTGCTGTCTAAATTTTCTGTCAGCTTCTTCTAACTGACAGGCTGTTTTGTCTGCTTCTACTTACAGTTTAATGTTTGTGTCAACTTCTAGTTATTGTGTAGTGTTTCCGTCAGCTTCTACTTACTGTGTAGTGTTTGTATCAGCTGTTACTTACTGTCTAGTGTTTCTGTCATTTTCAACGTACTGTGTAATGTTTCTGTCAGCTTCTACTTACTGTGTAGGGTTTCTGGTAACTTATACTTTTTGTTTAGTATTTCTGTTACTTTCAACGTACTGTTTAGTGTTTCTGTCAATTTTTCTTACAATCTAGTGGTTCTTTCAGCTTTAACTTACTATGTAGTTGTTTTTGTCAGCTTGTATTTGCTGTTTACTCTTTCAATCAGCTTTTACTTACTATCTAGGTTTTTTGTCAGCTTTTCCGTAGTGTCTAATGTTTCTGTCAACTTCTCTTACGTTTCTGTCAAACTTCTACTTACTGTCTAGTTGTTTTGTCAGCTTCTACTTACTGTATAATTTTTCTATCAGCTTCTAATTACTGTCTTTGTGGTTTTGTCAGCTTATACTTACTCTTCTATTGTGTTTTGTCAGCTTCTAATTATTGTCTAGTGTTTTCATCAGCTTCTACTTACTGTTTAGTGTTTTTGTCTACTTCTACTTACTGTCTAATGTTTCTTTCAGCTTCTACTTACTATCTTTGTTTCTGTCAGCTTCTACTTAATGTCTAGTTGTTTTGTCAGCTTCTAATTTTATCTGGTTGCCTTTTTGTCAGCTTCTAATTACTATCTCGTTATTTCTGTCAGCTTTCACTTAATATCTGGTTGTTTTTGTCAGCTTCTATTTACTATTTAGTTGTTTCTGTCAGTTTCTTCTTACTGTCTAGTATTTTTTATCAGCTTCTATATACTGTCTATCGTTTTGAAAGCTTATACTTACTATCTAATTAATATTTTGTCAGATCCTATTTATTATCTAATGTTTCAGTCAGCTTCTTCTTACTGTCTAATGTTTCAGTCAGCTTCTACTTACTATCTAGTGTTTTTTTGTCTGCTTGTACTTACTGTCTACTTTACCTGTCAGTCTACTTATTGTCTATTGTTTTTCTCAGCTTCTACTTACTGTCTAGTGTTTGTGTTAACTTCTAATTAATTTCTAGTCTTTCTGTTAGCAACTACATACTCTCTAGTGTTTCTCTGAACTTCTACTTACTTTCTAGTGGTTCTCTCAGCTTTTACTTATATTCTAGTGTTTCTCTCACCTTTTATTGTTTCTGTCAACTTCTGTTTACTGTCTAGTGTTTCCGTCAGCTTCTACTTACTCTCTTGCGTTTCTGTCATCTTCTGTTTACTGTCTAGTGTTTCCCTCAGCTTCTGCTTACTCTCTTGCGTTTCTGTCATCTTCTACTTACTCTCTTGCGTTTCTGTCATCTTCTGTTTACTGTGTAGTGTTTCCGTCAGCTTCTACTTACTCTCTTGCGTTTCTGTCATCTTCTGTTTACTGTGTAGTGTTTCCGTCAGCTTCTGCTTACTCTCTTGCGTTTCTATCAACTTCTACTTACAGTCTAATATTTCTGTCAGCTTCTACTTACTGTTTATTGTTTGTGTGAGCTTCTACTTTACTATATAATTGTTTTTTGTCAGGTTCTGTTTCTAATATTTCTGTCAGCTTCTCTACTGTTTATTGTTTTTGAGCTATATAATCTCAGCTTCTCTTTATTATATAATTGTTTTTGTCAGGTTCTAGTTACTGTCTAATATTTCTGTCAGCTTCTATTTACTATGTAGTGTTCCCGCCAGCTTCTATTTACTATCTATTTGTTTTTGTCAGCTATACTTAATGACTAATGTTTCTGTCCGCATCTTCTTACTATTTATTGTTTCTACTTAATATTTAGTCGATTTTCTTAGCTTCTGCCTTCTGTCTAATGTTTCTGTCAGCTTCTACTTACATTCTAGCTTTTCTGTCAGCTTCTACTTATTGTCTAGTGTTTCTGTCACTTTCAACGTTCTGTTTAGTGTTTCTGTCTACTTTTACTTACAGTCTAGCGTTTAAATCAGGTTCTAATTACTGTCTAGAGTTTCTGTCAACTTTTATTTACAGTCTAATGTTTCTCTCAGCTTCTATTAGGTGTCTGTTGTTTCTCTTATCTAATACTTACTGTCTAGTGTTTGTGTCAGCTTCTCTTTACTCTCTGGTGTTTCTCTCAGCTTCTACTTACTTACAGTCTGGTGTTTCTGTCAGCTTCTACTTACTGTCTAGTGTTTCTATCACTTTCAACGTACGGTTTAGTTTTTCTTTCAACCTCTACTTACTGTCTTATGTTTCCCTCACCTTCTACTTACTGTTTAGTGTTTCTGTCAGCTTCTAATTACTGTCTAGTGTTTTCGTCAGCTTCAACTTAATGTCTAGCTCTTCTGTCTACTTCGAATTACAGTCTAATGTTTCTGTCAGCTTCTACTTGCTATCTTGTGTTTCTGTCAGCTTCTGCTTACTATCTAATGTTTCTCTCAGCTTCTACTTAATATCTAGTTGTTTTTGTTAGCTTCTTCCTTCTGTCTAATGTTTCTTTCATCTTCCACTTACATTCTAGCGTTTTTGTCAGTTTCTACTTACAGTCTTGTATTTCTGTCAGCTTCATCTTATTGTCTAGTGTTTCTGTCACTATCAACGTACTGTTTAGTGTTTTTTCTACAACTACTTACAGTCTAGCGTTTCTGTCAGGTTCTACTTACTGTCTAGTGTTTCTGTCAGCTTCTCTTTACTGTCTAGTGTTTCCGACAGCTTCTATTAGGTGTCTATTTTTTATCTAATACTTACTGTCTAGTGTTTGTGTCAGCTTCTCTTTACTGTCTAGTGTTTCTCTCAGCTTCTACTTACTGTATAGCCTTTATGTCAGCTTCTACTTACAGTCTCGTGTTTCTGTCACCTTCTTCTTACTATCTAGTGTTTCCGTCAGCTTCTACTTACTCTCTAGCGTTTCTGTCTACTTCGACTTAGAGTCTAATATTTCTGACAACTTCTACTTACTATCTAGAGTTTCTGTAAGCTTCTACTTACTATCTTATTATTTTTGTTATCTTCTACTTACTGTCTAATGTTTTAGTCAACTCCTACTTACTCTCTAGTGTATCTGTCAGCTTTTACTTATTTTATGGTATTTCTTTCACTTTAAACACACTGTTTCTGTCATTTTTAACATACTGTTTAATGTTTCTGTCACCTTCTGCTTAGAGTCTGATGGTTCTGTAACCTTCTACTTACTGTCTAATATTTCTGTCAACTAATACTTACTGTCTAATGTTTATTCCAGCTTCTACTTACACTTTATTTTTTCTGTAAGCTTCTAATTATTATCTAGTTGGTTTTGTCAGCTTCTACTTACTGTCTAATATTTCTGTCAACTAATACTTACTGTCTAGTGTTTAAGCTTCTAATTATTATCTAGTTGGTTTTGTCAGCTTCTACTTACTGTCTAGTGTTTCTGTAACTTCCAACGTACTGTTTAGTGTTTCTATCAGCTTCTACTTATTGTCTAGTGTTTTTGTCACATTCAACGTACTGTTTAGCGTTCCCGTCAGTTTTTACTTACTATCTAGTGATTCTGTGAGAATCTACTTACTGTCTAATGTTTCTGTCAATTTCTACTTACTATCTAGTATTTCCCACAGCTTCTCTGTACTGTCTAATGTTTCTGTCACTTTCAACTTATTGTTTAGCGTTTTTATCAGCTTTTACTTAGTCTAATGTTCTGTGAGCTTCGACTAACTGTCTAGTTATTTTTGTCAGCTCCTACTTATTGTATAGTGCTTGTGTTTGCTTCTACTTACAGTCTAAAGTAACTTTCAACTGCTAGTTATTCTCTAGTGTTTGTGTTCAGCTTCTAATTACAGTCTAGAAATTCTGTCAACTGATACTTTCTAGTGTTTCTGTCAGCTTCTCTCATTGTCTTGTGTTTATGTTACTTTCAACATCTTGTTTATTCTTTCTGTCAGTTTCTACTTACAATCTAGTGTTTCTGTCAACTCCTTCTCACTTTCTAGTTTTTATGTCAGTTTTACTTATTATGTAGAGTATCTGTCACTTTCAACTACTGTTTAGTGTTTCTCTCAGCTTCTACTTACTGTTAGTGTATCTATCAGATTCTACTTAGTCTAATGTTTCCGTCAAATATTACTTACTATCTAGTTGTTTTATCAGCTTCTACTTATTATCTAATTGTTCTTGTCAGCTTCTATTTATTGTCTAATGTTTCTGTCAACTTCTACTTATTATCTAATGTTTCTGTCAACTATTACTTACTCTCTAGTGTTTCTGTTAGCTTCTACTTACAGTCTAGTATTTTCATCAGCTTCTACTTATTATCTAGCTTTTTTGTGAGCTTCTATTTACTGTCTACTTTTTCTGTCAGCTTCTACTTACTCTAATGTTTCTGTCAGCTTCTTCTACTTAGCTGTTTTGTCAGCTTATACTTACAGTCTGTTGTTGTTGTCAGCTTCTACTTTTATGTCTAGTGTTTCTGTCAGCTTCTCCGTACTGTCTAATGTTTCTGTCAACTAATACTTACTCTATAGTGTTTGTGTCAGCTGCTACATACTGTCTAGTGTTTCTTTTAGCTTGTACTTACTATCAAGTTGTTTTTGTCAGCTTCTACTTACTGTCTAATATTTTTGTCAGCTTCTACTTACAGTCTGTTGTTTTGTCAGCTTATACTTACATGTCTGTTGTTGTTGTGAGTTTCTACTTATTGTCTAGTGTTTCTGTCACTTTTAATGTACTGTTTAGTTTTTCTGTCAAAATCTACTTACATTCTTATGTTTCCGTCACCTTCTATCTACGGTGTAGTGTTTTCGTCAACTTATACTTACTCTCTAGTGTTTGTGTCATTCTCTACTTACTGTCTAGCGTTTCTGTCAACTTCTACTTACAGTCTAATGTTTCTTTCAGCTTCTACTTACTATCTTGTGTTTTTGTCAGCTTCTACTTACTATCTAGTTTTTTCAGCTTCTACTTACTGTCTAATATTTCTGTCAGCTTCAACTTACTTTCTAGAGTTTTTGAAAGCTTCTACATTAGTCTAGTATTTCTGTCAGCTTCTACTTACTGAATAGTTTTTCTGTTACTTTAAACGCACTGTTTAGTGTTTCTGTCAGCTTCTGCTTGCTATCTGGTGTTTCCCTAAGCTACTACTTACTGTCTAGCGTTTCTATCAGCTTCTATTTAGTCTAGCGTTTTTGTCAGCCTCGACTAACTGTCTAGTTGTTTTTGTCAGCTCCTACTTACTGTCTAGTGTTTGTGTTTGCTTCTACTAAAGTCTAAAGTAACTGTCAACTGTTTCTTATTCTGTAGTGTTTGTGGTTAGCTTCTACCTACAGTCTAGAAATTCTATCAACTTCTACTTACTTTCTAGTGTTTCTGTCAGCTTTTACTTATTGTCTAGAGTTTCTATAAATTCTACTTACTATCTAGTGTTTCTGTCAGCATCTACTGAAAATCTAGTTTTTTATCAGCTTCAATTTGCTGTCTTTTGTTTTTGTCAGCTTCTACTTACTGTCTAGCGTTTTTTCAGCTTTTACTTACAGTTTAATGTTTCTTTAAAGGTGAATTTTCAACAAATTTAATAATTGCCTTCGAAACTGTACTTTGGTTAGGTATAATTCCTGTGTGGTTGCCATATTTTTAAACACTTTAATTTTTGAGTAAAAAATGAAACAAAATATGCGGGTCCTCGGACTCAAGTTCCTCTCGGTCGTTCAACTGTTTCCGTGACGTTTTACAACTATGACGTAATAGTTGCCAAACACGCTTCATTGCGCGCCAACCATTGTGGTTCTTTCAGTGCTGGTGTTTTATGTAAATCTATCGGTGCTTTTTTCGGATTACATACTTTGTGAGACTATTTTTTGTCTTGATATTGCTACTTTATGTTTGTTTTATGATAACATGATTTACTTCGTTGCTTATGGTTGTAAAAACAATTCGGCATCGGGCAAAAGCTTCTTTTCGTTTCCGTGCAAGAAGAAGAAACCGGCAAGGTGGCGACAGTGGGTGTGGATGGTCAACAGGAAGAACTGGACTCCTTCACACGATGCAGAGCTTTGTCAAGATCACTTTGAACGCTCATGTTTTGTATTGGATCCCACCGTTTTGGATTCCGTGAGTTTCAAGCCAGGCTGGTTGAGACTGAAAAAAACCATCGGTAGTAGACAGGATCGTTTCCACCATCTTTCCTCGTGTAGAGCTGAGGACTGATCTCATCCTGCAGCGTACAGATTCCACCACTATGAAGCCATCCCTTGCCATTACAAAAAGAACAAACTTAAAGGTATTTGTGAAGTATAAAGCGATAAACAATAAGTAGTATAATATAATAATTTAAAAAGTACAAATTTTTGAAGAATGTAACTAGACATACATATTTCACATTCATGAGCATGTTTTGCATTTTTGGCACCTGAAAGTCAGTGAAACCTTGATTTCCTAGTCTAGACAGTGGACAAATCTATCCGAAATAGAGTATATTTCAAGTTTAAAAGCTGGTAGATCATTCTGTAGATGTTTTTGTACCACTTTTAAATATAGAAAAGTTTGAAGAATTCCATTTTCCAAATTTAACACTTCAAGATAAATTAACTATTCAGAGTTCCACTACTCTCGCTCGTGGAACTGTCCTCATCACTAGAACTTGTCAGGTCTGTGTCAAAAGCAACTGTTCTTGGTTCGAATGGACATGGCGCTACTCGATACTGTTCAAAAGACAAGGTCAAATCAGACTTCGCCTCTGTTTCTCCGTATGCACTGGCCATGCTTATTTACATTAAACGCGCTGGCGTTGGCGGTTTGTTTGGCAACTATTACGTCACATTACTTTTCCTAGCGGCAAACGTAAAAACTAAAACGTTCGGATTGCCGCTCGGAAAGGGCTCTTTCTGCACCAAGTTCTGTGTTTCATTTATTAGCACATATTTTCTATAAAATGTGAACTTGCAAAATTAATCAGTATGAGTAGTTCTTTGACTGCAAAAATTTTTTTTTTCTGTAAAATTCATCTTTAACAGTTCAAATAAAAGATATTCGTGTATCCAGCTAAGCCTTAACCTGGACAGATTTGTCGATGTTTCACTAATAAATTTTAAATAATTTATATTAATTTTAAACAGGTTATGTTTTGTAAAACAAATTTATACTAACAATACCTACTTCTCATTGTAATACCAACCATATCTGTCTTCATCTGATAGTGTTTCTTATCCTCAGTTTAATAATTATAACGGTACCTCGAGAGTATTCCAATGACGTATTTCAGATGTTATACATGTGTTGTAACCTCATGCGCAAGTGAATGATGTACCATCTCTTCATTCTACAGTTTGTTTGTTTGAATTTTGCACAAAGCTACTCGAGGGCTATCTGTGCTAACCGTCCCTAATTTATTAGTGTAAGACTAGAGGGAAGGCAGCTAGTCATCACCACCCACCGCCAACTCTTGGGCTACTCTTTTGCGAACGAATAGTGGGATTGACGGTAACATAATAACGCCCCCACAGCTGAAAGAGCAAGCATGTTTGGCGCGACGGGGATGCGAACCCGCATCCCTCAGATTACGAGTTGCACGCCTTAACACGCTTGGCCATGCCGGGCTCATTCTACAGAATTACATGTTTGTTTAGTTGTTAAAATTCACGCAGAGCTATTCGAGGGATATCTATATAACCATTTGTAAGTCAGAAACAACAGACTATGTGGAAAACTGCTTGTTTATGATTTTTCAGTATATTGTAGTTCGTCTTGTTATTAATAGGTTTGGTAATAATTTTAATTTTTGTTTTGTTACTACTAATTTGGTGTGTATATATCTCAAGTAATTACCTTAATTAATATTTCTTTATTGTCTAGATAAGTACAGTAATTATCATCAGAAATTTTGAAAGATTGGTGTGTGGTTGCTTATACTCCCTCTGTGAGGGTGGATTAATAAGGAAATTAAAAAAAAAAGCCAACACCACCGACAGCCAATAAGGTTGTAGAAAACTTTCACGAATTTATTAATTTAAGTCTTTGTTCATTTTATTATTCTAATTTATTTAAATATTTTAATACTAGCATTTGTAAGTTGTTGTTGTTGTTTTTTAAATGAGTTGCAAATATCGTACCTGGGATAGCTTGGGGAATAATAACATTTGACTCACAATCTGAGAGTCGAGGGTTCGACTCCCCGTAATGTATAAGTAGCTGACATACAAAAATACTGGCCGACGTCCCCCAAATAGTTGGGATTAAGGTCGTAATGTGAGAGTGAAAACGCGCATATACCAGATATTTCTTTCATAAATAAAGGCCCTTCAGTGACACAACAATACGATTGCAGACTTACAACGCCGCCCACCGCTAGTACAGCGGTAAGTCTAAGGATTTACAACGCTAAAATCATGGGGTTGATTCCCATCCGTGGCTTTGCTATGAAATAAACGCACACACACTTACAACGCCAAAAACTGGATTTCCAATATTTTTAGTGAGCAGAGCATATACAGCCCACTGTGTAGCTTTGTGCTTAATTACACACAAACATAAATCAGGAAAATAATATTTTACATAGAAAAAATGATTTGACGTTTTTCTAAGGAAATTATAATTTTAAAAGTTACACATGGCTACTTTTTTTTTTTGCAGCTAAGTTGTTGGAGTTAAAAGAAGTTTAATAGCAGATCAAACCCGCAGAAGCTAAGCCTATTTTTTACATTAAAGAAGAAGCAGGTTACATATTCAAATATTTGTTGGAAATGATTATTTGTTAATAAATTATGATTATTACGTTTTTAAATTAACACCACCATAGCCAACATATTTCAATATCGGAAAATTAGCGACTAAAATGTCCGTTTTCTTGATTTGTGGTTTAATTAATATTTCTTCAGCACGTTATATTTTTCATTTATTATGTAATTTTATATATTAATATACACAGTAGAAAAATCAACGCTGCTATATCTGTACGTGAGCAGTGACAAATATTGAAGATGGATTCTAGACGGGAAAATAGAGCAATGTAGGCAGGTAACGTTGGTGTGGAAGCTTCGACGGATAGCATCTGTATGCAGTTAAACAAAAAAAGGACCAGATGGTTGGAAACGAACTGAAAGGGCCAGATGGTTGGGTTGCTCGACACGCAATCTGAAGATCGTAATTTCGAACCCCGTCCCATCGAACGTGCTTGCACTTTCAGCCGTGGAGGCGATATAATTTGACAGTCAATCCCTAGTCGTTGGTAAAAGAGTAGCCCAAGAATTGACGGTGGGTGGGGATGACTAACTATTTTCCCTGTAGTCTCTCACTGCTTAATTTGGGACGGCTAGCACAGATATCCCTCTTTTAATCTTACACAGGTGTAAAGGTTTTACAGATGGCATCTGTTTGGAAGTTCTCTACAGTATATATATACATAGGTATATGATTTTGGTTCTCAAGTATTGAAATTACGTGTTTAGCCTCTTAGTTATGGTATTACTGGTACCATATCTAAATAATAACACTAAAGGTAAGGTAGATAGGCAATGCCATTATTGGCATATTACACAAGTAATGAAATTATACGTACAATATGTAAGTAATGATATTTTGGACACGTAAACATTATTATGAAAATAAATGTAAGTTGAAATCCATGTTTGACTCAAACTAACCTTTTCTCTAGTAATAAATTTCGAAATACTAAAACTTGTCACGAGACGTGAAAATATGTCACCAAGTAAAGTGTAGTACACAAAAAGTTATGTTAACATCTTAATAAGTCTTATGCATCCATAGTCTGGGTGACCTTACTAAACTCTGTACTGCAGAGCTTCGTCGTGCTCGTGGGAAGCCATAACTATGTGGGTTCAACATTTCACAACACACAGATCGCGCGGGTTGGTGCTTTCAGGTGGCTACGTAAGGATATATCGAGTGTGAAGTCCTTTCATCGTATTCGCTCGTGGCGCGCGCACTCGCTCGTTATTTCAGTGGGTTGTTAGGTTGCATCAGTTTCGTATCAGCCATTACTCGAGTGGAGAGGGTGCAACACATTTATTCCGGCTAATAAGCTATCTGTTCTCTATAAGAATTAATCAAAATACAGCCTGTTCTTAAACCAGAATGGAAAGGTTTGATTCGCTCTGGCAGAATTTGAAGAATGTCTTTGGAAGACCAAGAGATAAATCACGCGCGGACGAAGAAAACATTCACGTCGTTCCCCTCAATAGTGTTGATGCGACGACGAAATCGTCTGCGGATGAAGGGAAAATTATCGATTACGATGGCGGAGAGATGGAGACTTCTGAACACGAAGGGGAGCTACCCGAGAGGGGAACGTGGAGCACAGGACAACTAGGATTCATCTTTGGTTGTCTTAACTATGCTGTCGGACTAGGAAACGTCTGGCGTTTCCCTTATTTGTGTTATGAGAATGGAGGAGGTAACATCTTGGTTCTGTTAGGCTTAACGCGATTTACGTTTTTAGGAGAGTAAATTACACCTATCTAGTTAAATCAGTCAGGTCAGGAAGTGTTTTTCTTTTCCTACCTTTGTCTTGTGAAAATCCAGAGTTAGATCCCTGCCCTGACCACAGAAGGATTTTCCCTTATTTTTCTCGACGTATTTCATTTTTCTTTTTTGCCGCATTATACATCATAACTATAACAAAATTGTTTTGAAATTTAAACTTATCAAAAATATCTAACTATAGATTTCTCAGTTTTACATCATTCTGTAGACAGAAAACAGGAAATTTTGTTTAGGTGTGGACTACAAATGTCACTGTCACCGAGAGTATCTAACAGATGAGTCCAAATATACTGTTTTATAGTTAGAACTACATGTTAAACTATATTTATATTAGTTACTAGGTTAATCTTTAGTAAGGGGCAGAAGTTCATGATGACCACCGACCTTGTTGTGTTTATCTAGGTAATTTGATCAGAAGTTGATGGTAACACCGATCTGGTTGTGTTTATGTAGGTAATTTGATCTGAAGTTAATGGTAACCACCGATCTGGTTGTGTTTATGTTGGTAGTTTGTTTTGATTAACTTGTAATAAAAATATTAACTACAGCAACCGTTTGTGTGAAACATTAAGTCAAGTATGAATTGTTACTTTTACTTTCTCTACTCTTGAATTAGATAAATATCCACGAAAAAAATCACGTGTAGAATTAACGTTGTTTTTATAACAAACAAACTGCAGTTTAATATCTTTGTGAAAGCAGCCAGTCCATTGTTGTGTTCACTGTATTGTTGCTGATACAACATTGTTGTAGTATGACCTTTCAGTTACATTTTCTTTCTTCCCAACTTCGAGTTTGTGGATGGTTCATACATCCTGGTGATAGCTTCATCCGAAACGTTGATGTGATACCATTTATTTAGCTGTAAGTTTGGAACTAGTCGTTTTTATATACAAAGATGAACACTTACAAACCGAATTCATATAAAAATAAATAAATAAAACTAGGTGTCTATGATAAAGTGATGGTTACCAACAACATTCGAATAAAGATTTATTTGTCAATTATATTAGGATAATATTATAATTATGGATTTTATGCTAGATAAGGATATATCTGACAAACTTATATCAGGTAAGAATATGTTTGATATCGTTCAATATAAACTCTTTTCATAAAACCTTAGCTATTAGTAACGTGGTTCTAACAATATTAGCAGTAGTTTGCAAACATTAGTTTCGAAGCCCCAAAACACGGGACCTGGTTTGGTTTGTTTTGAATTTCGTACAACGGTACACAAGGGTTATCTGCGTCAGCCGTCCCTAATTTAGAAGACTAGAGGGAAGGCAGCTAGTCATCACCACCCACCGCCAACTCGTGGGCTACTCTTTTACCAATGAACAGTAGGATTGACTGTGACATTATGACGCCCCCACGGCTGAAAGGGCGAGCATGTGCAGTGTGACGGGGATTTGAACCCGCAACCCTCAGGCTACAAGTCAAGTGCCTTAACCACCTGGCCATGCTGGGACCACGGGTCCATGAAAAGTATGTCGTGACAAGGAACGTTCATTGTATCTAACGTCTGAATGTAGTATTTTCTACCAGGATTTTATTGTTGTCCACGGCATATAAAAATATACTAATAGCGTGAATATTTTTGTTGTGTTTGAAACGCACACGCGTAGTTCTTGATGTCGAGAACAGAAACGTGCTCATATTACTTTTGCCGGGCTTACTTTCGGGGGTTATTCAATAGATGATGAATAATTAGGGACTAATTTTTAAATTTAAAAATATCAATTTTTGTATAAGATTTTTGACCGAGATAATTTTTGAAACAGGCTGCTAATTACGAGTATGGGTTCAATATTTTATTCTAAGTTTACATATTATTCTCAACATAAGACGAGGGCTTCCACTACAAGGAAACAAAGAACATTAAAAACTTTCTGGTGTCGAAACACGTCTCTGTTTTTAAATAAAGAAATGGAAGTCCTAAGACTCATGGGTTACATATTGTTGCTACAAAAATATTGATACTTTGCATTTATTTATTGACATAAAACACATCTTCCTAGTGTTTTGTTTATTTATTGGTCTACAGCACATCTTACTAATGTGTTATTTATTGACCTAAAACCATCTTACTACTATTTTGTTTATTTATTAACTTAAAGTACACCTTACTAAAGTGTTATTTATTTATTAACCTAGAATACATCTTACCAGTGTTTTGTTTACTTATTGACCTAAAATATATCTTACTGGTGTTTTATTTATTTATTGGCCTAAAGTACATCTTACTAATGTGTTATTTGGTTATTAACCTGGAATACATCTTACTAGTGTTTTGTTTATTTATTAACCTGAAATACATCTTACCAGTGTTTTGTTTATTTATTGACCTAAAATACATCTTACTAGTGTTTTTTTTTTATTTATTGGCCTAAAGTAATTCTACTAACGTGTTATTTAGTTATTATCCTAGAATACATCTTACTTGTGTTTTATCTATTGACATAGAATACATCTTACTAGTGTTTTGTTTATTTATTAACCTAAAGTACATCTTACTAATGTGTTATTTATTTATTAACCTAGAATACATCTTACTAGTGTTTTGTTTATCTGTTGACATAGAATACATCTTACTAGTGTTTTTTTTTTATTTATCGGCCTAAAGTAATTTACTAACGTGTTATTTAGTTATTATCCTAGAATACATCTTACTAGTGTTTTATCTATTGACATAGAATACATATTATTAGTGTTTTGTTTATTTATTGACCCACAGTACATCTTAATAATGTATTATTTATTTAGTAACCTAGAATACATCTTACCAGTATTTTATTTATTGACCTAAAATACATATTTCTAGTTTTGTGCTGTTTTTCAGGAGCTTTTCTCTTACCGTATTTTCTAAGCATCATTTTTTGTGGAATACCGCTGTTTATAATGGAAGTGTCCATTGGTCAGTACATGAGTACGGGAGGAATTGCAATATGGAACTTAGTACCCGTACTAAAAGGTAGGATATGTTTTCCATCTTCGACGTTCACAACTTGCGTTGTTTCATAAAATATATCAATATATAATTCGTTGTTTATCGTGAAAGTTGAGACATAGATCGACCAGAAGAACTGGTCTCTAACCTTTAACCTCATCGTATAAACATGCTGAAGTTAAACTGTTTATATCTTCTAAGATTCCGGTGTAAAGGTGTTGATATTAATAAGTTCCTAACTTGAAGCTTGATGGATTTTAGGCACTCGTGACAAAACACTCGCACATATATATACATATATGTATATAAAAATATAAAAACACACACACGCACATGTATATAAGGACAAAGAGATGTGTAACCACACATATATAATTAGCACACCTGGTGGTTTTGAAAACCAGCGTTTTATTCCAGACAAAGTTAACCTTATTAATGACGTAATATATCCTCACAGGAAGCCCATAGTATTTGAATGTACACAAATATTCGTAATAAAATAGATATATATACATATATTTATTCTACTACAGGGGGCGTCCTTGTATTTTGTTATTGTCGTGAATCTACATCATTCAAACTATGACATGTATCATTACAATTATGTTTTAAGTATCGTGAAGAGGTGATGTTTGTTCTCTCCTTACGTATTTTGGTAGTAGCTAAGCTTCTGTTGTATTGACGTTGTAATTAAAACAGATATAAGGTTTCAGTTTTGTTCGCGGTTTGGTTTACCGTGTTTCACACGTTAAGAAAGGCACTGCTATCCTTTAATTAACCAATGATAAAAGAATGTTATGTCTACATGTCGCCACATCGGATTACTTCTTTGTACATTAAATTAAGGTATTTCGGACTTTGGAAGAGTGGCAATTTTCAAAGGTTGACCCTTTCCCTGTAACAGGACAATACACTAATAAGTGACAGGTGATTTCGCAACTCAGTGGAAAGCTTTATTAAATGTTAAACCAATACTTTATTAAGTGGTAAGACAAATCGTAAATCAATACTTTACTAAGTGGTAATACAATACTTTGGAAAGAAGTATGAAAAGCCTCTATTCTTTCCAATAACAAAACAACTTTAGAAGTTTTCATTTATATTATAACTATGAATTGGAATTGTATGTTCTTAAAATTCGAAAGAAATGCATCATTCGTAATTGTATATCTATAAAATAGCTAAATATAACATTGTTAAGAGCCTTTTAACTGTAAAAACAATGGATTTCCGGAATGACTGCACTATGCTTTCCTTTCTGTTTAGGTATTGGTTTTGCTTCCATGACCATGATCGGGTTATGTAACATCTACTACATTGTTCTCATTGCTTACACTCTCTACTATCTGATCAACTCGTTTCAGCGACACCTACCGTGGGAAAGATGTGGAAATGTCTGGAACTCAAAAAACTGCTTCGCTGTAGGAGACAACATAACGAAACTGGCAGCCAGAAACCTGACCCTCAACGAAACAGTCTCTCCTGCCAAGGAATATTGGGAGTGAGTGAAGAAACTTCTGACAGAAGCATTTATTAAACGATCTCTTCAATTATATGATTCCGTATTGGACTATTCTCTTCATCTCATGATAGTATTTTTATGTACAAGTGTTACTAACGGACGACTGGAGCGACTGTATGTTTAAACAAGTCGTATAACTTTCAGTTGGTGTTTTTAGACTGGTCATCAGTGATCAGTTTCATCATACTGTCCCTTTCTCTCACACCTTCCATTAAACGAGTTGCTCCCCCACCTATAAACCAGTTCGTCAAATCGTCCTATCATTTGGTGTTCCTAATGGACAACCGTTCTTTATGGTGTTGTGTTGTTTGTTTAAGAAGGAAATAAAAACGTCATAATATTACAACTCGTACTATCGACATAGCTAACACAACTCTAACCTCACATTACCATCGACATAGCTAACACAACTCTAACCTCACATTACCATCGACATACCTAACACAACTCTAAACTCACATTACTAACCTTATTAATACATACCTAACACAACTCTAACCTCAAATTACTAACCTTATTAATACATACCTAACACAACTCTAACCTCACATTAGCATCGACATAGCTAACACAACTCTAACCTCACATTACCATCGACATACCTAACACAACTCTAACCTCACATTACTAACCTTATTAATACATACCTAACACAACTCTAACCTCACATTAGCATCGACATACCTAACACAACTCTAACCTCACATTACCATCGACATAGCTAACACAACTCTAACCTCACATTACCATCGACATAGCTAACACAACTCTAACCTCACATTACCATCGACATACCTAACACAACTCTAACCTCACATTACCATCGACATACCTAACACAACTCTAACCTCACATTACCATCGACATACCTAACACAACTCTAACCTCACATTACCATCGACATACCTAACACAACTCTAACCTCACATTACCATCGACATAGCTAACACAACTCTAACCTCACATTACCATCGACATAGCTAAACACAGTTCTAACCTCACATTACCATCGACATACCTAACACAACTCTAACCTCACATTACCATCGACATACCTAACACAACTCTAACTTCACACCACCATCGACATAGCTAACACAATTCTAACCTCACATTACTATCGACATACCTGGCACAACTCTAAACTCACGTTGCTATCGACATACCTAACACAACTCTAACCTCACATTACCATCGACATACCTAACACAACTCTAACCTCACATTACCATCGACATACCTAACACAACTCTAACCTCACATTACCATCGACATAGCTAACACAACTCTAACCTCACATTACCATCGACATACCTAACACAACTCTAACCTCACATTACCATAAACATACTTAACACAACTCTAACCTTACATTACCATCAACATAGCTAACACAACTCTAACCTCACATTACCATAAACATACCTAACACAACTCTAACTTCACACTACCATCAACATAGCTAACACAACTCTAACTTCACATTACCATCGACATACCTAACACAACTCTAACCTCACATTACTATCGACATACCTAACACAACTCTAACCTCACATTACTATCGACATACCTAACACAACTCTAACCTCACATTACCATCGACATACCTAACACAACTCTAACCTCACATTACCATCGACATAGCTAACACAACTCTAACCTCACATTACCATCGACATAGCTAATACAACTCTAACCTCACATTACCATAAACATACCTAACACAACTCTAACTTCACATTACCATCAACATATCTAACAACTCTAACTTCGCATTACCATCGATATATCTAATGATAGGTAAGCGAACAACAATTGATAAGGAAGTTTTATTAATGATGAAATCTACTACATGTTTCGACAGAACATTGGTTTGTCTTGATGATGAAACTTTTTTAGAATGGACAGCAACTGCCTGTTGTGGAGACGTAAATGTAGAGGACGATGTTTTGAAAGTCTTCTGCCTTTCGTCTTCAGGTCACTGAAACGTCGTCCTCTACACGTGTGTCTCCACAACAGGCAGTTGCCGTCCATTCTAACAAAGTTTCATCATCATGAATACTCATTGCCTAAACAATCTATCAAATAATCAGTTTGTCTTCTTCAAATATGACTATTATTACGTTGAAACACGTGCTGTGTTCCATCATCAATAATAATCTTATAGAATGTCGATTACCTACCTATTATTATATTACCATAATATACTTCCTTACTCATATATTGACATAACTAAACTATCCTAACCTTACTATCAAGTTATCTAACCTACAATACTTTGCAAAAATATTCACCCCTGGGAAATTTGTATGTTTTGTTTACATTACTGGTTGAGTTAAAATACTTTTGCAAGGCACTGTACGCCTGTCTAACATTACCATCGACGCATCTGGGCTGATGACCAGAAATCAGATCATGACATGGACTTGTATGTATATTTTAAACTTATTTCATCTGGTCTTCAAATTATGTTTTATTTACTTATCATTTCTATCTTTCATCGATTCATCATGATTTGTTCATCATCCACTCAACTGATTCTTAGTTTATTATCTCTCTTCTTCATGTTTATGTTAAGTGATACTTTTATTTTCAACATTTATGAATTTACTCCAAAAACTGTTCTTTCTTCCACCTACTGCTGGTATCTGTTTTGTTTTTTCACCTTCATCACCTTGGCTGGCTTTTTCATACATCCGCCACTCATCCTTCTATTAACGGTTTTGTCCACGCATCACGATGTCCATCTTCGTAATTCCTGGTTTGTATGCACATACTATACCATTGGCTGGTTTCTACATACATCTTCTACACCCACTATGTCCACTGGTTGGTTTCTACATACATCTTCTACACCCACTATATCCATTGGCTGGTTTGTACATACATCTTCTACGTCCACTATGTCCACTGGTTGGTTTCTACATACATCTTCTACATCCACTATATCCACTGGTTGGTTTGTACATACATCTTCTACGTCCACTATATCCATTGGCTGTTTTGTACATACATCTTCTACGTCCACTATGTCCACTGGTTGGTTTGTACATACATCTTCTACGTCCACTATATCCATTGGCTGTTTTGTACATGCATCTTCTACACCTATTATGTCCACTTGGATCCTTCTTATTTTGTTTCTTAACACCGCTATCAGTTGCTGGCTTGAAATAGACTGAATGAATGCTGATTACAAAACTGCACAGTGACTTTTCGAACACCCTGTACATCCATTATGTCCACTGGTTGGTTTGTACATAAATCTTCTACACCCACTTTGCCCACTGGTTGGTTTGTACATACATCTTCTACACCATGTCCACTGGTTGGTTTGTACATACATCTTCTACACCATGTCCACTGGTTGGTTTGTACATACATCTTCTACACCCACTATGTCCATTGGTTGGTTTGTACATATTTTGTATATTCATTAACTAGCTCAATATTTCGTTACCAGTTTAACTAACTACCATAATCCATCTGTTCTCTGTTTCTTCATACCTACTTATGTTGTAAATTTAATATTTAGAAATTAGTTAGTGTATGTAATACAATTAGGCTTTCGCGCGTTTTTTTATTATTAACATTATATTTGTATTATAAATTACGCAAACAATTTCTTGGCATCTTTGTGTGTAGACATGTATCTAAGAGAACACTAGAAGTTTGGTATGTTTAAAAACTGTTATAATAATACAGGTGATATAAGCTCAAATTCGTAAATATACTTTCTAGGGGTTATCTCCACGAGCTTGTTTAACGTTTTGTAATACTTTCAGTAACCAGGTGTTAGGCTTAACTGCTGGAATTGACGATATAGGTAGCGTGAGAATGGAACTGGTTCTGTTGTTGCTGCTGGCTTGGGTTTTGGTCTACATGGTGATCTGGAGAGGGCTGCACCAGAGCGGGAAGGTAAGGCTTAACGGACGTTGTAGCATACCAACAGACTCGGTGTTTGTCAAGGTACTAGTGAAGGAGAGTAGGGCTAGGCTATTAACAGTTGAATATTTCAGCTCACTTCATGGCTAGCTACCGACTTACATACAATATCAAAAGAAACGACAAATCGTTTTATTAATATCAATGTTATTATTCCTTTATGTGTAATGTATAGAATGTTAAAACAATGACATTTTACCCATTCTACTACAAAAATAGCCATTTTCTTATAACCTTATCCTTTCTAATACAAAACATCTTGTTACTTTGTATTTGTTAATATGGAACAAAAATATTTTTAGTTTCTCTTTTCTTAACACAAAATAAAATTTGTCGTATTAATTTGTCGTTTTAACATAAAAGAAAAATATTCATATTATTTTATTGTTTTAATAGACAATATAATTTCTAATATATAACAATGTTCTTACTACTTCATTGTTTTTAATTTAAAATAATTAGGTTTTTATTTCCTCGCCGTATCTGCAGATTATCTGGTTCACTGCTTTATTTCCATACGTCCTTTTGCTAGTGTTGTTTGGTCGTGGAATAACACTAGAAGGAGCTTCGAAAGGAATAATATACTACGTCAAACCGGAGTTTGATAAACTTACCGATCCGCAGGTAGGAATAACTAGGCTTGACTTCTACTTTGTTAAACGTTTGACTGATGTATACAACAATAAGTACATTTGTGTTACATTGTTGATTGCCAAAGCAAATATTTTGTCTGCGTTTTAAATTACCAAAACCTAATAATTTAATAATAATAATACTCTAAAATTGTTTATTTGTTGTTCGCGTTTACACATACACATTGTTGGGCGTATCATTACTAGAATATTTTAAACGTAACCTATATGTAATATTGGAGTTATTCACGAAACAATTAATAAAATAACACTAAACGACCTCTACGGACAGCGAACATAAGTTCGATACTTCACTGCCTCTTGTCTCTCAATTAATTAAATACAAGACTGTGCATAGTGGAGTGTTTGCAATGTCCCTTGCAGGGATCCAACTAAAAATTCGCCCTTTCTAGCTCTCAAGCTTACATCTAGAAATCTATGTCTGTCATCTTGAATAAAATAGGATTTCCTTCAGATAGAAATCGGTTTTATTGGTCTAAAGATAATGTTCCAAGAAAATTATTTTTATTTGTATTAAAGCGAAACTTATGTTTTACCGTTTAACCTGACGATCGAATTCTGTGTTCTTTTTCAGGTGTGGGTGAAAGCAGGAACCCAGGTTCTATTTTCGTATGGAATTGGTATTGGTGCAAATGTTGCTCTTGGAAGCTATAACAAGTACCATCATAATTTTCACAGGTAAAGTCAACAGTTTGTAGCAACTTATTCTGTTACAATGTTTAAAGAAAATCGTATTCGCCAAAATAAAATTTAGAAGATAGTATAAGACATTGTGGTTGTAATGTTGTACAGGCATTACAAGACATTGTGGCTGTAATGTTGTCAGGTATTATAAGACATTGTGGCTGTAATGTTGTACAGGTATAAGACCCCTCATCCAGCAAGCTTGTGTTATCAGACAGGCTGGTTTGGGGATTTTCCAGATTTGAGTTTCTTGTATTAAGGTATCTATGCATACACATACAAGTACATACATACATGTATATATGTTTAGCAGTATATTTACATACATACTTCAGAAATATACTGTAGTAAAATAATACATGGTGTTCTACTTAAGAAAATATACGCACTAAGAAATATGTATTTACGTGTCCCAATACTTACTATTGTAATTTCCTTTTTTCCGTAAAGGTCTGAGGGTCACGGGTTTGAATCCCTGTCACATCAAACATGTTCGCCGTTTAAGCTGGGGGGTGTTATAATGTTACGGTCAATCCCACTATTCGTTGGTAAAAGAGTAGCCCAAGAGCTGGTGGTGGGTGGCTTAAGTATTTCTTAAGCGACTTTACCTTTTTTCTTGTCTGCTCTGTCGTTGTCTGTCTACTTTTCCTGCTCGTTTCAAGCTACTTACATTTTTATCATTTAAGTGTCTTCTTGCTGTATCCTCTACACCAGGCGTTCCCAAACGTTTTAAACCTGCAGAGCTTCACATCAGAAAGAAAAAACATTCTGGAGCCTTAATTTAAAAAATACGCTAAAAATAGAAACAATCGGTCACTAGCACCAAATAAAGTTTACCTTTACAATATAAATTTATTAAAAATAACAATATTTAATGATTTTTTCTTTTTCCCTCTGCTTACTTCTTCGAAATTTTCTGCTTGTAAAATTATTATCAGTAAAAGTACAGTATACTTATATATTTATTATCAGTAAAAGTACAGTATACTTATATATTTATTATCAGTAAAAGTACAGTATACTTATATATTTATTATCAGTAAAAGTACAGTATACTTATATATTTATTATCAGTAAAAGTACAGTATACTTATATATTTATTATCAGTAAAAGTACAGTATACTTATATATTTATTAGTAGCTCGGATGGGCTTGCTTTTATTCACAAAGTAGTTCAATATTTGGAGTTAAGGTTATTACCTGTAAGCGCAAATCATTTTCAATAATTAGCCTGTTTCTAAATTTGGTCTCTATAGCTGTGTACAGTGAAAATGTTTGCTCACAAAGATATGTTGTTAGTTAACGCATCAAAATTTTCAAAGCTGGCTTACTTATTTCAGGGTATTACATGGCCATTTGAATCCAAAATTGTGTAATTTCTTTCTGTTGAATTTTTGTTTTAAGGGTGTAAGCAGTTGAAATTTCTATAAGCTGCTATTCCTCTTTCAAAGACAAATCGTTGGTATTTGTAGAGTAAACAAAGGAATTTTGAACCCACAGTAATTTTCCTAAACGAGGAGGGAAGTACTTACCAATAGTTGTACACAAATCAGATATGTGCTGCAAGAAGTGAAACTTTTGCATCTTCACTTAAAGAAATTTCATTCATAAGTAAAAAAAAATCACTGAGATTTTCGAGGCAGTCAAGTTTTTGACTAAAACTCCAAGGTTTTAGCTTTCTTGTTTGTTTTGGAATTTCGCACAAAGCTACTCGAGGGCTATCTGTGCTAGCCGTCCCTAATTTAGCAGTGTAAGACTAGAGGGAAGGCAGCTAGTCATCACCACCCACCGCCAACTTTTGGGCTACTCTTTTACCAACGAATAGTGGGATTGACCGTCACATTATACGCCCCCACGGCTGGGAGGGCGAGCATGTTTAGCGCGACGCGGGCGCGAACCCGCGACCCTCGGATTACGAGTCGCACGCCTTACGTGCTTGGCCATGCTAGGCTTTTAGCTTACATTGAAATGCTTCCATTTTACTTTGAGCTTTGAAATGCGTTACCCTGCATCGTAACATTCACTTCATTTAAATAGCAAAATACGTTTAAAAGATAACCCACTTATTAACGTTTTAAAATTTCCTCACGGAGGCCAAGTAACTATGGCGAAGCATAGTTTAAAAACCATACTCTACACCAGTGGTTCCCAACCAGGGGTGCGAGATAACATTTCAGTTATTTTTTTTTTGTTTATATTAAGGGTACTGTCCTATATAATCAAAAATTACTGTGAGGGGTGCGAGAACATATTAAATTTTTTTTAGGGGTGCGGGGCATAAAAAAGGTTGGGAACCACTGCTCTAAACCAATAAATTTCACGCAACGTTCTATAATCTCGGCATCAATAAGTTATAAACACAACTTACGACTCTTACCGAGTTATGTAACTAAATTAGTCATAATATTTACTTTAAAATAATTGCTTCTAATTCTCTTGTTTTGAACAAAATAAAAACTATCATAAAATATTCACTACAAAAACTAAACAATCTTTTATACCTTACGAAAACTTTTGTTGTTCCAGCACACGAATTAATTCTTCAGTTAGGGCGATACACCCATCAACTAAAGAAAACTTTATAATGAGTAGAAAATGGTTTTGCTTTGCTATCCCAACATTCACAGAACTCATTGTTGAGTTTGTCAATATTTTTGGCAGCAAAATAGGTAAATGAAATGTAGATGAATTCCACTAGCATTTTAAGTATTATAATTCTGTCGTTTATAAAACTCCTGATGCAAATATGTTTGACTACTGGAACTACTTGCGATATATGTGACTCTAATATAATAACGAATGAAAGCGAAAATGTCGATATATTAAATATTCTCTTAATTATGATACATGGACATGACCCAGGATGGATGGAGTAAGAGTACATATGTAGAGTAAACTCTGATCCACATGTAATAATTAACAAAATATTGTACAATTGTAAATAAATAAATGCAGGGGAAGGAAGAGGTTAAAGAGAACCTGACCCTCCGAGGTTAACAAGACCTAAATCGCGATATAAACGCACGGTAACTGTTGAAATAGCAACATTTTCAAAAATGGCCAGATTGGAGGTCTTATACTTATGTAAAACGTTATTGTTATTATATAGTATCGAATATCACAGACTTTGTTGTTTTGTATAAAAATTACGAATTCACTAATAATATGTATAATAAATAGATATGTGGCTTAGACGTAAACAGCTTTTAATAATTGATAAAATAAACACACCACAACACTGCTCAACATTCCAACAACCGTCTGTTGCCATTCCTAAACATCTGCCAAAAGTATTAGGTAATGTGCGTTTTTTTATGGCAAAGCTTCATCGGGCTATTTGCTGTGGACACCAGAAGGAATCGAACCGCTCATATTAGCGTTGTAAATCAGAAAAATTACCGATGTTCCATTGGGAGATAAACAGTATTAGGAAAACAATATGATCAAATACTACTGAAATAAACCAACAGGGGATTCACTGAAAGTATTTAATACGCCACCTTTTGGCTATTTTTTGTGTGAAAACAACTTCAACCATATTTTACTAGGATTATTAGAAGATCCTTGAAAGCAGTGTTTGGTTATCGATGGGCAGCATAATAATTACTTTATCTTGAGGTGTATATATCTTATCAGTTATTAAAACCTGTCTTACAAATGCTTGAAACATTAGACGAAAAGAGGTTTCTGCTGAAATAACAGACACAGTGTTTGGTTAACACTAACTTCAGTTTCGTTATCCTTTCCTTGTAGACAGGGAAAGCTGACAGTGTTTGGTTAACACTAACTTCAGTTTCGTTATCCTTTCCTTGTAGACAGGGAAAGCTGGTTGCGAATAATATATCAGTTTTTCTGAATGCTGACAAGAGATTATTACATCAATGCTTAGAACTCTTACAAATAGGATATTAAAATATCGAGTTGTTGAATATATTTTCTTGTTTCCACTGGTGTTATCATTTACAAAAACTGGATGTTATTACTTGTTATTCAGGTTTATTTTGTCCACAACATTACAGACACGATTTTTCTACTAATTAAACGAAATAATAAATTGTTTTTAATTGACTTACTTGTCACTGTATACTTGATATAGAGCATTGAAATGACTTTGTTTTTTCAGGGACTCACTTATTGTATGCTGTATTAGTAGTGGGACCAGTCTGTTCTCCGGTCTTGTGATATTTTCCGTCCTCGGCCACATGGCACACGTCCAGCACAAGGACGTCTCAGAGGTGGCCCGATCTGGCCCTGGACTGGCCTTTTTAGCATACCCAGAAGTCGTTGTCAGACTTCCACTGGCTCCGTTGTGGGCAGTTCTTTTCTTTCTGATGTTAATAGTATTGGGTACCGATAGCCAAGTAATTATTAATTTATTTCTGATATAACGAAAATATATTGAAAAGAAAATAGACTAAGTAAGTTATTATAACTAAATTTTATGTAAAGTGAAGCATTTCTTATAATTATGGTAACCAATATATCACATAATTTGTTTCACAAAAATGGATAACAGTATTGCACAAATTATAAAACAAAATTAAGTGTAATTTGCTGTAAACCTTAGTTAATAAAGTGTTGTAAATTTCAAACAATATTTAACCATATTTTAGGTGTTACATAATCAACTACAAATGTTTGATTGTTCACGGGAAATTACCAGTAGGGAAATATTGTCTCTGTTACATTATCAGACTTAACACTGAGCCACTGAAGGCAGGGAGATCTTATTTTTTGTGACATGTTAGATGGAGTGTTTTAACGACTGTGTAAACAAAATGTAAACCTCATATTCGATAATATTTGAACAGAATCAGACTTTTGTGAAATTCCATATGAAATTAAAAATAAAAATAAATGTTATTTAGGTTCTATGTCAACACGAATGAATGTTTTATTTATTTAGGCTTTATTTTGAATAACTCGTATGTTTATTTAGATCACTTGCTGTGAAAGATCTTACGTTTTATTTAGATTCTGTGTCAAAACAATTGAATGTTTTATTCATTTAGGCTTTACTTTGAATGACTCGTATATTTTATGTAGATTAATTGTAAAAGTCTTGTGTTTTATTTAGGTTCTGTGTTAAACCAATCGTATTTTTAATGTAGAGTTTACTTCAAACCAACGACCTTTGACTTAGATTTTGCGTATGAATACAAATGTAACTAATATTCCACTTCCAGTTTTGTACAGTGGAGGCCTTTGTCACAGGAGTAGTTGATGAATTTCCGAATGCACTTCGACCACGTCGCAAAATTTTTACTTTTCTTGTTGTTGTTTTCCAGTTTCTTCTGGGAATTCCTCTTGTTACTCAGGTTTGTTACAATATCCTGTAATCCTTGTTTAAGTTAGATTATAATTTGGATTTGATAATGTTATTTCTATTGACAGCATTCTAAGGATGATAAATATCGATTTTGCTTTATACGCTTTGATATAGTAGTACACTGGGTCTAAGAAAAATACAGCTATCTAACATTATTCATCAGGAGAAGTGGACGGACAAAAGGCGGTATGAATCAGAATAGAAAAACTAAAAACATTGAATTGACAATTCAATTTCTGTTGAGCATCGATAATTTTAGATTACGACAATTCGTTATGTTCGGCCACAGCATGGCCAGGTGGTTAAGGCGTCCTAATTGTAATCTGTGGGTCGCGGGTTTGAATCCCCGTCACACCAAACATGCTCGTCCTTTCAGCCGTGGGTGCGTTATAATGTGACAATTAATCCTACTGTTCGGTGGTAACAGAGTAGCCCAAGAGTTGGCGGTGGGCGGTGATGACTAGCTCCCTTCCCTCTAGTCTTACACTGCTAAATTAAGGACGGCTAGCGCAGATAGCCCTCATGTAGCATTGCGCGAAATTCAAAAACAAGGAAATCGTTACGTTAGTTCTTCATGATCGGAGTTGAAGAAGTTAGCTTTTAGTTTGTTTGTTTGTTTTGAATTTCGCTCAAAGCTACTCGAGGGCTATTTGCGCTAGCTTTTAGTAAGAAGAGACATTTTTATTGAAAAATAAGTAAAGCACAAACCATGCACAACAAATACACTGATGGGTTGTGTTTGTGTACGGGAAAGACAGTTTGGTTGGTGGGATGTAAATATGCAAAATATTAATAAGTTAAAGTATTTTGAGATACGCGTTTCAGAATTTATATGTGTGTGTGTGTACTGGCAAGTTAGTATTAATTTAATTTTACTATTACTGTAGTAATATGTTAAAAGGTTTTGTTCTTTTGGAGGCTATATCTGAGAAACGAAAGTGTTCTTATTCTGTATAGATTAAATATACATTTGAGAGCGGTAATGTGCTTGTTTACAGGGAGGGCAGTGTGACTGATGATTTGTGTTGGCATTATTTACAGGGAGAGTAGTACAGCTGAAAGGGCATTTTCTGTTTGTTTACAAGAAAGAAAGTTTGGCTGATGGCTTATGTTTATTTACAGGGTGTAAAGTATGGTTTATGCTTGTGTACGGGAAGCATAGTATAGTTTACGTTTGTTTACACGGAGGATAGTATGGTTGGTGGATTATGTTTGTTTACAGGGAAGACATTATGACTTATGGCTTATGATACGACTGATGGGTTGTGTTTCACAGTGAGGACAATACGTGTTGATAGGTTGTGTTTGTTTACAGAGAGGACAATACTTGTTGATGTTTTGTGTTTGTTTAGAGGGAGAACAATACTTGTTGATGGGTTGTGTTTGTTTACAGGGAAGACAGTACCTGTTGATGGGTTGTGTTTGTTTACAGGAAGGACAATACTTAATGGGTTTTGTTTTTTACAGGGAAGATAGTACTTGTTGATGGGTTGTGTTTGTTTACAGGTAGGAGAGTACTTATTGATGGGTTATGTTTGTTTACGGAGAGGACAATATAGCTTATGGCTTACTATAACGACTGGTGGGTTATGTTTTTTCACAGTGAAGACAATACTTATTGATGGGTTATGTTTGTTCACAGGGAGGACAGTACTTATTTCAGCTAATGGATGATTTTTCAGCAAGTGGTGTGACCTTATTAACTGTCGTTTTCTTTGAGATCGTTGGATTTGCTTGGATTTACGGTACGCCTGTTTTTACTTCCATTCACTTGGTCTGTTAAAGCAATCTAATTTATCATTAAAGTTTGTTTTTAACAGCTAAATCGTTCATAATTTTTCAGCGTGTTATTTCGCCACGTTTTATTATATATTTATCCGAATTTAAAATTAACGTTGTAACAAAACAGAGTATTAACAAGCTAGTTGCCTGGTCTTCTGCCTCACTAACTTAACGTTTTTACTTTCGTCTTCTCTAGAAAGTTACTCGTATATTTTTGGTCATGTTTTTAATATTTAGTCAATTGTACTAACTTGCTAATGACTACCTCATTAACCTTAGGCCTACAGAATGAGCATTATTTATAAGGAATTTAGATAATTTAAAAATTAAAAAAATCTTAAGAATGCAAATTTTAGTTGACTTCTGCAATTATAAAACGCAATAAAATATGTCGACTTTAAAAAAAATTATGCATTTTTTCCATTCAGGTGCAAAACAAATTTGTCTCAACATACAAGACATGACTGGATTTTATCCAAACTACTATTTTACCTTTAGTTGGATGGTAGCGGCACCTGTTGTCATTGTAGTGAGTTTTCTGATTTTATCATACCCTTCATTACGTATAACAGTTTCTCACATAATACATTATAATTTACTTGAACTTCCACGTACGTCTGCATTCACTTTTTCAATAAAACCTTTAAAAATAATTGAAAATGAGAAAAAGTAACTATTCTCAGTTCATTATCGTCACACAGTTTATATCGGTATTAAACAGTAATTTTTTTACTACCATCATTCTTAGATAAAAATTAGTTTCATATTTTCTCTATTGCAGGGGATCTTCTTGTTTTCTGTGTTGAAGTATGAAGGCGTGACCTATGCTAATACTTACAAGTATCCCTGGTGGGGGGAGCTGTTAGGCTGGGGAATGTCCTTGGCTGCAATTATTTGGATTCCTTGTTATGCTATCTATTATCTCATGAAGTCGTCAGGGACCCTAAAAACCGTAAGTTAGTTTACTGGTAACCAAACGACAACAGTTGTTCTATTATTCAGTGAGTAATGTCTATAGAAAGGGTAAGCCGTTCTGTTGTTGATAAAACTAAGGAAAAACAACGTATGGTAATAATGATGGAAGTAGACAAACGATACACACACGGGAGTCACAAACAAGGAGTATAAAACAGCTGATTGGTAAACTTATTAATGATATAAAACATTTTCGGAGAAAATACGAAATTAAAATGAATTAGCTCTACAATGCATTTGCACTTTTCTGTTAGTTTACACCTTATCTACATGCTAATATACAGTTTTTCGAACACTGTTCAAAATATTCTATTTTTCTCCCTACAATTCACTCAACTATTTGTTCACCTTTTAAATTTTTGCCTAAACCTGTATGTTTCAAGAATATTGTTTCTTATATTTTTTTCGTATCAAGACGTAATTACGATTGTTCTGTCGACCTTTTTACCATTTATTGTTTCACCACAATTACTGCAGGTCTGGTATCACAGTCTTCCTGGAAACAAATATCTACGTGATGAGTTATGGTCGTGTGGGTGTATTTCTGTCTCGTAAAGAACATACATTGAAATACTTAACTGTTGGGAGTTTTCTACCTTGCTCGCCTCAGTTATTAATAATTTGAATTTCAAGTAAACTTTTCAAAGTTCTGCATAGAGCTTCTACTATAATAAAGATACTTTCGACAATATTTGTAGGAGTTTTCTTTAACATCCAAGATTTTATGTAACAACGCTAATCTCGCGGTGTTTCAGTCCTAGAAGTTACGAATGAATACATACATATGTACATACATACTATTATTATTGGGCATTGAATGAATGCCTGTACTTCTAACGTCAGTTATGAGGTGACAATTTCATATTGGTTGGATGTCGGCCAATTACAATATATGCTAAATTCTACCACTGTGGGCCCGGCATGGCCAAGCGTGTTAAGGCGTGTGACTCGTAATTTGAGGGTCGCGGGTTCGCATCCCCGTCGCGCCAAACATGCTCGCCCTTTCAGCCGTGGGGCTTTATAATGTGACGGTCAATCCCACTATTCGTTGGTAAAAGAGTAGCCCAAAAGTTGGCGGTGGGTGGTGATGACTAGGTGCCTTCCCTTTAGTCTTACACTGCAAAATTAGGGACGGCTAACACAGATAGCCCTCGAGTAGCTTTGTGCGAAATTAAAAAAAAAAACTACCACTGTGTATTTTGTCATGATAAAGGGTTGGCATTACCATAGCATTTGTCTCCCCGCTCAGCCTTTCCATAATTATTTTTTTATTTTATGTACATAGCTAGTGAACTGAAAGTTGGAGTAACCGGTTTTTAATAACATTCCTCCAATGTAATTAGTTTGATAAAACGCTGTTTGTTTTAAACTCCGTAAAAACTAATTTTCCACAGAAATTATTTTAAGTGTTTTGTTTATATTTGAAATAATATTTTATCTCTTAGTACTGTAATACTGAGTTATTTAATTCTGTTACGATTGTACTTTCAACATTCGACCAAGAAGTATTGTTTATCTTAAAGATCTGAATTCGCTGGGTTACATTTTATTTAAGTGACATATAAAACCAGTAATTGTTTGACGATTAATAATTATTTTCCGATAATTTTAAAACTTATTATGTAGAAATGAATGTCTCCACAAAATAAACTATTTATGACCAAAACGTTTATTTATGTATTTGAACAGAAATTCAGTATTTAATGTTTTTGTTTCCTTTGTATTATGAAAATGGTTTTAGCCCGGTTAACTTTAATAGTCTTACCCTGATTAATTTTATCAGTCTTAACCTGTCAAAATTTTCAAAACCCCTTTTGAGCATAGCAACAAAACATTGGTAAGAAATAGATCTAATAATAAGTTCATGTTTACCCTATTATTTTAGCGATTGAGAAAAGGATTGAATCCAGTCATGGTATCAACTTGCGAAAGAGAAGTAATCTTCAATGAAAACAGTGAAAACGACGGGGTCCTTGATGCTGTTGTTTATAAGACTAAAGATGCTAAATTGTTTACTGACATTTAAACGCGCTCGAAGGCGCTATCTTTTCATTGCTGTCAACGAAGCCTAGATTACTTGTATTGTTGTGTGGACATTTGTACACAGATGTAAAATGTATAACAAGAGTTATTTCTAGAAATGTTCAATTTTATAAACTAACGTACGTATTTTTTAGATATTTATTGGTCGAGGTAGATTCAGCTAAGTTATGTTTGCCTAGTTGTTTCTTTTTATGAATACTGTTTTGATTTTTTTATTAAATTAATGGATCAATTTCGGTATTTCTTTTTTAAAAAACGAAATTCTCACGAAATGTTTTACTTATCTAACAGTTTCTCGACTTAATAGGCCTGGAGAACATACCTTATGTGTGTAGCTTTAGCCCGTACATTGGTAAGATAATAACACCAAATAGTGGAAATTGTTGGAGTGTTGTGTTGATATTATTTTCCTTCTAGTGCGTAAGCCTAATTGAAGGTAACGAGCCAAAAAGTTTTTCACAGTCACTTTTTAATGTAGGCTTTCTCTCTCTCTCTCTTTTTTTTTGTATGATTAAGTTTATATTTTCGATTAATGCTTGGTTAAGACCGTTGGCATTCTGTTCTTTTTTATGTAAAATAGAGAACAAATAAGATCAATTGAAAAAACAAAACGTGTTTTGTGATTAGCAAGCTGTAGTTTTTTTCTTCTAACATTACGAAAGAAAGTAATTAAAACAAATTAGTATTTTGCTATCTTAACTAAAAACGAGATATTATTAATCTTCGCAAAAGTGTTTAAATAAAAACAGTTAAAGCCCTAACATTTGATTTGTTTGCTGAAGCATGTAGGTATGTTTTCTTTAGACAACATTTTGATATGTTGCTAAGCGCAAAGCTACATAATGGGTTATCGAAACTCGATAGTTAGGATTATTCAGCACGTAGACTTATTCCTGAGCCACTGGGCGGAGGGTGTAAAGAGTGAAGAGAATAATTAAAAATATATAAGATAAATAAGGACGATATAATTTATACGCTTTCTAAACTACTATATGAATTTCTTTCATCTTAAATCCATCATGAAGAATTGGAGAATCGATGTTCGTTATTTTTTGCTTACTAATTCAAAATTACTTTTTGAAACTTAGCTAAATGTTCATACTTTAATAAATTTTTAAACTCGAATTACAGGTAAGTTTAAAGAATGGTTATAGTTCACAATACTATTTCGAGAGGTTCAGCCAGCTTAGTATATTCGATGTAGGTTAAATGTTTGAATTTCAATGAAAACATCTGATTGCAGTTTGTTTTGTGTTTTCAATGTGATTCAGGCATTTTAACATTTTATCCTACATAGTCACAGCTTGATGATGTTGGCTAGTACTATTTCACAAATCAAATTTTGCAATTACAAAAAGTAAAATCAAATGATTGTTTGATTTGTGTGTGTGGTTCGTAAGCTTTTATGGTAAGTATTGTTGAACTGTGTTTATAGTATACCTGACCCATGAATATATATATATATATATATCCTTTTATAATAATGCTGGCATAAATCTTCATTGTCAGAAGCAAGTAACAGTCATACGTTTATAGGTGAAATGTTTTAAATGTTCTAAATTCCAGTTCCTAAATATAAATGTATTAATGTTATAATACTATTTCATAAGTGTGGTGTAGTTTTGCTTAAGCATACAAAATATTTTGGCTGAGACTGAAAACAGTTTGCTCCCAGTGAACTAAATCATGCTCTGACTGTAAGTGTGGAGGTTCAGTGTTCTCATTCCGTTGTTACATAAGCACCCTCTGAACTTTGCGGCAGTGGTGGTTGTGCTATAAGAATGACCGTCAAATCCCAGTCATTGATTAGAGAGTGGTATCCTAACAGTTTGCACTAAGTAATATCAGCTAGTATCCTTGTGTAGCTTTGCGAGAAATTTTGCAAGAACAAAGTTAAACAAATCTTTTTTTTCCCTCATTAGTAACATACATCATAATTTATTGTTTACTCATTACTTCAATTTAAAAAACAAATAATAATTTCGATAATCCACCTATTGTGAGTTTAATATTCTTTATTAAATCCTTTTGAATTGTAATTTTCTGAAACTGTTTGAAAACACTGAGAGAGCTGAATTTCCCTGTTTTACATTTTACACGAACTATTAAACTTACTTGTAAAAAAAATCAAATGTGTTTCTACAGCTATTGACAATTCCACCCACTACCCAATATCATAATGTTCAGGACCAGTACTGACAATTCCATCACTTAAGTAATATGTAACTCATAAGTTGCTGAGAAACCAAAAATAAAAAAAGTTTCATGGTGGTTTCTAGAGAATATTTGCTTCCCAATTGTTATGTTACTTTTGAGTTTAATTTTTATAATGAGAAAAAATATCCCTAAGTCTTAGATCATAAGATGGGTTTTCTTTCATTAGAACTAGCCACTAGATTTTGTATGATTTCTGTTGCATAGTTAAAAAATATCTAGGTATCTGTTGTACTGTTACATTGTACTGGGGTTTTAGACCTATGGTGTTTTTCTTTAATACAGTATTGATGGATATAATTAAAACGTTAAACGCCTGACTATCAAACAGTTTTCTAGTTTTGAGTTTAATTGTACATATACTGTGAAATAGAAATAACTACTACTTAATGGATGTATATTTATATATGTCATTATGCTTACAGTGTGTATATAACAAAGCTATGAATAAATAAGAAAGCGGCATCTCTGCTGTCATTTTATTAAAACAAATACTAAGAAAAGACCAGTGACATTTACATTCCTAGTTTTCCTTTCTTTGTTGTGTGGAAAAAGAATGTGCAGTAAAGTTGCTATAAAATGCTATGAATGCAGTCAAAAGCAGTTTAATTTCAAGACAAATCTGTTATTTATTTCATATAGCTGCTAACCATATCCTTCTTTACGTCTTGGAAAATGGTTTTACAGAGTCCGTATCCTGATAACACATATTGAACAATTCCAACAAGGTTTCATTTTACTTAATTAGAACAATACCACAGTTACCTTCCCAATAAAGGGTGTTGAATAGTTACAACAATACCTCACTTAACTTCCTGATAAAGAGTGTTAAATAGTTACAATATCTCAGTTAACTTCATCATAACAAGCGTTAAATAGTTACAACAATATCTCAGTTAACTTCATCATAAAGAACGTTGAATAGTTACAACAATATCTCAGTTAAATTCCTGATAAAGAGTGTTGAGTTGTGACAACAATATTTCTGTTAACTTCCCCATAAAGTGTTAAATAGCTACAATGCCCCAGTAATATTCGTGATAAAGAGTGTTGAAAACTTCCCACAATATCTCAATTAACTTCCTCATGAAGTGTTGAATAAGTACAATACCGCAGTTGACTTCCTGATAAAGAGTGTTGAATAGTTACAACAATATCTCCGTTAACTTCCTCATATAGTGTTGAATAGTTACAATGCCCCAGTTAACTTCCTCATAAAGTGTTGAATAGACACAACACCCCAGTTAACTTCCTGATAAAGAGTGTTGAATAGTTACAACAATATCTCCGTTAACTTCCTCATATAGTGTTGAATAGTTACTCAGTTAACTTCCTCATAAAGTGTTGAATAGATACAACATCCCAGTTAACTTCCTGATAAAGAGTGTTGAATAGTTACAACAATATCTCAGTTAACTTCCTCATAAAGTGTTGAATAGGTACAATATCCCACTTAAGTTCCTGATAAAGTGTTGAATAGTTGTAACAATATCTCAGTTAACTTCCTCATAAAGAACGTTGAATACTTACAATACCCCAGTTAACTTTCTCACAAAGAGTGTAGAATAGGTACAATGCCCCAGTTATCTTCCTGATAAAGGTTGTTGAATAGTTACAACAATATCTCAGTTAACTTCGTCATAAAGTGTTGAATAGGTACAATACCCCAGCTAACTTCGTGATAAAGAGTGTCGAATAGTTACAACAATATCTCAGTTTACTTCCTCATAAAGTGTTGAATAGGTACAGTACCCCAGTTAACTTCCTCATAAAGAGATTTGAATAGTTACAACACTATCTCAGTTAAATTTTTGATAAAGCGCTGAGTAGTTACAACAATATCTCCGTTAACTTCCTGAAAAAGAGTGTTGAATAGTTACCACAATATCTCAGTTAACTTCCTGACAAAGAGTGTTGAATAGTTACAATTATATATCAGTTAACTTTTTAATAAAGTGTTGAATAGCTACAATACCCCAGTTAACTTCCTTATAAAGAGATTTGAATAGGTACAACACTATCTCAGTTAACTTCTTGATAAACAGTGTCGAATAGTTACAACAATATCTCAGTTACTTTCTGATAAAGAGTGTCGAATAGTTACAACAATATCTCAGTTTACTTTCTGATAAAGAGTGTCGAATAGTTACAACAATATCTCAGTTTACTTCCTTATAAAGAGATTTGAATAGTTACAACAATATCTCAGTTAACTTGCTGATAAAGAGTGTTGAATAGTTATAACAATACCTCAGTTATTTCCTGATAAAGAGTGTCGAATAGTTACAACAATATCTCAGGTAACTTGCTGATAAAGAGTGTTGAATAGTTACAACAATACTTAAGTTAACTTCCTCATAAAGAGTGTTGAGTAGTTACAAGAATATCTCAGTTAACTTCCTCATAAAGTGTTAAATAGCTACAATACCCCTGTTAACTTCCTGATAAATTGTGTTGAATAGTTACTACAATATCTCAGTTAACTTCCTGATAAAGTTCAAGATTGATAGTGAATGAAGCTGTTGAACCCAAAATGATAAATAATAAAAGCTTCTCTTTGCTTAAGTTTATGAAGTTTCTATAGTTCATCGCAATATGTAGTGTTCTAATTTCTTGTATCTCACCTGATGATGTAAATCTGATGAAACGTACCTGGGAAAATGTGAAATAATTAGTTATGTATATATATAAATTTAGCAGAAATTATATTTTTTTGTAATATTTTGTCCAGCGTGCTCGATATGTAATTACTTAAGGAGCGTCACCGATATAAGAAATGATTTTTTTTAGATAGATCGTCATTTCATTTATTCTGTACTACTCAATACCCCAATCCATACAAACACTTGTATATATACTGGGTGGACTTCAAGAGATCCTACTTTTTTGTAGTCAGGACTACTCAATACCCTCACCCATACAAACATTTGTATATGCGGTAGGTGGACTTCAATAGATTCTATTTTAATCTAGTTTATAATACTTAATATCCCCACCCATATATATACTGTATATATGCTGGGTGGACTTCAGTAGATCCTATTTTCATCTAGTCTACGCTACTAAATATCCTCACCCATACAAACACACGTGTATATATATATATATTCTGGGTGGACATCAATAGATCCTACTTTTATCAATCTATACTACTCAATACTCCCACACATTCGTATATATACTGCGTAGACTTCAATAGATTATATTTTCATCTCGTCTGTACTACTCAATACTGTCACCCACCCACACACACGTATATGTACTGGGTGGACAACAATAGATCCTTCTTTTATCTAGTCAGTACTACCCAATACATCCACCCATACAAATACACGTATATATATATATATATATATACTGGGGTGGACTTCAGTAGATACTATTTTCATCTAGTCTGTACTGTTCAACACTACCACCCATATAAACACACACACACACATATATATATATATATATGGGAGGAGGACTTTAGTGAGAATGGTGTACTGATGCGTTACAATTTCTAATATTTAGCGAGTGAGCGCTTTAGCGTAAAATTACATAATGAGTTATCTGTCCAACATGATAAGGTCAAAGAAATATTCAAGTAAGAAACAGTAATTCCCAAGTAAGACAGAGGCGGGTTTACAGATATACAATCCTGGGTTCGATTCCCTGCAGTAGATACGATTCCGCTCTAAAACAAGCAAAGAAACAAGTAAAAAGTAGAGGCAATTATATATGAGGTTGTACTTGTTTAATTGTAAAGAAATGTGCAGTATTTATTTTTAACGAATATCCTTAGCTTCTTCCTGGTTACACCAGTCGCACCAAACATGCTCGCCTTTTCAGCCGTGGAGGCGTTATATAGTGATGGTCAATCCCACTATTCGTTGATAAAAGAGTAGCCCAAGAGTTGGCGGTGGGTGGTGATGACTAGCTGCCCTCCCTCTAGTCTTACACTGCTAAATTAGGAATGGCTAACGCAAATAACCATCGAGTAGCTTTGCGCGAAATTAAAAAAAAAAATCCTGGATACATTTTGCGCCGGTCTTAGGAAGATGACGCCTCTTAGGTTTGGAACCGCTGCTATCTTAATTTAGCTTTTCAAGAACTATTCGCCTAACCTGCAAACAGTACGAAGTTTTGAAACAGCTATTTGTGAGATAATAGATCTATTTAAATATTCAACGTTTCGTCTCTCACAGTGAAACATGATCACGTAAATGCTTTACTGTTTGTGTGTTATGAGATGAAACGCTGCACAGAAATAGGTCTATTATTCCATAAATAGCTGTTTCGAAAATTCACGACCCGACATGGTCAAGCGTGTTAAGACGTGCGACTCGTAATCTGAGCGTCGCGGGCTCGCATCCCGTCGCGCCAAACATGCTCGCCCTCCCAGCCGTGGAAGCGTTATAATGTGACGGTCAATCCCACTATTCGTTGGTAAAAGAGTAGCCCAAGAGTTGGCGGTGGGTGGTGATGACTAGCTGCCTTCCCTCTAGTCTTACACTCCTAAATTAGGGACGGCTAGCACAGATAGCCCTCGAGTCGCTTTGTGCGAAATTCAAAAAAACAAACAAACAAACAATCGAAAATTCACACTACACTATCGTATACACAATGAACTTAATGTATCATCGTGCAATTACTAATTAGGTAAAGTTAGGATTTCACAATAACTTTTCACAAAATAACAGCACGTGCAAACCAAAAACCATCTTTATCAATGATATATAAACATAATATTTGGAACAAAGATAATCGGTACGACCGTACCTACGTAAACAAGTTTCCATTAACACTAAATTAGTCAGTGAAGTTGCACTTTAGAAACTTTCCTCTACCCCCCAGACACGTAATTTTGTTAACAATAGCTACGATATTGACACTGATTTAATTTATTTTTAGTGCCCTCTTGCATCACCCTTAAATTCGATCTGTTTTCGGTTGTTCACCTTATTACAACTTCAGTTCATGTAGTTTACTTACACAACTAGTATAACAAATAGATACCAGTTCCCTGCTGATACAGCGGTAAGTCTACGGATTTATAACGCTAAAATCAGGGGTTCGAATCACCTCTGTGGATTCAGCAGATAGCCCACTGTGGCTTTGCTGTACGAAAAACACGCCCACAAATAGGTACGATTAACTTAATAACAAGCAATGAGGTAACATTTGACTGTGAAATGAATTAAAATTGATTTTTCAAATACAGAACAATAGCTTTTTGAAGTTTCGTTGCACAGAATTCTATCAGTTTTATTACAATTAATAATTGGTTTACTATAATAACATTTTCAACTTTTAGGACAGCAATAGGTTTACGCTGAAATCTGCGGTTCGATTAACAGCAGTGGATACAGACGAATGTTTGAAATAATAACAACAGGTTGTATGTTACCCAACAGAGCATGAATTTTAAATAAAATCAAATTACCTAAATTGCTAGTAAAAAGTTTTGAAAAGTTTTCTTCACTCGTGAGATAGTTCTGCTTTCAGCTTTATCGATGAATTTGAACATTTTTGGATATGGTAACCACGTCATATTTACCTGGTGCATAATGAGCAATGCTTGACTTGTCCATGAATCTGGAATCAGAGAGATCTTTTAAAATATCTCTCATTATTATGAAAGTCAAACCAATTTCGAATCCAATTTTCTCAACAGTCACGTATGGTTTATGATATTTACTCCCCAACCTATGACAGCACCTACAACCACAACAAGATATCAATATGTGTATGCTACGAACCTCGGAAGAAAAAAAGTTCATGACTGAACAATTTAGTGTATTAGAACCGTTCACAGAATAAACAACCAAGGAAGCGAGTATTGTTTGTTTCCTTATAGCAAAGCCACATAGAGCCATCTGTTGAGTCTACCAAAGGGAAATCGAACTTCTGATTTTAGCGTTGTAAATCCGTAGACTTACCGCTGTATCAGCGTGGGACCAGACAGGAACTAGTATTATAAGCTATATTGTAATTTTGGTGTTAATTAGATAGCGCGTCACGTTAAGATCAAGTTAACAGTCTTATAAACTAACTAAGTTTTAGACCTAAGTAATTTTACAAATGGCAATCAAATAGTAATATCACCACTAATGTCAAAAACAAACTCGCTTTTAAATTTTATGGCTGATCGATCAAGTAACTGAAAACAAAACACTGACAAAGACGCTCACATTAATTTTAAGAAATATTAAGGAGCAAATTGACCAATTTGTTGTCGTTACATGTACTAGCATTTGAATTACATTTACCAAATAATTTCGAAGAACGCATCACCGAAAAAACAATATTAGAACAATATTATGTCATAATAATTTTCCTTCTAAAATTACAATATATTAAGGTTGCAAAAATATAATTTACTGAAAGATCATGAGTAATATTTTCGGGAGCAGAGAAAGTTGTATATCAGTGACGTATGTGTGTAACGCCCTCTAGTAGTTTTCTACTGTTTCGCCTTATTGAAGTCAGCTGATGTTTAGCTTTTGAGTGTGAACTGTGAAAACTTACATCGCTAGTTCCGGTAAGAAATGTTGAATGGTACATTAGAAAATTATCTTATTTATAAACGCACGTCACTAGTGTGTTGTTAGATGCTACAGTTCACGGATATTTGATACTGCTAGTGTTAGGGCCTTGGCTGTTTTTTTTTTATTATTATTATTGGAATATGAAACCGTAATTTTAACAAGGCAAAGACTTGTTTGTTCAAATTAAAGCCTCGAGTCTAACTCGAAATTTGGGATGTTCGGTTTGTCGATTGTTTAAATTCCAGTAATTGTATTGTTGGAGACATTTGTAAGTAAGTTAAAATACAAATTAATAGCCTAAAATTAAGATATGATAATAAGCTAGTTTTATCTAATCAATATTACTTTTACCTAAGTAAGAAATGTATAAAAAATAAACGAAATATGTGTTTTCAATCCAGAATTATACATTAGCGTTTAGTAATAATACTGCATCACAATACAATGTGTATTAATAGTAGTAAAGTAGTAATTAAATAAGTCTGCTTTTCTCTATTTATCATCTATTAAGTTTTAAATTAAAATCAGTAATTCAGTATTAAGCTTTGATCTCCTGACTACCCCTAGCGATTTCTCATTTAAACATGTCACTATATTAATTCTGTTTGTATTGTTTATGCCAACTGCGTTATTAATACATATACCTTTTAATCGCTACATATTTAATCGCTTTTATCCTACAGACTACAGTGAGTGCATATGTATGTAGTGTTAGATTGAATTTACTATAAGTTAAGAATATATGTTAAACCAAATTTAACGTATGTGATTTTGTACTATTGCTTTGAATGACTTGTTCCTGTTTCTATTTTAAAATTCTTAAACAAATAATATTCTGTTTGAGTTGTTTCCATTTGGAAACTTTTATTTTATTTTTTCTTTGATTGAAGGACCTTTTCAAAGCTTGACTGTTTAGCTGAGCTAGAACAGACCGTTCTAGGTTGTACTTATAGGAAGAGTGAGTGTATATTGTAATGTTGTGTGAGGCTGTAACCAGGCTGCGTGTGGAATCGTGCACTTTCGCTGTCTTACCACACGAACTTTGAAGGATAAACTTTATGTTGGAAAGAGGTCAGAAATGCAAGTTTAGAATGATAAGACCATGTATCATTTTAATAGCATTATTATCTATGTCTTACTTTAACTGTTATAATCTGTTTATTGATGTTATAATGTGTGTTAGGAACAGTTCAGAGCTATGTTGCATTAATCTTTGACAGTTTTAAACAAAGTTAAGCCCCCCAAACTTCAAAACTATTTGAGCATAATAAACACATTGATCTATAAATAAATACATGAATATATATCAAAACTAATGGTGTTTTGATAGTTATCACCAGCCATTTAGGAACAAAAGACTTGTGTTCAACATGAACATACTGTACATACACATGTAGACCTAATCACTTAATATTCTCACATTGTTTACCTAAAATCACATGTACAGTATTGCTATAAGGTTTCATTTCTCACAGTTTTTTTAATTATTTTTGTTGTGAAAAGGTCTTGTGGTAAAACAGTCTTAACTGCATAGAACACCTTGGACTAAAACAAGAGGTTTTAAGGGTTTCTTGTAGGAGAATTCTAAATTGAAATTTTTACCTCGATTTCACACTGTTATTTTAAACTTGAACTTTGTTTATGTGGTATTTTTTGTTTTATTGTCTTTTGATTTGGATGCTGGTTGTTACAAAACAATAATTGTGCATAACACTTAGTGAGAATTCAGCTTTTGTTTCTTCTTCCTTTGTTTGTTTTCTGTACATCCCATATAATATCTGTAAAAATTAAGTACCTATATGCATTTCACCTATATGTGTACTGTACAAGAAAGAAACCTTAACAATATTGTAACAATTCTACTTTATATATTTACTTCTATTAGTCTGAATGATATAAAGACACTACCTTTAATTTTTATGTACTTGATAATTTGTATTAGAACTTCATAAAAAGTTTTAGTTGAACTATAAGTTTGGTAATTTATTTGGCATGTCTAGTTAAAAGCTACAATATTTGTTAAAATTAAGGATAATGATTTGGGTCTGTCATCATATAAGAATAGAAACTGTTGTTTAGAAAATCTTCTGTGCTATATCACCTACATTTGTCAAGATTTGAATGGATTCACTCAGCTATAAAATTTCAGTGTTTAATATGTAGTAAAAAGTACAAAGTATTTTTTATTATATTGCAGGGTTTTCCTTACATTAGCTCTGTGATTGTAACATACCGGTACATTTGTTATTATACTACAGGGTTTTCCTTACATAGGTTCTGTGATTGTAACATACCGGTACATTTGTTATTATACTACAGGGTTTTCCTTACATAGGTTCTGTGATTGTAACATACCGGTACATTTGTAATTATACTACAGGGTTTTCCTTACATAGATTCTGTGATTCTAACATACCAGTACATTTGTTATTATACTACAGGGTTTTCCTTACATAGGTTCTGTGATTGTAACATACCGGTACATTTGTTATTATACTACAGGGTTTTCCTTACATAGGTTCTGTGATTGTAACATACCGGTACATTTGTAATTATACTACAGGGTTTTCCTTACATAGATTCTGTGATTGTAATATACCTGTACATTTGTTATTATACTACAGGGTTTTCCTTACATAGATTCTGTGATTGTAATATACTGGTACATTTGTTATTATACTACAGGGTTTTCCTTACATAGGTTCTGTGATTCTAACATACCAGTACATTTGTTATTATACTACAGGGTTTTCCTTACATAGGTTCTGTGATTGTAACATACCGGTACATTTGTTATTATACTACAGGGTTTTCCTTGCATAGGTTCTGTGATTGTAACATACCTGTACATTTGTTATTATACTACAGGGTTTTCCTTACATAGGTTCTGTGATTGTAATATACCGGTGCATTTGTTATTATACTACAGGGTTTTCCTTACATAGGTTCTGTGATTGTAACATACCGGTACATTTGTTATTATACTACAGGGTTTTCCTTGCATAGGTTCTGTGATTGTAACATACCTGTACATTTGTTATTATACTACAGGGTTTTCCTTACATAGGTTCTGTGATTGTAACATACCTGTACATTTGTTATTATACTACAGGGTTTTCCTTACATAGATTCTGTGATTGTAACATACCGGTACATTTGTTATTATACTACAGGGTTTTTCTTACATAGATTCTGTGATTGTAATATATCGGTACATTTGTTATTATACTACAGGGTTTTCCTTACATTGGTTCTGTGATTGTAACATACCAGTGCATTTGTTATTATATTACAGGGTTTTCCTTACATTGGCTCTGTGATTGTCATATACAGGTGTATTTTTTATTATATTACAGTTTTTTTTTTTAGATTAGTTCTGTGATTGTTACAAACCGGTGTGTCTGTAGGTCAGTTTAATAACTTTGTAGGTTCTAAGTTGAGCCTAGAAATACCAACAATCTGGTGTTTCAACATCCTTTAGGTCAGTTTAATAACTTTGGAGGTTGTGAGTTCAACCTATAAATACCAACAATCTAGTGTTTCAGTATTCTGTTTTTTCTAGTGAGATAACTTTCCTTTAGTCTCAGTTAGATAGTTTATTTTTAGTTTGCACATAAATAAAATAAACTTTTTATTTACCACATTGCAGATGAGTTTTTTTTAAACTTTGATATTATCATATTCATGTTACAAATAGTTCACTTTCAAATCTGTATGTTAAAAATTTTTTTGTTCATAAGAATTTTTTTTCTCGTGTGTTTTATTTGCATATTGATTTTTGTTTAAATTCAGACTGATTTTGGATAACTAACCAACTGTTATACTTCAGTGACAAAAAAATGAAACCTGACTTAGTTTGGGTTTTAATTAGGAATGAGCAGTTCCATTAAAATATGTTTCTACAAAATCTTTGATAGTTTATAAATGTAGCTTGAGTGGTTTTAAGATTTGTAGGGTCTTTCTAATCACTTTTTCTCTTAATTAGGTTCCTTGTTTAAAAAAAAGGAAAATATTAAACACTGTAACCAAAAAAATCTCTCTCCAACCATTGTCTTTACTTAGCAGGTACTTGCTAAATCCTACTATTGGCTTTATTCGGTAGGTACTCGCTAAATCCTGCCATTGGCTTTACTTGGTGGGTATTTGCTAAATCCTACCATTATCTTAACTCAGTGGGTATTCTCTAAATCACTATTTTATGATTTTTTTTTTGTAAAGCTGAGGCTTGGGAAACAAATGGATTATTGTAAATCAAGCTCAGTCTTTGAGTCTTTCCTTTCTCTGTAGGTGCTTGTGACTGAGTGATATGACACTTCATTGCTCAGTAACAACTAATACAAATTTTTAGAAGCTATAAATAACTCGGAAACTTAATTTTTCATATAATTATTTTCATGAAGTTTCTTAAAACATCTGGGAGAGTTGTAAGAAACAAACAACACATATCTGGAGCTGAGAAGTAAGCTGTTTAAATAAGTTTGTTGAACCTACACATTGGTAATTGTCACCAACTAACATCTATATTAATGTAAATTTCTTGAAACTACACATTAATAATTCCCAATTAGTATCTATATGGAATTTTCTTGAACCGATGTATTAGTAATTGTCACCAACTAACATTTATATGAAAGTTTTTTGAAGCTACATATTGATAATTGCGACCAACAGGGGCGTAGATCCTGGGGGTGGGTGGAATAGACCGCCCCTTCATTTTAGGTGGGCGGGTATGGTGCATACAGTCATCCCCCCTACAGTTTGGTCTGTTGAATTGTTTTATTGCATCACAGGCCTACAAATTGTGTTTGTTCTTGTGATTCTCGTGTTCTTACCAATCGAATTACATAATTAGGCCTAGATGTAGGCTTTTTCAGTAGCCGAAATGTACATCTTTAATATAGGCGTGCTTCTAAGCTTTTAGCTTCAAGCAATAGTTCGTAAATATCAATCAGTAGGCCTAAGTATACATGCAAGTATCGTGGCAACAAGATTACTCTGTGACTGCATGTTTACAGCTTTCAGGTTCACGTAATCAGAGGTTACCAATTTGCAGATTGAACAGTCCACATAAGTGGTTGCAAAAATCATCCCTCCCATCGGGTGTAACAAATCTACGCCCCTGGCTACCAACTTACGCCTTAGAACGTTTTTTGGGGGATGGATTTAGAAAGTTGTTCATACAAATGTTCACTTTTTATGAGTTATTTTTCTTATATCAGCTGCCAGTTTACAAGTCAACACCTTCAAAGTGTTTTATTTCCTGGACATGCGAGGTATTCTCTTTGTTCAAAGTTTGATTATCATAAAGGTCTTTAATTGTTGGTACTTCTTGTACTGCCATTGAAAGTGGTGATTGTGACTATAATGCTTTATTTCCTTAAAATGCAAACAAAATGAATATTTTACATCCAAGTTCTTTTATTTCTTTTGTTCTGGGGGTAGTGGGAGCTCAGAAGCCCCCTTCTGTTATAGTTCAAAGATGTCCTTTTCATAAATACCTTGCTTAGTTGTGAGCTAATAGAGATGAAAGATTTAAGTTTTGAAACTAATGGCACACATGAACTTCTAGGTCTTAACAATGAAAAAAAAGTAATGCTGATAAGTGATAATGCATAATAATTCACTGTTTGATTTTAAGTCTTAAAAATATTTATAAGACCAACTGAATAGGAATAAAAGAGGATACGTTTATTTATTCTGATTTTTCACCTAGAAACAATTCACAATCACTATAGTCTTCTAAACACACATACATATTTTTACGATGTTTTGAAAGTAACCTTAGTAATCACCCTTTCGTTCTCTTCATTGTCAGTTTGTTTGGAATTAAACACAAACTTACGCAATGGACTCTCTGAGCTCAACCCACCACGTGTATCAAAACCTAGTTTTTAGTACTGTGAGTCCACAGACATACTGCAATGTCATGGGCTGACCCAACCATCAGTAACAAGGTCATGAAGTAAATTTAGTGCAATACTGATTGCCTTCCCTAGGAGATGTAACTTCAGTATTTGGTTACATTAGTTTGTAAGAAGGTTATCAGTGTTATAGTATGTAAGAATATTGTTAGTGTGTAAGAAGGTCGTCAGTATGTTACTGTGTAGAAGGTATACGTTAGTATTATTTTGTTGAAGTTTTATCATGAGATATCTTCACCTGCGAACAACTGAGTAAGGCGTATCAACGGCTGGTGTTTCACTACATCTCTCTTTGTTCAATAACAGTTTCAGTCTCTACAAAATAATGCGGACGTACGACGCGTGAACACTAAAAAAAACTCACTGAACAGAAACACGTAACCTTAAGTATATTACACAATACAAAAGACAGGAAATGACGTCAATCGAACGCAGCGTGTTATGACCTAAGCTACACAAAGCTACACGAGGGCTATTCGCGCTAGCCGTCCTTATTTAGCAGTGTAAGACTAGAGGGAAGACAGCTAGTCATCACCACCCACCGCCAACTCTTGGGCTACTCTTTTACCAACGAATACTGAGATTGACCGTAACATAATAACGCCCCCAGCTGAAAGGGCGAGCATGTTTGTTGCGACCTAATTAGGGACATAATATATTGTTATTGTTCACTTTTATGCTTTATGAGCAAATAAAACTTACGAATAATGAAATGGAAACTTTGTAAGAATATTTTATAAGGAAATATCGATACTGCGTGACGGTCCGTCCTAGCTAGTGTTAGCGTGCTGAGTTGCCTACTGAAAAATCTGAAGTTCGAAGCCTTAGTGTGTTCCTGGGCGTTAAAACTCAGTTTCATTGAATGTTTAATTATAGCCGCATGACTATAATGTTGTTGTTTCAAGTTAGAGATTGTTATGCCTGTAAGTTTATTTTCACGTTAATACGTAATAGTTTTTAACTTAAACTGAGCACCAGCTTTAAACATAACTGTATTTATATACAATTTGTCTAGGAATGAGTAACTTTCATAAATATGGTACATCGAGAGAGAATAACAATTCATTTTATTTAAATTTTTTTCTGTTCTCGGATATCACTTCATTCAGCGCATATTTTGTCACAATGTTAACTATCTTAAACAATTATAATTCACGTATAAAAATAATTTCGCACAGTATTTTTTGGTGTGCATTTTCAAGTCCAACTGTGTTCTGGTATTTAACGAAACGTTCTTGGGTATTGACCTGTGGGAGACGGAGAATAGTTCTGAAATATTTTTATATACCTCTAAAATATGTAATAGAAAAATTAAGAGGAATGTGAAAAATAAAACATGTATTGAAGGCCATGTGACAATTTGGATGCTAAATGGCGTTTTAAAACCACAACTTTTAATGTATTGCTATATAATTTGATATGAAAATACTTAACACACAATGATATTGTTTCGTACGTTCACTGTGGTTGCTTTAGAAATATTTTTTACTGATACATTTGAACTTGGTTTGTGAATCGAATCCTTGATTTTAACGTTATGAATCTGTAGACTAACCGCTATACTAGCGGGGGGGGCACAGTTTGATGTCACGAGAGTGTTATTGGAGTGACAGTCAGATCACTTTATTCCATTAAGTCAGTTTAGAATTAGGGACGATAACGAACGTAACCCTTGTATATCTGACAACAATCAATCACTAGGAGAAACTTGTCACAAAGTTTAAACTTGCTACAACAACCGCTGGAGTCGCCTTTTGAACTTATTTAGGTTTTCCAATTTGAGTATGTGATTTTAGAATAAAAACTTAAGTAACAGTATTTACTACTAACTTATATAAACAAATCGTGAGATAGACTTTAGCTAAACCGTTGCGTGTTTGTAAAATAATGCCACCAAAAGTGAGTTATACAATAGTCTTCACCAGATGGCATTATAGAATATTAGGTTTGTTTGTTTTTGAATTTCGCGTGAAGCTACACGAGGGCTATATGCGCTAGTCGTCCCTCACTTAGCAATGTAAGATTAGAGAGAAGACAACTAGTCATCACCACCCACCGCTAACTCTTGGGCTACTTTTTTACCAACGAATAGTGGAACTGACCGTAACATTATAACGACCCAACGACTGAAAGGGCGAGCATGTTTGCTGTGACAGGGATTCAAACCCGTGACCCTCGAATTACGAGTCGAGCGCCTTAACCACCTGGCCATGCCGGGGCCTACATTTGAATTAAGAATAGTTGTATGTTCTGTAACAAGAACATTTTTATAATTTTTAAGGTATATTTTAAAATTATGTTTGAAATGAGGTTTTGGTAAAAATGACTTTCAAATATAATATTATTATTTTTAAATTCCCAACCAACGTCTGGGTTATTTCCAGTATCATTTTGACTATGAAAAAGAAGTTCGGAAAAGGCATTTTATTGCTCTTGTTTTTGTTTATCTGATACACACCGTAAGACGTATTTATATCAACAGTGGGACCTTATCATCTGCAACGTGTTCCTCTATAACTGTTTAGACTGGTTAGTTTATTTTAATAACTGCTCAGATTGTTTGCTTCAATAGATGTTCATATTTAGTTTGATGCAGAAGCTGTTTCAGATTGTTTGTTTAATAGCTGTTCGCATTGTGTCCACCTTTTGTAAAATACATCCTAGAGTTACTTTCGAGTTAATTTTTGATTACGACGCAAAGCTGTTTGACTTTAGATGATTTGTTGAAATCTGTGATAATAAAGAAGAAATATTGATTCGATGGTTTAGTTCAGGTTTTATAGTCTGACTGTGTTGAAAGACTAACCCAAGTGCTGAGTGGCACAGTGTCGAGTGGTGTACCCTATCTGATGAATCAGCGGGTTCGGACTCGGTCGTCGTAGGAAGCTTGGAATTTTTGAACACTTGCCATCTTCTGTTTCATTTGTAATAAAAACCTGAACTGTGTGTGTGTGTGTTTTAAATGCCCCGTGAAAGATGAAAGTTTAGAGGTTATTTCGGATTTCTTTCAAAAAATACTAAAACTCGAGGAATCGTCTGTGATATGATCCAAACATTGTCAGAAGTTATTTCGTGGAAATCATTTCTTCTTTTGTACATACTAAAGATGACAAACGAAATAACAAAGTCCGACACATTCGAATACGGTCGTCAGCTTGTCAAAATATGAACTTTGACGTCAGAAAACAAAAATGTGCTGTGGTAGCAATTCAAAATAAAGGTTTACAGAAGAATGAAAGGGTTTGTTTGAGTTAAACATTGATTTTTAGTACCTTTTCATGTGTGGTGTTCTCTGGTATTTTTTAATCAAAATTAAAATCAATAACCTATAACATTTGAAAGTGGGTGTGAAAGATGTTTCGTTGAAATCTATCAATTAACCCACTTAATCTACTTTACAAGAATACTAATTCGTTTAATCAGTAATTGATACCACCACATGTGTATTACATTTACTGTTAGATATAACCATGTGTATATTACTTTTTACCGTTACAGATGTCACTTGGCATTCATTACACTGATGGTTTAGGTATCACCGTTTATTATCACTAAAGTGTCGTATGGGATTCTGGCTCTGATGGCCTCACTTTCATAGTTTTAGGTGCTAACGTATTTTCGCTCGTGAAACCCATCAACGTAACAGTCGATTCTTTTTTCATTTAGTTTTAAATTTATCCTCATTTAACGCTCTCGAAGCTATATGCATGATAACGTTAGACACGAGCATTTCGCTCGACTTCGTTGTAAGGCTTCGGAAAGGGACAGAATATAATCATATAAGAAATATTCGGAGAATAAAAAAAAGAGAGAACATTTGTTAATTATTTTAAATCAGAACTGTAGTACCACTAGTTTCGAAATTCATTTTAAAAACTATTGTACAAAATAATTTAACAGATTAACTGGAACCGCCGTAAGCGGGTGAACTGTTGGCGTGTTGCCATAGAAACATTCCCAAAACTATTTTTGTACATTCTCAGTAATTCTTATTTTTCTATTAGGGTACAGCTTGTTAGACCTCGGAAATTTTCCACTTTTGTAAATTTGGAATATAAAAAGTAATCATTCAAGCTACTAGTTGTCAAGTGTTGGGCGATAAGTTTGTCCCTGGAATAAGGACATTTAACCTTTAACAACTGGTCGATAAACAGGTTTATTTAATCTGTTTTACTCGGTGAAAACTTTACTGATTTAGGTCAGTTTTCTACTGTTTTATACCTGTTTTCACTGCGTAAGAAAGATGCTATACGTAAAGGCCTACTCTACAAGTTTTTTTGCTCTGTTTTATACGGTGAAAACTGCATTGCAATATGCACATGTTAAGCACCAACTGGTTGTTATACATTTTAAAATTCTCTCATTCTGTTTTGACGGGAAACCCGAGAATGGTTGATTTGATCAATTGTGTGTCTGTGTGTAAGGCTTGCACGTTCTACTTCTGCACGTTTTGTTACATGTGGCGCGCGACGAAGACTAGTGTTCTATTTACTTCTCTAAAAGGTATTTGCGTGTATATGTTCAAATGTCAGAGTTCGGTGGACATGTTCAAGTTAGGCTCCATCGCTCGTGCTTAGCGCGGGATGGAATAAATGATGGAAACACAGAGGATCACGCCATCCGCCGTCAGTGTATCTTCTCTTATGTTTTATTCTGTTTGGTTTGCGCTGCACTATGTAATTTAATGGTGGTCATTAAATGTTGTAAAACATCGTATATTCTCTGTTTCATTTGTTCTCTGTGATGAGCGGTAGAACTTAGGCTTAAGGATAGGATAATGCAAGTTAAACAGCACAACGTCCATGCCATCAAAAGTGCTAGATTGATAAATGTTTATGTAAAATTTGTTTTAAAACCCCACAAATCTGTTTTTTAATTCAGTTTGTTAATAATATATATATTTTCAAATATTTTGTGATGGAATGGTGATAATTAGCAGAAGTATTTTAGTTTAGTTTTGTTTTAAAGTAGTTTCTGAAATGATTGTTTTGCTTAGAAGTGTTGCGAAGATTGATTCCTTAACATTTAAAAATGAAGTGGTTGAAATCTAATCTTTTTAACATTTTAGTATGGCTCTAACGTTTTATTTTATGTTGTTGGAGTTTATTGTAAGTTCCTAAATTCATTTTTATATTGTTGGAGTTTGTTGTAAGTTTAAATCAAATTTCATAGCATGATTAACGATTTTTTCTCTCGAGCTAAAATCGGAAGTTATCGGGGAGACTCGGATCTTATATTAACACTCGGGGACGTTATCTTCTGCTGACAGTTCAGGGTTTAATTAATTATTTCTTCGAGTCAAATAAGTAAGGTGTCTAATTTATTGGTCTGTCTCGTTACGTTTAGAACTATTTAGAAAAATCAAGAAACATATAATTTCACGTTAAGAAAGAATTTGATTAGAAAGCGCAAGGTTTACATTTATTAACTAAGAATTATTGAAATGACATGTCAGAAGATGGTTCAGTCAGAGATTAGATTGGACAAATTGTACACCATTACTCTATAAGTTATCAGTGCTGCTTTTTAGTTCGTTCATCTAACACCAGAGTTCATAACAGTTTTTTTAGGCGATATGTTATCAAGATTGTTTTTTAAAATCTTGCGAAGAGATGTAACTTACGAAGATATTATATCAAAACACTAATTATATAAGCCCCTCCCCAAATAAACAAACTCGAGTGCCTCCAAATATTAATATCTTCTTTTTACTCCAACAGCCTTTAAAAGCACCTGAGATTTTTTTATCATTCTTTTGGCTTTTATTATAATACTGCAGCAATTAATGTTGCATCGTTGTTAGAACGTTCCACTGACTACCTACATGTTCCACAAGGGGGCATGACAGGCATTTGTTTTCTTTTTGTCTGAAAAAAAAAAGAGTGATTATAAAGAAAATGTAGCACATGGAATATTTTATAAGGCAAACAATTTGTGTATGTGTATAAGGCATTATATGAATTATATTCCTATGTTTTTGGAAACATTACGGTAATATTCCTGGCGACTATTGCAGATGCAACAGAAAAAGTTGTCCATTCATATCTGCGTTAGAGTCAGGAACTGAGACTGATTGTCTGCATTCAGGACGCCATTACACATGAGTTGTGGAAATAACTGACGTCACTGCATGGTTCAAGAATTGTGCAGTTTGCTACTGTCAGCAGCGATGAAAGCTTTGCATCTGTGTTCCATGTGCTTTCATACATCTTACACCATTCACCATGTGTTTCAGTTGATAAAAATTGGATGTGATGCGTCTTCTGGATAAAGGAAACATGATTCACATGCTTATCCAATGTTGTCATAAGATCTAATAAGAATCCACGATCCACACCCGGATAACTCCCGTAATTCGTGAAGGTCACCGTGTGAACCGATTTCACTATTGAGTTTACCCTGAGACCATTCGTCTTTGAGCTTGACTAGAAAACATACTTTTAACTGTCGTATTGGACTTTTAACAGTTTTCTTGTGACCAAGATACCCTGCCGAAAGACGTTTGATGAGGATTAGTTTCTCGGCTGTTGCTTTCTCCAAACTCCATTGACACCAGTCCTGCTGACTTCTGGCCGTGAACTCTTCTAAAGATGACGGAACATAGAAACTATTTCTGAATGGATTGGTGTCACTGCGATAAACATCAACCGTGTTGACATCTGGTCTTGGGATTTTTTGAGGATGACGGAACCAAGAATATATTCCTGAATGGATTGGTATTAATGCGACAAACACCAACTATGTCGATATCCTGTCTTGTGATCTTTGAAAGATAATCAAACCCAGAAATTTTTCCTGAATGGATTGGTGTCATTACGACAAAAACCAGCCTGCAAACTTCTGGTTTTGGGGTCTTTTAAAGATAACAGAACTAACCAGATAATGATTTCATTTTAATAGATTAATGTTTCATGCTACAAAATTCAATAATTTAAACAAGATGTAGGTAGTAATCGTAAATAACGGTTACTATAGCGACACTCCCGAGTGTCATTTCCATAACCAATGAATTACACCTGCTATAATATTCCGCTCATATTCTCGTGACGATTCGACATAAAATTGGTTCTCATCATATTGACTTTGTAACTACCTTCAATTTACCTGCTGCAAAGCTAGTAGGTCACAGACCTTGGATCTTCCCTTCAACAAGAAAAAGTATTGCAATCCAGTGTTAGTACTTGTATTATTTTAATTGTGGGAAGATTAATTTATAATCCCGTGTTACGTCACGTGATTCTGATATTAAGATTTCTCACGTTGGTTGAGTCATATCAGTTTTGTTTCGTTTAGTACAGATCCATACTCTTATGTCCATTTCTATAGTCTCGATACCAGAAATATACCTAGCTCATTTTGGAGAGAGATTATTGTTGTTCATGGACTTTGAAATATCTTTTTACCCAATGAGTTTTGAAAATGTATCTGTTCGGTGTAATAGTGGTTAGGACACTCGATTTACAATCCTGAGGTCGTGGGTTCGAATCACATTACTAAATATACTCGCCTTTGCAACCATGTGGGCATTATTATATAACGGTCAACCCTAGTATTTGTTGGTAGAAGGTAGCCGAAAAGTTGGCGGTGGGTGGTATTGGTTAACTACTTTCTTTCTATTTTGTCACTGTTAAACTGAGGACGACTAACGCAGATAATCTTGGAGTAGCTTTGCGTGAAACAAATAAACGAGTGTGTTTGTTAAGGAATTACCTATCTGTTTGTGATGTATTTGGTCAACACGAAACAATAAGTGTATCCTGTTCTCCCAATTCTGGAGATTTTGTTTCTGGATTTTTACACCCTGTCATTTCCGATCTACACTTTTATATCTTTATAAGGGGAACATTAAAACAGTACCTACCTGTTTAGGGACGACAGTAGCCCAGTAGTTGACATGACGGAAAGTGGATCTGTGGAACACAGTGTTCGCGTTCTGCTACTAATGAATTTGTGGTAATATTACTTGCGTCCCACTATCACTGAGGAAAAAAAGAAGAAATCGCACCCAGCACTCTGCACACATGGGTGCGTTATAAGTGTGTCAGTCAAATCTCGCTATTCGATGAGAGAATTGTAGCTCAATAGTTGGTGGTAGATATTGTTGGACAGCTTCCATTCCTCTTACTTTACAAATAAGAATGGCTGGTGTATATGGCCCGTTAAGGTCGTGGGCTAATAACATATATAGTAAAAAACCATGATGTATGGAAACATTTAAACTATCTACCTACATTCATCCATATAGATATATGTATAGTAAAACTATGATGTACAGATGTTATTCAAAACATTAAGTGATTAAGATGAACAGTTTTTACTTCTTGAACACTCGAGCCAAATAAATCAGCAAAAGAACTAGATGAAACTATACAAGAAACAGATAGTCTGCGCAAGTACTAGTTAACACTTTACAAAAAAAAAAACAGATAATTTAGCGCAAAAACTAGATAAAACGCTATAAGAATCAGATAAACCAAAGGAATCAGATAAACCAACAAATGAACTGGATACAACTTTAAAAGAAACAAATAAACTCGCGCAGGGACTCTTAAAATGTTACAAGAACCAAATACACCGCACAAAAACCAGATAACTCATCACAAGAACCAGACAAAACAATAACAAAACCAGATACATCAGTATAAGAACCAGACACAACAGTACCAGAAACAGATATACCAACACACGAGCCAGATAAGTTAATATAAAACATTACAATGATTGTAAGTTTAATGTTTTTTAAGTTTGTACAAAACGTGAAGAAACGGAACTTGGGATATTTGAATCACAGATTAATTGAAATATTTTCTCATGTGGACATCGTTTAAAGCGCAGAGAGCCTAGTTGCTTTGCGACATGAAACACCAAACCATTATTTAAAAAACAAACTACTAGAGGATGGCGCCACTTGTTCCCAGAATGGTGAACGGGCTACCAATTTAATTTAGTGTACAACATTAAAAAAAAAGAATAAAAAACTTTACACCTTAACAATGTAATGAATATTCACATAATCTACCCAGTTAATATTATGTAAATGTCTCTCTACGTGCTGTATGCATTGTATTGTATTTCTTAAAAAACCAAAACACTCGGGAACGGTACAGAGACCTGAGTTTTTGGTTTGGAGACCCTGCTGCTGCGTTTCTCGTGCCCTTTTCCCGTCATTCCTCACTCAACATGGCTGGAACGAGAGACTGAAGAACGAACATATTCTGGTTTATCTTGTGCCAGACTCTGTTTTTATTGACAGAAAGAGGACAGTTGAGTTAGTGGACTGCTGTAAAACCTAATAGGTGAGAGCTTAACCTTGTTTTTTTCTGACTTTAACGTTTTATCCCATGCATGCACGGGTCGATTCTGTTCCTGACGCTCAAGATTCCATAACCGACTGTGCATACATCTTCGGCCGCTTATCAGAGCTAACATCACGGCAGCCATGGCGGATATTTTTGGCATGTCTGTTTCAGCTGCTTGAATTACGTTTCCAGGTCTTTCTTAATTTCCATCTTCGTCTAACGGAAAATGTTGAAAATATTATAGAAATCGTTCTTGTTTTGATGCATATATTAGCCCTTCTTAAGCGAACAAAATTTATTTGCGTATTTTATAGATTGTTTCAATTGTCGGATGAAATATTAGGAGTCGCGCATCGTTTTGTCGTAATCATTTTCCAACTTTAACGAACGACCACCTCGAGTGTAAAACTTTCTCTTAAGTCTAGGTTTAGAAATTGTTTGGCACGCGTTCCCCGTATTCTTGGTGAAACTTGTGCTTAAAAAGGTGTGGTTTATTGTTGGACTGTTTGAACTTGGAGATTAATGTTGAATATGTTCTCTATATGACTTATCGAACAGGCTGTAACTTCTTAAGTAAAAAACGTGCTGTCCACAGTGGACATTGAAATAATTCTTTTTCACAGGAGCAATATTTACTCAACACAGTAACATTCGTTTTTTATTGAATTTGTAGCTTCAAGCTGTAAACCATTTAAAATTTTAAAGATATCGACAGTTAATGTATACGAAATTTCTACGCCTACTCAAGAAACTGACTAAATGAACGTAGTTTGTACTGTTCAGTCATATAAAAGGTGAGAGCCAGTCTTATGACTGTTCCATCTTCTCATCGAGTCATGATTACTCCGTCTTCGTTAGCAAATGATGCGAGTGAAGCTGTACTGAGCTGTGTATGAAACTCAAATGTTTTGTGCTCTAAATATTTCCAAGGGTTAAGGTTGTGTGACATTGTGTTCATTATACAGAATTCCCATATCCTTTATTGCATTCAATTACCCATAAAACAGCGGTAAGTCTACGGACTTAGAATGATAAAATCCGGGGCTCGATTTTCCGCAGTGGACACAGCAAATAGCCCAGCGTGATTTTAAACAAACATAGGCCAGTATCTTGGTTGTCTCTGATGCCCAAAATATATGAAGATCTTTCTCCAGGACAAGTTGGTTGTGTTGATAAGAATTGAGTTTCGAGGCTCTAATATTTCATTATTTTCGTTGTATTTATTAGCAGAATGTTCAAGATTTAAACTATTTTAACTACCGTCCAGGTCGTGGATTTATTGTCTTGGTTGTAATGCACCCATAAATGAATGTATGCATGTGTTTTGAAGAGAGATATTTTGTAATTTCGCATGAATTCCAACCTTAATCGACTGATCCAAATTCCAGAGCCTTTCCAAAGGAACAACATGCGTCCTGGATATTTCTGGTAGATATTAACATCCGTGCAGAATTCTTAAGTTGATATACAGATACGTTATTGGTGTCATCTTTATTTCCTGTCTGTACTTTACGTTTCCATTTGAATAGTTAATATTGTTTCCAAGTGTCAGACGTTGATTATATATTGTAGAAGATTTAATTATATCTGGTTAACAGTGAATGTAACTAACAAGCAACAGTTGGTTTAGCTATTCATAAAAATACAAAAGATAACTCAATTTATTTTTATTGTCAACGTTTTTTTATGAACGATTAATATTGTTGTAATGAAACTGATAGAAATTGGACCAGTAATGAAACATATCTTTAGTTCTAAGTGAAAATCATTACCCCAGAAGGTGTTTCCTTTTCAAAACCAACCTCATTTTGTTTATCGGGATCCTAAATTAATGTTGGCAATGTATTTCTCAGGTAGTTAACCTCTGGCCCTAATAAATGATACATTTGTTAAATGTACTGTTGTCTTGTTTTTCCTCATTTCTGTGATTATGGAGTCTCAAGTATCAACATCAAGATTGTTTCCCTCGGTAATTAAAAGTACTATTTGGTGATGTTCGAAAAGGAACAGGTCTGTTGGTTAGGGTACTCGACTCGTGATCTGAGGGCTGTGGGTTCTAATCCCATCACCGAACATGTTCGCCCTTCTAGCTGTGGAACTGTTATAATGAGACGATCAATCCCACTATTCATTGATAAAAGAGTAGCCAAAATAGTTGTTGGTGGGTGGTGTTGACTATCTGTCTTCTCTTTAGTCTATCACTTCCAAATTAGGGACGGCTAGCCCTTGAGTAGCTTTAGGGAAAATTCAACAAACAAAATAACACAGGACTTACCCACCACTCGAGTGTATAGTAGTCGAGTAACGTATTTAAAACACAATAATACACAAAACGTAGGGTATTTACACAGTGCAAAATAGTTGAGTAACGACTTTTTCCCAGAGATTATCGGTTTGTGTATATTACATTTTTTTTTTTATTAGAAGAAGGTTTGATTAGATATGAATTAGATCTAATTTGTTTGTTCTTGAGTCTGTTCGGTTAATGTTTCGGCTTGGAACTGTTTATGTAATTCTATTAATTTTTCTTTTTTTTTTAAATAGGAGTTTTTTGTTACGTTAATGAAAATAATAAATAACAAGAACTGTTGTTCTGTGGAGTTTTCAATTCTCTTTGTAGGTGATCCGTGACATGCAGTAGTTCGTTTACGTATACAGTAGTAACAGCAATGAAACTATTCTCTACGCTCAACAATGAATTATTCATAAAAAGTCAAAATCATGTTTCTATTATCGTAAAACATTTAGATGGAAAGTGAGTGTAAGGTAGTCAATCGTAACATGAAGGTAATGTCCCTGCAGTATTATAAATCATTCATAAAATGGTGAAATATATATTATTTTTTATTAGGTACAGATTTATGTGCTATTTACGTTTACCTTGGTAGATATCAATCCGGAGAAATACCCACAGTTACATTAAGTAAATTTGTTATATTTACAAAACCACATTTATTTATTATATTATACAAGGAGAAAACCGATATTAATACAGTTTTACTTTACTTGTACCAGTTAAATAAACCCAGATTATCAATTGTTTTGTTTTGATAGAACGAGCAACGTGAAAACAAGCTTTTCCAGATAAAACTCTCGATTGAACTTTGACCGTTTTGTTTTCGTAAGGACCGGAAAGAAGTTCTAACTAGACTGCGCATTGATCAGATTTTTTTAATTCATCGTTTTCTTTTGTCTGGAACTGATACATCAATGTTTCTTTTGTCAGGAATTGATACATCAATGTGTGGTCTGTGTAACACGTGGGTTACAATAGTCCATATTTTACTGTCATGCTGTCGTTACGACTCTCAACGATGGCACCATTTGAGATATGTTTTGTCCCAGTATTTACCCCTGACGCAGGACATTGTCTTTGGCGATGGTGATACTGTCCAACTTACAAATGTTTTTAGTTTTTTAAGGGCCGTTGGACTTTTTAACGCTATGCAAGTTTTTTATTCAAAAATTAAATTTCATTTTGTTTTAACATGTTTCCTTTTTACGAATTTTAATAATTTTTACTTTTAATTCTTTTACTGGTTTTTTGGCGCAGATAGCCTAGTTGTTTTGCGTCATAAAACGCCAACCAACTAATTTGATAGAACTTTCTTACAGAAGACACTTGACATGTACCTGTTAAACCCAGGTGATAAAGCGTTTTGTGTCGACATATTATAACTTTTTCACAGACAGTTTAACGTTTCAGGTACTTCGGGTAATAGTCGTTGTTGGAAATATAGTATCAGCGTCTGGTGCTGTTGGAAATACAGTATCAGTGTCAGCTGCTGTAGGAAGAACAGTTAGTGTGAGACGCTGTTAACTTTTAAACGGCGGCCATCATCAATTGATGCTGCTACCAAGAATGTTCCCGCTGTTTAAGGGTTAAGAACAGAGTTTTTAGGCTTCGTAACAGTTTGTGTAATGAGTGGTGTTAAGGAACTGGTTTGTGTTATAGGATACTAGGTCCGGCATGACCAAGCGCGTAAGGCGCGCGACTCGTAATCTGAGGGTCGCGGGTTCGCGCCCGCGTCGCGCTAAACATGCTCGCCCTCCCAGCCGTGGGGGTGTATAATGTGACGGTCAATCCCACTATTCGTTGGTAAAAGAGTAGCCCAAGAGTTGGCGGTGGGTGGTGATGACTAGCTGCCTTCCCTCTAGTCTTACACTCCTAAATTAGGGACGGCTAGCACAGATAGCTCTCGAGTAGCTTTGTGCGAAATTCTAAAAAAAAACAAAAAAAAGTTATAGGATACTAATAACTATATATACATATACACTGCTGGCCAAATATTAAGGCCAATGAACATAAAGAAAAAATATGCATTTTGCATTGTTAGACTCAACCACTTATTTGAGTAGAGCTTCGAAAGATGAAAATAAGAAAAGGGAAAATAAAAGTAAAAAACCTTTTAGTACTTAATAGGAAAAATATGAACACTATGAGATTCGCCTAAATACTAGCTGATCAAAAGTTGAAGACGATACTGAAACGAAGCGTTAATCGGTAAACAGGAAACGAAATTTAGTCATTTATGTTCAAGCATTAGCGTTGTCAACATCTCCCACTGACATCTTCTGTGTTACATTGGGTAAAAACATGGCAAAGGCTAAAAAGTTTGAACGTGGCAGAATTGTCGAGCTGCAAAAGCAAGGTCTCTCTCAACATGCCATCGCTGGTGAGATTGGGCGTAGTAAAACTGCTGTTGCAAATTTCTTAAAAGACCCTGAGGGATACGGAACGAGAATTTCGAGTGGTCGGCCCAAGAAAATTTCGCTGACTTTGAGCAGGAGGATCCGACGGGTTGTCTCGCAAGACACCAGTCGATCGTCGAACCAGATTAAGGTCCTTAGGGACGCAGAATGCAGTTCAAGAACAATAAGACGGCATCTACAAGAGAAAGGCTTTAAAAACCGCAAACGTCTTCAAAGGCCACGCCTCCTTCCACACCACAAAACAGCTCGGTTAAACTTTGCTGAGAAGCATCAAACATGGAATGTAAAAAAGTGGAAAAAGGTTTTGTTCTCTGATGAGAAAAAAAAATTAACCTGGAAGGTTCGAATGGCTTCCAAAGTTAGTGGCACGATAAGGAGACAATTTCTACACGACACAGTGGAGGATGTTCCATTATGATGTGAGGTGCTTTTTCCTTCCATGGAACAATGGAGCTTCAGGTTATACAGGGACGTCAAACAGCAGTTGGCTACATTGGCATGTTGGAGAGAGCATCCTTATTGACTGAAGGTCCTTGCTTGTGGGGAAGTGACTGGATCTTTCAACAGAACAACGCTGCAATCCACAATTAAGGATTTTTCATGACGAATAACATGATTCTTTTGGACCATCCAGCGTGTTCGCCCGAACTGAACCCCATTGAAAATGTTTGGGGGTGGATGGCAAGGAAAGTCTATAGAAATTGACGTCAATTCAAGCAGTGCATGATCTTCGTGAAGCCATCTTCACCACTTGGAATAACATTCCAGCCAGACTTCTGCAAATGCTTATATTGACCATGCCAAGATGAATGTTTGCAGTTATTCGCAATGATGGCTGTGGAACTCACTACTGAGACCTCTTGTTGAGTATTTCCTACCATGTTTAGGACTTCTTTTTGGTATGGTCTTAAACTTTTGACCAGCTGGTATTTAGGTGAATTTTATAGTGTTCACATTTTCCCTATTACATGCTAAAAATGTTTTTATTTTCCATTTTCTTATTTTCATATTACGAAGCTCTGCTCTATTTAAGTAAGCAGTTGAGTCTAACAACGCAAAATGCATATTTTTTCTTTATGTTCATTGGCCTCACGATTTTGGCCAGTAGTGTATATCATAGTCAGGTTTGTCATTAGTGTCATGGAACTTTGACAACAGATATTTAATAATTCATTGGATCTTAGAGGAGTGTTGAGGATTTACGTGAATAAAGACGATGATTCATATTTCCGTGTTATTTGTCTCTAGGTTGTGTGACCTTGTAAAATATCGTGTTAGTTGCAAACCGGCTTGTGATGCTTATCGTTTTACTGAGAAGATAAAGTCGAGTTCGAGGTGCTCTAACGTGAATCCTACAAACTATTAGAGATAATATTCTGTAAAGTGTTGAATACGTCCTCTGATAATGTTTAGAACTACTTAGTTTAGGATATTTTAAATTCTATTTGTAAAAGGTTAAATTTCGGAGCGATCATATCTCAGATTTTACAAAGGATATGTTATAATAACTCAGTACGATTACATTTCAGATTTTACAAAGGATACGTTATAATAACTCAGTACGATTACATTTCAGATTTTACAAAGGATATATTCTAACAATTCAGTACAACCATAGCTCAGTTTTTATGAAATGTGTGCTCTGGTAACTTGGTGCAAACAGGTCAGATTTTACGAAGTGTGTGTTCTGGTAACTCTGTGCAAACATAGCAGATTTTACGAAGGGTGTGTTCTGGTAACTTGGTGCAAACAGGTCAGATTTTACGAAGGGTGTGTTCTGGTAACTCAGTGCAACTATTTGAAACTGGATAATTCTTGAAGACAATCAGTTCTGCACTTTTGCTGGATTATTTTCACGGAGCTAGGCTTATGGTTATAGCGTTATACATCCATGTTAGAGCTAAGCTATTGGTTATAGCCTTACTACATTTGTTGTAGAGCTAGGCTTATGATTACAGCGTTACTACATTCCTGATAAAGATAATCTACTGGTTTTAATGATACTGTGACATTTCTTATAGATGTGGGCTGCTAGTTATAATATTATTAAATTCCTGGTAAAAATAGACTTATGGTTATAATATTACTACAATTGTGATATTTTTTATTGTAAACTACAATGGAACTATTTACAGTATTTTATTTCTTAGTAAAACTAGAAGACTTTTAATTTGAACTAAGTTTGTGTAACTGCGCTAGTAGTATAAATAACAAATCTTTCAGATTGAACTTTGTTTCGTGTAAGTAAAATATTTAATAAAAAATTAATTTCGAATCCATGAAATGAATCCAGTTTTTTTGCAGCATTAAAAACAAAATCACGACATAATAAATCGACCAGCTTGTTTTTTTCAAAGTTTTCTTCCTAGTGTGCTTTACTGGGTTCACCATGTCGTTTGGTTCTCAAGAATTTAAAATTTCTTATCCAGATCTTTTTCTAATAATTGTTATTGAAACGTTTTAGCCAAAGAAAATGTAAACAAACCATCTTATATTACGTTTAAGCTGGCAAGTTTGTTTTCTCGTTTCCTTCTGAAAACGAACGCCTTAGATATCAACGTGGAACTCCAGTTATAGTTGTGGGAGACAATTAAAAAAGAGATTACGTCGTCTACCATTTGATGAGTGGCGCAGTCTGCAAAACTTGATGGCAGTCGCAGATATGCTTTTTTTTTTTTTCATTTCTGGATTGTGGTTCACGTAGAGGTAGCCCTAACATGGATGATCATTCTAGTTAAAATGTTATGTAAGACAAAAAGAAATGTACCACTTCCTTACATATAACATGATTCGTGCAAAAGATCGAAATTAGAAATTTAATATGCTACACATCTTTTATAATCCTTTGACTTTTCAACAGGTGTTCGATTGTTCAATAGAATGATTCATCTCACTGGGTGCGGCCCGGCATGGCCAGGTAGTTAAGGCACTCGACTCGTAATCTGAGGGTTGCGGGTTCGAATACCCATCGCACCAAACATGCTCGCCCTTTCAGCCGTGGGGGCGTTATAATGTTACGGTCAATTCCACTATTTGTCGGTAAAATAGTAGCCCAAGAATTGGCAGTGGGTGGTGATGACTAGCCGCCTTCCCTCTAGTCTTACACTGCTAAATTATGGACGGCTAGCACAGATAGCCCTCCAGTAGTTTTGCGCGAAATTCAAACCAAACCGTCGCACTGGGCTTTTATGACTTGTTCCTACTTTTATTAATTCACAGTCCTCTCCTGTAGGGAACATAAATTGTGCTGTATTTGATTCTGATTTTGGAACAATTAAACTTATAAGAAATGTTTTTTTTTTTTGTGGTGAAGCTTTTCTTAAAATAAAGTACTAGTGTCACTTGTAAAAATTGTTGTTTTCAGATGTTAAAGAACAAGACCCACAGATAGATGGGTTAAAACTTTGGTTGTTAGCCATAAATGTTGGGTACTGTAATAAGTTTAAGCAGTAGTTCTTATGTTCATTTTAAAACCTCACGCCATCTTCTTCTCATAAAGGGTCAACTTGGTATCTATTACTTTACATGTCACACCTGTTAAGCTGTTTCCATTCTTTAGGTGTAACAAACAACAGTTCTGTAGTTAAGGAACTTTTCTTGTTACGTAGTTTTCATTCCTTAGGTATAACAGAAACAACAGTTGTGTAGCTATGGTACTTTTATCGCTAAGCTTTTCTCATTCCTTAGGTTTAACAGAAACGAGTTCTGTAGTTAAGGTACTTTTATCGTTAGGCTGTTTCCATTCTGTAAGTATAACAGCAACAACGGTTCTGCAGTTACGGTACTTTTATTGTTAGGCTGTTTTCATTTCTTAGATATGACAGAAACAATGGTTCTGTAGTTAAGGTACTTTTATTGTTAGGCTGTTTCCATTTCTTAGATATGACAGAAACAATGGTTCTGTAGTTAAGGTACTTTTATTGTTAGGCTGTTTCCTTTCCTTGGGTATAACAGAAATACACTACCATTCACAATTCAAAATGTGACGTAACATAAATTATAAAACAAAAATGTAGATTTACCGTGTGTCATTATTGAGCGGCTGTTACCATGACTTAAAGTACTCAACAATTACTTTTAACGGTGGGCTGTACAAGTAGCTCAGAGTTTTGGTTCTGAGTGAAACTAAAAGTAGAGTACAAATAACTATTTTAAGGTTCAAGAAATAATTTAGATTAAGTTAACCCTTTCCCGTCACTCGAGACGGATGCTTTATATGTGTATAATTTCTTTATTTAACTATCCCACTGTCGATAAATCTTATTAGATAAACTTTTACACTGAATAACAACTTTGTATGAAACAAACATTAAGAGAAAACTAAAAACAAGTTTACCAATATTGGTGCAGACAGAATCAGTACTATTGAAACTGTACAAGCACTGAGGCAAAATGTCAGTCAGTGGACAGTATCTATACAACTACTGAGGCTAAGTCAGTCATTCAGTGAAATCTGAATCTCTAAAATCTAAACGTTCCATGATGGACATGATTTTGTTCATAAATTAGAAGTAATTGGTTTTTATAACAGTGGGAATGTCGGGCATTGGAAGATTAAACTTGTATCTGTGATAAGCGAAAACTTTAAAATTAACCATTTGTATTTTCTTGAGTAATATGTTTGATAAGAAACTGTTCATTGACTTTAAATCCTAGTGATGTGTTACAAGTGAAGCTATTAGCCACTAAGTTTTCTTAAATTATATGGCACCATTTTCTATGTGTATTTACGTTTCGATCGTGATTTTTTTTTTTTTTTCCGGTACGTGCCGTCCAATCTTACAGTGTAGCTACAAGAAGGATATTGAATACATACATAGAAACTTAAGGTCAATCTTACAAAAAAAAAAAGTATTATGCGGAGTAATATAAAAAGATGAAACATTTAATTGCTCGGTTTAGTAGTTAATAATTTCACCAGTTCTGGTGCATTATTTTATTAAATTAATACTTCAAACCATCAGTTCTTGGTGAAACAACATAGTTAGGGATATGACGAAAAGAAAGACGACTATAGTTTTCACAAATATTTTGTTTATTACAATTATGGTAATGTCTTAACTGGTAAAACCATGATTGTAATAACTGGAATATTTGTAAAAAAAAACTACAATTGCCTTTGAACCCTCAATTCTGTTTATAGCCTATTTCTAAAGTTAGTAAAGTTCAAAACATTTTTGTCTTTGATTATCATTGTTTTATAAAAAAACGTCTTATCGTCCTCATCCTATTCTTTCAATTTTATCATGTTTTTATGAAGTTTGTTTACTCTTACGTTGGAAAAGATTGGCCCACCTTGTACGTAAATCTGGATACATTGATACCGAAACAATATCAGCAGTAAAACTTGGTCCATTATTGTCCAAACAACATCAGCAGTAAAGCTTGGTCCATTATTGTCCAAACAACATCAGCAGTAATGCTTGGTCTATTGTTGCCCTAACAATACTAGTGGTAAAGCTTGGTCCATTGTTGTTCTAACAATACTAGAAGTAAAGCTTGGTCTAGTAAAACGTTTCGTATATTGTTGGCCAAACAACCCGGATGTTTGTGTACCACTTTGTAGTCTGGTGATACTTTATAGAAGAAAAATATTTATACTTTTGTCCAATGCATGTTTCTCAAAATGCTTGCAGTGTGTAGAATATTTCATAATGCTTAAAGTTGCTTTGTTTTTCAGTGATGTCGAGAAACCCACTTGTTGAGAAATTTATATGCAAAAACGGCTCGTTTGGGTTGAGAAAATATTTTACATAGAAGAGCGTACAACGTTTCGACCTTCTTCGGTCATCGTCAGGTTCACAAAGAAAGAGGTAACTGACCGGAAGCTGACCACATGTTTGAAAGGGGTTGTGTAACTGAGTGTCGGAATGTAGAGGGCGGTATTAGATGTTTGAATATATAATTTATTTATTTTATTATATTAATATAGGTATAAAGGCGTTCCTTTATATTGGTTTATTTTGGGTTTATGTTGTTGTATAAGTAAGGCTTCTTTAATTTTGCGTTTGTTTATGTTTGTTTCTTTAATTAGTATTTGAATGTTTTCTATGGTTATTTTGTGTTTATTTGACTTGCAGTGTTCGAAAACGTGTGAAGGTGACTTTTTATGTTCTTTTAATCTGGTTTCCATTTTTCTACTTGTTTCTCCAATATAGAAGTCGTGGCAGTTATCACATTGTATTTTGTAAATAATGTTGGTGTGGTGTTTGTCAGTGTAGTTTTTACATAGTATAGACCTCAGTTTTGTGCCTGGTTTTGGAATAAATTTGGTATAAACTGGAATGTCATATTTTGTTACTAATTTTTGCCAAATGCTGGTTATTTGTTTGCTGATGTCAGGAATATATGGTATACAGCAGTATATGGTATTGTGATTTTTTGATTCGTGAGATATATTTACTTTAGTTGGTTGATTTTGCTTTCTATCTAGGTGTGTGCGTATAATGTTTTCTACGGTTTGTGGAGGAAACTTATTGATGTTGATGAAGTATTGTTTTATTTTGTCTAATTCATCGTTAATTTTATCTGGTGAGCATAGTTTTATGGCTGTGTTTATTTGGTTTCTTAGTATGTTGAGTTTTTGTTTTGTTTCATGTGCTGAGTCCCAAGGAATGTATAGTCCAGTATAGGTGATTTTTCGGTGGATTTCTGTTTTGAATTGTGTGTCGGTTCTTGTAATTTTGAGGTTAAGAAATGATATTTGATTGCTTTCTTCCTGTTCACATGTGGAGTTAATGTTGGGATGTATAGAGTTAATGTGATTGAAAAAAATTAAGTATGTGTTCTGTAGATTTGAATCCCGCAACCGTGTCATCTACATATCTGTACCAGTATAGTGGTGGATGTAATGCTGTGTTAATTGCTTGTGTTTCAACTTGTGTCATAAAAATATTGGCTAGAACTGGTGATACTGGGTTGCCCATGCTTAGGCCATTTGTTTGTATATAGTTTTGGTTGTTGAACATGAAGTTTGTCTTTATCGTGGTGAATTCTATGAGGGTTGCTAACTGGTTACTGGGAATTTCTATAGTTGGGTTAGGGTCTCGGATATAGAGTTCTAAGGCTATCTTGCAGGCTCCAGTGGTTGGAACTTCTGTAAAGAGGGATATAACATCGAAACTGGCCATTAAAGCTTTATGATTAAGTTGATTTAGATTAGACTTGAAATTAAGAGAGTCTTTGATGAATGAGCTGGCTGATGTTACATATTTGGAGAATACCCATGCTATGTATTTACCAAGATTGTAATTAAACGATTCATATGTGGACATTATTGGTCGTAATGGACAATCTGGTTTATGAGGTTTGGGGATGCCGTATATTTGCGGTGTGCGTGAGTCGGTTTTACGCAGGTAGGAATAAAGTGTTTGTGAAATTGTGTTGGCTTTTTTCATTTGTAGTAGTAATTTGTTCAGTTGCGTCTCGTGTGTCTTTGTTGGATTTGTGGGTATTGGTTTAAATTTGTTCGTGTCTGATAGGATGTTATTCATTTTTAGGATGTATTCATTCGTGTTCATTATGACAATAGCGTTATCTGCTTTTAGAATTTTTATGTTTTTGTCTTGTTTTAAGTTTTTAATGGAATTAATGTCTCTTTTTTGTAAGGTTGTTTTTTAGTTTTCTGTTTTGTGAAATTATGTTGATGGTTTTGTGAGAAAATTCTTTGAAAAAATCGTTTAAGATGTTGTTTTTAGGTGTTTCTGGAAAATATAAATTTGTAATTTTACCTGGGAAGTTTGGCTGTTGGATGTCAATAAAATTATCTAAGTTGTCTTCTTTCTGTTGGTTGTTTTTGGTTGTTTCCTTGTTTTTGTTCTCTGTAGAAAGTATCACAAGTCTCCTGGCTAGGTCTTCTAAACATGTTTTGATTTCTATGGTTGGAATGTACCTAGGTGCTATTGCGAAGTTGAGTCCTTTGTTAAGTAGATGTATCTCGTCTGTGTTTAATTGTCGGTCGGATATGTTAAGTATGAGGTTAGTCAACGGTTTATCGTTTTGGTGTCTTTTCTGTTGTTTGCATCTTAGTTTTTCTAGTTTTTTGTTGTGGGAGATCTTTTTGTCTCTGTCGTTCTTAGTATTGATTTGGTTTATGTTTCGTTGTACAAGTCCGTAAATCTCTGGTTTAATGCAGCATGCCAGTTGATGGTCTAGGTTCATTTTTTGTTTTTGTAAGTCATGTAGTTCTTTGTATTTTGTGTTCAACATGGCTTTAAGTAGTTTTTTGTGTAAATTTTGGATAATGTTTGTGTATGTATTAAAATTTTTTGAAAGTTTTACCTTTACAAATCAACTTAATCATAAAGCCTTAATGGCCAGTTTCGATGTTATATCCCTCTTTACAGAAGTTCCAACCACTGGAGCCTGCAAGATAGCCTTAGAACTCTATATCCGAGACCCTAACCCAACTATAAAAATTCCCAGTAACCAGTTAGCAATCCTCGTAGACTTCACCACGATAAAGACAAACTTCATGTTCAACAACCACAACTATATACAAACAAATGGCCTAAGCATGGGCAACCCAGTATCACCAGTTCTAGCCAATATTTTTTATGACACAAGTTGAAACACAAGCAATTAACACAACATTACATCCACCACTATACTGGTACAGATATGTAGATGACAAGGTTGCGGGATTCAAATCTACAGAACACATACTTAATTTTTTCAATCACATTAACTCTATACATCCCAACATTAACTCCACATGTGAACAGGAAGAAAGCAATCAAATATCATTTCTTAACCTCAAAATTACAAGAACCGACATACAGTTCAAAACAGAAATCCACCGAAAAATCACCCATACTGGACTATACATTCCTTGGGACTCGGCACATGAAACAAAACAAAAACTCAACATACTAAGAAACCGAATAAACACAGCCATACAACTATGCTCACCAGATAAAATTAACGATGAATTAGACAAAATAAAACAATACTTCATCAACATCAATAAGTTTCCTCCACAAACCGTAGAAAACATTATACGCACACACCTAGACAGAAAGCAAAATCAACCAACTAAAGTAAATACAGCTCACGAATCAAAAAACCACGAAACCATATACTGCTGTATACCATATATTCCCGACATCAGCAAACAAATAACCAGCATTTGGCAAAAATTAGTAACAAAATATGACATTCCAGTTTATACCAAATTTATTCCAAAACCAGGCACAAAACTGAGGTCTATACTATGTAAAAACTACACTGACAAACACCACACCAACATTATTTACAAAATACATTGTGATAACTGCCACGACTTCTATATTGGAGAAACAAGTAGAAAAATGGAAACCAGATTCAAAGAACATAAAAAGTCACCTTCACACGTTTTCGAACACTGCAAGTCAAATAAACACAACATAACCATAGAAAACATTCAAATACTAATTAAAGAAACAAACATAAACAAACGCAAAATTAAAGAAGCCTTACTTATACAACAACATAAACCCAAAATAAACCAATATAAAGGAACGCCTTTATACCTATATTAACATAATAAAATAAATAAATTATATATTCAAACATCTAATACCGCCCTCTACATTCCGACACTCAGTTACACAACCCCTTTCAAACATGTGGTCAGCTTCTGGTCAGTTACCTCTTTCTTTGTGAACCTGACGATGACCGAAGAAGGTCGAAACGTTGTTCGCTCTTCTATGTAAAATATTTTCTCAACCCAAACGAGCCGTTTTTGCATATAAATTGCTTTGTTTTTGTTCTTCATACGTAATAATAGGTTAAGGTTGTTGTGTATATTGTTTATATATAATAATGTGTTTATTTAGGTTTTAAGAAATTAAGTTGTCTTCATCTTGAAAACATTTTAGAATTTTTTTAACTTTCTTCGGAATGTTGTTATATCCATTGTGTTAACTTTTCGTATTTTATTCTCGGTATGTGACAGTAAAAACAATATCGCCTTTTCGTGGATAGTTTCCGCTACTTTTTTATAATATATACAAGTGTACAGCACGAGGTGTACCACCTGCGTATACTTGAAGCACAGGTGTATCGAACACGCGCTTTTCTTACAACTGTATCGGAAGTTGACTTGTACGTGCTCAAAGAAATGTCAGTATTGTCTCCAAACACGTCTATTATTAAGCTTTGGTCTTTGGTTTGTCTTGAATTTCGCGCAAAGCTACTCGAGGGCTATCTGCGCTAGCCGTCCGTAATTTAAAAGTGTAAGACTAGAGGGAAGGCAGCTAGTCATCTCCACCCACCTCCAAACCTTGGGCTACTCTTTTACCAACGAATAGTGGGACTGACCGTCACATTATAACGCTCCCACGGCTGAAAGAGCGGGAATGTTTGAGACGGGGATTCGAACCCGCGACCCTCGGATTACGAGTCGAGCGTCGTAACCAACTGGCCAAGCCTGGCCCTATTACTAAACTCTTTAGCTAAGAGATATAAACAGCATTTTATCCGAAAAGAGGAACTCACGTTACTAGAATAACACAGGCTAACCTAATTTTAATGTGTAATTGTATCTAAGTAGGTTTTTATTGTACGACTTCGGAACCAACCCATTCGTTCATGTCTATTTGTGTGTGTGTTTTTAGTGCCATCTGCGTTTTCCAAATCTGCTCTTGAACCGCTAAAAAGTGGTACTTATTTACTATTTGTATCGTTTGATATCAATTGCACTTTTCATTGGTAAAAGTAACTGAAGAGTTGGCTGGCGGTAATGTTGACAAGCTGCTCTGATCTGACACTTTTAAATTAGAGCTAATAGAGAAAGTGCTGTAGTAGCTTTTTGTTACTCGTGCTTAGGTCCTCATTCCTGGAGATAACATCAAAATTACCAGAAGAACAAAATGGTTTCAGAAAATTCAGACATACTATAGACCATTTAGTTAGACTAACAGAAGCAATAGTAGATAGTTTTAATAAACGAAAATGCACTGTCGCTTGCTTTCTCGATATTGAGAATGCTTTCGACACTGTATGGAATAACGGTCTCCGGTTCCGAATGAAAGAAATGGGATTACCACGGGGAATTATTCGCTGGCTATCAAACTTTCTGTAAAACTGAATATGCAGAGTCAGTGTTGAAGAGCCCTTCTAAGAGTGTTTTACTTCAGAAGCATGCGTCCATCAAGAAGGGGTGGTTAACCCTATCCTATTCATCATGTACGTGAACAATATGCCTCTGAAAGATCCAAATAATGGATACTCTTCACAGTTCGCTGACGATGTGGCAATCTGGAAAAATGTACCAACACCAACAATAGCAGCCACAAATGTACAACCACAATTAAATAGAATAAGTGAATATCGTCAAAAATATAGAATCAAAATAAACACAACTATAATAGTATTCACAAAGTTAACACAAAAAAGCACAACCAGAGAACTATCTATATGAATGGAGCACTTCTTCAGACAGCAAAATTCTTAAGACTAACATTCGACTCTAAATTAACATGGATAAACCACATAAATAATATTAAAATAAACATTTCGCGAAGAACAAACTATGATAGGAGTCTTAACTGGTAAAAATAGTGCAGAAACAGCAGGTAATATTTTAAAAATATATAAAACATACATTAGACCCGTAATTGACCATGCAGCCTCTGCATGGATAAATGTAAGTAACAACTATTATAGGCCAAACTGTAAACAATACAAAATACTCTACTTACAACAACTTGTAAAGTACCCAGAGCAACATCATCTGAATTCATGCATAAATACACACATATGGAAACAATAGCAGATAGGCTCCTACATAGTACAGTAAATTAGTTTGGCCAGAATTGGTAAAAATACGAACTGGTAAGCGAACTAGACAGATACTGCTTACATGATAAGGATAGTCCTAAACACCTTTCCCCAGTGAATATATATTTTCAAATAAAACAAAAAGGCCACCTATAAACTAGACTCCACATTAGTTTAGGGATAAATAATAACATTGAAAGTAATTTATGTGAATGTTTTATGGTTAATACCTATCTAGTAATAGTGCAAATCATTATGGAACTTTTAAGAGGAATGCTATATCTGCACTAAGTGTATATGTAGATAGAGCATGGACATTGCCCTGATAGGGGCCTGAGTAAGTGTGGTTACTCTGGCCCTCGTGTAAAATTTATAAATACACTTGACGGTCGCTAAAACCAATACAAAGGAAGGAGAAAGAGATCGACGAAACCTGACCCTCCCGGGTACACAAACACAAATACCCAAATAACCATAAGACAGACTGCTTAGGTTATTTAATTTTACATCGATGAAACTGGAGTGACGCGTTACGTACGTTTCAGAAAAAAGAATATATATGGAAACTTCAGACTATGAAAGTAACTTACACTATCTTCTGGTTGAGAAGGCAGTATATTATTGTGTACTGTCTTCTGGTGGAGAATGTGTATATACTGTGTAGTATTATTTATGTATTTCGAAACCGTACATTGTTTCGATGAAGAATGGTGGATCTCAGGAATACACAGTGAATATAATGTATCAAAACGTGATAAAAAATAAAAATGTTTGTGTGATGATGTAAGATATCGGTGATACACAATTAATAGAAGAAATCATGAAAAGAAAAAAGTGGCTCAGCAGTGAAACCACCGGGGCGTGAAGATAGTTTTTAGGTTAGTGACAATCGGACCAGCAGCTCTTCAGTTACAACCTGACGCAAAAGGAAATTATTGTAAGTTAATGGTTTAAATATAGCGAGAATAGCAACCACAATATGACTTAGAGTACAATTATTAAATACACCGTTTATTAAACAATATGTACCATTAAAAAGGCGTTAAAGTTTAATGAACCTTTAAGGCTATTTCACAGTTTACTCGACTTATATCGCCTGTCTCACTCGTGATGACGAGAAACACTTGAAGTAAAAATATATCTCAGGACGGCTGCTATGCGTATTAACACTTTTACAAAGGTAATCTTCAGGTTAACCTGACATATATAGTCTGTCTCACTGTTATGGTCCTACTCATTCACGAATTAATAGGCCTAACAGATCCGTCCTTGGTTTATCATCCTGTCAGTCTCTTTTACGGTTTACTCATCCTGTCAGTCTCTTTTACGGTTTACTCATCCTGTCAGTCTCTTTTACGGTTTACTCATCCCGTCAGTCTCTTTTACGGTTTACTCATCCCGTCAGTCTCTTTTACGGTTTACTCATCCCGTCAGTCTCGTTTACGGTTTACTCATCCTGTCAGTCTCTTTTACGGTTTACTCATCCTGTCAGTCTCTTTTACGGTTTACTCATCCCGTCAGTCTCTTTTACGGTTTACTCATCCCGTCAGTCTCGTTTACGGTTTACTCATCCCGTCAGTCTCTTTGTGGGTGACGAATCATATCAGGCCAGTGCACTCTTTATTCGTTCATTCGCGACTTTTTCACACCCTTTAACATCTTTATTCAGTTCATGTTTATAGATTACCTGCAAAGAGAGCTCGCATCACGTCACGCAAGTTATTTCCTGTTTCGAATATTAACTGTACGTTATACTTAACGTTTCACATTTGAGATTGTTGATAAGATCGTGTAACTTTAAAACCTTTTTAGAGGTACAGTATTTCACAGAGAGTCAAAGTTTACCTCTGACAATGACCACTGATCCCTGAAAATTACCTTTGATAGATGTTAGTATGATTCACGATATAGTCATATCAATATTACAACAAATGTAACACTTGTATGTAACCCGACCTTTAGCTCTCTTCACGAAACAAGTATTAAGTTTTACAGACCCTGTAGTATCGAATTGTACTGTACATTGTAAATTATAGAGACCCTGTAATATCGAACTGTCGTGTACATTATAAATTATAGAGACCCTATAATATCGATCAGTCGTGTACATTGTAAATTATAGAGACCCTGTAATATCGTACTGTGATCGTATGCATTATAAATTATTCTTTATTTCTTTAAGGGAAGTTGTGAGAAACTTTTACTTCCACTCGAGTTATGACTTTTCTTTCAGCGAGTTTCGTGCAGGTAAATAATTTAAGCGAATTAAAATTGTTTAATGAATTTTATTTGCTCCAGCAACGATTTAATCTTATGTCATAACACATCGGGATCGAAGCTTTCTTTGGCCAATGAACAATCACCAGTCTATTTTAACCACGTGTGCTATGAAACTCCAAACGTCTGTTCAATGTGTGTGTGTATGAACCGTTTCTTGAAATTATTAGATTTTTATCCGAATTTAGTAAGGTAGTGATGTTATATCGGTGTTGACATACTTAGTTCGTTTATTTCTTAACTCATTATTATCTTTTATATTCACTTTTACCTGGCATCGTAACTTGTGTACCGGGCTAATGCAGCTATACACAACCAGTTGGTATTGTAACTTGTGCCCAAAGCTAATGCACAAGTTTAGTAAATGTAACGAAAAACGTGTAGTCTGACACTGTACAGCAAGTGATGAATGTCACGTGTTCGGTTAAATATAATCAGCTCTTATATTCAACCCTGACAGAGTGTTATAAAGTCCGCGGGCAGAAGGAATGGGAAAGCCGGAATGCATCCTTTGGCTCATTACTCACTAGATGGCGCATGTTAAAAGATTTGTACGGAACTTTAAACTCAACGTTGACAGAGCTTTCAGTTATGTGTGTGTGTACAACCTTATTCCAAGATCTTTGGGGTAGAAGGAGAGGAAAATATAATTTTTCTCTTAATGATTCTAACACACCTTCTACTTGTAAGACAACACAAAAGCAGTCTCACACTGGGTTTTATTTAATTATTAATGGTGCCTATAACATAATCTGCTTCAATTTTTTTCGTATTTTACATTATGTGATGTTAGACTGACCAAGAGACATTTTACAGGCTGTTCTTGTAAAGGGATGTCTCGTGCAATAGTGTCACTAGTTGGACTGTGGTGTGTCCGGTGCAGTAGTGTCACTGGTGGGACTGTGATTTGTCCGGCTCATTAGTGTCACTAGCGGGACCGTGGTGTGTCTGGTTATGATGAAAGGTGAGCATAGTGTTTAGGGAAAGAAAAGGCTTATAGATACGTGCACTAGTATCTGCCCTTTGGTTTGGAGGTACTGAGTATAGTAAGTGAAGGATAGTTTCCTTTTGGGATTAAAATGCGAAAAATAAATATAAAAAAGATTATTACAAACACCTTACCCATGCTAGCGGTTCAACAGTAAGTCTGCAAGGTTATGATTCTAAAAACTGGGTTTCGATACACGTGGTGGACAGAGCAAAAACAACCAATCATATAGCTTTGCGCTTAACAACAAACCGGTGTACTGTAGATAACCAGTCCTTAGCTATTAGGGTTTTATTGACAGATATAACGTTTGATTTCCATTACATTTGGGGTGGGGACCGTATGGGGCCCAGCGGTTAGAATCTAACTTTATGGAACTGGGGTACTTTTTCAGTTATCTTCCGCAAAATTCAAAACGTATTTCTCACTTTTATGTATGTATGTGTGTGTGTGTGTGTGTGTGTGTGTTTTCTTATAGAAAGCCACATCGGCCTATCTGCTGAGCTCACCCAGGGGAATCGAACCCCTACTTTTAGCGTTGTAAATCCGTAGACGTACCGCTGTACTAGCGGGGGCGCACATTTTGATGTCACGAGAGTGTTATTGGAGTGATAGTCAGATCACTTTATTCCATTAAGTCAGTTTAGAATTAGGGACGATAACGAACATAACCCTTGTATATCTGACAACAATCAATCACTAGGAGAAACTTGTCACAAAGTTTAAACTTGCTACAACAACCGCTGGAGTCGCCTTTTGAACTTGTTTAGGTTTTCCACTTTGAGTATGTGATTTTATAATAAAAAATTAAGTAACAGTATTTACTACTAACTTAGATAAACAAATCGTGAGATAGACTTTAGCTAAACCGTTACGTGTTTGTAACATAATGCCACCAAAAGTGAGTTATACTATAGTCTTCACCAGATGGCATTATAGAAGATTAGGTTTGTTTGTTTTTGAATTTCGCGTAAAGCTACACGAGGGCTATCTGCGCTAGCCGTCCCTAATTTAGCAGTGTACTATTAGAGAGAAGGCTACTAGTCATCACTACCCACCTCCAACTCTTGAGCTGCTCTTTTACCAAAAATAGTGGGATTGGCTGTTAAATTATAACGCCCCCACGGGTGAAAGGACGAGCGTGTTTGGTGTGACTGGTATTCCAACCCACGACCCTCAGATTATGAGTCGAACGCCTTAACCATCTTTTCATGCCAGGCCGGTCAGAAGATTAGTGGAAAATGAAAATTCGCGCGCGCACACACACACACACGTATGTGCTTGGAGTAGATATGCAATATTAAATTTCGTAGTGAACTTACATATTTTTCATAAAACTTTTATGTATTATATATATAATTATTTACTAATTTTTGGAAGAGCTTCCTATGTATTATAAATCAAAGCAGTAAACACAAGTCAGTATGTGGATTTAAATACTTATATTTTTGAACTAATGACCAACGTCCAGTCAAAGAAATTATTCTTAGGGGGTCTGTCGTGTTTATCTTCGTAACCACCGTAACAGGATCGGGGCCCGGCATGGCCAGGTGGTTAAGGCACTCGACTCGTAAACTGAGGGTCGCAGGTTTGAATCCCCATCACACCAAACATGCTTGTCCTTTTAGCCCTGGGGGCGTTACAGTGTGACGGTCAATAACATTATTCATTGGTAAAAGAGTAGCCCAAGAGTTGGCGGTGGGTAGTGATGATTAGTTGCCTTTCCTCTAGTCTTACACTGCTAAATTAGGGATGGCTAGTGCAGATAGCCATCTAGTATCTTAGGTCGAAATTCAAAATAAACCAAACCAATAATAGGATCGAAATTATTTTAAAACTTTAACTTCAGGTCACACGATACGTTGTAATCCAAGTATATAAAGTATAATTAATTTTCTTCGGTTATCCATCTAACTCGCTGAGTCTTAGATTTATATTTGTCTTGCTTACGTTGCTGCGAAATTAACATAGATGTTTAGCCGTTAAATAAAATCGCTTATTGTTTAATAATATTCAAACAGGTTATGGTTAAGTCGCTGTATCAAGTTTTCTTCACAGTTTTCCTTCCTGCCAAATTTAAAACCAGAAAAAGTAATCGATCACCTATTGGAAGAAAGAGTTCTTGTGCCGATGACGTGACATTTGCTGCCAGCATTCTTGTCCTGAGTCTTCAATCGATAGAATATCGTATAGATGCATCAAAGCTAGTACAGACCCTTTCGTAAAAACGTGGATTATACTGTAGTAATATTTGAAATTGCAATAACTCCAAAATAACACTAATAAACAGGAATTATAGGTATTCACATTATTGGATAACAAAAGGTTTGTTGCAAACAACCATTTAACGGACAAGGAACTGGTTTTACAGCAAAGTCTGTAATAGTTCTTATTTCAGACTGTGAAAAGTAAGTTAACCAACCCTCCAAGTGACAAGCTTAAATATAGCTACGTCTCCAAGAAATATTATGTTTTTAGTAAAATTTGAAGAAGTACTTTGGAATATTTCTGCTGGTGGTTTGTCTGTAATAAACATTATACCTGGGTGCAAAACTTTGTTTAGCTGCAATAAATAAACATTATACCTGGGTACAAAACTATTTTTTGGGAGATTGCCCGTTGGCAACTGTTGTTCTTGGTGCTTATTGGGGTATGTTGTTTTCGGAGTGAATTACAGAACTAATAAGAACTGAAAAAGTGAAATTAGATGTGTTAGAAAATGGTGTTGATTCTACTTTTTATTGCTGTTTTATTATCGTGGATCTTTGTTTTCCAGCTAAGGTTTTAGGCTTAGGAAAATACTGCAGTTTTTGTTTATTTTATAAACAAATGTTAATTTACTCTGAATCGGTGTTTGTACTCTGGTGAGGAAGATTATAATACAGTAGTCTGTGTTCTAAGTAGATGTCCAAGCTCAGCTTTTCCAGAGAACTGTTCTAACTGTATTTAAGCAACAGCCATACGAAGGTATACTTTGATAAGAACACTATTATTGGTTTATACCACATGTTAATAAGGAACAGGCATATTATTACTGTGGAGCAGTGAGCTGTATGCCTATGAGTCTACATGTATTTTTAAAGCGCCACACCTAAGTAGGACGTTTGTTTTTGGCATTGAGTTTGTGGTTATTGTTGGTTATTTTTAACTGTCTGAAGCGCCATACTAGAATTGTGGTTCATCCTGGAAATACACCATGAACTCGAGATTTACTGAACATCTCACTCACTCGTTGAAAGCTTTGCTAGTTTTGGCTAGCTGTGCTTAGTTGGATTAAGATTTATGTTGACGTCTGTAGTAAAGACGTTACTGTAATCACAAGAGAACCTGGCTTACATGATCAGTTTTATACAAGTGGCTTTCGATTTGTAGTTGTTCTGGTAGGAAATGAAATTTTCGTATGTGTATGTGAGAGACAGTTTATTTTGAAATAATATACACTGTATTTATGTTAGGCTAAAGATCGTCGTTACAATGTTCTCTGAATGCTAGGTAAAAAGCTTTATTGTGTCTTCATTTTAAGCTAAAGATGGTCGTTATAATGTCTTAATGTTAGGCTAATAATCGTTGTTATAATGTTGTATGAATGCTAGGCTTAAGATCGTTATTATAATGTGTGGATACTAGGCTAAAGATGGTTATTATGATGTTTTGAATGCTAAGCTTAAGATTGTTATTATAATGTGTGGATACTAGGCTAAAGATCGTTATTATGATGTTTTGAATGCTAAGCTTAAGATTGTTATTATAATGTGTGGATACTAGGCTAAAGATCGTTAATATGATGTTTTGAATGCTATGCCAAATAAAGATCGTTGTAATAATGTATTCTGAATGCAGGGCTAAAGATCATTGTTATAAAGTCTGAATACTAGGTCAAATAAAGATCGTTGTAATAATGCATTCTGAATGCTATCTTAAGGACCAGTATTATTGTGTTGTCTGAGTGCAGGGCTAAAAACCGCTGTTTAACAGTGTCTAAATTTTGTGCAAAACATTATGTGACGTTGTCGGAATTAGGCCAACTTTAAGTATATTTTGTTACAATTACAGCTTTTGCAGTAATTCAACTCAAAGTGAAACAACTTTAAATGTTATTTTTCTTCCTGATTGCATTTTCAAAGTCTTTACTAAATTCACTATTGTTTCATAACTTTCATTATCCCAAAGTATAAGTTTTGTGTACCTGTGTACATACACACTATTTCGTGATTCTACTTAATATATTGACTTTCACTGTTGCTTTTTGAAAATGTTTGAAGTTACTTATCAGTCATGTTTTAACCGTAAAAATTACTTCATTGAGTTTTCCTTAAATAGAATATACTTTTACCCGGTTACTAATATTATCTGATAGTGTAATTTTTTCTAGTACCAGTGATACTGTATCTCAATTATAAATTAAAATTGTCTTTATTATGAAGACAACACACCACTCAGATCAAATGAGCTAAGTGTTGAAATACACACTGGCTCAAGTAATATTTAGAAATCAAAGAATGAGGTTATTCATCACATAGGTGTCTTTATGAATTGATAGTGACCTATTTAATCTGGACATCCAAATATTTAATACAAAGAATAATAGACAAATGTGAGAAGTAGTATACAAATATAAACGCCAGTCGCATGGTTACTTATAGTTTACATTGCAATCACTAGATTGGTTTGGTGTAAATCCATGTTTTCTCAAGGCGCGAGTTTCTGTGTAGCAGTCATGTATAATATGAAACAATTTAAAAGTATTTGTATACAGATATTTAGATTCTTAAAACTTGTATTCTCTCGTTCTTTATTAACGTCGTCGTATGGTTACAAGTAGTTACTTAACTCTTAATTGAGAACCCTTTTTAAATCAACTTAATAACTCAGCTGTTTTTACTTATTTTGTAGCTCTGTAGATTTGATATTTAAAGATCAACATTGTGTTTCTTGCTTCCTTTCAGTCTTAAATATATCTTGACGAACTTTATTTCTCGCGAGGAATCGCTACAAAAGGTATTTGTTATTCTGGAAGTTAGTCTGTAGGATAAAACAGTTCCATACTGTTGATGATTTCGTTGTACTTGTGACGTCAGACAGATAAAAATTAATAGAAATACCTTTCCCGTGAGGTTACATAATTTTTGTCCATCGTTAAACCGAACCAATTAACTAGTATATATTTACTGTAGGATGTTACTGAACAGTTGTAAGGTTGCGTTATTTCTGTCCATCGTTAAACCGAACCAACTACTATATATTTACTTTTCTTTGCCAATGGCGTGACAAATATAGTTATTTCGGATCAAAAGGTTTCGATTTTCTAAAATATATTGAAGTAACTAAGTTATCAAAGTTCTGACTGTAATACAAGGTTGGTCTGTGCTTTGAAATACGATGAGCACGTGTTACTTTCCTTAACTTCTTACCTAAACACCGTTGATAAATCAATACTGATTAATGTCACTGTAGTCTGAGTCATTTGTCGCTCACGTCTTTCGTTTTCAAGGACCTTAATAACGTATCAAACACTTTCTGACAGTATGTTTATATACAGATTTAATTTTTTTTAAGTTAATGCGTGGCTTTACTTCGAAATTAATTAATTATAATGGCAAAAATATCATGTTCGTATACTTTAAAATTATAACAAAATTTCATTTTGTGATGAAGATTCGTTGTATTCAGTTGGACACGTTATTCAATAATTATGATTAAAACCGTCATTTGACTGTGTGGATAAAAATAGAAATGTCAAACCTTCGTGTCACGAACACAGAACGCATTAGCACGAGAGTAATTACAGCCGTCAAACACTTGGATAAAAAGAACGAGTTTCTATTTATTGCGGTATTTATATTCAAAACCTTTTACTGTTATGTGTAGTTATGGTAAACCCATGAAAGTAAATACCCGTGTTTTGTCCTCCCGTTGTTTCACAGCTTACTTCTTGTTGAACTATAAATGATCAAAAATTACGTCGAGTCACGCCATTTCGTGAGCTTGCTTGTTTTATGCATGAAGTGAGTAAAAATGGAATTGAATATGCAGAAGTCCGTATCTCGTCACGTGGAATGTGCGTGTAAGATTTGGCCTCACAATATTTTATATCTTGTTCAACTGTGCGTGTGAAGAGACTTTTCGAATATATAATAGAGCGAGAAAAAAAATCTTTAGAGCTAACGTAAGACACGCCGCCTCATTGGTTAACAATATATGCAGCACTTGTTAGAACGCTATCAGGATCGAAACCCTTTGTTGAATATGTTCACGCTTACCGTCGTGGTGGGCGCTATAAATGTGATGGTCAATCCCACTATTTGTTAATAAAGAGTAGCTTAAGAGCTGGCAGTGGGTTGTGTTGACTATAGATCTTTTCGGTCGCTTTGAAAATAGGAACAGCGAGTGCAGATAGATAGCACTCGAGTAGCTCTGCACAAATTTCCCCCTCGTTTGGTAGTCGTCCTTTACAGTCACACAACGAAACGAATTTTGGTGTATCTGTACAGTCACACAAGGAAACGAGGTTTGGTGGGTCTATACAATCACACAACGAAACGAATTTTGGTGTATTTGTACAGTCACACAACGAAATGAATTTTGGTGTATCTGTACAGTCACACAACGAAACGAATTTTGGTGTATCTGTACAGTCACACAATGAAACCAGATTTGATAGATATGTAGAGTCACATAAAGAAACCAGGTTTGTGCAATCACACAATGAAACTTGGCTAGGTGGGTCTGTACAGTCACACAACAAAACCAGATTTGGTGGATCTGTCTGTTTTTTTTGTTTTTTGTTTTTTTGTCAGCGATATTCGTCTTGGTATAGAAAAAATTCAGTACCTATATTGCTATCTTTCCTTGTTATCAGCGGTGCTCGAACAGAGTAAAGATGAATAGCGTTAGAACGTTGAGTTAAGGTACTAATTACTTTAATTTGAAATATAATATTGTACCTTAAAGGTTTGTGTACTTATCGATTATCACGTGTAAAACTAGTATTTTATAATATTGTTACATGATGGTCTTAAAAACACGAACTATTGGGGTATTTCAAAGTCGTGTTGTGTTTCAGTAATTGGTTTGAAAGTCCATAGGGATAATTTCTTATATGCTCGCGGGAGCAGGTAGGGTAGGGATCGTTTAAAAATTAGTACCCTGTAATGAAAAATCGTTTATGAATGTTATTTTATGCATCCACAATGTACTATCGGTTTTTAACATTGAACAGACTAATTTGTAAAACAAAAATCACAAAAATATTATTGTTGTTACAAATTTATCCTCGCTTGCAACTTCTTTGATTTCTTTTTTTGGTATTTACAGCAATATAAAACAGTGAAAACGTAAAGGGTGTTTTTTTTTATTTGTTATGGAACATTCTTCACGTGTATAAGTTTTATTTAATAGAAACTACTTTTTAGTGGTCGAACAAGCCGTGTACTAAATAAACTGTATATGTAGGTACGACCATGCGAAATATATGTGAAACATTGTTGAAGTGTGAACCAGAAGTTTCAGACTTATAATAATAAAAAAGGATTAACGAAGTTTATAACTAGTAAATGTTCCGTTTTGGTTTGAGAGAGTTTATAACTGGTGAATGTTTGGTTTGAGAGAGTTTATAACTGGTGAATGTTTTGGTTTCAGAAAGTTTATAATTGGTAAATGTTTTGGTTGGTTTGAGAAAGTTTATAACCAGTGAATGTTTTGGTGTGAAAACCATATCTCATCTCCAGCAGAGAAGAGGGTCGTTCATTAAACCCTCTTCAATCTAACCCCTATTATTCAGGTGCACTTTCCAAACAGTAGCGGAATGAAATTTTTTCATCACTCTGTACACGCCTTTGCTGCTTAACGTTTTTAATACTTCAATGCAGTGTATTTTAAGAACACAGATGTCAAAGGTCATCGTGTTTATCCAGTGTTTCAAAGAAGCTCTAACTTTTTATTTCTTATTAATTAAGATGCGTCATCTAATGACGTAATTTCGTAAATTTTTCCAGTTTCACTGTGAAATTTATTTATCGATCTCCGACGTGGAAGATACCGTGTAACGTCTGCTTTTGTAAAAGATGTGCGTGGGGTAACGTAAAGAAAAATTAGAGGTTAAACAAAAATATGAAACGCGAATTATAAAGTAAGAAGTTATTAATTATTTCTGTGTTTGTGGCTTCCGGTATTTACGTTTCATATTTTTGAAAAAGAATTTAACTGTGCGTACATAAAACTGGTGTATGTGTCCAACTTCTTTCTTGGTGATTCTACCACGTCATCTACTAATCCAAGAATTCTCGACTCAACCTTTGTCATGCTATTTATAATACGACGAGGTACATGTACCAGAACATTCCTGTCTTAGCATTCCCTTCCTTAAGTAGAACATGGTTACTGAAGGGAATCAAAATATCTCTTATTGTGAGTCTCTCTCTCTCTCTTCCCCCAAACTTTTTTTTAATCACTATTTGTTGAGTATATACGTTGAGTATATTTTTGTCCCATTATCTTTTATTACTTTATATAACGATCTGGTGACCCGGCGACTTCCTTTTAAAAGTACTTTTTGTTTCCATAATTATTCAGTTAGATGTAGGATTTGAATGGGTTGGGAGGGGGTGGAGTACAGTACGTACGCCTTCCAAATGCGTCTCAGAGTTCGCGCTATTCTCGTAAAAAAAACAAAAACACTAAAAACACAACAGCAACTACAGTTCTATGCTAAGTAAGAACAAAGTTATATTTGTTGAAACTGGTATACTTTGTTTTACTTGTGGAGAAAGCCAATAAAACGTCCTGTTATTTTATTACACCTTTGTGTTGTTCATTGGAGGTTTCAGCCTCTCTGGTAACCGAGTTAGTGTAGCCAGTTTCATAAACTACATCTTGAGGAGTGAAACAAACAACTGTAGTGGTATTGTATGACCTTTAACAAGAATAACGTTAGTTCGAACTGTCCAGAAAATTGTGCCTAAGCTTTATTGCAGTTTTATTTGTTTTGTTTGAATTTTGCGCAAAGCTACACGGGGTCTATCTGCGCTAGTTGTCCCTAATTTAACAGCGTAAGAGTAAAGAGAAGGCAGTTCGTCATCACTACCCACTGCCAACTCTTGGGGTACTCTTTTACCAACGAATAGTGGGTTTGACCGTAACATTCAAACGCCCCCCGGGTGAAAGGGCGAGCATGTTTGGTGTGACGGGGATTCGAACCCGCGATCTTCGGATTACGAGTCGAACGCCACCTGGCCATGCCAGGCCTTCAGTTTTATGATAATTGTTTTTAAAAATAAAATGTCATTGAATACTTCTTTGGTTTAACATGCCCAAACATACTATTGTTGTGGATCCGACTAAATTGTCTTTTATTAACTATTACCTGTATACGTAACTTAATCAGGGTCAGTCGTGGTTTACTTGTTAGCGTGCCCAAACAACGAGTCCCGCGGAGTCATAATTTCCTACCAAAAACCGCAGAAACACGCTCCGCACTTTGGAACCGTAGCTGAACTGTAACAATGACTATCAAATCTCACTCTTCGATCAAATAGGTTGTTGGCGATTGGTACTGTTGGGTAGTTAGCTGTGTCACATTTCATTCTGCCGTACGTCCTCTGTTAGTTGTTCAGTCGTTTTAAACTACGTCTTTATTGCAGAACATATTGGTGTACCGTGATAGACAGATGTACAGGCGTTATACATAGGAATGAATGTGACTGCATATAACACCTTTAGTGGCTGTCTACCTTCATACCACCTATTTGTTAATCATGATGTAAGCATTGTGTTAGATCTATCACAGTAATCATGAAGTAAGCATCGTGTTAGATCTATCACAGTAATCATGATGTAAGTATCTCGTTAAGATCTATCACAGTAATTGCGATTTATCATATTAACATCTATCACAGTAATCGCGATGTATCATGTTAACATCTATCACAGTAATCGCGATGTATCATGTTAACATCTATCACAGTAATCGCGATGTATCATGTTAACATCTATCACAATAATCGCGATGTATCATGTTAACATCTATCACAGTAATCGCGATGTATCATATTAACATCTATCACAATAATCGCGATGTATCATATTAACATCTATCATACTAATCGCAATGTGTCATGTTAAGATTTGTCACACTAATCATGATATAAGATCCAGAGTATGTTCTTGTGAAAAATTGTCATGATATTTGATTTTGAGAAAACTTAAGTGTTATGTAGTTCTGTTTGTGATTAAACTGTATGGGTGAACCATTGTTAATACATAAATTTAATAGTATCTGTTGTAGGTCCATGTAGCTACTTCGCCAAAATTGATATGGAGGTTAATTAGGTCCATGTGTGGGTACGTACAAATTTGAGTTTTGAGGTTTTTATGGACCTTTTTTACCACTACGTTTTCCTCCTTATAATTGATCTTCACCAAATTTAGTGTCAAGATTTGTTGGGTCAATGGAGAGACAAGTGCAAATTTACGTTTTCAAATTTTGTTTTACAATTATGTTTGTTTTTTTTTTTTTTACAGTTAGGTATAAAGGGAGCAGCTTTGCATGTACTAAGATAACGTAATATTTTGTTTACAAACCTGTTTTTTTTCTCTGTCTTTTGGGTTATAATAGATGTTTGGTGTGACCATCTTTTGATCTATACTGACGAAGTTACGTTTCAACGCGTATTGCAATACTTTCTTATTTCATCAATGTATGACTTCTTGTGCTGACACAAACATCCCGTACGTGTGAATATACGTTATTCCCAGTAAACAATCATATGAGTAGAAAAACCATGTCTTTAGTGAATTAGGGCAATTTGGGGGACTTGAAATGGACAAGGGAGAGACGTTGCGGAGAGAGACGTTGGGTCCAAGGTCACTGCAGCCGTACACTGAACACTATACGTTCGCCCGCAGATGTCTAATCGATGGGTCTTATTGTGGATCTGTGCTTTTCTGCGCAGCCTCCGCCTAGTGTCTTTCTTCCCTTAGGAACATCGGTTAGACCATCGGATTTTACTGTACAGTTCCTGCTTGATTACAACGAAATATTTATTTTCAGTGTAATTAAACCGAAGTAACGAGTGTTTGGAACTAGACTGATACAAACTGTTGGTCATTGTAGCCATGCCACACTTGGTTTTAGTACTGGACTTGTTCTAGTGCCTTCGGATAGTGTTGCTAGTAATAATTTAATTACTAAACGTAAGTAAAATATTTATCTATTGCGACATATAGTTTTCAGTTAATCGGGTATATTCTCCATAGAATTAGTCTTATGAACCATCAGAGATAGTTATTTGATTTTTTATGCAGAACACAGCAGCTGATTGGTTCTGAAGTTACTGTGTAACATAGTAGCGCAGTCATATGTTGATATTATTAACATACCAGTGTGAATCGCAATGTGATATTATAATTTACCATCCTTCGTTAATAACCTTGTCCAAGGGCAGACCGAGAGAGTAACGTCCATGTACTGGTGGAGTGTTTGTTCATTATTTTCGTGGCCTTTCAGAAATATATTTTAATCACACAGTTGTCCTGTACTTAGATAGGAATTTCAAAAAGATGCATCATTAATAACCTTGTTCAAGGGCAGACCGAGAGAGTAACATTCATGTACTGGTGGAGTGTTTGTTCATTATTTGCGTGGCCTTTCGGAAATATATTTTAATCACACAGTTGTCCTGTACTTAGATAGGAATTTCAAAAAGATGCATCATTAGGACCAATAATTTATTTCTGTTAATTATTCAGCAATACAATAATACTAGAAAATAAGTCCAATGTTTCGGTGTCCTAACTTACCACTTGCTACTAAGCCACATCGGGTACGGGGGCTATAGCCCCTTATTTATTTACTTTTCCAGCAATTTTAACAGCTTGTCTCGCTGAATAATTTACAATAAAATATTAACAGCATTACTCTAAATATTCTTGAAATTTCTATATGAATATAATATTTTGTGAGAAAAGTACATCCAAAAATATCATAAATATATGCTAATATTTTCTTATGGCTAAAATCGAATGAAATAGGCTTAACACAGTTCACATTGAAAATAAAGTTGAATATATCGTTACAGTTAAGTAGTGAGAATTCTTCTTGAACTGACCCAATGGATATAAACTTTATATAAAAAATAACTGGAAAATTATTTAAGTTTTTCATTTAGAAGAATTATAATAAACGAATAAACGCTACATGTTTATTCATTAGTAATACAAATAACTTATATTTACAAACCAGCAATCTTATTGCTAAACATTCTCTGAATCTACTTCGATGTTTTAAAAAAAGGCGAAAGGTGACGTTAAATATATCCTGAAAAACGTTTATCCTATCTATACAGTATGTCTCAGAAGTACGTGTAGCTGGTTACATTATCTACCGATTACTGTATTTTACAACGTTAGTATTGTGTATCAACTGTATTATACAACGTTAATGTATTAATCCGTAGTTCTTATTTGTTTCTTTTATCCATATACATAACCATAAACTATTTCAATATGCTAGTAAAGTATTTGTACGTGGATGTTAGCTGCCGTATGTACAAATACCCCCGTTGTGTATTCTTTTGCCTAACTACAAAGAAACAAACAAACTGTGGTTTAACATGGCGTGATGGGAGTGGCTTACTAACTATAATCTACCTTCGCAAATGTTTAAGAAATGACATGAGCCACATAAAAAGAGAGTTAGGCTAGAGCATATTACTGGTTATTGAGTTAGCGAATTTAATCTTCAGTCATTGAGTTTATTTCCGTTAGTTTTGTGAACAGAGTTCGTGTTCTATTAAGATCCGTGGGTGATTGTTATTTAAGCGTCTAAGAAATGAAACGCCATTAAGTGAACTCAGCTTTCTTTAATCATATAATTACACAGAAATCAACAACAGAACTTTATACAAATCTTTCTCTTCATTAATCTTCAATAACGGAAGGCTTGTTATTACCATCAGTTGTAACGAGTAAGCCCGGCTGTATATAAGATTCACTCTGTTGTGGATGTGTGCACATTTTAGTTGTTGTTTTAAGGTGTTGTAGCATTTACTATTTGATGCAGATGTGTGCACATTTTAGTTGTTGTTTTAAGGTGTTGTAGCATTTACTATTTGATGCAGATGTGTGCACATTTTAATTGATGTTTTAAGGTGTATTAACTCTTTGCAGATGTGTGCACATTTTAGTTGTTTTAAGGTGTATTAACTCTGCAGATGTGTGCACATTTTAGTTGTAGTTTGTTTTGATTGTTTTTTGAAATTTCGCACAAAGCTACTGGAGGGCTATCTGTGGTTTAGTTGTTGTTTTAAGGTGTATTAACTCTGCAGATGTGTGTACATTTTAGTTCTTGTTTTAAGGTGTATTTACTATTTGTTGCAGATGTGTGCACATTTTAGTTCTTGTTTTAAGGTGTATTTACTATTTGTTGCAGATTTGTGCACTTAAATATTTTTTAAATTTATCTTCATAAACAGCAGAACATAATTTACAAAACTTTTTTTTTAGTGTAAACAACATGAGTTCATTATCACATTTTAATGCACGATGTTTGGATGGTGTATAACTTGTGTGAGGTTTATATTGTTTTGACGCGTTATTTTTCCTTTTTTTTTTCCAGAAAACATGTGGTCCTGATATGTGATTTCTTTTCTTAGATGCCATACATAAAAGGTAAGTTCACGTTCTTTTGAAATGCCTTAAGATTTTGTTACATTTTCACGGTTTAACTTGAAGGTTTAAAAGGGCTTTACGACGGATATTTATAAATCGTTGCGCGTATTTTTACAGCTGTTGTCCAATCAAAATACTGTATTGTTGTCCCTTTCTTCGATTACTTATAGTTGTTTTAATTTGTGGTTGACAGTTGTTTGAACATTTGTTTAATAAATTACTTCGAATATTAATATGCACAGTACGAAAAACTCTTGAGATAAGAATGTGCTAATTCTCATATGAGAGAAAAGCTTTTCAAATCAAGTTTCTGTAATTGGTATCTTTATGATTTTCTGCGCGTGTTTCATCTTCCCAGATATACGTCATCAAATCTCCGCTAGCAGGTAGAAGAATAAAGCTTCAGTTTACTTTAATGTGGACTTTCATCATGTGTTTATGCATGGTGGATTATATTTTTCTTAGTCCCTAAGATAGTGCAGCATTGTTATATCTTATATTGTTCTTAGTCCCTAAGATAGCGCAGCGTTGTTGTATCTTGTATTGTTCTTAGTTCCTAAGATAGCGCAGCGTTGTTGTATCTTGTATTGTTCTTAGACCCTAAGATAGCGCAGCGTTGTTGTATCTTATATTGTTCTTAGTCCCTAAGATAGTGCAGCATTGTTATATTTTATATTGTTGTTAGTCCTTGATATACTGCAACATTATCGTTTTATAGATAAGTCTTTGTGGAAAGTAAAAACTTAGAGATACAAATAACATATATTTCCAATTTTTGAGAAATATGGTGTGTAACGTGTATTTCGAGTATTGACAACATAGGGACATTTAACATATTGAATATTGGGAAGAAAGACAAGTAACATTTAAAAATCGAGTATTGGACAGAGACAAAACATACTATAGATATTGTGAATTCTGGGGAGAAGGGGTATTATATAAATATTATGAGCATGCATTAAAGAAAAGACATAAATAGATAATGTGAATTATCTGTAGCTGGTTAAAACATTAAAATAGAGGTCAGTAAGGTTGCGCTTTTAGTAAAGTTGTCATAATGTATATACTTACCTTGTGGGATATTTAACTCATAAGTTCAGGCCATGTAGTAACCATGTGATCGACCAAGTATGTCTTCATATAATATTCCTTTGTAACGTACATGCCAGCTATCTTAGGATGTTGAATCAAGAAAATACAAGATAAAAAATCTTAACTTTTCTTTCGATCATGTTGTAACTATTTTTATTGTGTTTAAAAGCACAAGTTCTAGTGATCAGTTTTACATCTGTGTGTGACTACTATTAATACTTGCTTGAACCCTTACGTATGAACTTGTAATATTTCGTGAATTTCTAATAGGTCCGAGTTTTCATTAAGATTGCAGAACATTGTTACTAAAACGGGTATATGTAAATGCCAATATTGGTTAGTAATCTTTGTTACACAACTTTATATATTTATTTTTTCATTGAGAACATTGTAATCAACTATCTGTTCCTTAATTACACTGGGAGAAAATTTTCGACATGACAAGTAATCACGTTCAGGATTAGTTTGTCATTACAACGAGAAATGAGCACATTGTAGGTGCATTACAGCAAACGCATTATGTAATAGTTTGTGCAAAAATTCACTGAGTGATACACATTTTAGGAAATAATGGGTTTTAGTAGGTAAACCAATTTTTTTCTATTAGCAAACCAACTCAACTCGCTGTATTGGCTTCAGTCGTCACTGGGCACTTTGCCAGCACATTATCGATTTGATATTAGACCTCTTTATTACTAAGACGTGAGTAAAATAATAATAAAAATATGCTTCCCTTATATGATTGAAATATGTTTTTAAAACATTGCCTTCATTAAAACTTTAAATTTTACTTTCGAGCTACACAGTACACAGACGAAAATTCTATTTATCTCCGAACACAGAGCCATGTTGGTTACATATATTGTTCTGTCTTCTTCCATTAGATGTAACAATTTTAATGGTGAAATTCCAGAAAACAGACAACTTAAACAGATCCGCTCCAGTTTGTACACAAAACTTTGAAGATTACATATCTTTTTCTGTGGATGATTGACTTACAGATATGGAGATATGTCGATTGATTTACAGATTTAGAGATATACGTCAGTTCACTTACATTTATAGAGATATAAGTCGACTGACGTACAGATATGTAGGTTAAACATTTAAAACCACTTTACCTCATACTGTTTGTTTTTTATGTGTGTAAAATAATAATGGAAGAGGAGAAACCAGTTCAAGAAAGATCCTAAATTATTACAAACTGGTTTGAAAGAGGCAGTATGAACATCCTGGACCTAGAACGTTAACAACTTTATAACCCTGCAAAAAGGCAGTAGGAACTATTACATCTAGACTATTAACAACTTTATAACCCTGCAAAAAGGCAGTAGGAACTATTAGATCTAGACTATTAACAACTTTATAACCCTGCAAAAAGGAAGTAGGTACTATTAGATCTAGACTATTAACAACTTTATAAACCTTCAAAAAGGCAGTAGGAACTCTTGGACCTAGACTGTCAACAACTTTATATCTCTGTAAGAAAGCAGTAGGAATTCTTGGATCTAGACTGTCAACGACTTTATAATCCTGTAAAGGCAGAGTTTGATTGGTACGTTTATTGATTGTTGAGATAATCTAATGGACAAGAAACATCATAATTATACCCAAACACCGCTGTGCTTATGTACAGTTTGATCATGTACATCTCTCTGGTCATGCTCTATATAAACTATGATGTTACATTTTATTTGGATTACTAAGAAATAGGGAATTAAGGTGTTTTTATACAAATTAAGTGTTAGAGGATGAACTTAAGAACTTTAATACAACGATTTTTGTTGTTTGTTTCGCACTGTGAGTGCAGTTAATCGTCCAACGTCGTACACGAATTCTTAACGTGAGGTAGTCGTTGTGAAACACACAAGGATCAGTCTTTTTGTTTATATATACATTAGTTAATTAAAGTATCAATGGAGAATGATAATGATAATGTAGTGGTTAGTGTAATTATCTGACAATCCGATTTTCCATGGTTCGCGTCCCGTTATCGTAAAATCGCGATCGGCACTCTGAGATCATGAAAGCGTTATAAGATTGCTGTTCAAATCCCTCTATCCGATAGCAGAGTTGACCATTAGTTTTATTTTTTTTACTAGCCAATTCCTGTAGTCTAACACTTCAATATCAGGGAAGAGCTACTGTAGTTAGCCCTTTTGTAGCTTGCTTGTTGGTTCGGTGAAACCAACCTCTCGTGTATTATTTATTATAGATGTTGGCTACCAAATGATGGAATATAGTTACCACGCTAACGAAACATTTAGTCATATGTCCCTGTGTGTGTCACTGTAATGACTGAAAAAGAATAACTGTTATTAACACACAAGGCAAGATAGTTCCCCCAGCATTCTATACTCATTAATTGACTTTATCCTTCTTCACCTGTCCTTCATGTTAGCCAAACTTATGTATTGTTCTGAGCCTGATGTATACCTCTCTCCGCAGTGATTCAGTAGAAAGTTTCGGGGGATCATACCGCTGAAAGCCAGGTTTCGATACTCGTAGTGGAATCAACATAGATAGTTCATTGTGTAACCATTTAGTTAACAAACAAACAAAACTCGTGTTTAACATAACATGTTCTTTAAATTTCAACAAGTAATTAAATAAATGTAACAAGGACTACCTAATTAATAAAATAAACCGTTTAAACCACAATTATTTATTATTACAGAACAAGAACTACCTAATTAACAAAAGTAATACGCCATTTAAACCAGAAGTATTTATTATTGCAGAATACCTTGGTTTTGTAACAATAAATAATTATAAGTTAAACGGTTCATTACTTTTATTAACTAAATACCACAATAATAAGTGAAACAGACAATAGCTACATAACTTCCAGTTTTTGGTATTTGATGTTTTGTATTTTTATCCGCGGCATAGCAACTGATAGAACGGCTCTGAGTTTTTGAATTTTTATCCAAGTACAAACTTTTATTTCATGACTCCGTCATCTTTCGACCGATATTAGACATTGCTACAGTTTTAAATTTAGGATGCCAAACCCTTTCGAATGATGTATTTGGCCATGCCCAGCGTCTCATAGAGTAATATATTCTTATCTGGACTAAAAGAATTTCATTTTGAGGGTAGGCTTATAGAGATCCTGATGAGTAAAAAATCGTATTGGGTATTTTTGACACACAACAATATAACCAATAAAAAGAAAAAATATATAGATTAGTTTACTCTAATCCTTAAAATAATTTCAGTGTTGCGGCTATTGAAAATTCTCTTCTGTATTTAATCTGCTTTTTTGTAAAATATGGAGATATTAAACCGAATTTTTCATCATTAATTACACGTAAAAGATATATTTTGTTATACTGTATGATCATTTCGTAACTTCAGCAGAACATTATTTGCTGAGAAGTCTAGTAGTTTTTTCTTGTCTATAAGAAAAATGTACATGATTATAAAACTAGTCGTTTTTATATAACTTATGCTGAAAACTATTTTCACAACAATTTACTAAGTTTTTAAACGTTAATTTAATGATGTATAATATACTTTATAATGATAAAAAGCTTAACATTTGTAATAAAATCAAGTAAACTGCAGATCTTCGTTTTGTATCACGTACGAGAAACAAGAGGAGATCGTAATCTGAGGGATGCAGATTCGAATCCCCCTTACACCAAACATGCTCGCCTTTTCAGCTGTGGGGGCGTTATAATGTGACGTTCAATCCCACTGTTTGTTGGTAAAAGAGTAGCCCAAGAGTTGGCGGTGAGTTGTGATGACTAGCTACCTTCCATCTAGTCTTACACTGCTAACTTAGAGACGGCTAGCGCAGATAGCCCTCGTGTTGCTTTGCGTGAAATTCAAAAAACAAAAACAAACGAAGAATCTGAGGTTTACGTTATTTTAATTATAAATGTTAGGCCTATTAAGTTCCAAAATTTCGAGTCTTTTGGTGTTTAAGCTAACTTTTAAAGTCTTGTATTCCATATAAAGATCAAATCTGGTATTCAGCAGAGGACCAGTGAATTGTGGGAAACAAAAGATATATATGAAATGCTCTTTTTAAACACCTGTGAGTTGTAATGCAAAATGCACAAAATAACAGAAATGTGAAGTGGGGTTAAAGATTATTAAGCCTATCGGTTTTCAAAGCAAAGGCAATGTTTGATATTTAAACTGTAAGCATGGAAGTCATAACTCGTTGTAGTTATTCTAGTATTTTGTTATCGATTTACGAGTTGGAAGCCGGATTTAATGTTTTGTACGTGATTCTTAAGTTATAAAATTTTGCATTGTTATGGCCTCAATCATTTCTACGTACACCGATTTTTAAGCTGATGATCTACTTTATATTTTAACATCATTCGTTACGTAGCTACAGTTGATGTGGATTTCCAGACTGATTAGTTTGAACATATTCATAAACAGAAGAAATGGTTTCTGAAGCAAGATAGAAGCACGAGCTTATATAAAAAATGTATTAGGACTATTTATTACAGTCAGTAGTATAACACATAATTTAGTAACAATATCAGCAGAAACAAGAGAGTAACTTTAATATTTTAGAAGTATCTATACAGTTCTAATTATATCTATTTAAAAATTGCGCAATAAACTAAATACGAAGTTCGTGGTTACGGTTTCGAATTCCCGTCGCACCAAACATGCTCCCCCTTTCAGCCGTGGGGGCGTTATAATGTGACGACCAGCCCTACTATTCATTGGTAAAAGAGTAGCCCAAGAGTTGGCGGTGGGTGGTGATGACTAACCGCCTTCCTTCTAATGTTACACTGTTAAATTAGGTATATAGCGCAGATAATCCTCTTTTACAAAATGTACTAATTTTATCAGAGGTGTGATTGATAATCTACTGTGTTTTATTGGTCAGATTGTTTATTATTATTATTGTATAGTAAAGGATAATGCGAAATCTATTAATTATAATGACAGGATTTTATTTCTCTAATTACAAGTAAAACATCTATAGCGTTCCACGTAGTTATCAATAGGCCTAACGGCGAAAGTAACAATAAACAGTTACTCCTCGTTTATGTGTGGTACTACTAAGTTTAGCTATTATAATTTCATTGAAAAAACAGACTCAAAATTTAAAACGCTAAACTAACTGATTTAATAATCAATCAACAATCTACTCTTTAGAAAAAAGAGCGCAGGACGTGGTAAAACACAAAGAAATATAGGGAAAACGCACGTCAACAACAAAAACGTGTTTTATTTATTACGTTTCGATCGTATGCCCTTCCTTAGGCTTATCTGTTAAAAGTTCACAATATAAAGAATATTTAGAATTTCTATAAATACAGATCTTATTATGCCTTTCGATTTAGTGAAAATTGAAACAGTGTCTGGAGCACAAAAACTTTAAAAAATTTCAATCAGAGTTGCTTTTTACGAACATTCCCGTACATTGTCTGTGTTAGGTTTTAATGTAAATTCTTGTGTCTAGCCATGAACGGTTAATACTAATTTTAAAGTAATTCCATCCAGTTAAACTCGAGACCCTCATACCGTTTTGATTCCCTGCTTTTAGGGTCTTCCACGAATCTTTTCCAAAAACATTTCACTATGTGTGTTTTGCGACGGTCTTAATCTACATTTAATAATACATTTTCTATTTGTTTTGTCAGATATTTTGAAAAAAAAAATAATCAAGTGAGCATAAGGACATAAATAGGTGCAATTTAAAATTAGTTCGTAGATAAGTATTAGTGATAAAACATTACAAACGTAAGATACAAGCTGGAAAGAATTCACCATTCCTAAACATAACGTAACATATTTATGCATGCACATATATTGTGGTGTAGGCTGCTAGTAAATGCATGTAGTGTAGGTTAAAAACAGAAAAAAATTTACTCCATCCACAACAAACGTTATTTAGAATATACCTCGTGTAACAGAACGTTTTGTGCTTATTAATTATTTAATATTCAAGACCAGTTTATAACTAAAGTAGAAACAAGTATGACATTAATATCTTGTGCCTCATGTTTCCGGCAATCTTTACAAACCGTGTCGGAGTAGATACGCTTGGAAACTTCACTACGCCTAACACTCCTGTATGATTTGCGTGCATGAAAAAAAATGAAGTCAGTATTGTTGTATTTTTAACTACATGTTAAAAAGTGTATATCAGCGATGTTTTTTTCAATTCCCCACAATCCTTCAGGCAGATTATTTGTGGTGAAGTAATTTGTCGATTATCGGATAATCTGGAAAATGTAATTTTTGAACCAAACCTTATTATCACTTTAGTACCAGTGCTTAGAAGTCGTTTCATGAGTAGAAATACGCATTTAATTTCATTGGATCGTAGGAATGACAAGAAATGTGGATTCCATTGGATACGATCAATATGGCTACCATATTTTTCTCCAATAGGCAATAAGTGAATGAAATTTTAAATGTAATTGTACATTTTCTAGTGTTATTAAACCAAGTCTGCTTTAAGTCTTGTTTTAATAGAAATTTGAACAGTGTAAAATGTTAGGTAAGTGTAGATACAGGTATTGAAACAGTTTGATATATTTTCGATTTTATTTGTTAACCGATTTTCATATATACCTATGTTTGAAACGTGACAGGAAAACTATTTCCAACATTTTTAGTTTTTTCCTTCGCGCTAGCTTTCTTCTTTTGTTTTATTCATGAACAAAGTGTGGCCTATTGTTTAGGTTAGTTACGAAATTGTGAATCTTCGTGCTCGCGTCCCATTCCCACAAAAACCTGCTCCGCACTTAAAGAATATGGGCGTGTTATAAAAGTGACAGTGAAGTCTCACTGTTCGATCAAACGATAGTATTCTAAGAGTAGTCGATGGATGTTCGTTACTAGCTGTCTTCCCTCTGGTCTATCAATCTAAACTCGGGAACGACTAATGCAGATAGCCATTGCGAATTTATATAACAAGCAAGCAGACTGTCGGTTCATTCATATAGTGAATAAAAAAAAACGTTATTTTTTGGTAGGTTATAGGAATACCCAGTGCCTATTCCTCCAAATAATGTGAAGAAGTGATGGCACTCGCCCAAGGTTAGCCTACTAGGAATCTGGTGTCCTTAAGAGGACCCTAGATATTTTTTGGAAAAGAACAAAAACAGACAACAGGTGATCTGAAATATATTTTCTGCTGTACTGAATATAATGTAATTAAACAAACTGCATATTGTTGTATATCATAATCTAACTAGTACTTCGTACGAAACTATCATAAAATATTTGTAGTTAAGGTATTTAGTCGAAAATAAACCAGCTGTTTGTCTCGTGGTATCCAGCATAGATTAAAAAAAAAAGTAAAGCACTGTCTACTAATACCATAAAATGTTTTTATTACAACACAAAATTGGAAGTATTGTCAGCATTGTCTCTAGTTGTTAGGCCGTAATATACATGTTGGATTTACGAATCGAGAAAGAACTGCACTAGAGGACTATTTTCTTAGGCGTGCGGATCATATTCAAAAAACCGCTTCACTTTTTCGAGGTAACGAGAGGTGTTACGTTTCAAATTGTAGACGTCACTTTCTGAGAGATCGCCATGTGCTTTGGATATCGATTCGAAGTGTGGTGCAGGGAGAGTAATAAATACGATATTTAAAGATTGCGAGTCAGAATAGTATGGAAAACATTACAGATTTCAGTTAGTAATTTTTGTAAACGTAGTATGGAGCTATAGAAAAAGTAAGTCACTGCACTTCTAACGGAGAAATGTTAATCCTTACTGTCGGTTACTGAGTAGGTACTTAGGAGTGGGTAGAAAGACACTTATTTTAAATGTTGAGACTGTAAATTTATCTATGTATTTACATAACTATAAATATTTATATATAATACTTGTATTTTAATGCTTGTTTACTGAAAGTGAAATGTTACAAATAAATACCTGCATCATGAGATTTATGTTAAGTAACGGAAACCGATTGATACTATTAATTGTTCGTATTAATTAAATTATTATGTTGTATACTGTGTAAAATATTAGTAATGGAGTTAATAGCAGAAAACGTGTGATTGTGTGTTCATGGATCACAGTAAAGGTGTGGCTTTGTATTCTCGGATCGCAGTAAAGGCGTGGCTTTGTATTCAGTAATCTAAGTAAAGGCGTGGCTTTGTATTCAGTAATCTAAGTAAAGGCGTGGCTTTGTATTCACTAATCTAAGTAAAGGCGTGGCTTTGTATTCACTAATCTAAGTAAAGGTGTGGCTTTGTATTCACTAATCTAAGTAAAGGTGTGGCTTTGTATTCTTGGATCGTGGTGATCACGTAGTTTCGCAATAAAGGCGTGACTGTATTTGGGAACCATAGAATTGAAGGTAGGTTTCCAATGTGGCCATCGTGGGAAGTTCATTATTTTTAGTAATACATTTGCTAATGATGCTGTATTTATATTACATTTTATCTATTTTGACAAAGTGAGGCCATAACCACTTCTCTGATTTGAAACAACCACAAGACCTTGTAAATATGTCTGCATTGTAAAGCAAAAAAAGGTGCCAGAGCTGTGTTACACGTATACGTAAAGAATGATTTAGAAATAAGTATTTAAGTTTGAATATAAATCAGAGACTCGTGGGGTTATAAAGTTTTGTCCTTCTTTTTGTGTGTATTTCAGACTAATTGTTGTGTGATGGAAGGAGCCACAGATGGAAGGCCTACTCAGTATGGCCTTATATGTAAGGAGCTTCAGGAACTTATGGAAACAAGAGGTTTTGAGGCCATTGAAACAATTGTAGAAAGATATGGAAGCGTACACGAAATTTGTAGGAAGTTGTATACGTCACCAACAGAGGGTGAGTTTATGACGTTTTTTAGTATATAGGTATATAAGATGCAAAAACAAATCGCTGAAAGAACACCTTCAAATGTATAATCAACTATTTTTTACAGGGATCAGTCTTTTAGAAAGTAGTTTCTTTCTTGTTACATAAACTATATAAATAGTAAAGTAAAATATCAAACTAATGAATTCTAGACTTACATTTACTTTCTGAATGCCCCTGGAATTTGAAAAACATTTCTTATTGCATAAGGCGTAGTATAATGGATCATGATGAAACAAAATGACGACCATAAACATCATCGCCCGTTTAAAAGCACTTTTAAAGTGTTTGAATATTAACAATAACAATTTCATAGTATTGGCTGAGCAAAACTAAAATGTATTATATGCAATATATGTTTTTATGAAGTAAATCGAAATTTCACTATTTCAACGAATTTTTATCTAAGTAATTTGTGACTTTTCCGGATAAACATACAAAAAAAAATGACAAACCTTATCACTCCAATGATTTCACGAAACTCTGCTCTCTTGCATTCCTATTTATTCTTTCTCTTTTTTTCACCCAAAAGGATACCAGTGTGTATATATATATGAAGCAGAGAATGTGCTACTTTGGGCATTTAATGAGATTTAAGAGTAAAGTGATAGGTATCCCAATGAGTAATAAAATTGAATCACGTTTACATGTGCCCCACTCTTGTTATTGTTGGCACACATATGTATAGTTAATAAAAAGAAAACAACTATAATCCTCCCATGAGTAATGCCATTTGTAACACTTAAGTTTTAAAGAGAGAAAAAAAGAACTTGTATAGAAACATTAATTAATTATATATTTTTCATCACTTTCAGTAACAGTTTGCCACTGTCTCAAAAGATTTTCAATACTACACTTATAAAAATCAGGTGGTTTTTGAGACAAAAAAGGTACAAAGGCAATTTTTAACTCATTCATAGAAGTAAACTGTTTTTCATTTAGATGATATTGCAAGCTTCTGAAAAGATGGTGTTCTGAAGGAGAAAGATCAGGAGAATAAGTGGGATGGGGAACTTTCTTCCAGCCAAGCTCTTCAGTTTTTCTGGAAGTGATCCTAGCTGTGTGAGGATGTGTGTTGTCATTATGGAAAACAATTCATTTTCGTTTCACCAAAGCAGGTCTCTCTCTCTCTCTTTCTCTCTTTTTTTCTTGGAGTGTAGTGTTCAGTTAATCCAGTTGCTGACAGTATCTCAGCAGTGATTGTCTGGTTTGGTTGTAACACCACCTTTATCCCACCAAACACTAAGCAAAACCTTCCTATGGTGCAGGTTCGTTTATGGCTGTGGCTTAGTTCTCCTGCACTAATCTGCTATTGGCAGCACTTAACATTTTGATAGAGTACCCACTTCTCAACTCCAGTCACTAGGTTATTCAAACATGAAGCTTCAAGTTCATGAGAATGAAGAGATGAGCAGATGTCTACTCGTTCTCTCAGATTATCAGCTGACAACTTATGTGGTACCTATTATTCCAACTTTGAAATCATGTGGTTGCAAATGTCGATGGACAATGGAAGGAGATGAATTGATTTTCTGTGGAAATTCTTCAAAAGTTACAACACAATTCTTCTCAAGTGCTGCTAGAAGCAGGTCATTATCAAACTGAACAGTGTGAGCTGCGTTTGTCAAACTGCAGTCAGCAATTCTAAACTTACTGAACCATCCTTGACACTTCCTCACATTCACAATGTTATTGTTGTACATCCCTTGATTGCTTTCTGTAGCTTCTGTAGCACTTTTTCCTTTTCTGAATTCGTAAAACATTATATGCCTTATGTTCTCCTCTCAACTGTCTTACATTAATGGTTTTAATTCATTCAACATCACTTATATGACTTTGAGAATAACTTCATTTAGTCAAGAAATATGCATTTACTTATCCTATTCGATAAAATGACATTACTTATGGGATGACCAGATACATTAAACATGACAGTCATCACTGCAGAAGAGCATATATACCTTAAAAGTGACAGATGTCACTACAGGACAGTGTATCTACATTAAACGTGACAGTCGTCGCTACAGAACAGCGCATCTACATTAAACGTGATGGTCATCACTACAGAACGGCACACCTACATGAAACATAACAGTATGTTGGTAACTTCCAATATTTGTTGTGATTGAAATGTTTACTTTAACGATATTTTAGAAATTTATAGGGGATGTTTTTGTTGTATCTATAGTTACATCTCTCTTGTGAATACTAAGGAGGGAGTATCAAATCCTTTCTCTTACCTGTATGATTCTTTTGTAGGTTTAAGTGGTTCGGCAGCAGACCTTGAACATAGGCGGGAAACCTTTGGTGCTAATGTCATTCCACCAAAACCTCCCAAAACATTTTTACAGCTAGTGTGGGAAGCACTTCAAGATGTAACCCTCATTATTTTACAAGTTGCTGCCTTTATATCACTAGGTCTGGCTTTTTATGAGCCACCAGCAAATTTAGAAGATGAAGGTAAGTTATTTTTCTAGTTACTAGGTGTCTTATGTACACAAGGAAACATTAAAAACTTAATGTTGAAGAACATGATGTGTTCTTGTAGTTATTAGCATTTTATATACAGAAGGAAACTTTGAATCTTAATGTTGAAGAACGTGTGTTCTTGTAGTTATTAGTGTTTTATATACAATAGGAAACTATAAAACTTAATGTTGAAGAACATGATGTATTCTTGTAGCCACTATGTACATGAGGAAACTTCTTTTTTTGCCTGAGTTCCCTCAATAATAAGTTATTCTGCTTTCCTGTTGATGCTATAATCAAAATGGGTATCACCTCATTCCAGTAGCTAAATAGTAAGGCCATGGATTCATCATGTTAAAAATAGGATTTTGTTAGTACAACAAATATAGTTTGTTTAGCATTGTGTTTAACAATGAAAAACAATTAGTACATTCAGTTTGGTGTTTTTGTGAATTTTTCTGGCATGTTGCTTGTTTGTGCTGAGTTTGGTGATGGAACTAAGAATAAAGTAGATTTGTAGTCGATATGTTAATGAGATTATTGCAATTTCTTGTTCTTTAGATTTAGGATTTTACTTTTATATAACACATTAATACCTGTGTATGTAACACATTAGTACTTTTGTGAATAACAGGTTCTTTCTGAAGTACAAATATTGTAGCTTATGACTAAACACATGATTTCACTTGAGCTACTCTAGTTTTAAAAGCAAAAATATATTTATTATAGAACAGTGAGTAGTCTAGTCTATATGTTTAGTGAATTAGAGAAGTCAGAAGTGTGTAATATTTTAACATGTTAATGTTCAAACACATATAACATTGAATGACAGATTAGTTAAATGATTAAAATATTGCTGTCACCTCTTGAAAAGAACAGAACTTATTCCTGTTGTAGTAAATACATATAGGAGAAGTATGGGTGTTTTATAGTTAATTAAAATATACTTAGTTTCTGTAATATTATAGCAAATGTTCAGTATTTCTGTTTTATCATGAAGATGAAATCTGGACCTGTTATTGTACTTTTTTGTTTATGTGTTTGTTTATTTTAAGTTAAGTAAAGCTTTATGGTCATTGACCTTCTTTCTTGTCAAAATTTTCAGACTTTGCCAACATCCTTTACTTCAAATTGTACAGTTACTTACCATTTGTTTGCTAACAAGTTTTTAAATATTTGTATCTACATAAATTTCATTTTATAATGTATGTGAAACCTGATTACCAAACCTAAAAGATCTTCATCTTGTATTTTCTCTACTATGTCGTATAAGAATGTCTTGATGCTGTAATTGAGGTAATCCAATGCTGGTAAGTGACAGCTTTTAAAACTTCCAGTGAAGTGTGAGCTATGTAGACTCAGTAAGTGTGGTGAAATAAAATCATCATACATTACTTGTTTTGAAAATCTTTTGGATTTTAATAATAACAAAAGTAACATAACTTGGGAAGCCAAACAATTCCATTCTCAGTTTTTACATAGTTATTGTCATAAAAATATTTGCTTGTAACAATCACTAATTTATTTTTATTGTTCAATATTTTTTTTTATATTTGTGATGTCTAATATTACATTTTTCTCTTCTTTGTGGCATTCATAAATTCCAGAAATTACAGGTAAAAAGTCAGATTGTTTCTTTCTTTTTGTTTTGTGTTATATGTTGTGTTATGAGTTCAAAAATGTAATTAGTATAATTAAAATACTAATTTTACAAAAAATGATTAGCTAATAATATTTAAGAATATTGATTTACGGATTGAATATAGCTCAGAATTATATTTACATATCTGTGCAACATAGTCTGGGAGACCGTTTTATCAAGGAAATGAATTTCATGTGTTAAACCTTCTAAACAGTGTTGTTAAAGATATTTCATGTATTTGTGTATTTATTTTATCCAAATGTTTAGAAAAAAATTTTTTATAACACTGAAAGTTTACCTACAATATGGCCATGTTTAATTCACCTATTTCAAGTGTCCACACTCCTCCAAACCCGTTTTTTTAACAGATGTTTGGCTGTTTGGTGTAGTTTCAACAGAGTTATTTTTATAATTATTTATGTTGTTATTAATTAATTTTATCAGTTTTGTTCATTCATCATCTTGATGTTAAATAGACAGGATTTTTATTCTTCTTTAAAATATTTATTTATGAAATGTATATATATAAGAAGAGAGGTGACCTTGTTGTGAAAAAAAAATTGATGGACCTTAAGTCTAAAACATTAGTTATTATCATATCAAAACATTTACTTAGGTTTTTTATCAGTTTAAAATAAGGAATAAAATATTGCATTCCACTAATAGATTATATTATTTCAGAGTTCAACTTAATTTTAAGATATCTTTATTTGTTACATGCTAAGAATAAGAGACATGTTAAACAGCATTTACTTGTTACATAAAAAAAAATAGATGTGTTATAAAGGTTTTATTTAGAGGCATGTTTTATTTGTTATGTAATAAGAATAGATGTTTTATAAAGGGTTTATTTAAAGGCATATTTTATTTGTTATGTAATAAGAATAGATGTTTTATAAAGGGTTTATTTAAAGGGAAGTTTTATTTGTTACATAATAAGAATAGATGTTTTATAAAGGGTTTATTTAAAGGCATATTTTATTTGTTACATAATAAGAATAGATGTGTTATAAAAGGGTTGTTTTATTTGTTACATAATAAGAATAAATGTGTTATAAAAGGGTTGTTTTATTTGTTACATAATAAGAATAGATGTTTTATAAAGGGTTTATTTAAAGGCATGTTTTGTTGCATTACATAAGAATAGATGCATTATAAAGGGTTTATTTAAATGCATGTTTTATTTGTTACATAATAAGAATAGATGTGTTATAAAGGGTTTATTTAAAGGCATATTTTCTTTGTTACATAATAAGAATAAATGTGTTATAAAGGGTTGTTTTATTTGTTACTTAATAAGAATAGATGTGTTATAAAGGGTTTATTTAAATGCATGTTTTATTTGTTACTTAATAAGAATAGATGTGTTATAAAGGGTTTATTCAAAGGGATGTTTTATTTGTTACATTACATAATAAGAATAGATGTGTTATAAAGGGTTTATTCAAATGGATGTTTTATTTGGTAGATTACATAATAAGAGAGGATGTGTTATAAAGTGTTTATTCAAATGGATGTTTCATTTGTTACATTACATAATAAGAATAGATGTTTTATAAAGTGTTTATTTAAAGGGATGTTTTATTTGTTACATACTAATAATAGATGTTTTATAAAGGGTTTATTCGAAGGGATGTTTTATTTGTTACATACTAATAATAGATGTTTTATAAAGGGTTTATTCGAAGGGATGTTTTATTTGTTACATACTAATAATAGATGTTTTATAAAGGGTTTATTCGAAGGGATGTTTTATTTGTTACATACTAATAATAGATGTTTTATAAAGGGTTTATTCGAAGGGATGTTTTATTTGTTACATACTAATAATAGATGTTTTATAAAGGGTTTATTCGAAGGGATGTTTTATTTGTTACATTATAAGAATAGATGTTTTATAAAGGGTTTATTCGAAGGGATGTTTTATTTGTTACATACTAATAATAGATGTTTTATAAAGGGTTTATTCGAAGGGATGTTTTATTTGTTACATTATAAGAATAGATGTATTATAAAGGGTTTATTTGAAGGGATGTTTTATTTGTTACATACTAATAATAGATGTGTTATAAATGGTTTATTCAAAGGGATGTTTTATTTGTTACATTATAAGAATAGATGTTTTATAAAGGGTTTATTCGAAGGGATGTTTTATTTGTTACATTATAAGAATAGATGTTTTATAAAGGGTTTATTCAAAGGGATGTTTTATTTGTTACATTATAAGAATAGATGTATTATAAAGGGTTTATTCAAAGTGATGTTTTATTTGTTACATTACATAATAAGAATAGATGTTTTATAAACGGTGTATTTAAAGGCATGTTTTATTTGTTATATAAAAAGACGGAGAGACATGTTATACAGGATTTTTTCTCTTTCTTCCAGTTGCTCAGGATGAAGGGGAAGGTGAAGCAGGGTGGATAGAAGGAGCTGCTATCTTAGTTTCTGTTGTTATTGTTGTCCTAGTAACAGCCTTTAATGATTACACTAAGGAACAGCAGTTCCGTAGTCTACAGAATCGTATTGAACATGAGCACAAATTTGCCGTTATTAGAGGAGGAGAAGTGCACCAAATTCCAGTTAGTGAAATAGTGGTTGGTGATATTTGCCAAGTGAAGTATGGTAAGTAGTATAACTTTGTTTCATAAGTTATGTTTCATTGAACAAAGCAGACAAAACTTTTGACTCTTTTTTTGTTTTAATGACTCATAAGTTATGTTTCATTGAACAAAGCAGACAAAACTTTTGACTCTTTTTTTTGTTTTAATGACTCATAAGTTATGTTTCATTGAACAAAGCAGACAAAACTTTTTTTGTTTTAATTTTTTGTTTTAATGACTCATAAGTTATGTTTCATTGAACAAAGCAGACAAAACCTTTGACTTTTTTTTTGTTTTAATGGTTTTTACAAGAAAATATGGATTTATCACATTAAGAAAAATAGAAGGTATCTTTGCTCAGAAAGATTGGTTCCTAAAAGTATTAAAACATATTAACAACTACCAATCAACTGAGATTAAACTTTTATAGCTAGAAAAAATTGTGATTGTAATAACATTTCTTTATAACAAGATGTAGTTTAATTGACCAAAATGTTTAAACAAACAACATAAAGTACAATAAATTACCAAGCACTGCATCACAAATCATTGTTGTTGTCATGTTTATAGTACTGCATCAAAATTCATTGTTGTTGTCAAGTTTATGGTACTGCTTCAGAGTTCATTGTTGTTGTCAAGTTTATTGTACTGTTTCGCAATTCATTGTTATTGTCAAGTTGTGGATAAATGTGGTTTGAATTATATACAGCTAATAATGCATTTGATGTACCATGTTTGATATTTAATTTTTACTGTTGCTATAAATTAACTATTTTAACAACAAGCATTGCTTAGGTTTTTTAATGTTTTTGTTTCATAGGTGATCTTCTACCTGCAGATGGAATTATAATTCAAAGCAATGATTTAAAGATTGATGAAAGCTCCTTGACAGGGGAGTCTGACCATGTAAAGAAGGGAGAAAAATATGATCCTATGTTGTATTCAGGTACATTATGCTTTCAAGTGAAATTAAGGTTCAAAAGCCTGTTAGTTCTCCATCAATTATGATATTATAAACAATTTAATTGTGTGTTTTATTAAGTCTTCATGAGTGCGTAATTGAAATGTCGAGTACAACACTGCCTTTTCTGGGTAATTATTAAGAACTAATGTAGATATAATAAGATACTTCAACTAAACTTGCTGCACAGTGGCTGAGTGGTAAGTAATGTTACATAACAGGTTTCAATACCTGTGGTGAAGAGAGTACAGATAGTCCATCATATAACTTTGCATTTAACAATGAACAAACAAATCAAGAGAGCTTAACATTCCAGAAGAGGTTACATAAAGAATTATCAAAGATAGTTACTGAAGAGCTGAAGAAACAACAGAAACTATTATTTATTTTCTGATTCAATAAGGAAATGATAACTTTATCAGCCAAGTGAAGTAAAGGAATAATAAAAGTTATTATTAGGCTAATTTTGAACATTTTCATAAGGTTTAAATAAAGAACTTATGTTTCAAGATTTAATGCTTATCTAAAGGTTTTTAATCTGTAATTGCTGTACTTATAATACTTTGTGTATGTTAATTGAGGCTTAAGTTGTCCTAGGTTGGATTTATAGAAAGTAATTCAAACAGCCTACCAAATTTTTTTATATTATATTTTGTTCATCACCCTGTCAGTTATTTCTAAAGTAAAATAAAGTGTTTATTTTATTCATTATATGATTATTAACTCTTTAAACCTGTAACTGTATGCATGTTATGTTGGCATTATTTATGATGTCCTAATAATTATTACTATACCTTATAAAATATCTGGTCTATTTATAAAAGGTAGAAAATAACTTGGTTTGGATTAGTTTTCTGCCAAAGAGAGACACGTTATCAGATGCTGTCACCATCTGACAGATAAACTATGAATTAAGGTTGGATGCTAGTAGCATTTGCTCTGGTTTAAAGAGTGAAATAAAGTTGTCTAATTCTCTGTCAGTTGTTAAGATCTACTATTTCTCATTACTTATTTGAAGGTTTAGTTCCAAATTTTTGAAATCAATAGATTATTAGTTATGACTTGCACCAAAAGTTTACAAAATATGTAAACCAAATATGAAATAGAAATTAAACTTACATTAAAAAGATTTCTATTACTTAAAACTAAAAAGCTAGAAAACTAAAACAAATAAAAAAAAACCTTCATTGCCTGTGAAGGAACAGATTTTCAGGAATTCATACACAGTTTTATATAACTTATCATAACAATTTCTTTTTATTATCTGTAGTGTAATTTTATCAAATCTGAAAAAGTATTTTTGGTAAATTTTCAAGTCTTTTTTTTTTTTGAAGAAGTTTTAATGATATTATTACAGTTTGAGTTTTGCTCCAAAATAAAATTCTCAAGAAAAAAATTAACAATCAAGTTGTGTAAAGAAAACAATTTGTTCGTTGTTCAAAATTATTTTTTTGTATAAAATGATTATTTTAGTTAAGGTAATTATTTTAGTAAATTAGTATAACATTACTTACTGGTCTTGTAGATTTAAATAATTTAACCAGCAAGTAACTTGGAAGATTATGATTTAAGAATTAATCATTTTGAATTTTGTAATATAAAATATTGTCACAAAATATAATAAGATGTACGTGTGTTTAATCCTTCAGATTACTTCTATAAAAAGTTTTCCATCTTGGTATCATACCATACGTTATACTGGTATTTTATTCCATAGTTACATGTTATTATGAAAACTTTTATATTTTGGTATGAAAGTTTATATTGTGTCTTCACGTTTTACTTTATAATCTGTTAGGAACACATGTAATGGAAGGGAGTGGAAAGATGGTGGTAACTGCAGTTGGTAAATGTTCTCAGGCAGGTGTTATCTTCACCCTTTTGGGAGCAGCTTCATCAGAGACTGAAGAGGAAAATAAGAAAAAGAAGAAAGGTTTGGCACAATCCTTTTTATACACAGGTGTGGGAAGCAAATTGAAAGTAGGGGAGGAGGTCAAAGTTTACTTGACTGAGCTTAGGAAGGGAACATGTACCATAGACACACCCATTACAACAGGGTTGTGGGTTCATCTTGGGGGCCCTAGAAGCTCTTGGGTTATAGATTAAACTTTAGCAGGAAAGCTAATTTCATGAAACAGCTTTAGAAAAGGCTTATACTGAATAATAAACAACTAAAACTGTTTAAAAATTAAATTATTGTCTTAGGAAGACAAGCCTGTTTTGTATACTATTACTTTCTTTGCGTGTTTTCCTTTCATGTGAAAGGAATTTGAAGGAAAATTAAATTTAATTTTGACAGTTTGATGTATCAGTTTGTTTCTTAACCAAGATCCTACATTTATCCTGCTGGTTTTAGAACAGAACATTTTGTTAGTTATTTGTCCATTTTTCTTTAAAGTGTAACTGTACTATCAACCAAATAATTTGTACAAAGACATTTGCAAGAATTTTTAATTCTATTTTTACTGTAAAGATGCTAAAGATGAAACTTATAACAAGGGTTAAGTGAGATACTTGTATAAAGATACAAGACTGATATAGTGTAACTTTTCTGAAATATTCTAGAATTTAAGCTTTTGTTTTAATGTTTAGAAGATGATACACTTGGTTTACTGATGATTACAAACTATTCTAATTTTTCTCTGACAACAGAAGCAAAAAAGATGAAAAAGCAGAAGAAATGTGCCACAGGTGAATTATCTTTATTCTCATAATGTTTATTTCAGAAGCATTGCTAGGCACTGGCACATGGGGCCCATGCCTCAATTTTATGCTCCAAATCTATTGCTGCTCATGAAAAATCGAGATATAGATCCCTCATTAATATCATACTGAAATGTAGAAAATTTCAACAGGGTCGAGTCCAAGGCCCAAATCTTTGAAGTGCCTAGTGATGCCTTTGGTTTATTTTTCTTTAAATGAAAACATAAGATAACAAAATACAACATAGCAATTTAGATATAGTTTATGTTTAGTGAGTCAAATTAATTTTATTTTGAAGTTGTATAATTTCTAAAAAGTACCATTTAAACTGGACCAAATGCTTCAGTGTACTTAGTGGGAATTTAGAAGTAACTCTGTATTAGGTCTCTGTTGTTGTTTTTAATAGTGAACATTTGGAGAATATAATGAGTTTTGTACCTTGATATTTTTCTTATTATCTTTAAATCATGTATTTACTTTTAAAATACAACTTGAAAAAATATCTCAGTACAGACTCTTAACTAATGCTAGTTTTAAAACATTTTAGCTAAAACTAATGTTAAAAAACATTAGATAATACTAGTGTTTAATATGTTAGATAATGCCAGTGTTTAAAATGTTGGATAATACCAGTGTTAAAAAACATTAGATGATACTTTGTTATTTATTTGGATTTATCATGGATTGTGTGAAATTGTGATTATAATTTATTTACTGAAGTTACAGGTGAACTCTGTATTAATAGTGGACATAAATTTGACATTTCATTTTTTGGGCTTATACATAATAATAAACTTAAGTTTATGCATGATTAATTTACCTTGTTTTGATTATGTTATATATATATTTTTTTGTTTTCTAATATTAGCAGCATGCCATAGTGATGCTTACAATAACCAGGAATTGTCTCCCTTTGGCTATTCCTGTTACTTCAACTAGTGGTATGTGTTGTTATATTTAATATTTGGTTAATCACTTCTTCTGCTTTACAGTGTATATTTGTGTCAGTGCTTATTTGTTCTTAGCAAATTTTTTTGTTTGGTGGAAATCATTTTTGCAAGTTTTTTTTTTTCAACAAATTACTTTAAGGATTGGTTCATACTTAAAGGCTGATAAATTTTGGTTTCATCTTTTATAGACTTATCAAACACTGTAATCCTTTATTTCTGGATGTTAGAGTATGTCAATAGTAACCTAAACCTAACAAAGAGTGATGGAATATCTTGCATAGTTGATGCATGTCTAATAGAAGTTTTCTTGCCTTTTCTTGACCAAGAATACAACTGGAAGATAACACTGTCAGTATTAACCAAAACACTCTGTTCACTGTTTGTTAGTATACTGTCAAGTATGTGATTTGTTATAGAACTGTTACAGGAAACAAGGTTTAGAAGATTTTGGTGACAGGATCCTTAAATATTATATTTAACTATAAAAAAAACTGAATATAAAAATTGATAAATGTATACATGTGGTTGTAACAAATGTAGAATAATCACAGGTTTTGTACCTTGTACATAGACTTGTATAAAAAAAATCCAATGACATGTCTTCGTAATTGTTTGAGTAATAATTTAAGAATGTTTGTAGTGCATGTTACTGTAAGTTCAGTATGATAATGATGAATTTTGTAAAGTGACACAATGATATTCCAGTTATCTTTACACCATGATTTGAAATGCAACAGAAATGTGGAAGATAAACTTTTAAATTGAAGTTAAAGAAATTTCTTTAATATAAACAAAGTGCTAGAGAAAAGTTCATCAGCAAAAGCCTCGTGGTCAAGTTTATAACATAAGTAATATCTATTTCCTTTACTTAATGGAATTAAAGAAAAAAGAGGTACATATTTTGACTTAATGTGGTATTGAATATAATTTATTACTGTGGTGATTATAATAGTTACTTTTGTTTAAAGCTCCAGTAAAGGGTTTATTATAAAATATTAAAACTTTTAACACAATCAACTACACAATTTGTGAAACCTTAAAATAATAGAGCAGTTGCTTTTGATGCCATTTATTATGTGCACGTTATAAAAGTTGGTAAACTGCAGTACAATGTTAATATGACAGGTTAGCAGATTTAGTTCTGATTTTGTGTAGATGTTATTTAAAATATATTTGGTATGTAATTATAACTTGTTTTTATCACTATAACTGATTCAGTTTAACATACTTCTTTACATGAAAAAGAAAATTAACTGACATATTCAAGTTTTTACCTCTATTTGAATCAAACTAGGAGAGTTAATAGTTGTATAAATTTTCAGTTTTTAACTAAAACTTTAATTTTGTGAAACCACATACTTATTTCCCAGAACATTTCCACTATTTGCAAAACCACTAAAAACTGTAGCACATAAGAAGCTAAGAAATTTTTACCCTATCTATGTAGAGACATATACATCAAGAATTATGAAAAAATGTATTATTTTATTTTTGGGTATATTGTAAACAGATGAAGAGGCAGCAGTCACTGGATACCCAAACCTTATGAATGCAACCACTGCCAACAACCACAGTTTGGAACCTCTCTCAGTGGATGGTCCAAAGGAGTCCAAAGATTCAGAAAACAATCCCAGAAAGGAGAAGTCTGTACTTCAGGCTAAACTTACAAAATTGGCTATTCAAATTGGTTATGGAGGTAAATTGGACGTTTTTCTTTGGAAAGGCAGAATTTATTACAACATAATATTCAATATAATTTATGAGAGAATTGATTTCTGGTAGTAGCTTTTAGTGTTTGAGTGTAAAAATCCTTTGCCCTGTTCTTTTTTAATGTTTAGCATACTTAAAGAATAAAGATTTACGTGCATGATAAAGATGGAGAGTATTTTTAAAGAGCATTCTCGTGGTGTTTAGAAAGATTTATTAAAAAAGAAACATTCCATTAGTTGTGCCTGTGTTTGTATTATTACTTCTGTGTATTATTCAGAAAGGTTTAATAATAAACAACAGTTATTATTTTTCCATTGACTTCTATGAATAACCTTATAAGATATGCATTCTCTTTGTGGGTTTCTGCTTATAACACTGTACTTGAAGCTTTTCCCAGTAATTGATGAGAATTTTATTAAGAGGACATAATGGTGTTGTGTTAAAATTTTATTTATTTTACTAGCATCTAAGGAAACATGCTTCATTAGATGTACAGATCTTATAAATGTAGTGAGACAAATAATATGAACTGTTGACTGAAGTTAATGAAACATACTTCACTAGATGTACAGATTTTACAAAGATGTAGTGGGACAATTAACATGGACTGTTCACTGAAGTTAATGAAACATACTTCACTAGATGTACAGATTTTACAAAGATGTAGTGGGACAATTAACATGGACTGTTCACTGAAGTTAATGAAACATAACTTTTAAGAATCACATAATGAGACATCCAGCTAATCAGCATGTGCCATTGTTGAAACCTCATGAAACACTGAGTTGTAACTTTATACATCTATGTGCTGCTTAAAAAAAGTTAGCCAGTTGAAGTTTAACTTCACAATTTCTCTTTTTGTTTGTAATTTTTAATGGAAGTGTAGTAATATGTTTAGTTTACTTTGTTTTATCATCCAATAAAATGTATTGAAACATTACAGTACATTTGAAACGTATGCAGTTCCTGGTAACTTTTAATGATGTGACTATCTGTATTATGTTCAGATTCTAAGATAGCAGAATGTATTAAGGTCATGATAATATTTTATGTGGGAGATGGAAGGAAATATTCAAATGTATATCACTCACTGCAAGGGCTAACTTATGTTTATTTTATCTTTAGTAGTCATTACTAAACATAAAATAAGTTTAATCTAAACCTTCTTGACTTCAAGGTTTATTTCTGACATATATTTAGGTTCCACCATCGCAACGCTTACAGTAGTAATTCTTGTCATTCGTTTCATCATAAAGACATTTGTCATTAATAACAAGCAGTGGTCAGCTTATTACACTCAGTTTTTTGTCAAGTTCTTCATCATTGGTGTCACTGTCCTTGTCGTAGCAGTTCCTGAAGGTCTTCCATTAGCTGTAACACTTGCTTTGGCTTACTCTGTCAAGGTAAGTACCATCTTGCATCGTGAACTTTAAACTTGTGTTGTTTTAATTACTGAAGTAGCACTGTTGCTAATTCATTTCCATTAAACTAACACATGATGTAATTTGTTTCTTATAACTTGCATTTTTAATTTTACAGAATTGGATACTCATTTATTTCACTTCATCTCTTATTAAGTGTTATGTCTTATTCTCTCAGTGCAACAGCAAATTGTTTACAATATTTAATTTAGTAATTTGTCATAAAGCAACAGTAAAACAATGCTTTACCTTCCGCATGTATTTTATGTTGAACAAATAAAAATTTGATCAGTTAAGATGTACAAATCAATCTAAGTATGCACTCTCAACTTACTTGAATTAAACTGAGAAAATGCTGCTGCTGCTGTTTTTGTTTTATTATTATTATTAAAGATTAAGTGATATTTCTCAGCATGTTAATAAAGGTTTGTAAATTTAAATTTGTTATGTTTTAATGTGATTCAGTTGATCTAAAAGCATTATATATTTTACCATCTGTGTAAATAATATGCTTTACTTTTTCCTACTGGAATTTCTCTTGCAGATTTCTTGATCAAATGCTATAACTCTCATGTTGTTAGAGAGGCCCTTGTTCAAGGAGCCCAAATTGCATAAGTTTTTTAAATTCGGACTCACCTTACCTGTTCTTTGCTTAGTCACATTTTTCAATGCAACAATTGTGGTAGATGATAGCACAATATTGTTGTCATCATGTAACAACTAGCTTTGATTTTAACTTCAGTTCCTTTTATTTGCTACGTATTTTATATATAATAACATTTAGCTCATGAGTAGTTTTCTAGACAGAAATGAACATTACACTAAATACAAGTTCATTGGGCCTTTTCTTATTTAGGTCTGAAATACAGATGTGCAGTTTATCCAGAATCATATGTTTCTCACTTTGTGAACACATATTTAGATGTTTCTGTATATTCAGCTAAGTTTGTCTTCATTATAATTTTACATTTACTTAGCTTCAGTTCATTTCATATACTGCTATAAACACTTTTTCCTTACTATGGGTTTTATTCTTCATTTTTGCAAGTTTCTTTGTTTCAGGTCATAAAATTATTCATACACTGAATGCCCATTACTGATTTGTGCTTTGTGCACTATTATAAATACCATTATTTTAAGTGTAGTTTTATTAAATAAAATACAGAAAGGTGAGTGTGTTTGTGAGACTTCCTTTTTTTTTTTTCTTCTCCAAATAGACCAGGATTTATCAGTATAATATGTAATTCCTTCAAGAAAGCGTAGCTTAGATGGGATGCATGAAAATGATGGAATAAGGAAATCTCAAGTGAAGGGAATAAAAACTACAATCAATGGGTTACAGCTAGGTTTCAATAATTTTCAGCTCTTAACTTGGAGAAAATTGCTCTTCAAAAGGTTCAGCATAACTTTCTATTTCCTTTTAATAATGTGTTTTCTCCTGACTTTGAATTCAGTGTTTTTTGGTTTTACACATCACTGTAAAATAGTGTTTAAATTGTGTAGATAGGCTTGCATCATTGTGCATCTTTATGGATATGCATATTGATGGTGGTTTTGTCTTTCGATTCTTTTTCACCAAAAGCAGCTTAACTAGTCCTTAAATATACATAAAATCTGTGTAACGTTTGTTTCATAGGAAACCTTACATGAGAAATTGAAGACTTGTCCACTGGCACATGTAATCAAATCTTTATCTTTAAACTGTTCTGTATAAAAACTTAACAGAGGAAGTTTAAGATTTGTCCATTGATGTGGGTAATAAAATCTTTATCTCTAAAGCTTTTTTCATTTCAGTGTTTTGGTTATTTACATCAATTTCTAAGATATGTCTTCTCTGTATAGAAAATGATGAAAGACAACAACCTTGTTCGTCATTTGGATGCATGTGAAACTATGGGTAATGCTACCTCCATCTGTTCTGATAAGACAGGCACTTTGACTACTAATCGTATGACTGTTGTCCAAAGTTACATATGTGGTGAGTTCTAGAAACAATAGTATCTGAAGTGTTCTTTAATACCATGAAAGACTTGTTTATACTCTTAACAACACAATTCTCACCGATATTAAAATTTATTTTATTGTTTTATATTTTATATCGATATATAAAAATATCATTTTCTTTACAGCAAAATAAATATTTTTTTCTTTATCCAGGCACTCGTTATAAAACAACACCAAAGTATGAAAATCTTCCTTCAAACATTGCAGAGAAAATCCTTGGTTGCATTTCGGTCAACTGTGCATACACGTCTCGTATTTTAGTAAGTATTTCTACAGTAAAACATCATTGAAGTTGAAAGTATGGAACTTACTTATTTTGAAGAGCTTGTTTGTTTGCAAAACTCATGCCTCGACTTGGTTCAAGTATTACTTCATAAACTTCATGTTTATATTTTAATAACAAACTTAATATCTGAACAAAATGAGCTGAGAATATAAACTATTCTAAAGGGAAGATCATGTACATGTATTGCTGCAGCTTCTCATGTTAAAGGTGAGAATAATATGGTTTGCAAATTTATTTTATCATTCAAATTAAACTTAGAAACATTTACTATATATATTTTTAGTTATAAACTCTGACTTCCACTTGCACTGAAATACTATAATGGAAAAATTTATACGGAAGCCTTTGTCAGGCATTCAGTTATGATTAGTTAGGATTCTGTAAATATTTTCAGAAATGTTACCCAGGCTTCAAATTCCCTCAAGGTAGTGTACTGGGAACATGTGTAAAAATGTTGCCCAGGCTTCCAATTCCCTCAAGGTAGTGTACTGGGAACATGTGTAAAAATGTTGCCCAGGCTTCCAATTCCATCAAGGTAGTATACTTGAAACATGTATAAAAATGTTACCCAAGCTTCCAATTCCATCAAGGGAGTATACTAGAAATGTATAAAAATGTTACTTGGGCTTTTAATCCCATCAAGGGAGTATACTAGAAACATTCTATAAAAATGTTACTTGGGCTTTTAATCCCATCAAGGGAGTATACTGGAAACATTGTATAAAAATGTTACTTGGTCTTATAATCCCATCAAGGGAGTGTACTAGAAACATGTATCAAAGTGTTACCCAGGCTTCCAATTCCATCAAGGGGAGTATGCTAGAAACATGTATAAAAATGTTACCCAGGCTTTTAATTCCATCAAGGGAGTATGCTAGAAACATGTATAAAAATGTTGCCCAGGATTCCAATTCCATCAAGGGAGTATACTAGAAACCTGTATAAAAATGTTACTTGGGCTTCCCATTCCATCAAGGGAGTATGCTAGAAACATGTATAAAAATGTTACCCAGGCTTTCAATTCCATCAAGGGAGTATGCTAGAAACATGTATAAAAATGTTACCCAGGATTCCAATTCCATCAAGGGAGTATACTAGAAACCTGTATAAAAATGTTACTCGGGCTTCCCATTCCATCAAGGGAGTATGCTAGAAACATGTATAAAAATGTTACCCAGGATTCAAATTCTATCAAGGGAGTATACTAGAAACCTGTATAAAAATATTACTCGGACTTCCCATTCCATCAAGGGAGTATACTAGAAACGTGCATAAAATTGTTCAGATATTCACAGGTGGATAAAGTTTGTTACACTAATATAGTTAATAGAAATGAACTTTAAGCTTGATAGAAGATAATAAAGTAGCTTTATGTCAATTATACCACATTAAACATTAGTGTTGATTAAGCATTTTGTTGTATTTTTTACTGAAAATAACTTATGAAATTACAAATATATTAAGGTGCATGTAATCTCTCTATGTAATTTAAGTTAGATCTTAAATATTGGTATTTTTTGCAAGTTTTTATTGGACTTGTGATTATAAAAATCACTTAACCACAAAATATGAACACCTTGTAATAATTTTAATGAACTATTGTTTCATTTTCTCTGTCTTGTAATAAAACAAAACAGTTTAGTTAGCACCACACATTTTTTACCCAACTTTACAGTTTGATCTCGTACCTTATTGGGTTTTTACTATTGTACTTAAATATAAACTTGCATTTATTTCTGTTAAAGATTTACATCTTGTAGCATTAAATGTGGTTACTTTTGTACCTGTTCTACATTTTATCAAAACTTCCATACTTGTCCCAAGTAGTGTATTATAGAATTAATGCATGTCCACCTTTATTTTTCTCTTAAATTTTCTTTCTTGTTTTTAATCAGTGAATTTAAAAAAATCATAAATATCTTTCTGTATAATTCTATGAAACAAAAGCAGTTAACATGACATATTTTCAGTTTTTATATAACTTTTAGTGTATAATTTTCTTCAAATACTTAATGTTTGGACCATTTCACCTTCATATAGTTAAAGATATTATCAAAAAGTTTAAATATATGTTGTGTATTGATGTTATGAAATTGAAATCATAGTTTAATTGTTGATTGAAAAACGTTTTTAACTTTATATCCATCAGCCACCAGATAATCCTGGGGACCTACCAAAACAAGTAGGCAATAAGACAGAATGTGCCCTGCTTGGTTTTATTCTGGATTTGGGCAGAGATTATCAGACAGTCAGGGATGAAATCCCAGAAGAGAAGTTACACAAAGTGTACACATTTAACTCCGTTCGAAAATCAATGAGTACTGTTATTCCCATTGAAAATGGATTTCGAGTTTACACCAAAGGAGCCTCTGAAATGGTCATGAAAAAGTAAATCTTCAAGAGTTTTATGCCAATGAGAAAGTGTTATGTTTAGATTGAATTTTAATTGTTCAGTAAATATAATATATGTGACCTCTGTTTTGTGTTTCTATAAGATAATGGATGGCTGAAGCTACCCTAAAACATTTAAAAACACGAAATCTAGATGGGGCTAGCATTCTTGAGTAAATCTTTTATTCTAGTTATAAACACGAGGTTTCTAATTGATTCCTAATACTGACATTTTTAAGTACTTTTTAATTGGTTCCTAAAACACTTCATTCACTTTTTGTTTTTTAAATACCTAGTTTTACAAACTTCAAACACTATAGTACACATTTCTTCAACATTACCTTCTTACAAGTTTTATTTTGTAAACTTTAATTTATTAGAAGCTATTACATTGAATGATGGTTGTTTGTTAAGTGCTTAAGGATGTTAAATAAGACAATCAGGTACTGAGGTGTTGAAAAGTTTCAGTAATAATGCCTTTAAATTTTTTTTTTAAATTAATGTATTGTTAACATCACAACCTCACTAACAGTTTTTATTCTTATTTCTCAGGTGTTCTTATATCTTCGGGACAGATGGCAAATTGGAAAGGTTTTCTCAAGAGGCTCAAGATAGACTTGTGAGAACAGTGATTGAACCTATGGCTTGTGATGGCCTGCGTACTATTTGCCTGGCATATAAAGATTATGTTAGAAGAAACCCAGACATGAATCAGATGCAATATGACATAGAGCCTCCATGGGACGAAGAAGACCAAATACTGTGTAATTTGACATGCTTGTGTATGGTTGGCATTGAAGATCCTGTTCGAGCAGAGGTAGAGAATTATTTGTAACAGATAATTGTGTTGGAAAGTTATCTATGTTTCCATTAATCAGCTAATTCTGTTAAACAGATATCTGTGGCATTGATTTTGTTTATTGCAGGAATGATATTTTATAGATTTTTATTTTCAGTAGACTCATGTCATAAACCTGAGAATTTGTGAATCCATACAAGTCTCATTTCTCATAGGTACCCGAGGCTATAAGAAAATGTCAGTGCTCGGGTATAACCGTTAGAATGGTAACTGGAGACAACGTAAATACGGCTCGCTCCATAGCCATGAAGTGTGGTATAATTAAACCTGGAGACAGCTTTTTGGTGCTTGAAGGAAAAGAGTTTAATCAGAGGGTACGGGACAGCTCTGGTGAGGTAAGGGCAATAAGAAAGATAACTCCATTAAAAAAAACAAAAAAACCTGAATTAAAATCTCTATGATGACCATTGTAATATTTGACTGTTAACCATTTTGTAGTCCTTTAAGTTATGGTGAATTAATTATTGTTGAGAACTCTTTCTACTCGTAGGTCCAGCAACATCTGATTGATCAGATATGGCCTCAGCTTCGAGTTTTAGCTAGATCCTCACCTCAGGACAAGTACACTCTTGTGAAGGGAATCATTGATAGTAAACTGAACACCAACAGAGAAGTGGTTGCAGTTACTGGAGATGGAACTAATGATGGTCCTGCCTTGAAGAAGGCAGATGTAGGCTTTGCCATGGTACGTATTGACCAAGAAAGTGGCCAATATTGTTAACTCGATCAGCTCTGATACCTGTACCAGTCAACCAGTATCTCTTGTTGCAGTAGAATAAGTAAAAATGTATAAAAAACAAAATGTCGAAACATATTTTAGAAATAATTTGTCATGAGTGTTGTTTTTTTTATATTAAGAACAGAAAATCAAATATAAAAAACATGTAAAACTGAGGTTTTTTTTAATGTTAGGTACATGAGATTAGGCAAAAATCATGTGAATTTTGGTTCTTCTTTTTTACGTTAATAACATGAGATTAGAGAAGTCATGGGTAAATGCAAGTACTTTTTTTATGTTTAGAACAGGAGGTTAGAGAATAAATCAATTTAAGGCTGAGCAGTGTTTTTTTTATTTGTTTGTTGTTTTTTTTTAGATCAAAACCAAATGGGTATAATTGTCTGAGCTGTGAATTTTTAAAGCATCTTACTTTGTGTATTTGATTTGTATCATGAGTTGAGTGTGATTGTGAATTGTCAACAGGGGATTGCAGGTACTGATGTTGCAAAAGAAGCATCCGACATCATTCTCACTGATGATAACTTCACCAGTATCGTAAAAGCCGTAATGTGGGGACGGAATGTTTACGACAGTATTGCTAAGTTTTTACAGTTTCAGTTGACAGTGAACGTTGTAGCTGTGATTGTTGCCTTTGTTGGAGCTTGTGCAATTGAAGTAAGGGAAGTTAAATACTATTAATAAGTTTTCTGATAAATATTATGAAGTATTAAAGTTTATGTTGTAACCAGTGCTGGTCTTAACTAGTAAAAGATCCCTAACAGCTTGCTAAAAGGGTTTGTACTAGGGATGAGTGTAGGGAAGCTTGTATCCTTTCATATAAGTTGCCTAACAATTACAGCTTAAAAAAATTTGAAAGCAAAGTAGATAAATAATAATTGATGATATTAAGATAAAAGACATTTTTTAAACACAAATTAAATAAAAATTAATTTACAAAGTTATACAATTAATTACCTGGACAGTTGCATGGTGCCATGTATGTCATTATCAAAGATATATTATGTGAAATGGTTAATGTCTCTGCTTACTATTTCTTTGGATTATTAGTTCATTTGTGTATTTTTTTATAGTTAATTTTTACTTAAAAGTGTTGTTCAGAGGCAGTGCAAATTAATTCATAACTGGGTCATTCATAATGTTAGAAAAACATGTGGGTTCAAGACATCTTGATAGAAATGAATATAAACCCTGTAACCCAAGTGCTTTCAAAAGGTGGACCTTTCTTCTTTAGGATTCCTAATTTGCTCCTGAAGAAAAACATTTCACCTTTTAAAAGTGCATGAGTTTTAGCATTTTTATTCATAACTAGGTTAGTAATTGTTTGGTTTAGTAAGAGGCTTACAGTTGTTACCTGTGCTTGGGGTTGATGTTGATTCTAATGTTTCCTGTTCTAGAAGGTACTGTATACTGTTGTTATTCAAAATGGTGGATTACACTTACAACGGAAAGTGTTCGTACCCCTGCGTCCCGAGTGGTTTTTTTGCTCATAACTTCAAAAGTATCAAGATTAGGCTAATAGAAGTATAATATATTATAAATATTATACTAACACACATCTACATAAATTTTTATGTAAATTAAATGACAAATAAACTGTTTATAAACAAATAACCAAAAATTGGAGGAGCAGAAAGTGTTCATAAGTTCAAAACGTGTGTAAAAACTGATATTCCCGTAAAAATTTTGTTTAGTTTGGCAAATAAACTACATTATACCATTCCAGAACAAGACACTGGGTTCTTTATTATTGGAATTTAGCCAGCAAAACATGTACTTCCAGCAATTTAGCGCTTTCTCCGTCATTATCTGCTTGGTCATCATAGCGAACTGTGAAACAACTGGTCCAGTGATTTAAAAAACCGAATTATTGTAAAATAAGTCTCGTGTGTCTCTTTCCAGTATTGCTACACAACTTAATGTGCCGAAATCTACTGTTCAAAGCATAATTGCCAAGTTTAAGCTTACAGGATCAACTGCTAACCTCCCTCGTTATGGACACCCCACCAAAATTCCAGAGAGAACCAAGAGGAAGGTTCTCAAAGAAGTTAGTAGAAATTCTCGTTTAACACGAAATGACATACAGAAACTGGTAAGGGAAACTGGAGTTGAAGTAAGCACCTCTACAGTTACGAACATGTTACTCTCTTCTGGGTTCAAAGCATGCCGTCCTCATAGAACTCCATATTTAAAGCCTGTTTATTTAGAAGCACAATTGAGGTATGTAAGAAAGCATGTAGATAAATCCTTTACCTATTGGAAGAGTATTCTTTGGTCAGGCAAGACTAAAATCGAGCTTTTGGTCACAATGATGTTTGCTATATTTTCCGTAATAAGGGGGAACAACATCTTCCAAAGAACACTGTCCCTACAGTTAAACACAGAGGTGGCTTGATCATGCTATTAGGTTCCTTCAGCTCTTCTGGTGTAGGCAGCCTTCACCGTGTTAACGGAATCATGAAAAAAGAATAGTATGTTGATATATTAGCCACTTATATCAAGAATGATCTTCGGAACTTGTGGCTTGGGGGTTGTTGGATCTTCCAGCACGACAATGACCCTAAGCACACATCAAAATATGTGCAATCCTGGTTGTAGAGGAACCATATACGTGTTCTGGAGTGGCCATCGCAGTCACCCGATCTCAACCCAATTGAGAAGGTTTGGCATGAGTTGAAGACTAGAGATCATCAGCGTCATCCGAAAAACTTGCAAGAGTTGGAGGCCTTCTATAAAGAAGAATGGAAGAAAATACCAGTCGAGTACTGTCAAACAATCATGGACGGCTATGAGGAGAAATTGCGCCAAGTAATTCACTTGAAAGGCTACACAACTGACCATTAAAGTCGATGCACGAACACTTTCTGCCATCCTATGTTTGGTTATTTGTTTATAAACAGTTTATTTATCATTCAATTTACATAAAAATTTATGTAGATGTGTGTTAGTATAATATTTATAATATATTATACTTTTATTTACCTAATCGTGACACTTTTTAAGTTATGAGGAAAAAACTACTCATGACGCAGGGGTACAAACACTTTCTGTCATAACTGTATATGAATACAGTCAAACATTTCATTATATCCTGCAGGACAGCCCTCTGAAAGCAGTACAGATGTTGTGGGTCAACTTGATCATGGATACGCTAGCTTCTTTAGCACTGGCCACTGAACTTCCTACCCCTGATCTATTATTACGGAAGCCATATGGCAGAACCAAACCTCTCATCTCCCGCACAATGATGAAGAATATTCTTGGACATGCTGTTTATCAGTTAATTGTGATCTTTACATTGTTATTTGTTGGTTAGTTAATCTGTTTATCAGTTAATTGTGACCTTTACATTGTTATTTGTTGGTTATTTAATTTGCTTTATATTTTTTACCTTAATGTCCAATATTTGTTTTAGATCAAATAATTACGACCGACATAGTCAATAGATGTCTTGTGTTTTTTTTAATCCTGTTTGAAAAAAAAAAGTTAAGTTACAGTTGACTTCAGCAATTACAAACTCTTGGCCTGTGAGTAAAACAGTGACCTAGTTCCTCGGTAATAACTAAGGAGCTAAAACTTTTGTTTGCAAAAAAAAAGTGAAAACTTGAAGTTACTTTGAAAAATATTAGGTTAACTGTTCAACAGTCTGAATAAATAGTATCCAGTGTAATGCTGTGAACTTAAAAAATTTTGGATAGTTGAATTAAGCAACAAAACAGTTATCATAAAAACTTCAGAAACCAAAACTATGTTGGATACTAACGTAAAGTATCTGCAACTATTAGGTTGAGGAATAATTCGTGAGCGTTTTTAAATAATTTCATTCAAGCATTACATGCAAGACTATACAATACTTCAATGCATGAACACATTACACCCAAAACATTTATTATGATACTTTATTTCATGTAATACCTAGGTATATAGTATGCATTGTTTTAAACGAAATTGCAAGAAATTAAATGCGAAAAGCAGATGGTTTCGAAAATGCTCGATTTTGTCCACTTGACATTCCATTTAATGAGCTGAAAATGAAAGCAAAAATTAAAGACATATGAAAATCAAACACACCATCTATTAGAGCAAAAAATTATCTACCAAATGACATGAAATATTTTGCAAAAGCTTTTCATTTATGAATATATTTTGTTAACTTGAAAAAATGCTCACGAATTATTCCTCAACCCAATAGATTTGTTTGTTTAATATTACTCTTTGAAATTTGTATCCTTTTTACTTACCCAAATGATTTAGGTATGTGAAAATTAACCATAAAATATTGTTCAATTATAAACATTTATCTTCCTTGTTTCATTGCTTATATGTAATCTTTTCTAGTTGTTCAATATCTTATTCACTTATCAAGCTCTGCTATGATGTTGTTAAATGAAGCACGTACTTATTCTTTATTCCAGGACATAATTATTTGGACATCGATTCAGGAATGTACGCCCCTCTTCATTCTCCTCCTTCTCAGCATTTTACCATAATATTCAATACTTTCGTATTGATGACCCTCTTCAATGAGATAAATGCCAGGAAAATACATGGGGAACGAAACATTTTTGAAGGACTTTTCACAAATCCTATATTTTACTCCATCTTAATAACAACCTTTGGAGCACAGGTGAGTAGACAATAATATGTTTGTGAATCTTGTATGTTTTAAAGAATTTCTAAATGTAAAGTGATCAAAATACTGGATTCCGAAATATCTTGAAATTAAAAATATTGTAGGAGTAAATAAACTATACTATATGTAAAACTAGAAAAAACTATCTTGATTGATTTCTTAGAGTTATTAAGATGGTATTTAAAGATAGAACTATAGCAATTTACTGAGTACAATAGAAGTTTATATTTTTGGCCTGAATGAGACTGGTCTGGATTTTGCTACAGTTATCTGTATCTTGTGTTAATGGTCACCATTCAATCAGTTAAAAATAGTACCAGTTATGTCAATAAATGAATGTATATATGTATATACAGTGAACAAAAAAAAGTTGTATGTATTCAGTCTAATAGTTTAATACCTTTTCATTATGTTCTAGTTCCTTTCTATCTCTTTTATTTTTTAAAGTGACCAAACTTCCACAGTACTGATGATTTTGTAAGGAAGAGTCATTTTAAAATTTGATTAATAAACTCTGAAGGATTTCTTCACAGATTTATTGATGGGTTCTGAAGAACTTGCCCAGATATTTACTGATAGGTTAAGAGGTACTGCTTCAGTCGCTAATTTAGACTTGAGGGACTGTATAAGAATTTTATCGATGAACTTTGTGGGACTGTAACAAATTGATCTGAAGGACTACAAGAATTAACTGGTGGACCTTGAAGGACTTCTTTTAAAGCTTTAGTAATGGGTTTTGAGGATCCATGAGATATAGTGTAAATAAAAAGTATTACATGTGATGTAATTGAATGAATTCAATTATCTCCACTCTTTGAATTGTACTAGGGTTTAGAAGTATAGAAAGTATGTCAGTAACTGTAAGAAAAACTTAAACATTATAGTTCATGAGGTTGAGTTTCAGTATGGTCTTTTATTACACACAGCTATTTCAATCTTCTTTCTGCCCCCTAATACTCAATGAACCATTCCATATACCCCATATTTTGTGCCACTTTTCAACACGTATATAGCATGAGACTACCCTCTACCAAAAATATTATCCCATCTGTGTTGGTGCAGCTAGTGCCCTCTGATGTTCCTACTCAATCCTCACTTTCAAAAATTGGCACAATTGAAAATGAATAACACCTACAGTGGTGGGAGGAGGGGTGGGAAGTTTGTGTAAGTAGAGATACGTACCTATTGGAAATATGTTTTCATTATAAGAAAAGTTAGCTTTCAGAGACACAAAGGTAGTAAAATTGTGATTTCCTGATGTTAACTTAGCAGATGATTATTTTTGTTGTGGAAAGTGATCTTGTATGAGGAAACATCTTATTAATTTAAATATTTAGATCTCAGTTTTATTAAACTAAATCTGATCTTTAATGCTAAACTGAATAAAAAATGTTTGAACACCTATTGAAGGAAAATGTCAATCTCTTGTACCATCCTTATATTTTAGGTGTACCTTTTATAGTTTTCAAGTATCTTAATTAGAAAATCCTTTTAATAATAAAGTAATTGTGTGAAAGTTTTTTTTTCAGCTTATCTATTTTTAGCAAACTGAGAAATTAAAAGGATTTGAGTTATTTAAGTGTTAGTTCACACAAACATCCATGAAATGTGTCTTCTTTCATCAGATAATAATAGTCCAGTTTGGAGGATATGCTTTCTCAACTTCTGGTCTTACAATTGATCAATGGCTTTGGTGTATATTTTTTGGCTGTGGGACCTTGTTATGGGGACAGTTGATCACTACAATTCCCACTAAAAAGATTCCAAAAACCTTTACTTGGGGATCAGGGACACCAGAGGAGCTTGAACATGATGTTTTACATGGTGAGGAGAGAACCAGGGATTCCATTTCTCAGGATGTCAAACGAACAGGACAGATCCTCTGGATTCGTGGCCTTACTCGACTACAGACTCAGGTAAGTATGTTTTATTGCTCAGTTACATTAATGTTTAATTTGTATATCAGCTTTACCCTTTTTGTCAGTGTTAGTAGGGGGTATCATAATTAAATCTAAAACATATAGAATTTGGTAGAAAAAGTAAAGAAATTTGTTAAGAATGTTGATAACACTTTTAAAAATGTATAAATAGTACTGTGTAAAAGTGTTAAGACAAGATATTCTTTTATCATTCTTTCCATTTTATGGGGTTAATTCTTCCATGTCATTACAGAATGTAAATTTTAACATTATGGTACTACTTCACTGATCTCTATTGACAACTGAATGAACCAGGGTGAGAATACTTATCATTCTTTACAATTCCCATATGCTTGTACCAAGGACATGTCATAAGGATTATGTTTGAATGAACATAGTGATCAAACTTAGTCTGAAATAACTGTTATGGAACTGCATGCTGTGTCTTAACTATACAGCAAGGACCTAGCATATGTATACTAGAAGAAATCCATTTAATAGCATTCCACAAATAACCCTTGATTAAAACAGCATTTAACACTATATATTAAGCTTTGTTAATTTACAACCCAAAAAAGCATGAAGCATTCTCAGTATAGTGGAGAGTCACCTAAAAGCTTTACATGACACTGGTTTGACCCTCTGACAAATTGCAGCAGACTTGACATGCTCCCCAGACAATGTCAAATGAATCAAAGATTGTGAGACTGAGACAGGTAAGTTTGAAAACAGGGAAGGAAGAGGCAGGACACCTAAACTCTATGATAGTGATGTTAAATATCTTTGTTTATGTAGCCTTTGGGACGGTAGGAAGACAACCACTGACCTCAGGCATGAGATAAACAACCATGTACCAACTGACAGATGTACAAATCTACACTATCAAGAAGATGCAATTAAAAAGGAATGTATGGTTGTGTAGCTGTTAAAAAACCTCTATTTCCATCTCCAAATATTATAAAGTGACTGAATTTTACTAAAAAGTCCAAAAACTGGACTCTTGATGATTGAAATAGGATGTTGTGTATTGAGTCTTAAGTTTGAAATATTTAGTTCAAAGTGTAGATTGTATGTTTAGAGGAAGAAAGGTGAAAGATAATTGCCTCAGTACATAGCACCTATCATAAAGCATGGGGGAAGCAGTATGATGGTTAGGGGGTGTTTTTCTGCCAAGGCAACAAGAGATATTTGTGAAATAGTTGGAATAATAGAAGAGTGCAAGTACCATCAGATACTAATCAATGGTTTGCATATGATTGGTAAAGGATTCTACTAACAAACACTCATCCAACCTATGCAGAAATTATGTAGTTAAGAAAGAAGCTATTGGAATGATTCAAATGATGGAATGAAATTCCAACCTATGCTGAAATTATGTAGTTAGGAAAGAAGGTATTGGAATGATTCAAATGATGGAATGACCTCCACCCAGTTGAGTAGATCTGGGATTTGATAGATCAGAAACTTTACAAATGAAAAAGAAACTTTATGGGGGTGTATTAGAGACACTTGGAGTAAAATCCCAAAGGACACTTTAAGTATGCGACAACAATGCCTGAAAGACTGTCTGCAGTTATTAAAGCAAAATATTGATTGTTTGCTGAACTCAAACATGTCCACTGAGTTTGTTGTATTATATATGAAGATTAATAAAAAAAAAATTGATTTTTTACCTGTGACTTACCTTTCACTGACCTTTGAAAGTAGTCTAAAATCTAATTTTTGACTTTATCCTAACACTTTTGCACAGTACTGTGTGTGTGCGTGTGTTTGTGTGTGTGTGTAGAATGTATTTTTTTATGAATTCTCAAATGTGCTTTCGTTTCAGAAAAAGCATAATAAAAAGAATAAATAGCATGGAAGTGATAAGTATAAGTTTATCAGTCCTTTCGTAGAAGTAAGAACACATGCTAACTTGTGATATTTCTATGGTAATATTGTTTGTTTTCATGCAAAAAATATGCCTAAGGGAAAATTAATTGTTAAAACAATATCTTTATTTGTAAACATTCATGCATTAATTAATATGATGAATTATGAATCTCCCAATGGTTAAACCTTTTCATTTATTTTTCCAAAAATAAATACCTACGGGCATTAGGTTGAGGTTAATGGAACCCCCCTGTTAATGTTAACTTTGAAACTGGATGTCCCTTAGTGCTTAATTTATATATCAATGTTTGTGCTTATGTTTAATTTGTGTTCTGTTTAGTTTCCTGTGTTCTCCATTTATGTTAAATAGAAAACTGCATGTTCTTAGGTGATTAATGTGTGTCAGTGTTTAATTTGGGTTACTGTTTAATATTTGTCAATGTATAATACTGTATCTGTTTAATTTGGGTTAGTGTTTAATTTGGGTCACTGTTTAATATGTGTCAGTGTTTTATTTGGGTCAATGTTTAATGCTAGATGTAATTGGCCAAACTGTTAATTTGGTATATTTGTGAATAAGGAACCCATTGTTAATCCTTAAGGAAAACATAGTGGTAGTACATGTCACTGTTGGCCAACCATGCTGAAGTGTGTGCTGTTATTACTACTATTGCTTACCCATGCTGAAGTAAGTGTTGTTGTTACCACTGTTATCCAACCATGTTGAAGTAAGTGTTGTTGTTATCACTGTTATGTTTCTAGAAATCCATCTTGTTATCCTTTAACCTAACAAGTTCTTTGAGTACCACTTTTAATCCTATAATGGTAATAGAAATTAACTTAAAAGGCTGTACGAAAACAGAAAAGATTGGTCTGTATTAAAATCTGTGGTCTTACACTTATAGAAGTACATGCGAGTTTTTCATAGTCACACATGTACTGTAGAACTCACATTATGATACACGTTTCTATATTTTGAGTTGTAACGTTGCTTCCTCGTTTGAGTGTTTAACCTAGTTTTCTTTCCCCAGTCCAGTCTCTCATCTTTGTTGATCAGATGAAATTATTATGACATGTGAGAATTAATGACAATAACATAGTAATTTTAAAGATTTAAACAAAAGATAATGCTAGTACTTCAGGATAACTTTGCTAATAAGAAGTTCAAATGTGTTTGTTAAATTTAATCAAATCTTCTAGTAGGGTCATCAGTATCACACCTATTTTTCCACTAATTCTTTGCATTTTAGTAAGAAAGCTATTTTCAGCTAAAATAACATACACAAGTTAGTTTTTGATGTAAGTATTAATGTGAAAACTCTACCTTTAACTTGTAACTTGATAATTAAAATATTTCTGATAGTATTGGAACATAGTGATTAGCCAGATCAGGTAGTACTAGTCCTTTAGGATTTGGTAAAAGTTAAAGAATAAAAAGTAACTCCTTCATTCATAATAAGGACATGAAATTCCTAATATAACATGTATTTTTGTGAGCAGTAAATTTTGAAAGTAAAATTAAAAAATAAAGTTGTAGAAGTCCTGTGTCTGAATTTTCTAAACGTTTTGAAGAAAGCATTTATAACATTATCTAAACTACTTCATTTTAAACAATGCTTTTGAATAACATTTCAACAGTGAAAATCTAATCTGCTGATATTTGAAGTATTTTTTACCTGAATGTCCTTTGAAGAAAATTGAGCATTGGAATTTATGTTGTTAAATTGCTTATATAACATCCTTGTGTCTTTTTATGTTCCGTGTTCTATCAGCTCTGCATAGGTGACATGGAAGTTTGTACAAACCCATTAATATCAGTAAACAATTTTCTTTATTGAGGTGTTTGTAAAACTTAAAGGCAGAAGTTTAACTTAGTGTACTTCAAAAAATACTAAACATGACTAAAAGGCCCTGACAGTCATGTAGTCTTATTGGAATGAAAGTATGTAATATTGTCTTGGCTTCTTAGTTTAATTGAACATTTTTGTAATGTTATTTTGTAAGCTTGTATTTGAATGTCTGTGTACATACTTATCTTTACATATAAAATTTGGAGAGCAGAGTGTAAGTCTAGCAGTGCAGCTACACACATTATTTAGTGTGCAAAGTAAGAACATGGAAATGTGAAGTACATGTGTATTTTGGTCTCTTGATGAGTTTGTTCAATCTATGTTTCAGTTGAATGATGAGTGAAAGTTAGCAAACTCATGTTTTGATTTGTGTGTAGATTTTGTTAATTGTGTTGTGGGCCAAAAGTTACACAGTACTGCAGGTGTTAAGCAGTTTCAGTAAACATGCTTTAAATCTGGACACTACACCTAACGTCTCAGGTTGTTTCCTATGTTTTAGTTGGAGAGCTTTGATCTCAGGTATTGCACAGTTGATTGAAGGGTAAGTTTTGGCCCACTAAAAGTGTATTGACCAATGGAAGAATGGAAGCCTGGTGTCCATGTAGTACTCTCTCTCCCCAGCTGTCACATCAGCCTTCTATAGATTCATCAGAGTCTGGAGGAGCCCATAGCCCCGAGAAGTTTGCTTCATCATACCTGTTCACCCATTCACCACCTCATTAGGCTGTGGCTGGAGTTGAGGTGCACTCACCTTGACATCTTGTAACAGTTGGTTACTGCTGGTATTTGAAAATACCCTTCCCATTGGTTTTATAAGATGCAAGGAAAGTCCTCTTAAATTAAGATTATGTACTGATGTGTATTTGTTCTAGTGGGATGATAGATTAAAAAAAGATTACTGTAAGTTCAGACAGGCATCTGCATCTATTTTATGAGTGCTGGTCTTTGACACACTACTATTTCCTTGAATGTATTTCACCTCTTAGTTTGCACAGTTCTTGCCTGCTACACCACTGCACCTCTTTACAAATGAAGTAATATTTTTGACCTCAACAAAAGTTACCAGCATATTTCTCCATATCTCTCACTCTTACTCTTCTAAGTGAAGCTTTGGCTAATGTACAAGTTGTCCTTGTTGTTGTGGAGGCATCTCTATTTATGGCTCACAGTTCTTTTTGCTATAATGTACTGTGTCTTTTTGAAGAAGAACTGCAACTTTGCATCCCAGCCTGATATGTGTACTTTTGTCAAAGAGATCTTGTCATAGAAAATCTAGTAATGTTTGTGAGTGAAAGTTTCATGTGCAAATGTGACATCAGTAGATATGAATATCCATCTTCAAGTTTATACAGGAAAGGGAAGCAGACTTCATGAACATGAATCTTATTTCCACATTAACGAAGAGCTGCCATAGTGCATTTAATGTGACTTTCAGAATCAGCTTGTTTATACTTGGCATTTATGCATGAATGTTTAATGTTGTTTCTGCTAAACTGTGGCACAGTAAGCAACATTTCTGAACCTGTGGGTCATAAAATTGGTGTGTAAGACTATGTAAAAGGGATATGTAAAAATGTATAATTGTGCATATATTTATTATGTAGTTATTGAAACATCCGTGTTTAGAGATGGGGCTTGAGCTCCTCAAATGAAAAAAAAAATGTTACCAGTCACGTAAAGGCAGTTTTGTAATCATATTTTATGTCATTAATTTTGTCATTTTTGTAGCCCAGTTCTGATAGTCATTTAAGAAGTATTTTTAGTGTTTCATTATGTTTGGATTTTCTAGGTTTTGCTCTTTATTAGGAATTGTGCAATATTAAATAAATATTAAGGTCTTAGTTTTCACCTGTACTGAATATAATCTTACTTTCTGCTTATAGTGTTCTTTTCTTGGTTCTGCAAACCACTTTTCACAAGGTTTTATAATTCTTTTTAGAAACACTTGGATAAAGTTTGTTTTTTCCCTAATCTAGGCGTTATTTAACTATCTTAATGGCAGTCTTTTAAAGTATCTCTTAAAAAAACAAACTAAATTATACAGAACTCTGTATTTGGAGCTTCAAAAACTAGTTTGCATAATGACACATTTGCCTATATTAAATAAATGTACAGTATTTACATAGGTGACACAGCTAATTATAAAATTTGATAGGTCATAAATTGCTGACAGATTTATTTTTCAAAGTAATCTTCACCAGACCTGGTTTTTTTAAACATCTTAAATATTTTTGTAATTTGAAACCTGTTTGTTTATCACAGATCTACTTTAAAGAAACACTGACAGTTTGTGTATGTTATTGTAGGCCTACTTTAAAGCACTGAGTAATTCACTTTCAACAGGTGTTAACTTCATTTAATTGTTGCTCAAGAAGTGGAACATTTGAAACTTTAAGGATTATAGTTTAAATATTGAGACAGATCAAAAATTTATCTGAACCAGTTTTTGTTTATTCAGTCATTTATTGAGGAACATGAATTGATTTTAAAAAAAGTAAATACAATGCAATGTTCTATAAGTCTTTTACAATTAAATGTAATCCACCTTTATCATTTTACTACAGAAACAAAGTACAACTAAGTAACATGCATATAAAGTAATAAAAATGAAATATGACGTAAATATTTTGATGTAGAATTCTTTGTTGTAATTCAAGTCACTTGTGTTGTTGATTAACTAGTACTTTCTTTTATTGAGAGTTTGATATTTTATTTTCCATAGTAGATAAATTGAATGTTTTCTTTTCTAGTTTCGTCACTAGTGTTTTCTCCATGTTTTCATGCATTGTATGGTCATATTTTACAGATGTTTACTGTATGAAAATGTCTTTTTTATATAGATATTACACTAGTGGTAAATTCAATATAATTCCTGAATCCCACAGAATCGTACATCTTGCTACTTCTGGTAAAAACTCAAACCCAACTGAAGTACCTAGTTGCATTACTTCTAGTTTTCATTAATTATTCATTTTAGATCCTGCTATTTCTTCTATTGTTAACATGTCTTATTTCTCATAATTGTAACAGGTTATTGAAGGGTATGTAAAACAGATGCTGTGCAACTTATATTAACATTGATTTGCTACAATATTCTTGTCCTAAACTGAAATATAAAATTAACTCTTGTAGTGATCTATGAAGTGGAGTAAGGTAAGGCAAGTTTGTAATTTTATTTTGATACCAGTAGCATTAGCTATATTAGTATAGTTTTAATTTATTTAAAATAGAGCAACTCCAAATAAATCATGTTCTGGTATTGATAATGTAGTTCTATATGTTTCCAAGTGTGCAGGATTATTTGTCTCGTAATGTTAGTTTATACTTACATAAGTAAATAAGAAACATAAATCTTCTTGTCAGCTAAATGCTCAATTACGTGGAGAGATGCAAGGAGTAGCGTGGTGTGGAAAACTAGTTTGTATCCAGTTTACTAGCTGTAAATAATAGGTTTGGTATCTCTGCAGCAAGCTATATCAACTATTTCTAAGCAAGTCATCCCCTTATGCAAGATTTTTAAAGAAACGAAGCCAGGAAATTGTTTATAAATAATTCTTCTCTTTAAGCAAGATAAAATGTTGATTTGAGGTAAAAATTTCCAGTGTGAAGTAAAGATAAGCTGGCATTGATAGAGAAATATTGCATCATAGATTAGTGCTAGTAAAGTTATGTTCCAAACAGTCATTTAGAGGGAGCAATCTTCCATATAAACATGGTTTTATTAGTTTTATTTTGATGTAACATGTTTTTGTATTAACAAATAATTAATGATAGAAATAAATTTTTTTAGTTGACACAGTAAACTTTATTAAGAAAGCAGTGACCATATACTGTTCATTGTATACATAGTAATCTGATTTAATGTAGATCAGAAATTGTAGTTAAAATCTTTTTAATGTAAAAACAATAGTGGGAAATGTTTGTCTACTGATATGTGATGGTTAGAGAAAGTAAAAACATTTTGTTTCAAGCTAAATGAATTTGAATATTGAAGCTTTACTAACAGTACAGACATATTTCATTTTTGTAGTAGTGGGGATACATAGTTCAAGCACAAACTTACTCCGTTTTTGTGCTAGTAGTTGTGTGAAGCCTGAACACATGCTCTCGTGTTCTATGATTGCCACCCACTGTACGTGAGCAAAAATGCAGCTTCTTTAAATCCGTGTATGAAGAACAGGTCACTGAAGAAGGCAGACATGTTATTTATGTCCCTCAAGTTGTAGCACGATATTGATCTTCTGAATTCATTATAAAACAAAGTAGATGTTCCTACACACCAATTAACACTAACTAATCAGTTACTAGTTTCATACTACTTACAATGTTGTTTGATTTTAGTTTGCTTTAGAGTTGATGGCTTTATTTAGTTTTAAAATTGCATTCAATCATATTTATAAATGTATTATTTTTTGCAACTTAGAAGAATGAGTGTAGTGTCAGATAAAAGCTTCTACGTGTATTTGTATTAGTGTTTACACTAGTAGTTAAAAAGCATGTAGGCCACCAAAGGTATTTATAATTTTTGGCTTTTTGCAAGTTATGATGATAAAACAACCAGGAAGTATATTTAGTGAGGAAAAAAACTGTCAGCTTTCAGACTCAAATACCAATTTTAATAAAGAAAAGAAAAGCACCAAAAATGGTTATGTCATATTTCAGGAATGACAAAATTATATATACATATAGATGGTAACCATTTATTTGGAGAACATTAGATGTGTTATAGTACTTTCTGAGACATCTCCTTTTCTATCTGATGAAAAGACTTGTAGTAGAGTAGTTTTATGACTTGGTAGAAACTGCAGTTCATTATCTGATGGTCTGTCCTTTGTTGGATCCATGTAATAGTTCAACTGATAATTCCCATTTATATTAGTGATATACATTTTCCACTTACACTCATCACTTCAGTTTTATGTTCAATGTTTGTATTTTTATTCAGGGAAACATAAAAGAAAAAGGAATTCATATCTTATTTTGTTACCTAAATCTTGATATAAAATGACTAAATAAACAGTGATAATATGGAATAAAAGACTTATCAGTGGAATGTCCTAGCCAGCAGCTTTAGTTTATTGCACTTATACATAAATGCAATATATATATATATCCACACACACACACACACTTGTATAACAGTGATCATAACACACAAAAATATCCAAAAATCATCTTTAAAATACATAACTAAAATAAACTAGCATCATTTGGCATTTACTACCACACTTTGCACCTCAATTACGAGTAATATACTTCCAAAGTATTTGACACATGCTGATAGGCCAAACTATCTTTGCTGCACCAATCATCACAGATGGCACGTATGATCAGTATTCACATGGATGCTGCAGATGGCTATATCTCATGTAAATAACATCTTATGTCACTGCATTTTCAAAACTGCAGTAATTATATATTTGTGCTAGTAATGGATGTGATTCACATATTTTTATATTAACTTAAACACTATATTTTTTTAATTTTCCCAAGACTGGTTTACCATCAATCAACATAAAACATGAAAATATAGCATTGACACATACTTGTTTAGGAACTAGGTTTTGGCTAATACACTGTAACCAATAAATCTCTTAAAATAACTTGATAAATTGCAGAGAACCAGGAACAATATATAAATCTTTTGTACATGGATATTCAAAATTCCTACAAAATTAGCAAATGAACAAACTTGCTGTTAATTAATTGACATTATAATGTTTAATACTTACTTCAGATAATATAAGAAGCCTTACATTTATAAACCATGTCACTTGGTTATATTGTTCTTACCTTATGTGACAAAGGAAGTTTATTTGAATAAATCACATCATTTAGTTCTATTGTAATTATGTAGCAAAGAAAGTTTTAATAAATTTTCTTAGTTTAGCTATAATATAGGTAATCAAGTTTTAACTTAATAAATGAAATCATTTAGTTTTGTTATGATTTTAGTAAGAAAATAAATTATTATATAATAAATCAGTTCATTTGGTTTTGTTACAATTTAGATGAAAAAGGGATTTTTAACTTAATATATAATATTTTTCTGTAGTTTTTAGGGTGATGGCACACGTCACATACTGATGTCCAGATATTATAACAAAAGAACACGTTACCTTCCTGACAGTAAAACATTCATGAGAATTGGTGCTTATTTTCTTAATCTCAGATTTCCTGGTTGTTAATATGAAATGACCTGCATGGTTTCATAGCATGCTTTTTTTTTTCACTCGAGAACCTCACATGACGACCATTTCCTTAGTATATACTTGCAGTGTTTTTCTAATGCTAAGTGAGTTACTATATAAAGATGCCCTGCACTAATTGAGTTATAATCAAATGATATGGTGGTGGTTATAATAGTTCAACACAGCTTTTTACTTGTGGCTAAAGGTAGTAATTAAGCAGTATTTCATTTAATTGTGCTTGAAAAAAGAGACAGCCATTAGGTGTAATGAATTTGTAGTATACATAGTCTGTGATTTAGGGTCTGTTGAGTGAGTTCCTTTGTCATATTGAATAACAACTTACTAACATACACATTACTTAATTTACAGAGTTTGGTATTCTTCCCTTATCAACCAATCACCATCTGGAATCATTATTGAGAAAGTGTTTCAAATTGATAAACTTGTATAAATATGTTTTGTTTTGGTCCTCTGTTATGCAAAAAGAAACAAACAGCCAATATTTTCATAGATATTTGTATGGAATTTGTAATTGCTATTTGATACATTGCATGAAGGTTTAGCCATATGACACCACCAGCTCATTGTTTGGTCATCTCTTACCTGGACTGTTTCTCTTAAGAAGGGTTTTGTAATTTCAGTACTTGAAATGCATGTGTTTTGGACTACCCAGTTTGTGCAGTGGATAGATAGGGAGAGAGAAAAACTGCAGACTAGCTTATAGAGGGTAAAACAAAACAGATAAATTGTTAGTTTTAGATTTGACAAGCTTTATGGAAATGGTCAACATTAGAGGTTTTCGAGCACCAGTTTTGTATTGTTTCATGTTAATATTAACCTCCTACCTTTGTTTACCATTTTTGCCTTCTTTTGTGCCTAATAATTTGTCTGTTGTACAGACATTTACCCTCTTTCCTTTCACAGCTTCGAGTAATCAGAGCCTTTAAGAATATGTTGGAAGACATGGAAGAAAAACGTAGTGTTCATAGCTTACACAGTTTACGTAGTTCTCGTAGCCACATAGGAATTAGACCATTCCCAGATATAATCTTCATTGATGAGGAGATGAAAACACCATCATCTAATGAACCATTTGAACAGAGTGCTCCCCGAGAGAGACTGAAAACCACGAGTAGGAAAGGATCTAAGAGCAACATCTCGAGCACAGCAGTAACTCCCTCTCTCACAGATAATGATGCACACATCTTCTCAGAAACTGCTCCCCTGATGGAAAGATCACCACAAACTCCTGAACATTTTCAAGAAACCCCTCTCACTTCACTGACTACAATGCCATATAGTTTTTCCTCTGACACATGTCTCCCCACCTGGGCAGACATTAATACTACTAACCCACTCTCACAGGGCTACAGCCTTTTAACTGAAACTAGCAGAGTCTGTGAAACAAGTATTTAAAAAAAAAAAGTTAGTAAATGAATTTCCCTTGTTTTAGATTAAAATTTTATGATGCTGTGCTTGTGAAAACCCTCTAACACCAGAGTTGTTAAAGAGGAAATCCTCATGAGGATTTCAGGCTGCCAAGGCATTTTGTATATTATACATATACTCATGTATATATGGATACAAGTTCTACTTCACGACATTTTTAGTGAAGTAGACGTGTTTTTGTTTTCTTACTTATCATTTCCTGTAATTAACAACGTCAGTTGTTCCAGCACAAGATATTAATTCCCAGTGACCACAAGAAATGTAATGGTGATATCATATGTCAGTATCTACATGTTATTAAACTTTATTATATCCATTTTACATTCAACAGTTCACAAACATTTGATTGTGAGGACCTTTTTCTTTTGTTATGAATGAATACAGCCATTATTTTTCTTTTTCCGTAGATGGTAACTTCACAGTTTTCAAGGAATCTGCAGTGTTAATGTTGTGGTACAAAAAGTTCATTTTATGGGTAGTTGCATACTTTGTAGCTTTATACATTTCATATACAGTAGAAAGGAACACAGCATATTTACACACATATCTAGACCTTGATTTATTTATCTTGCATTAACTGTAAGTCTTTAATATCTAGTAGTTTGTAATTACAGTATCTGTACCTTCTCCAGTGTCGTACTAAACCTTTATTTAACATCAGTAATAATGGACAGTACTAGAAAATACTTGCATGTACATGTTAAGCCTCAGAATATTACTAATTATGTGCAAATCCTTCCTTTTCTAATAAATTTGACTTATTTTCTGAAGTTCAGTAACTTCTTATTTTCATGAATGTCAGCTTTATCTTATTTTGCTTCTGAATTTTTACCTATGTGCTGAAATTTGTTAGAAAATCTGTAATCTGCTATTAGTTAGTGTAAATGTACAAGTTAATTATGAGAAGCATCACTGCTTTAGTTTTTCTATATTCATATTTCTAAGACTAATCACAAAACCATAAGATTTACCTCTTTTAAAAGTCTGTTTCAAAATTGATATTTGTAATAGAGAGAGATTTATGATTAAAGCTCGGGGAATGTAACTAAACATTTAATGTTTAAAAGTGAATCTATATGTTGTGTATATATACACAACCTCAAACCTTTCCTTTACTCGTGTACAAAAAAAGTATTGGACGTTGTTATACACACGTTTACTTGAAATTTGCATAATTATATGTGGTAGTGATAAAGACTGATGCCTAAAGGTTTTTGTTTTCAACCATTAGATAAAAGCAACCATATTTTTGTGTTAAATATTGTTATATTTATTAGTTATCTCTCCAGTGTTAACAAACAGTCAGGTCTGATAAATAGTAGTCAATAATTTGGTAATGTTTGTTATGTGTGTTCACACTATTCTTTATAACAAAACTCAGGTCTGATAAACAATAGTCATTAATTGGATAGTGTTTGTTATATGTGTTCACACCATTCTTTATAACTAAACAGTCAGATCTGATAAACAATAGTCACTAATCAGTGTTTGTTATATGTGTTCAAACCATTCTTTATAACTAAACAATCAGGTCTGATAAATAGTAGTCATTAATTGGATAATGTTTGTTATATGTGTTCACACCATTTTTTATTACTAAACATTCAGGTTTGATAAATAGTAATCATTAATTAGATAGTGTTTGTTGTGTGTTCACACCATTGTTTATAACTAAACAGTCAGGTCTGATAAAAAGTAGTCACTAATTTGGTAGTGTTTGCTGTGTGTGTTCAAACCATGTTTATAACTAAACAGTCATGTCTGATAAAAGTAGTCATTAATTAGGTTGTATGTGTGTACACACTATTCTTTATAACTAAATTCAGGTCTGATAAACAATAGTTATTAATTAGATAGTGTTTGTTATGTTTGTTTACACCATTGTTTATAAGTAAACAATCGGGTATAATAAATAGTAGTCATTTAATTGTAGCATAAAATTCTTACGTGTGTTCACACCATTGTTTTAACTCGTATTTAACTAGTTTATACTGGTAGATTTATTAAAATCTTTAATCTTCATAAATGATTGCAACTGAAGGAAATGTTTCATTGAATAGGTTCCTAGCATTTCTTTCTTGGGTTTTAAGTTGTTTGGACTTAGTAATAAAAGTTAAGTTGTCCAGTTTATTTTTATGATTCAGTATATACACTCATCTATCTAAACTGGTACAAGTGTTGTAAATTTGCTATGAATATCATGTAAGAATGTTGTGTGAGGTGCAGTAGTAAGTTAAGAGAATTTTGAGTGGTAACTTTTGCATTAAGTGTTGGTTTATGCACTACAACAAATACACAAGTTGGATATTTTAACAAATAAGGATTTTAATGGCAAGATTAGACTGGGTTTTACTATAGATGTCTTTGAGTTTGACATAAAATAATAAAACTGTTAATCTAGTGTGTGGTTGACTCATAATAAAAGTCTACTTCGAGATTGAGTGGAGTAAAGCAGTTCAGAATATTTATTAGCCTTGATAAATAATTATGAATTAGTTTATCTTTAGGTCTCAAGTACTTTTTAAGGTTTAAAAATAAAATGTTTTATCAAAATGATTTTTTAAAAAAAGGCCTGTCAAAGGTAAGGGCTATATCAAGAAAACTCAGTATGTATCAGATGCTCAGATTCGTTTTTGTTTTTCTGTGTTGCAGCTAAAAACGTTTTTACATAAACCAAATTTTTATCAGATATTCTGATATATCAGATTTCATATTCTCCCATATTAGTGTGCTACATGTTTAAAAAATAAAAAAAGGAAAACCCTCCAGAAATGGTTGGAAAAGTTGAATCTTTTTATCCAGTGTGTAGTAGGAAACTGTGTGTGTGTGGGTGCATGAGATAGATGCTATGTATGAGCGTATGTGATGTTGGGTTTGGTCTCCTTCAACTACTGACCTCTGTAGGTGAAAGTTGCATGTGCTCCAGGTTACCTTAGAATCCATTTCTTCCAAGATAGACAAGCAATACATATGCATGAATGTTGATATTTGATGTACACTCCAAAGTGTAAGCTTGTTAAGTATGTTTTGACTAGCTGCATGGTAAGTTGTACAAGTGTGTGTGTGTGTATATATATATTAAATATCTATTTATTCTCAGTGCTTTATTGTACAGTTTGTATAGTTAACAGTATAGTTTATTTCTGTTGTTAACTGTCATTTTGACATTTTTGTATTGGTATTGTATACTGAAGGTATGAAAAGTTTTGCATATTAAGTTAATAAAAATAAATTTTTTAAGGTTAATAGAAAATGTGTAATCCAAACAAGTGCATAATAAAGACAAAAGGTAATTTTGTTTCTTGTTTATAAATTAATTGGTGACTCTAAGTCTTCTGTAAAAGCAAAATTAAAAGATTATCTGAATTTATGTAATAAATTTTTTGTAAGTTAAATAATTTTCCGTGATTTTAGTTATTGAATTAAAGACCTATTCTATTTTACCTGCAAAACCATTTTTGTAATGTTATAAAAATATGAGAACAAGTATGTTTACAAACTGTTTATTAAATTTTGCATTAAAAACAGTTGTAGATTTAAGACTGTTGTGAGTTTGATTTTTTGTGTCTCCTTCCAAGCAGGCTTGTACATGGAGAATGTTTTAACCTAAATTTTTCTGTTCATTGAAATTTTTCCTCAGCCTGTTGTTGCACACGGTTTTATGTTCCATCCATATGGTATCAGTTTTTTACGGTTAATGAACATGTATTATCAGAATTAAATTCTTAGTTGCTTTTATTATTAAAAAAGAAGAAAAAAAAGACTTTTCTAACCAGTAGTAACTGTAAGTGTTTAACAAATGTTCTGGGAATTTCCATAGACAATTATCATAGTTACAGAAACTACCTAACACTGTTTATAATTCTTTAAACTGAGAAGTTTCCCATGTCAGAGTTACAAGCATGCTGCTAACATGTAAGGAAAGCCATGTAAATTTGATATTGTATTGTGGCCTTTATGTGAATTTCCTATTTTTGCTACAAAAAAGCTTCTCTCACTATAGTATAATCCCAAAAGTAGGCTTACACTATCATTGCTGTACACCTCAATATCACTTTCTTAGATAACACTGTTAGGTTGATCAGCTGTTCAATATCTGGATTACATTAGATTGGTTAGCCGTCCAGCATTCGGATTAAGTTAGGTTGGTTAGCTGTCCAGCATTTGGATTAGGTTAGGTTGGTTAGCTGTCCAGCATTTGGATTAGGTTAGGTTGGTTAGCTGTGCAGCATTTGGATTAGGTTAGGTTGGTTAGCTGTGCAGCATTTGGATTAGGTTAGGTTGGTTAGCTGTGCAGCATTTGGATTAGGTTAGGTTGTTTAGCTGTTCAGCATTTGGATTAGGTTAGGTTGGTTAGCTGTCCAGCATTTGGATTAGATTAGGTTGGTTAGCTGTGCAGCATTTGGATTAGGTTAGGTTGGTTAGCTGTGCAGCATTTGGATTAGGTTAGGTTGGTTAGCTGTGCAGCATTTGGATTAGGTTAGGTTGGTTAGCTGTGCAGCATTTGGATTAGGTTAGGTTGGTTAGCTGTGCAGCATTTGGATTAGGTTAGATTGGTTAGCTGTGCAGCATTTGGATTAGGTTAGGTTGGTTAACTATCCAACATTTGGATCATGTTAGGTTGGTTTATGTTAAATTGATATCAGGTTGTGATATACTCACCAGCAGAGTGAATCTTTGTTGATTCTTTATTAATAATTCTAATTAAAAGTCAGTAGATCAGGACTAAAAACTAATGTATAGATTAAGGAAATAAATTCAATTGAAGAAAGTTATAAGAACATAATAAGTAAGAAAACTAAGTTTTGTAATGATTATTAATTCATCAGTTGTATCCTCAGCATGAAAAACCTGGCAGTATAACACCTCTTAACATTTGGACAGCTTAGGAGGGTTAGATAACACTAAATCTATAAATTAACAATGTACATAATCATTGAGGATGGAACTCCCAGTGGTCAGGCTCATTGAGAAGGGAGGAAGGCTGAGGTATTTTCTGGGGGCCCATGAGAGCATCCGTAGAATGTGTAACAAATATTTAAGGAGCCATTAACTTGTTCCTTCAACGACTTAAGCATGTGAGCACTGTATACAGGGAGGGGAATCAGAACACATACTAATTCTTCTCCAGGGCTCATGGTGGCTCTCAGCAACCCTGTCAATAATTTGATGAGGACTTACAATGTTAAAACAAATTGAGTTTCAATTCCTAAAATGGTCAGAGCACAGATACCCATTATATAGCTTCGTGCTTAACAACAAACAAACTGTCACAAGTGTAAAATAATAAGTAGTATTCCAAACTATTTTAAACAGCATAATGAATAATTTTCATTGTTAAAATTTTATAAATAACAATATAAAGTATCACTATACTTAAAACACATGAACAACACTTGTTTACTCATAACATCTAGGTGCATGGCCAGGTGGTAAGGGTGCTTGGCTTATAATCCAAGGAAATATGCTTGCCCTTTTGGCCGTGAGGGGGTTATAATGTGATGGTCAATTCCAATATTTGTTGGTAAAAGAATAGCCCAAGAGTTAGCAGTTGGTGGTTTAGTCTTACACTGCTAAATTAGGGAGGGCTAGTGCAGATAGCCCTTGTGTAGTATTGTATGAAATTCATAAACAAACAAACAACTAAGAAACTGGGTAACAAATTAAGTTTAGATCCTAAACTTTATAGTTGGATGAAGAATGTTACCTTGGAAAGTGATCTTCTCAAAATACAAGTATATGGAACTTCAAATTAAAGATTTTAACCTGTTCCTTAATTTGTGTATCATTGTCTTCTGATTCTCAAGAGGTGTTTATGTCCAATGAGTAAATGATTAGAGAAAAAACTCTATGGTAGTAATTGTTACCATTGCTTAGTATTTAATAGAAGGAAAAACATTCACAGATTACTTAATTGTTTCTAGGATGCCAGCAATTCTCCTATGCTTACAAGTAGAAATATGCACAAATTTATATGTATTTATAACACTCTAACTAGCTTAGGCTTTCTGGCAAAATTAGTTACAGTTTTTCATGGATTTGTAGACCTTACTAGGATGCTAGCAACTTGAAGTCTTCCTACTGTACTGTTACTAATATTTGTTATAGGGAATTAGCACACTTGTTTCTGACTGGGAAAACATTGGCTGTAAGCTAGAGACTCCTGCTGTTGCTTGTGTATCAGCAACTTATCAAAACCTTCTTAGTCCCAGTATGTAACTTGATAAAAATCTATGAAAGTGTAGTTCTCACAGCTTTTACCACTGCACACATCAGTGGTGGCCAGGCAACATATTTTGTGTAATTATTTGAAAGCTTCTTAGCGAGAAAATCTTTTAGAGATGGGATTGGTGGAACAAAACCGTTTGCTACACAGTTTCTTTATAATTTTTGTTATATAAACAGTGGTTAAAAAAAAAAAAAGCTTATTTTGACCACTGACCTCTAAAACCTGTCCAAGATTACCCTGATCTTTACTGGTATATTTCTGAAGGTAATTGGTGGTGAGTTACAGGACCGGTTGATCCCGGTGCCCTACAGCAAGAACCCCACAGATCAAGCCGTAAGCTTCTTTGTCCTTCCTTATTTTACTTCTAACTAACCTAACTAATAAGTGCCTGTAGATTTGATATAGTATTTAACTAAGCCTGGCATAAAATCTTACTTTAGAATGAACCTATTTCAGCATAACCAACATTCACTGCACACTGTGGTCTTCTGTGATGGATGAATAGATCATTAGAAAGTTTACCATTAAGTAAACCTAAATGTACATAAAACAGAACTACTCAATTATGAGTTGATAACAAACAAATCAGTTCTTTCTTGTTTACATATAAAGACTGGTGCTTCTTTAAAACTCACAAGGTGGCTTGTGTGAATGTGTCACAAAGATGTCACCAACAAGCACATTCTATAAACTAGCAGAAATTTCTAGTGATGGTCCCAGTGAGTTCAGTTATGCTATTAAGTACATACTGAGATTAACAATGTTCATGTGTAATGTTTTAATTCCATTTTATCCACCAGTCAATTTTCACTTTGTTGTTGTTGTTTTTTCCAGTTTGTTTTGCCACAGAATATTTGAATAACTTTTTTTGTTATGGAGAAAAAAAGTTTAGTTAAATTAAGAAACAACAACCTCTAAATACAAATATGTATGGAACAATGTTGAAACTTAATGACAGAATAAAGACCAGTAGCAAATTTTGAATCAAATACTGAGCAATTACTTTACACTTAAGCCAGAGGGGTGAACTATCAAAAACTTTTCACTCTCTAAGAAATGTCGCTTTTCACCATTTCTTATTGTTACAAACTTAAAAAAAGGATCTATTCTCTGTAACAGCTTCTCACATAGATTTGAAGTTTGTGATCAACTCATGGAATCCACTGACTTCCTGTGTTTTAATTTTTATACTAATGTAAACTTGTAACTGGAGTAGATTACAATGTAGTAATAGAATGTGTACCTCTTATCTTTGAAGAACTAATACAGATATCATGAGATGAAAGTTACACATCACAAAATAATAATATCCAATGTTTTACTGAAAGTTGGTTGGCATTAACAAGGCTAAATGTGTACAGTTCTTGGAAGCTAACAATTTATACACTTTTATATTTTTACACAAGTAATGGAAATGGTGTTTCTTTAATACCATAAATATAATGACCATAGACATTTTGACACTATCTAACTTTAAAACGAACTCGCACAAACATCTGACATATTATATATTTCCAAAAGTTTATCTTTATTTGGTTTTTACTATGTGTAAGAACTATCAAAAGGAAAGAATGAAACACTCATTTGAGGCCGTGGCCAAACTACAGTTAAGTGTGTACATTTCTTCCTAGTTTTGAAGACTTTTCTTTCTTTTTTCAATGTTACACCAGAGTTATACATATCGAGAGGCACATTTTAAGGAGACTTGTTTTTACAAACAGCTTTTCAAATTTTTTAGAATGAAAATTTTATTTAAATGCTCACACTAAATTAATCTGAGATATTTGTGTAAGTAATTGTTAAGATTCTGTCTACATATTAAATATATTTTTTTTAATTGAAGAAATCAAAATTGGATCATCTTGCAGTTGCCTTGCTAGTTGAAAATTGGATTTAGTTTTTATATAAGTTTACTTTTAAAAATTTGGGACTGTGACTGTTTCTTGTAATTATTTTAGCATGAAATTCCAAATTGTTAATTCTGGTTAGACACATCGTACTTTGGTCTGATCACTGTTGAAAAAATATTGTTCCTTTTCCAATATTGGCTGTGTCTTAGAAAAACAATTCAAAGTGACTGAATGCTTTTCCACTTAAAATAAATAGCAATCCGGTAGTAAGTTACAGAATTACAACCATGTGACTGATTCAGTGGTCATTTTGTCCTCTTTAAAGTTTGTTTACATCTCTAAATATGACAGCAGAACTTATTTTGACTTTTTAATTAAACCGTCTCACTTTTTGTATGCTGAAGAGGTATCAAACATGTTCATTCAAAATATTTTTCTTTCCTTTTAAGTGTTGTACATGTCTAAAAATAGCTGCTGTTCCTTATGTAAATACATAGGAAAAGATCTAGTTAATTAAGCTTTTGATGTCTGGTCGTTAGCTGAACCTTTAGTTTACTTACGTAAATATTACAGGATTCCCTTGTCGTGTATATTGAACCCAAAACATTTTTTATTCATTATCTTGTTGCTGTACCTGTAGCTATGAAGCTACAAGGTAACTTTCATCTTAATACTGAAACATATTTGTAATATCTACACGAAATATTAAAATATGCTATGGATATTATTGTTTTTTCTTCTCCCAATTAAACAGTTCCAGCTATATAAACAAATATATCTGCAGAAATTGGGTCACAGAAGGTAAAATTGAAAATATCTATGATCTAATAGACTACTTCATTCTTTGACTGGCCATATACCCTGCACTTTCTCCTGTTGAAGACTCTTCAACACAGGTTCGTTCAATAAGCCAAAGAAGTACAGTGAGGTCTCTTACAGTAGTGTATTTTTTCAATTTTACCTTTGGTTAAAAGAAACGAAATCTCTACTATAATCATTAAACAGTTGGTCCATTGTACAACATTTAACATTCTAACATAGTGCCCTTTAGTATACCATCCTAGCATGCATTTCTTCAGTAGAGCATTCTCCAATTCTACTTCTTCATCGGGGGTTTGCTGGAGGGGTGAACTTCTTTCTCAACAGCCAGAGGCATTTACAAATGAATTTCAGAAATGTACAGCTATTTCAGGTAATATAAAGTGTGAAACTGTAAATAATGCTCATGAGATTTATGTTGAGTTAACTAATTAGTTTTTCTCTATTACAGAAAGAATTTATTCATCATGGTTCTTGCATGTTTTAAAGTGGTCATGTAACTTATGGTTCAGTTGACGAGAATCATTATGTCATTTTCTCCAGCCGAATGGTGAGATGTAGAGTGATTGGATTGAACACCAAATGACAGTTGTTGTAGGTTTTATAGCTGTTTAAAAAAAAAAAAAGCCTAGTTCAGTATGATTTTAGTTGTTATCTTCTGAAACTAACTTTCCATACTACTCTTAACAGAATTATTATCAATTCCACCTTTCCATGCTGCTCTTGACAGAATTGTTACCATTTGTGTCCAACTTTCCATGCTGCTCTTGAGAGAATTGTTACCAAGTCCACCTTTCCCTACTGCTCTTGACAGAATTGTTACCATTTGTGTCCAACTTTCCATGCTGCTCTTCAGAGAATTGTAACCAAGTCCACCTTTCCCTGCTGCTCTTGATAGAATCATTGCCATCTAAGTCCACCTTTCCATACTGCTCTTGATAGAATCATTGCCATCTAAGTCCACCTTTCCATACTGCTCTTGATAGAATCATTGCCATCTAAGTCCACCTTTCCATACTGCTCTTGACAGAATTGTTACCATCTAAGTCCACCTTTCCATACTGCTCTTGAAAGAATTGTTACCATCTGTGTCCAACTTTCCATGTTGCTCTTCCCCTTGGTGAGGATTCCTGTACTTGGTGAAGGGACCTCCCAGGGAAGATTCTTTTTTTCAGTTTACCTCCTGTGGGATATAAACATCCACCCACTTGTTTGCCATGTGTGGTGACCCATGAAGGAGAGGAAGAGGATCTTGGTGGTTGAGGGGTCCAACCCTCACACACCACTTTGGCCTTGAATTCCTGTAGATGGGCAGCCTTAGAGTAGCCCCCTTGAGTCATTCAGCTGGTCAACTTAGGCTAGGGTCAACCAAGTACCAGTGTTGGATGTTCTTGACAGGTGTTGTGGACATTGTATCTGATGCTGGCATTTAGATATAGTGCTCATGATACCCTGGCATTGTAGTGAGTCCCCTTTTAGGGCTCCATGGTAGATGGGGTCAGTGGGCACTGAAATATACCTTTTTTTATGGTTCCTCAAAAAAAAACTTAAATAAAATAGTGAAAAAACAGTCCACAGGTAAACGATCACATCTGAAGATTCTGAACAGCAATCCAACATCTGTAACACCTGCTGTACCTCATTTTATTATACTACATTTTTTTTTCAGACAAACCTTTAGGGCAAATATCTCCGTTTTTCATTCAGAAGGGACTAGAGGGACTTGCTGGCTCTCCAAAGTAGTGAAGAAGCTTCGATCTGGTGACATATTAGTAGAAACATCCACATGTCAACACAGTGAACTCCTCTTGCATTCAAAGGCAATTGGGGATATACCTATTGAGGCTACATCTCATACCACTTTGAATTAATCATGAGGAGTTATTGTTAAGAGGGATTTGAAGAACAACCCCCGAGTCAGAGATTCTTGCTGTTTTTTCTACCCAAGGAATTTCGGCAGCGAGGCGTATCTCCACTCACAAAGATGTAATTACAATGCTGACCAATGTCCTCACTCTGACATTTACATCACCACATCCACCTGCCACCATCAAGGCAGGTTATCTCAATTGCAGGGTACAGCCATGCATTCCAAACCCTCTCAGATGTTTCCAGTGTTAGTGGTTCAGTCACTGAAGACATCACTCATGGTTCCTTGATGTGTGTTCATTGAGGTGGCATGGACCACAATGCCTGTGAGTGTGAAACAGACTCTCGTTGCATCAATTGCAATGGTTCTCACCTGTTCTACTTTCATTCTTGCCCTAAATGGTTGGAATAAAAAGAGGTGCAGCATTTGAAAACCATTCATAACATTACTTACCTTGAGGATCAAAAGTTGCTGTCCACCACTTCATCTTGGACATATACTGCTGCACTTCCTTCCACTACTACAGTGGGAGTGCAGATGGATCTTTCTGTGCCTCCAAAAGAATGATTCTCAAACCAAATGAAAAGTCTTTTGACCTCTGTGGTTAAAAGAGTTGATGAATCAACTGCAAAACCCATCTCTGTCCCTAACATACATTTCAACAAATCCCAAGATCCACTTCCTTTGGTTCCTGGTACAGGCATTTGCTCAGGTACATCTTCTTCTCCCACCCCAAGATTGTACCCCTGTTAAAGCTGGATCAAGAAAACTGGCCCTCTTTCGCTGTTTTCGCAGAACTTGATCACAGGATCAATACCACCCACTGCAGACATCAGTAGACGAGTAGACAACTGTGTGGCAGCAGTAACTGACTGTATTATACAAGCAGCTGCTCACTGTATTCCTAAAACCTCGACACGTTTTCCATCATATCCTTGTCCGTGGTGGAATCCTGCCTGCCACATGGCATGGAAGGCTCAAAAACGGGCCTCAGATACTTTCTGTCGATTTCCTACACTCTTGCACCTCATCGTTTTCCAGCAGGCCTGTGCACATGCTCGGTGGGTAAGACGTCAAAGTCAGAAGAAATCTTGGATTAAGTTTACATCCAGCATATCTTCTACTGCTAGTTCCATGATTATATGGGACAAGATTCAAAAAGTCAGTGGGCAATATAATTCTAACCCTCTTTTGATCTTGCTCTCTAATGGCCAGGAAGTAGCTGATACCCAGAGCATCACTGATACTCTAGGTGAAAGCTTTTGTTGTGTATCTAGCACTTGTGCTTCTTCCTCCACCTTCTTAGCCATCAAGAATCAAGAAGAGCAATCACCTCTTTCCTATCAAGCTGATTGTCTCTGTGGCTATAATTGTATCATTATACTAGTGGAACTCAAACTGGCTCTTCATCGGTCTGGCAGTACATCAGATGGACCTGATGATGTACACTATGAAATGCTGCATCATCTATCTCCTGCTTCTCTTGCTATTCTTCTGATTGTTTTTAATTGGATTTGGCAGGAGAATGTTTTTCCTGATGCCTGGTGCCAGGCTTTTGTTCTACCTCTTTCTAAGCCTGGGAAGGATCTCAAGATTCCTTCAAACTACCGTTCAATTGCTTTGACAAGCTATCTCTGTAAGACCTTAGAAAGGATGGTTAATGTTCATCTTGTTTGGTTCCTTGAATCAAACAACCTCCTCTTGCCCACCCAATGTGGGTTCCGATGACAGCACTCCACCATGGACCACCTAATGAAACTTGAAACATCAATCAGAGAAGCCTTTCTCAAAATACAACATCTTGTATCAATATTCTTTGACATTGAGAAGGCTTATGACACAACATGGAGGTATGGCATTTTGTGAGATCTCCATATATATGGGTTACGTGGCCATTTACCCATTTTTATTAAAAAAAATTTCACGGACAGAAAATTCCAAGTTCGTGTGGGTTAAACACTTTCCCCTTCTTTTCTACAGGAACTTGGGGATCTTCAAGGCTGTGTTTTGAGTGTCATACTTTTCAGTATAAAGATTAATGCCATCACTGAACAACTCCCTCTCACTGTTGCAAAGGGCTCTATGTCGACGGCTTTCACGTCTTGTGTCAGTCATCGAACATGAGATATATTGAACGGCAACTGCAAACTACCCTCAATCATGTACTGAAGTGGACCACAGCAAACGGCTTTAATTTTTCTCTCTCTAAAATCGTTTGCATGCACTTTTGCCACCAACAGGGTATTTACCCTGATCCTGAACTCCATACCAGTGAAGTTTTGCTGCCTGTGGTCCCTGTGACCAAGTTCTTGGGGCTTATCTTTGACCGTAAGCTGACCTTTATACCACACTTAAAGCAGCTATGGGTCAAATGCACAAGAGCACTGAACATCCTCCGTGTCCTCTCTACCACCAGTTGGGGAGCAGACCGATGTTCCATGTAAAGATATATCGTACTCTTATTCGATTAAAACTCAACTATGGATCACTGGTCTATGGCTCTGCCAGACCCTCAGCCTTAAAGATGCTGGACCCTATTAATCATCAAGGACTTCGACTCTGCACTGATGCTTTCTGCACCTCCCCAGTTCAGAGCCATTTGCAACTGTCTTTACTATATTCTTCGAAACTTCGTTCCTTCCCAAAGCATCCCACCTGGGGATGTGTTTTCCTTCCTCAGTGGGCCATACTCTCTCAGAACAGACGATCTGCCATTGCTCCTTTTGGCCTTTGCATCCAAATCTATCTGCTCTGGCACTATCACCACTGTGCCTATTCCACACATGGACTATGGTCCTCTATTCAAGGTTTGGCTCCGTGCCAGCTGGCAGTCAACTTGGAGTGAGCAACGCGACAACAAGCTTTTCCAAATAAAACCCTATATTGGACTTTGGCCGTCTAGCTTCCGTAAGGTTCGGAAGGAGGAAGTTGTTCTAACTAGACTACACATTGGTCACAGTTTTTTAACTCATCATTTTATTTTATCTGGAACTGATGTACCAGTGTGTAGCTTGTGTAACACTCAGATCACTGTAAGCCACATTTTACTTTCTTGCCATCGTTACAACTTTCAACGACGGCACTATTTCAAACATGTTTTTTCCCGGTGTTTATCTGTAACATTGGACAGTGTTACTGGTGATGGTGACACTGTCCACCTTGATAAAGTTTTTAGTTTTTTAATGGCCATTAATCTTTTTAATGTCATTTAAGTGTTTGATATTTATTCATTACACCTTTTTAATTGTGGTTCCCTTTTAAGAGTCTCAATCTCTCTAGTTCAATTTGAAATTGTAAAATGGCCATGACATTAAATAACTCGACACCAGGACTGGAAAGGCCAACTTCAGGTGACTGACGGTAGTTCTTGTACTTACCTGTTAGTATTTTTGGCGGGTTATGATAATTACCATTATGCTACAGAAAGTATTTTACAACTTCTCTTACTCTGGTTTCTCTCTTGACATTGCAGATTAGGTGTCAACATTGGTTTTATGCTTTTTCTGTTTCTCAATGCTATTTTGTTTTACCTTCATTTCCTTTTATGAATTTTACTACATTTACTTTATTTTGTACCTTTTTACCGGACATTTGGCACAGATAGCCTAGCTGCTTTGTGCCATAAAACACTAAATCAACCAACCAACCAATGCCATTTATGTTTTTTTAAACTTTGTTTTGTTTTATCTTAATTTCCTTTTATGAATTTAACTAATTTTACTTTAATTTTAACTCTTGCTGGATGTTTGGTGCAGATAGCCTAGCTGGTTTGTGATACCAAACCAACCAACCATGCTGCTTGTGACAGAATTGTTACCATCTGTGTCCAACTTTCCATGCTGCACTTGACAGAATTGTTACCATACAAGTCCAACTTTCCATGCTGCTCTTGACAGAATTGTTACCATGCAAGTCCACCTTTCCATACCGGTCTTGACAGAATTGTTACCATCTGTGTCCCACTTTCCATGCTGCTCTTGACAAAATTCTTATCATCCAAGTCCAACTTTCCATGCTGGTTCTGATAAGTGATAGTTGTACAGGTTACCACCTGTGCAGGCTAGTTGTACAGGTTACTACTTACACCATCCCAGTGATGATGACAAGTTCAGGTTACCATTTATGCAGTCACAGTGATGATGACAAGTTCAGGTTACCATTTATGCAGTCACAGTGATGATGACAAGTTCAGGTTACCATTTATGCAGTCACAGTGATGATGACAAGTTCAGGTTACCATTTATGCAGTCACAGTGATGATGACAAGTACACATTACCACTTTTGCAGTCACAGTGATGATGACAAGTACACATTACCACTTTTGCAGTCACAGTGATGATGACAAGTACAGGCTACCACTTACATAATCACACTAAGAATGACATGTTCAGGTTACCATTTGTATAGTCATGGTAGTGATGAGAAGCTAAGATTAAATATTAAAACTGATTACATGATCAGAATGATTTCTCACGCATTGCTTCATATCGAAGAATCACGAGTGTACTTAATTCCACCTGTTTGACACACAGAATGCTTTGTGCTTACAACAATGTTTCTTTTCAGCTGTTTGACATACAATACTATCTATATATTAATGTCTGAGAGCAACTTAGGTTCTTGTGTTACTGTTTCCACATATCTTTGATTTTATTGTTAGAACTTGCAATGACAGTGTGATATTAAGAACATTTATTGTTAAAACTTCCACTGACTGTATCACACAACAGACCTCACTGTTAAAACTTCCACTGACTGTATCACACAACAGACCTCACTGTTAAAACTTCCGCTGAATGTATCACACAACAGACCTCACTGTTAAAATTTCTGCTGAATGTATCACACAACAGGCATCACTATTAAAACTTTCACTCTGGCACGTATGTTAAGGAATCTCTCCAAACCTTCATCCTGACTGACTTTATGTTGAGTAATCATTCCAAACCATCGTGACTGACATCTGTAGTAAGGAATCTCTCCAATCCTTCACTTTGACCGACACCTATGTTAAGGAATCACTGTCTAGATATTTTACTTGGTACAGGTTTGGAATTGTAGTATTCTGTCGTGTTCAGCAACATTAAATAATCGATAATATTATGTATCTATTTTTTCTTAGTTGGGTTTAAAAAATCTTCATTAGTGAAAGTTAAAGATGAAAATTAAGTTTTTCTTACACTTTCACGTGTATCAACAGTATATGTACAAAACATTACTATTTCTTAATGGCAACTGTAAGCAAGAGCTCGTGAATTTTAGGCTTTTAAGTTATTTGTACGGTGTTATTAAACTCGTACAGTTCTTTGTTTTTGTACAGTAAAGATCAGCAGTAACTTACCTCTTTAAAGCAGAGAAGCATTAGGCCTAACATTTATGATAAAAATCACGTAAACTACAAATGTTTATCCACAGTCTTCTTCATTTATCCACTTCGGATTTAAAAATCAGAGACGTGTAAAACGGCATTAGAGATTGCATTGTTTCCTACAAGCCTTTGCCAAAGAGGCTTTTCGTACAATGCCAGAACTTTGTTAGGTTGGGCTGAACGATGAGAGACTAAAGGTTTTTGAATCCAAAATGGAGAAAATTGGTTGGAAAGGCAATTGCAGTTTACGTGATTTTTATCACTAATGTTAGGCTTAAGGCGTTTTAAATGATAGCTTTCAATATATAGGTTGCTATGAGCAAACCTAATAAAAGCCGTGCTACAACTTGCTTGGAAGAATGTCAGCGTTCCTGTCTGAGAAATGTAATGTTGACAACTTAGCCGAAAATTTATTGTCTTTGTTTCTCTCTCTCTCTTTTTTTTTTTTTTTTAATTATCTACACTGAACACGAATTCTTCTGTCCTCCACTGAGCAGCAGGCCTACCCTGATGATGTAGCGATCCAAGTAAGTAATCTGACGTCAACAGTGTGCATGCTGCTATTAATTCAAACTTCAGAAGTTACGAGTAATAACGTCACCTCTGTGTTACACTTAGTGCTCGAATTGAGGGTGAAGGGAAGGGAACGCAATTTGCGTTATTGCAATAAATATCTTTTTTGTTGTTGTTGTTGTCTTTATTAACCAATCAAGCGAACGTGTCGTTTTATCGGTCCTCCATTGGTAAGAGGGTTTTCAGTTCATTCTTAATCTTACTTTTACGCGAAGTTTATACTAAATCCTAATTTTCACCTAATTAGGGAATATTCGGTGATGTAATTAAATTCGTGGTGTTTGTATACATGAGTACCTGTGTAGTGCACCCTTCTTTTACTCTGTTTGGAGTTTCCCTTGTTAAGTCATTCTAATTCGAGCACTGGCTACCTTTCAGCATGGTACGGTAACTTTTTGAGACTGTATTTTTCAAAATTTCATTATTGATATCAGCTATTAATATCACTCGGCTGCTATCCTCGTTTACAAGATGAAATGTTTGTTTGTTAAAGTATTCGGGAAGGCGATAAAATGTATCATTGTTATTAAGAGTGTTTGAACAAAATTTTGTGTATTTAACAGTTGACAACTGTATATTATTGAAGACATTTTAAAAACATATTTTATATACCAGTGACAATGAACTCTACATTTGTGTTATTGCGTCCTTGTATTTAAATAGTAATGATTAACCCTGTGTTATGAAGGACATTTTAATAATGTTCGTGTATGTAACAGTGACAATTAACCCTATGTTATTAAGGTCGTTTTAACTTGAACCAGCTTCTTGTATTGGCTAGTGAAGATTTGAACCAACTTCTCGTATTGGTCAGTGGGCGATTTGAATCAACTTGTTGTACTGGTCAAGGTAGACGATTCGTATCAATTTGTTGGGTAGGTCAGAATAGACGATTTAACAACTTGTATTTGTCATTGTAGACGATTTGAACCAACTTCTTGTATTGGCCAGAATAGACGATTTGAACGGAATTCATGAGAACATGTGGATGCAATCAGATTTTTTTTATTATTATTAAATAAATAAATGCAAGCTTTATTAAATCTCTCCGTATTATGTACCAAGTTTGAAACGTCTTCGTAATATGACTTTAGAAGATTCGAGATTAGGTAATCGAATGATGTTGAATTTCTGTACTACATGACGTTAAAAGATTTGACAGAGTTCAAGTTGACTTATGGCTTTCAACTGATATAACTTTCTATTGTAATTCTCTATAATACAGAAACAATGTGTGTATGTTAAACCATCTGGTGTTACTGATGTTGAGTAAATGTAATAGTTTCTATACATTTATCTGTTATAATATGCAACAATTCATTTTATAATAATCGTATTTACATAATTTACTTATGGATGTCAGATTATAAATACAGGTTTCGCCTCAGTAGTTACTGATGTTGAGTAAATGTAATAGTTTCTATACGTTTATCTGTTATAATATACAACAATTAATTTTATTATAATCGTATTTACATAATTTACTTATAGATGTCAGATTATAAATACAGGCTTCGCCTCAGTGGGATGTTCTCTTTACACAGAATGTGAACACCATTAAAACAGCCATATGTATCAATGTATTATATATACAATAGGGAGTTTAGTGCATTGTATCAAAACGATTTTCAAAATGCAAATCGGGAAGTCACATACCCACCAGAGCCAATATATAGTTGCGATAAAGCCGAATGTATCAGAACTACATTTTTACGTTTAATTCAGTGTTTTCAGTGAAAATTAATTACTTTAGGATAGGGATATGCAATAGCCTCTTCTAACACACGATATAAATATATCTAAATCACAAAGGCATGTTTAGATCGGAGATTCAGAATTTACGATGTAGGATATCCCGTGTATTTAATAGCAACAAAGAAAATTAGATTAAGTTAGTGTATCAAGACACTCAAAATGAGACCCTAAGCAAATCGTAACCCGTCCATCGTAAGAGAAGTGCAGTGTGTTATAACAGGTGGAAATCCACGAACATAAAGGCTAGTAGTACATGACCCAGGCAACTGTCAAAATGTCGTATACGACAAGCAGCTCGAGAATGAAACGGTTTTTCATGCTGTTTCATACAACTACACGTTGGTCAATCATGTATGTGGATTTCTATTCGATCAAACCGTGGAAACGATGGCTTGAAGACTTATTTTCACAAATTTTGTGGTTTATGGGAAGTTGTCAGGGAGGAGGAGTGAGCTTCAGACGTGACATCCATACAACGTAGCATTTTGCAATGATAACTACGGTATCATTGTACTGTCAAAATGGAAGATTGTCAGGTAAACTTTGGCGAAATGAAAAAATGTGATTAGGCTCTCAGTTCGTTTTGCTACTAAGTACTCAATGAGGCTGATTTTGATAAATACATGAAATGTACCTCACTTGTTGTATAACCAATGTTGATGATATTTTTCCAGTCCCTCGCTGGTACAGTGGTAAGCCTACGGATTTGAAACGCTAAAATAAGGGTTCAATTTCACTCGGTGGACTCAGCAGCTAGCTCGATGTGGCTTTGCTATAAGAAAACACACGCACGCACACGGCAGACTGTTTTACCAAATATAAAAGGTAAACTCCACTCCAGTATCAATACTATTACATTAGGCTATTTTATCAAATACATGGCCAGGTGGGTTAAGGCGCTCGATTCGTAATATGAGGGTCGCGGGTTCGAATCCCTGTCACAGCAAACATGCCCTTTCAGCCGTGGGGACGTTATAACGTCAGGGTCAATCACACTATTCGTTGTTAAAAGAGTAGCCCAAGAGTTGGCGATGACTAGCTGCCTTCCCTCTAGTCTTACACTGCTAAATTAGGGACGGGTAGTGCAGATAGTCCTCGTGTAGCTTTGCGCGAAATTAAAAAACAACGAATCAAATACATTAAACTTCGTTATTCAACAAACAGCAATAAGTGTAGATAGTATATTGTCTTAGTAGACATACAAGTTTAATTGTATTTCTATGAATTTAGTTATTCATTGTAAATAATTGTAACAACGAGGCTCCTTCTCACTGTCTTTATACTTAATCAGAAGGAAAGAAAATAAAAAATAATGTTCGCCACCTTTAATAAAATGACGTTAGCTTCAAATTTACTAATTCAGAGTGACACTTTATAACAATACTCATATTTGCGTCTCATCCACGAAACCGTCAAAATCTTGTAGCTTATTAAAATGTATACCTGATGGTTGAATAATAGAGTAAATTTTACATTTTTTATTATTTGTAAAATTACTACTAAAATCTTCTCCTAGGTCGAAAGGCGCAGCATTATAATAGAATTAGAAATTGCTGCTATCTAAATAAAAACTTCTTAGATTAAATATTACACACACAAAATATAAAATGTCATAAATGATGGCGCTGCGGACTGCAAATTTGAAAACGAGGTTCTCTGCTGTAAATAAGCGGATAATCTTGTTTTCAAAACGCATTCAGTAAAATGGCGGAAATGTTTTAAAATTCATATAGGCCTAGAATAGTGTTCATAGATGAAACCTCTTGGCTTCAAGCTCGTTTCTACATTTCATCTAATGATCTTTACTTACGTCTACCTTTTGTACCTCTACAGATTCGAGTTGTAAACGCTTTCCGCAGTGGTATTGACGCTCGGAATAATTCCGCCGTTCTAAAAAGACTTGCAGAAAAACGTTCATCTTCTATATCTTCAGAAGCCATCGAAGGCACACTTAGAAACATCGAGAGAGAAGAATCGAAACGAGGAACTATTCAAACCATCGAGGAAGAAGGGGAATCGTCCGACAGAAAGAACGATACGAAAAACTTAGAAAATGCAGATGGCGTGTCAAACCACAGCGTGGAAACAGCAGTGTGATAGGCCTAAACTTACTAGATACCAAACATTCAGCTCAACCTCCGTAGGCCGAGATTTTCTTCTGATAATAACTTGTGCGTTCGTAGTGAATATAGGCCAATTCCTGGTGTGGTTGTCATTGGTTTACAGATTAAAAAAAAAACAATGTGGAAATTTCCACGAATCCCAATTTCCTTCTTTTCCCTTTTCTAGTGTTGGTGTTGCATGTTCTTGAACTTTATTTCTGACTTGTGTTTCCAGGCTATAGAAGAGGTAAGAACAAGTAATTACTGCAAAGAAAAACGTCCTTAAATAACCTCCGGAATGTTCATTCAAAGTTTCTAATGTTGCAGGTGCTTTAAAATAGAACTTAGAAGCGGGTGTGTTTTTGTTTTCTTATCGAATTTTTTCATGTATTATATATATATATATATATATATATATATATATATAAAAACTTTTAAGTGTCTTTCTGTATTAATATGTGTGGTTTAGGTGTTAATGTATTTTTCACACCCCTATCAAGTTTGTCAAAAGTAAAGTTAAAAATCTAGTACTTCTAATAGACAAGCAGGTTATAGCACGATTTTTGTTTGCTTTTTTCCATGTTCTTTTATGTTACCAAGTTTTAGCACGTTCATAAACAACGACTAATGTAAACGATAAGCTTGCACCAATAGGGTGCGCTCTGAATTAAAAGCTGGTGACATGAGATTGGATTTTGAACTTAACAAAGAAGGAAAAGCCTTGGTGTGCGGCGTGCCTTTTCCAGTGAAGCTTGGAAAACAGTGATAAACATATAAAACCTAAGTATCAAGCATAGCCTCGGAATCACGTGCCAGGGAGAGCCGTGAGAAGATCAAGTGATTTTGTGCCGAAATACACATCGATCTACGTAAATAGAGGGCGCTACCCTCTTTCATGGACAGGAACTCATAGTGAAAGCGATATTCTCGCAATTTAAATCTTTCAGTAGTTGGTTGTGTGTGTGTTTTTTGTGTGTGCGTGTCAGTGTGTATATATGTAGATATATATATGCACACATGCATAATTATATATATACATATAAATATATATTATACACATTTACCTAAAGGTTAGTTCATCTTTGTGCTCGAATGAGGAAGTAATTCTTTATTAGAGAAAATGTTTCGAGTTTAATCTTTTATTGTATACACAACTACGTTTTATAGGTTTTTTTTTAATAGTCGATTATTAAGTCTAACTGGAATTAAATATTCGACACGGAAGTTCTAGAACTGGAAAAAAAAGAGAAGTTTTATTTGCGTTAATTAAGATTGACAGTTATTTTAAACATAAAGATATGTTAGTTTTAAGTAACTACCAACGAAGAAGTCTTATATTTCTTATTCTTGTTGCTAATTGCCAATTAGTCGAAATAACAATGGTCGATTAGTAATATTATACGTTTGTGAGAATATTAGAATTTCTCAACTATCGTCTGTTTTTCTTGACCTTAGAGAACACGGTGCTCATACAGAAAATTCTGTTGTCATAGTTTGTTATATAAAAAAATTCGATCTCTTTTATTTTACTCTGAGTTTTAGGTGCCCTCTATCGGAAAGCAAAGATAATATGTTCAAAAGACAAAATGACAAACAGTTTGTATTTCACTTACCTCTAAATGAAATCGTAATAAGCAGGCTCAGTGTTCGAATTCAAGATTTTCTACTACACATACGTTATCGCTTTTTTTCTCCAATAATCGATTGCCTAAAAAGACTTCTTTATTGCATATTATTCCTGCTAGAGGGCAACCTGAATTTTACGATTGTGTTGATACGTTGCTGGCCAAAGGCGTTGTTCCAAAGCAACTGTTGTACTCAACGGCGGCGAATGACGTATCGTGGTTCCAAGTATAATTGTGAATTCTGTTTTTATCTAACGAATTTATCGTTCATCGAATGTCTTGTTAACGTAGAAAAATTTGTTGAAAACCAAAGAGACGAAGTTAGAGTATTTTATTCAACTGCTTGGGCTGTTTACTTCCTGCAGTTCCGATTCAAGATCTTTTAATTTATGGACTGTGACAGTGGTTCCCATTTCTTGTACTAACGGTGCAGTGATTGTTCTAAATTGTACATTTCCATCCACGTCACATCTTATTAAATAAACTTCAATTCCATCTCCCTTCATTTAGTTGTATCTTTTGATTATTCAGTCTTTATATAAATAACTGAAGAATAGAGCTAAGCCTTTCCATTTTACCAGTTTTTAGGTATGGTTTGAATTTCACACAAAGTTACACGAGGGCTATCTCTCTAGCCATTCCTAATTTAGCAATGACACACTAGAGATAATACAGCTAGTCAACGCCGTCAGCTCTCGGGCTACTCTTTCAACAACGAATAATGGAATTGACCGTCGCTTAGAACGCCTCGCGGCTGAAAGGGCGAGCTTTTTCGGAGACAGAAATTCAAACCCGCGACCCTACGATTGCGAGTCAAGCGTCCAAACTACCAGACCCCTCAATTTTTAGGTTATTAAATAAATAATTCATCTAGAATAAAGGTCCTTTACACCATGTTTTGTCAGAATGTAAGAAGTCACACGGTCCTTTAGCCTGGCGATAAAGTTATAAGAATAGAGCTAAAAAATATAACAGTTGGACTAGTCCACAATTACACACGGTAACGCAAAAATAGAATTGAAGAAAAAGAAAAGTTTTCAAAGTGGCGATATTGTTAGTGATTTTGAATGTATGATCCTTATATAACGGGATTTTTTAAAACAAATACTGCAAAAACTGTGTTGATAAAATCGTGGAATGTGTATCTACCATTTTGGTGAGGGCAAAATATTACGAAGTTAATATATGAGATGTGCCTAGCATGGCCAGTTGGTTAAGACTTTAAGTTTACAATCTGTAGGTTACGCACTCGCAACTCTTTGTTGATTATGCTCGCCTTTCAGTTATTGGGCGTTATAATATCACGGTCAATCCCACTGCTTTTTAATAATGAGTAGCCCAAGCGTTGGCGGTAGGTGGTTTAGACCAGCAGCCTTCTCTCTTCTCTATCACTTCAAAATTATGGACGACTAGTGCAGATAGACCTTGGACAATTCAACAAGAAATTCTGGTACACATTTAATATACATATTCTGTAGTTCAGTATTCTAGTCATGTATTACTGACAAAAACGCTACCAAGCCACTTGTAGTTATTTGCTGTTGTATTGCATTTCGAGTAAATTTTTATACTTATGTCAACGTCAATTATTTAATATAATAGTTGGGAAAAAACAACAACTGATAACTGTGTTGATTTTAGTACAAAGCTGCCCATTAGACTATCAGTAGATCGAAGCCCGATTTATAGAGTTGTAAGCCCTCGAGCTTAAATAAATACGAAAAAAGATTTCAATAAAACTTCATTTGTCGTTGACCAAAGGAACAGATAGTTTTTACATTATCTTGACTGACAAGTTTTCCTCTTTAAGATAATTTGTTCTTACTCGAGATGTTGTAACCAGGAAAGAAACAAACTACCTTGTCTTATATTTTGGTTTTAAATAATTTGGTATAAATAACAGTTTGTGAAGGTACATTTGAGAATTAATATATCTGTTCATTGGTATATAATACAATTCAGAATTGTTTTTTTACAACTAATAATACGTCAGTAATTGTATAGTTACATAACTCGCCACAACTACCTAAATCTTCTTGCTTCAACTGGTCAGTCTGGTCGTAACTCGTGGACTTTGGTTTATTTGAAATTTTTGTAGTTCAATTTAAACAAAATCATGATCATACTAACTACAACAATTTGTGATTCTTAACTTTATATAACAGGATTAAACCAGCTAGGTGTATACGATAGGATCAGGGTATATTCAGCGAAATTAAATCCAGCAAAATGTCACAGTAGAATCAAACTAGTAGCATGTATACAGCGAAATTAACTCCAGCAAAATGTCACAGTAGAATCAAACTAGTAGTATGTATACAGCGAAATTAACTCCAGCAAAATGTCACAGTAGAATCAAACTAGTAGTATGTATACAGCGAAATTAACTCCAGCAAAATGTCACAGTAGAATCAAACTAGTAGTATGTATACAGCGGGATCAAATCCAGCAAAATGTCACAGTAGAATCAAACTAGTAGTATGCATACAGCGGGATCAAATCCAGCAAAGTGTTACAGTATGGTCAAACTAGCAGTATTTCGAACATTAAAAACTAGAAAGATGAGTTACGAAATAAAATTTTAAATTAATATAAATTATGTTTAAAAGGCAACTAAATAAATTCTGTACTAAACACGATATCAGTGTACACAAGCATGGCCCAGTCAAACGCGCGTGTTTAATCAAATTCCGGAACTTGAGTATATTACATTAAACCTAAACTATAGAACTCGGGTGCCCTACATTGATACTTATCCAGGGAATAATCTAAAGGCCTGTGTTAAAAGAAAATAAATAAATAACAACAACCCTTTCGCCCTCTATCTGTTCTAACTAACAATGTGTTACTATAACAACCTGAGGTACTTGGTACATTTTTAAAAAATGAAAATTAACATAAAAACCTTAATGTTTAAAAAGATGCCATAATCACTTGATGTCGTAATCTAATCATTGGGTATTACTATAACTGTCTGACACAGTTCTGTTGTCTCTCAAAACAGTAAGTACTACACCAAGTAAACAAGGACAGTCGAATACGAATCACTTCTTTAAGGAACACTGCATCACGTTACTTAAATACAACAAAGACATTTTACTGGTAACATACTTGCCTTCTTCTATATCAAATGGAATATAAACCTAACGTCAGCATCTATCCACTAACAAAATATACAACTCGTCCTTTAATGAGATTCGTGACTTGCAAGTCTTGTGGACTGACTCCACCTTCCTTATGATCCGCTCAAGCTGCAATTGTTTGTATTCCGTTTTGTTTGAACAGAAGTTTGTATAATTGAATATAGTTGCTTCGTTCATGCACTAAGATATAGTTGTATTAATTAGAGTTAAGTTAGTGTGTTTTGGATTTTTTTCTTCCATGATTCATCAATTTGGTGTTATCCGTCCATTTGATTAGTGAATTTTTAACGATTCCCTTTCTGTTATTATTATTTGATGATTTACATGTGTGACAGGTTGTTGGGTTTCCTAGCAACATTCCTAATAGAGTGTGTAAGCATTTACCCTCTAAAGAACAGACTGATGTAGTAACACTTGTTGTAGATAATTTAATGAATCTTTACCAGTTGTGGGTGGTAAAATTAAAAAACAAATGTGCCAAAGACTGGCCTTTTGTTGCCTTTAATACCACCTGGGAAAGAAAAGAATATTCCTTTCATGACTGCGTTTTGTATTCTCAGAAAAACTGAGAATTTTAATAAGTATTAATAAATGTGTATTTTATTAAAGGCCCTCTAATCCAGTGTGAAGTAAGTACCCTTGCTAAACCACCACATGGATCTTGTGTAAAAAGATAATTAAAAACAGAAATTGGTGCACAAATAACGTTTTGGTGGAAATTTCATTGATATGAAGATTTTACGTGTCTTGTTTTCAAATTATAAGACGAGATTGTCGTAGTCTCGTTCTGCTGTAACGTGGCTAGAAGAAGCACGTGTTTAAACAAAATCCACACCAAGTTACTTCGAACAACCGGATGAAGGTCAGTATTGCTGAGCTGACGCAAATCGTCCTGAGTTATGCGGTTTTCTTCTCTGACGAGAATTAATAAACACGTATCGGCAGCTCTATTACTCACGCAGCAAGTTTCACAGGATCTCATGTAGTCTTGTTGTAAGAACAATAAACTGGTGCAGCTTCCCAGCTTCAACAAAGGTTGAACAGAAAATTTGACATATCTTCTCCCAATGATGATAAACCCACTTGAAGTAACAATGTATTCTCAAGACGGCTGGTTTGGGTATTAAAATTTTAATTAAAAATAAAGTACAGAACGTTTTGACCTTCATATGTCATCTTCAGGTTAACAAAAGTTTTATTACCCATATGAGCCGTCTTTATCATCTCTCCATCTCTGAGTTGCCGAAAACTGGTACATATGTACTAAATAACATAAACAACACAGGCAACATTACTAGCTACCCACAAGTAGCGTTACTAACCACACATAGCTAATATTACTAACCACACATGGACAACATTTAGAAGTCTGTTATGAAATTCCTTAAATATAAGAAACTATAAAGTCCTTAATGCTGTTCAAGCCTATTATTAGTTACTTTGTTATATCATACAAACACGTGAATTAAAAAAAACTAGTGGGGACGGATTTAATGAATAACCTGAATTAAGAAACTAATTTAGTCTTAATAACCATTAACAGTCTTGTTCCAAAAAACAGTCTAAATTAAGTATTAAATTTTAATGAACTTCACTAGTAATATTTCTTAAATAGATAGATGAGAAGTCTTTATATGCTTCTGTTGGTTTGAATTTCGCTCAAAGCTACACGAGGGCTATCTGCGCTAGCCGTCCTTAATTTAGCAGTGCAAGACTAGAGGGAATGCAGCTAGTCATCACCACCCACCGCCAACTCAACCTAATAGTTGGCAGTGTGTGCTGTTATCCTTACATAACGCTGTAGTAATATATATATTACATTACTGCCGTGGAACAAAATTTGAGTAATTATTTGTGTCTTGTACGAGCTCAGAACACATACAGTTTGCGAAGAAACCAATTCTGCTTTAAAAAAAAAAAAGAGAGGAAAAAACAAACAAAAACAGACGTGTTTCTTCGTTATATTTTCAGAGGTCCCCACGGTCGCTTATACAACTAGTACTAGTCACTGGTATGCTTATTGCTAACAAATAGTTTATATAATAATAATAATAGGGCATTTTTCAGTAATTATCCACCTGAGTTCGAAGTCTGGCATGTTCAAGTCATCTAGGAATGAGAACAATTATTTAATAAACGAATGATGGTTTTAATTTGTGTTTCATAGATCTTATAATGATTTTTATAGAAAAGAGACGATGTCATAGATCAAACAAGACGTAATTTGTTTAATAATTATTCGACAGAAGTTTATTTTGTATAAAATTGCTGATGTTTACAGTAATTAACTGCGGACGTCGGTTTCATTTGTTAAATATACAGAAGAATCAAATAATGGAGACTTAACAGTTTACATTATTTAATGTGACACATCAATGTGAAAAAACTGACGAAATACGGCGTATGATGATTTAGGGTAGAAGTAATCTGTCCACACCAGTCTCTCATGCGAATTTTTCATAGCAGAGCCTGAGTGGCTCAGCTGGAAGGTTGATGAGCTATAGCCCTAAAAATCGGATTTCGATACCTAATGTGGGCAGAACACAAATAGCCGATTGTGTAGCACAGGGCTTAACAACACAATACCAAACCAGAACCTTCATAGAACTTGCAGGAAGGTCTGGTTTGAACGAGACTTGAAACCATTTTTCGAAATGTATACTGTGATAATTGTTTGGAACAATATATAGTTTAGGCTTAATATTGTATTGTTTTAATCGGCTTATTCTGTCTTGCTGAAGATGAATTAATGGTTTCCACACGTGTTGAATTGTTAGATAGTGCAGGACGATAGTATGAAATTGTCATATCCTTAATACACGTTTGTTTCGTTTTCTTAGAAATTAATTAGAATATGAGAGATGCAAGTAAGCCTATAAAACAACATGTTTAAACAACTAAGAGAAGTTTGATAATGTTCTTAAAACACTAAAATGTTATTTTGATGAACGTTATAAAATCATTATTGACTTGTCTGTAAAACTGGTAGTGTGTTTCGCATATGTCACTCTCCATAATCTAGTTGTTGTTTTGTTATTAAGCACAAAGGACTGGCTACATGTGCTTTATTAACTACGGGTATCGAAACCCGGTTTCTAGCAGTATAAGTTCTCAGACATACCACTAGGAGGCTCGTGATCAAGTTTTGATTTCTATATATTTTGATCTGTAAGATTTTTCCCCTTCTTTGAGGAAGTATCCTATTCACAGTATTCCATAAATTTGTCTTACTTCACCTGTTTCTGCGTGCTTAATGAACATGTTTCCCACTAGGACAGCCACAAGTCTACGGATTTGCAACGCTAAACTCAGGGGTTCGATTCCCCTCTGTGGACATAGCAGATAGTCCAACGCTGCTTTGCTATAATAAAAAACAAATTCACTTAATGAACATATCTTAAATTTCTTTTCTCTTTAGGTTCGAATTATTTTAATTTAATATCCAGTATTTTGTTTTTAAGTTATATTATTTTTTTCAATGTTGTAAAAACTGGTTTCTAAAAATCTCTCTAAAACTTTGTTGTTATTTTTATTACCTCAAGTAGGACAGAATAATGATATCTTGTAACGTGACTGGGCAGAGTTTGAAATGATAGTAGCCACATTCTACACGTTGCACATTAAGTAATTAGCTTTCAAAAATAGAACCACTGATAAGTAAACTGGAGCCCTTACTGGTCAGTTTTTCTCATGGTTATGTGACACGTAACAGGAATAGTTTTTTCTCGGTGTAATGGATGTGACTGATTTCGTGAATTGAGTGTTTTTCTCTTCATATGTATATAATTTATTTATATCAAAAAGATATTATTTGTCTTCGGTTTCCCTAACTGCAGGTATTACATTAACCAAGCCTAGAGTGTATATACCGTTAATAGCAAGGATGTATATGTTAATAATGAATAAATACATATTATAATCGTTATCAATACTGCACAGCCCTAATGGTAAGGATGAATTATTTATTGGGTTAACCTTTAGTTCTGTTTTATATAGGCAGTTTCCTTTGTTCAGACGTTATTTATGTTATGAAGTTCAATAAACAACAACCGTTATGATGTGAACTAGATTACAAACTGATCACTGAAAAAACTTTCAGAGTTTATTATAATTATCAGTATTACAATCAAGTACGAACTGTTTATATTAAATGGAAGAAAATGTAAATTTTGTAATATTAGCAACGTTATTCACAGAATTTTTACGCCAATAAATGATTCTATTTCGTAGCACGTAAACTATGTTATTCACGCCATATTGTTCAGACGTGGTTGTGTTGTGTGTATTTTTAAAACTTCGAACCAGGTTAAACGCAGCACTAGTACTTAAATTGGTTACTTTTAAAACTTAATGTCAGGGTTTACTACCACTTTTATAACGAATACACAACCGAAAGTGCGAAACGTGTTTTGGTAGCGCCTCAAACCCAAAGCCCTCCCAGCTCTAGTATGTAATTCCAATTACCAAGCTACATTAGAATTTTCATGCTCTCAGTCAAAGGGAAAACTCCAAACCTGCTTAAATCAAGAAATGTATTATTAAAATTTCTGTCTTTTCTTAATTTACAAATAAAAACGAAATTGTAGTTTGCAATTACTTTTATTAATAAGAGAGAGTGACTGTGGCAGATATATTTAAGTAGAATGAAAATGTAAAAAAGGGAAGTTCCAAATATCTGTTAGTGTCATCAATTGAGACTTTATGAAATTACAAACAGGACCGAGGCAAAACTAAATTACTGTTGTAACTTATTCATTCGTTGGGCTAGCTCTTTTAGATTACTTGGTGAAAATAATGCAAAGCCCAGTCCACGTAACGAAGAAAAAAATATATTATTTAACGTTTGTTAGAGGCTACTGTTACTTGTGTACAGCTGTAGGCCGAAGTTCACAAATAACGTTTTTCCTTTAAAACAACTGCTTGCTAATAGTATTACAACTTATAAATAAAGTTACTTATATACCTTCATAGCTAATTGATCGAAAAACTGAATATACGCGATAAATAATTAATTCGAATACTTCATTAACGTCTCGATTACTGAACGAACTTAAAACTGATTAAATAATTCTTGTATTTATAATATATTCATGTTACTAGGTATTTCATAATTCTCTCGATTGTTAACACTAACAAACGTTTTAGGTATTCCAGAATTCTTATACACTTCTAAACCTATCGTCATTGTCATGTTAGCAGTTCCTCCAGCAAACAAATAAATTAAAATATAAAAATATGGCTTACAAGAGTATTTTCTAGGCGCTGTCATCTATTGGACTTTTTGAGAACTAAGACTTGAATATATTTCTTTACCATGAGTAAATGAACAAAACTCCAACTCTGCGTGAAAACTGAGAACATGGAAAAAAGCAAGTGAGAAATCTGCTGTTCGAAATTAGCATTGATAATTGGAAAAATTATAATTAGCATATATGTAATTTTTACTGCTTCTATAGGGATTGGTTATTATTCATTTCTAGGAGTATTCTTTCACCTTGTTACAGTCGTGGGGCCGTTATAATGTGACGGTCAGTCCCACTATTCGTTGGTTAAAGAGTAGCCCAAATGTTGGCGGTGGGTGGTGATGACTAGCTGCCTTCTCTCTAGTCTTACACTGTTAAATTAAGGACGTAACGCTAGCGCAGATATTTATCGTGTAGCTTTGCGCGAAAGCCAAAACAAACCAATCGTTATATTCTTTGTGACCCGTACAACTTGACAAATATGGCAGTCAGACCTGTTAAACAAACAAAACAACCACCTAGTTAAACCTTTTTGTTAGCGTTATAATCCAGTGAGGACTACAGAAGTTGGCAAAACTTAAAATGATGTACTTTATCTACGTATTTGGTATTTCTTTGAATACAAATCTTTATCAGAATTAAACAGAGAGTACTTAAAATCGTTAATCGGGTTTATTTGTTTGAACACGAAACAACACGATGGTCTAACTGTACTCTACCTATCGCGAGTCTCGAAACCAGGTTTTGGGCATTATATGATTACGTATATATTTCTAAACCATCGTAAACGCAAAGAAAGCTAACATCGTCACCTACTTTAAGTGTATTTTATTTTAATATATCAACTGGAGATAAATAGATGTTATTTTTATCTATATTTCATTAGATATTTTCTTATATTTAAATTTCTATATACACAAAGTTATAGACCATTGATTAGCCGTTTGGTTTGGTTTGAAATTTCGCGCAAAGCTACATGAGGGCTACCTGCGCTAGCCGTCCCTACCTTAGCAGTGTAAGACTAAAGGAAAGGCAGCTAGTCATCACCACCCACTGCCAACTCTTGGGGTACTCTTTTACAAACGAGTAGTTGGATTGACCGTCACATTATAACGTCCCCACAGCTGTAAGGGCGAGCACCTGGCCATGTCGGGCCTATTGATTAATTGAACACAGTCTCAGTAAAGACATTCAGATGGGTAATATTAATACATGTGGGTTATCGGAGTAGAGGGGTCACAAAATTGTTTTAGCATAACTAACCCCTGAGGAGGGGTTACATAAACTCAGATTATCTTTACATTACGTTAACTCAGATAATATTTATAAATAACTTGCTTATCTTGACATTAACTATGATTATTTTAACATTGCGTTAACTCAGATAATATCTATAAATGACTTGTTTATCTTTACATTAACACAGATTATTTTTACATTACGTTAACTCAGACAATATCTATAAATTATGGGGGTGTATAAATTGGGGTGTATGAAGCCGAAACGCAACTAACAATAATTAAATTTATTTTACATTTGTTCGAAAATTCGTTTTATTATATTTGCGCCTTGAACCAAATTCAAAGACAACAATGTAAATTAGATAGGCTTTAAACTGTTGTTGATACGTCACCAAAACTCCGTATAAAACATGTAGTTTTCCATGAGTCATGAGTCAGTCTGAACTTCGCTGGAAATTTAAAGTATATAGTTCATGGTTATAACATTAAAGCACTTAATATTTTTAGTACTTTTTTCCGTTTTAATAAAATAAAAATGTATTAGCCAAAACTTTCGGCAGAAATTTTCTATTGTTTTATTTTTATGTTTTCCTTTTTATGGCTATTAATCATCCCCCCCACACACACTTTTAACATAAGAAAACAACTATTTATCATCTACTACTGGAAAGATGAAATACACATTGACTTTTTATAACTATAAGCCATTAATCTGATGATGATCGTAAAATGAGTAAATTTTAGGATAAACAAAAACCTAAAATAGAAGTAATATAGTTAGTCTTCATTATGTTTGTTTTTTGAATTTCGCGCAAAACTATACGATGGCTGTATACACTAGCCGTCCCTAATTTAGCAGTGTAAGACTAGAAGGAAGGCAACTAGTCATCGCCATCTCTTGGGGGTACTCTTTTACCAACAAATAGTGGGGTTTATCGTAAACTTATAACGCCCCCACGGCTGAAAGGACTAGCATGTTTGGTCAACGGGGATTCTAACCCGCGACCCTCAGATTACGAGTAGAGCGCCTTAACCACCTAGGATTAGTTATTATTCATTTCTAGGAGGAGTATCCTTCCAGCTTGTTGCAGCCACGGGGCCTTATAATTTTCGGTCAATTCCACTATTCGTTGATAAAAGAGTAGTCCAAGAATTGGCAGTGGGTGGTGATGGCTAGCTGCTTTCCCTCTAGCCTTACACTACTATATAAGGGACAGCTAGCGCAGATAGCCATCGTGTAGCTTTGCGCGAAATTCAAAACGAACGAAAATCCAAACGTTGAACTCTGCCAGCAAATCAGACTGCTCCTGTCACTCGGTAAATCCGTTGTTCATTTAATCAGTTTAACTGAAATATATGTGTGTGAGGGAGTCGAATTTCTTTGAAAGAAATTCTATACGTGTGAGGAAGAGTATTATAAGTGACGTCATCCGCTAACAACATGCCGATGAAACTAGAATTTGTGTTAATGGATTCAACACTCCTACGAAAAGTGAGGCCTAATAGGCCCCAGAGCAACTTGAAAGGTTATTAATATTAGACTAATAAATTTGTATTTAAATGAAATTGCCATTTCATACAAATAAATACAAATTTATTAGTTTAATATTAATAACCTTTCAAGTTGATCTGGGGCCTATTAGGCCTCACTTTTCTTAGGAGTGTTAATTATCTGTGATGGGATAGTCCCATATTCCAGAGGGTCATAGTTCCGAACATAAAATCAGTTGCACGTGTAAGCCTAACGTTCGTTTAGGTTATTATATTGTATAACATTATAGGAGATAAATTTTCAGATTTTAACATTGGAAGTTCGAAAATTTCCCACTGACCCACCAGGAAACCAAAACTATAAAATCAGTATAATAACTCTTACAGACAGTAATAGTTTATCTGACATAATATTGTTTGTCATTCGTATTACAACAAAGTGTAATAAACTCTAGTTCAAGATGTGTGTGTGTTAGATAATCCTATCTGTATTTATGTAATTGCGTATTTTCTCAACAGATAGTATTTCATTTGTGGTGTGTGTTTGTTTTCTTTAGCAAAGCTGCATCAAGCTATCTGCTGAGTCCACCAAGGGGAACCGAACCCGTGATTTTAACATTGTAAATCCGTAAGCTTGCCGCTGTACCAGTGGGGAACTGCATTTGTGGTCAAAATTTGTATTTTGTGGAATCTGAGTGGCTTTATTGGATAATTTACAAATTCAAATCCGATCAAAATAACTTTACGGCAAAAACAGTTTAAATTTTAACACACAACTAACTACACAAAAGGCTAGTAATATGTTGGAGAGGGGGGATTGTAGAAAAGGACAAACTATCCAAAGACAGTTTTCCACTCCAAGGCTCCAATCACGAAAATTAACAACATCAAGGTTATCTATCGGAGGTAAAAAATAATAAAACTTGTGGGAAATATTCAGATCTAATGATAAAACAGAAATGTGTTTGTTCGCTGAATTTCGTGCAAAGCAATGTAAACCTAAAAGGAAGGTAGCTTAGTCAGCATCACCCACCGCCAGTTCTTGGGCTACTCTTTTTCCAACAAATAGTTAGATTGACTGTAATATTATAACGTCCCCACGGTTGAAAGGGCGAACATGGTGTGACGGAAATTCGAACCCGCGACCCCAGATTACGACTCAAGCACCCTAACCACCTGGTCGTGTCGGGCCTAAAAGAAAACTAGATTTGAAAAATAGTATTATTTCTTACGATAAGCCATAAGGAATAATGGTAATAATTTATGTATTTTGAGAACACTGTACTTTAAAAAAAAAAAAAAAGTTTAATTTTACTTTAGCTTTAACAACTTTCGACTGTTCGGACAGGTTCGGGTGATATCGTGACGTAATCAATGACGCATGTGAAAAGGGACGAATAAATGTGAGTATAGTAATTAGAATCAGTGTGTATCTGTGTTTAACTAAAGAGAGCCATGAAGACAGTAATTGTTGTCTTGTGTGTTACACTACTCGCATTAGAGCATGAGACTCACCAAATATCCACCGTTTATGACGTCTTGTCCCTAGTGTATAAACTATGTGGTAAGTAGCAATTGTTTATGTTTAATTTGTTAGTAGAAAAAACTTCTATTCAAAGGTCACCTGGTAAGTTTAAGGATTTGCGTCATTAAACTTAGGAGTTCGATTTCCATGGTGAACAGATAGCCCATTGCGTGTTTTTACTTTAAAACGACAAAGTTGCTGAAAACTAATAGATGAACCGATATGTATTTCATTTATTTTCTAGGTCGGATTCAATGTTTCATAAAAAGAGTTATTTTAATGAAGTTGTGAAATAAGAAAATATAATTCGCCATACCTGGCTTAATTTTAATAGTTGGTCGTAGTTTAAAACCAGAAGTATTTTATTTGTTTCTAAATTTTATTGGAGAGGTATATGTTCACCGCCAGGCTTTAACTTTTAACTATCGGGACAAGGGTTCAATATTCTGAGTAAAATAATCATGGTGGTCATAATTCTCGTTGGATTAAAGCAAAAAGTAGAATAGTGGATGTACACAAGAAAACGGTCTCGATTTAATGCCTCCACTGGTACAAAAATAGTATCATCATTGATGTCAAAAACCCTTGAAAGTTTCTAGGTAACGGAAGGAAATCGGACAGAAAGCTAGTGAAAGGCTTCATCGCACATTAACCCAATTTTTTAAGTCAACGACCTTCATTGTGCTTACTCAAGAAACGCAGAATTAGTTTCGGTTTTTATGTACGTCAGTTATATGTAGAGAAAGATGTTTTTATAAGCAGAGATAATTTATTGTTATTTTGCATCGAAGATGTGCGCACTTAGTTAACCCTCAATCTACCGACATGTGTTTTTTTGGGGGTTTTTTTACGTTGTCCATTGCACATTTAGCCCTCAAGTCCAGATATTGCATCTTATATACTGAGTAGTTTTGTAAATTTGCCTGTTACAGCACTGGATTTGACTAAAAGTGGAAGAAATTAGTCATTTTGGTGTAAAATACATACAAAGTGATCAGTTAAATTAATTTTAATGTTAACAGTATTTTGTTTGAGACACTGTACCTATAAAGGTCAAAGTTCTGCATAAAATAGTTTAGAATTCGATTTCAGCTGAAAGGTGTGAATTCACCGATCTCTGTCGTTAGGTTAACTTTGGTCAGAGGGAAGGCTAGCTTTACAACCCACCACGAGGGTTTCGTACAATTATATGAAACGAATAACTGAATTGACAGTGTCTCTTATAACTCGCTCACAGCTGAAGGTGCGAAGAATGTTCAATGGCGTCACGTTTCGACTCTTATTCCTTTCGATACGTAGCCCAACACGCTAGCAACTAAGCCACGCCAGAACAGTTATTTAAAAAAGCCTTGTGTTAATCAAAGGAATGAACGTATTAAACAATTAAGTTAAGAAATGTAATGGACGCAAGAACTTTTTCTTTGTAAGCTGTAACATCTGTTGTTTTATTCTGAAAATTTTCTTACAAGTTTTTAATGAAAATTCGGGATGTTACATTAGTTATCAGCTCTTAATATGATTTAAATGATCATTTTATACTGTTTATTTTAGTTGTACGAACTAGATGTTATGCAGGTCCGAAACTGAAAAGTGAATTAACATGAAAGTTGGTATATGTAAGACAGTAATTTATTTCGACAAATCTGTTAAAAGGAAAACGCAGAAATTCACTATTAATACAATAGTATTCGACGTTATTAAAAACTTACCATTGCAATTGTACGTTATCGTCGAATAACCTATGATTTGTAAATCTTTAAGTGTTGATAAAAGATACATTGTAGTAAACTAGTTGGGGTACCAGTACTCTGGACGGAAGTTGTGTAAATTCATAATTAATGAAAGGTTATCTTAGGACATGAAAAGTTGTTTCCATTATGTATGATTTAAAAAACAACAACAAATACTCATAAAAATAGCAAAACACAAAATGTCAAACCGTATATTTCCATGCATCTCCTCATGGACCCAAAAACCCTTCGTGCCAAATTTGAAGATCCATCAACAGGGGTGAAGCAGTGGTAAAAAAAAAACCGGCAAAAACATTCATGTATCCACATCTTGCGAAGAATTTGCATGGACATATGATAGACAGTACTATTTATTATATTTATATATATATATATATATATATATATATATATATATATATATGACGAAAGTGCATTAGATCTGCCTGTGACGTCATATCTGCACCTCATTGAGAATGGAGAAAACTGAATATTTTCGTGACGGGAAATGGAGATGAAACAGGAAAATCGTAACCTATATTACAAATTTGCATGTAAATAAAAATGTTGCGAATGTGTAGGTTCCATATCGCGAAATAATTTTTTTCTTCTCAGTATCACGTAAGCAATAGTTCCATTATAGTATGATATTCCATACGTAAAACCTGAACAGCCACAAATGAAAAGACACAGTCTCTGAACAAACTGAACGAAAATACTGTTTTATATAACATGCAGAATGTTCATAGACGCACATCTTCAGGAATATAGATAAGCAAAGAGAGGCCACAAGTGTGTGATGATGGGTGAACAAGACCACCAGTTCAATAGAAACTTCTTACAGTAATCTGATTCATGTTATAGTTAGCTGGAAAACGGAGTTAAACCTAACTATGCTGACAGATAAATCGAATCTTCAGTCAACAACACAAAGTTACAACTTTGTCTTCAGGTTTTGTCACTAACAAACCGACACTTTCCGCAACACAAACGACTCGCTAACTGCTTTAATACGGTCCTTGGGCTCTTTATTTTTTATTAAGAAACAACAATGACTTTCCCTAAATTAAATATTCTGTTAAAGTAACAAACTCCTGTTTGGCCTTGTTTCTTCATAAAACTCGTTAAATTGACCTCTAGTGTTAAAATTTGCATCGACAGTTGATTTTTTAATTTGAGATTTCTTTTTCATTACTATGTAAAAATAAATACAAAGTCCGACACACTTTTTATTCTTTTCTTAACGTAAAATTTATATTCATGTAACTTTTCTACTAGACTCGAATAAATTTTAAAAATTCCAGTTTGAACATTAAATTTTGCTTCACTGTTGCTCCCCCCCCTCCTCCCCAGATGTGACCTCTTCCAAAATAAAATTGCGAAACTCTGTAACGAAGAAAATTGAACTTAACCACTCAGCTACTCTCGCCTGTGACAAAAGTCCGAACAATCTGTAAGAGTAAGGTGTAGTTATTTATATAAACGCAGAGGCTGGCATCACGTGGCAATAACTTGGTCGATGTTAAAGGTATTTTCAGTTTATATTGAAACAACTTATTTATTCCTAATCGCCCTTCCGTTAAAGTAGAAAACTCAACCTACATTGCAAGCCCACATCACAATCCTTACGTATACACTGGTTCTACAAACCAAATAGTCTAATGCTCACTTTCAAAGAACTTTAATATGGGAAAAGTCAAAATTAATAAATTTGTTTCAAAATTTTCGGAACTTTACATTCCCAATATGTGTTTCAAATTCATGTTGCATGTATTGCAAATTCGTGGTTATTTCTCTCATTTGTTGAACAAAGAAAACCATTTATTTTAAGACTTTTAAGGGCAGAGATACACAATATGCTATCTGTGCTCTGCCCATTATAGGGAATCGAACTCTGTTTTTTAGTGCTGTAAATCTGTAAACCTTCCATTGACTCACCAGGGATAATAAATAAATGTAAGTCAAATATAACTGAGAGAGTTTCAAGAGATTTTCGCTTTTACGACTTTAAATTTTAAAGACATGCCAGAAACATTGTGTACTGAAGAAATGGAAGTAAATTATTTTGTGTTTTGAAATTTTTACATTAACAATTAGTTTTCAACTGATTTTGAGAAAGTTCGTTAAACCAGTATCTGAAGTGATGCACGTACAAGTTGAAATCACGAACGTAACACCAATCAATTGACAAAGACGAGTCCTACACGTGTTTTTCACGTGGTCTTCAAATGTTATACAACGTATTATATGTATTTTGTCTTTTCGTACACTTATGTAACTTCAACTGAATACGGTCTTAGAAAATTTACTGATACATCAAGAATCTCACCGTTCTTTTGATTATTTTGTCAGTAAACATTAACTGATAAACATAAAACTAGAAAATCACCCTTTGTCGCAATATTATTATAGATATAGGAGCCCCCTGTCTTACATCTGTATCCTTGTTATTCTAGCTACAAAGGAAGTAGATCTAAAGAAAAAGATGGCGTGTTTAGAAGGCCGTTTGTCGAATAATGTAAGTTTTTTGTTTGTTTGTTTGTTTTTTTCCCATGGAGTGTGCGCGAGTAGAGACAATATTCTTCTAACAGTATTTTGAGATATCCCCTAACAAACGAACAGCCGTGAACTCAATGACACTCAATCACTTTACCTCTCCCCTTCCCCAGGAAATATTGTTTATTTGGTTGGTTTTTGAATTTCGTACAAAACTACGCGAGAGATATCTGTCCTAACGTTACTAATTTAGCAGTGAAAGACTAGAGGAAAGGTAGCTAGTCATCACCACCAACCGCCAACTATTGGACTACTCTTTTACCAACGAATAGTGGGATTGATTACATACGGTAAGGCCCTTACGACTTAAGTCTTAAAGGGTGAGCACGTTTGGTGAAACGGGGTTTCGAAATTGCGACCTTCGAATTGCGAGTCAAGCGCCCCTAACTACGTGACCGACAAGGAACTTCACATTAATTATTTCAGTTTTTTATAACTTAGTTATTGTACTTTTTAAAACCTGATTTACACGTTCAGTCGCATGTCGTTGTGTTGAAATTCAAGTAGAAAGCCTTGGTACTATATAAGTTACGTGGTAATTTTTATCTAAAAAAAATCTGTTTTTGAGTAATATCTATCTTGTTTGTTTCGCTTACTGTAATGTTGAAAAGTTTTGTTATACGTATGTAATTCCATTTCCTGAAATTATGACACATGAATGTGATTTGTTTCAAAATGTTTGCATTCTACGCATACCCACCTAATTTTGAACTGTTGACTGAACACTGGGATTTGACTTTGAAAACGGCTCCTGAGTCCGTTTGTTTAAAAACATACAAAATATCTATTTTATAATCACTAGAAAATTGTGTATAAAAACATTCGAAATCATTTTAACTTTTGTATCTGCCCTTTCACACCCACCCCCGAAAAAACAAAAGACAACAAACAAAACGTAACTCACTCTTTATTCCTCAGAAATGTTTGTATTTCTGGAAAAACTAACTTCTTTCTACCGCTGTATAATTAATAATCTAATCTACTGACTTGAGGGAATGTATCCAATTAACGGCGTCCTACATGTACCACGCTCATATATTGACTAGTATTCTTATAACACACCCACAATTTAAAGTTCGGGTAGGGAATACTAGTGTTATCATAAGGTCTATACCACATGATCAACCCTGGACCTCTTTCATTACTTCATTTATTCCCATGTTATACGTCCGTAACATGTCTCACTTCTGCCCATAAACTATTCACGTTGTTAAAAAAAAGCAAGCTAACATCTATGATTTCCGAATTTTAAACTTGTGTTCTTATCGTTCGTAGCTAGATATGAGAATATTGGGATTATATCCCTTGTTTCTTTGCCTCCACAGAGCTAGAAGTTATAATTTGAAACCCAAGACCGACCAAAGTTAAACATTGGTTCTGATTACAGATGCTACCGATCCATTGAACAATTTTATAAACTCTAAGATTATTTTATTTATTTTTCTCCAGTTTTTTATATCATCACTTCTCCGACTATGAGCTATTAGCTTTTCGTCCTGTCTATAGAAGTGTTGATCAAGGGCACATCCAATAAAATGGTGTACCCTAGTTATGAGGCTCATCCGCTAGTTTCTCAAAACCGCGAGCTCAATTCAGTTCTTATTTGCACGCGCGTCCTGTCCGACAATGCTACAGGATGAAATAATGTCGGACAGAGCTCGACTGTCACATTTGTCCATCCAAATAAACCGTTTTATCTGTACTGCTGTTGTCCGTTACTACACGAATCATGAACACGTCTGAACCTGATGTTGTTGTTGTTGTGGCTTCATGATTTTAATATATATATATGCCTCCCTTTATTTAACGTCCTTCTTACTTAAACAACCTTACATTTAAACCATATATATCCGGTAAGAAATGCGTTCAACAAGTACAACCATGATGTCAATGACTTTCTTCTCCGATCATGTCGAGGAAATGCTCCTGGACACCCTTTTCAATTTTTTTTTCCCATTTGTTTGTTGAATTTATCGCAAAGGGTGATAGTCATCCATTATTTTTGGGTGTTACGCATTATAACGCCACCGCAGGTGAAAGGGCGAGTATGTTTGATGGCCGTATTCGAACTGGCGACTATTGGTTTACAAGGCGAGTGCACTAACCACTATGCCAGTTATTTTTTTGTATGTAAGATTTATTCAATTTATAAGTTTCTTTAGCATGTTTTAGTGGTTTTATTCGTGTAATAAAAAGTTATCTTGTAAAAACACCCTTCTTAACAGAGTATACCAGAAACTTTTCTGAGCAATTTGGTATTAGTTTCGTTTTCAAATCATCCTATGTACCCAATTAGCTATGACCCAGGTTTTTTAAATAAAAATCTCGTACTAAACTTCCAACCAAATATCATATTCTTCAAAAGTAAACCACCGTTGCATATTTTAATTTCTACCTTTTATATAATTATTTACTGTAATCTAAATAATATTAATAATACGGTAAGCCTCTACACGCTAAACCAATATAACTCGCTAAGATTGTTTCCTGAGTTATCTATACTTCTGAAACCTTCGAATATTTACAAGCTGAACAAGTATTAACTTTTCGTGTCTTGTGTACGTTCGTAACACAAGCGACATTCTGTGGGTTTGCGCCACCTTGCAACTTTTTATGAAGCTCGAGGAAACGATTAGCTGCATTCTGTATCTTGTATGTCCTGCACTGTTTACTAATGTAAACAACATTGTTTAAATATTTTAATTTGTTGGAACACAAAACAAACCCGAACAGTGGGTGTTTACAGCAGTCGCTGCTTCTATCTTTGATGTACCATCTTTCACACAGTTTGTAACTCAGTTATCCCTTGTTATCTTGATACCAAAATTAGAAATATTATTCACGATTGGGTAGGTAAAAAGTTAACATTTAAAATTTCTTAGTCTCAAGAGGGTCGCGAGTTCAAATCCCCGTCACACAAAACATGCTCCCCCTTTCAGCCGTAGAGGCATTATAATGTTAGTCAATCCCACTATTCGTTGGTAAAAGAGTAGCCCAAAAGCTGGCGGTGAGTGGTAATGACTAGCTGCCTTCCCTCTGATCTTACACTGCTAAATTAAGGACAGCTAGTGCGGATAGCCCTCGAGTAGCTTTGCGCAAAATTCAAAAGAAAATCGTAAAAGGATCTAATAAATATTGAAGAACAAGAACCAGAAAACGTGCTACGAGTTTACTAATTATTTTGAAGGTAGAGTTCTGGATATCGAAGCTGGTCTCCTCTGCCAGCTTTGGATATTATGTCAATTGTTGTTAGTTACAAGTTTGTTACAATCTGGTTTTTATTGTTGTATAAGTAATTTTCAACGTGTGGATTTTCTTCAATATACACTGCTGGCCAAAATCTTTAGGCCAATGAACATGAAGAAAAAATGTATATTTTGCGTTGTTAGATTACACCACTTATTTGAGTAGAGCTTCGAAAGACGAAAATAAGAAAAGGGAAAATAAAAAAACAAACTTTTTAGCATTTCAAAGGGAAAATATGAACAATATGAAATTAGCCAAAATACTAGCTGGTCAAAAGTTTAAGACCATACTGAAACGAAGCGTTAATCGGTAAACACGTAATGAAATTCAGTTATTTGTGTTCAAGCATTAGCGTTGTCAACATCTCCCACTGAACTCTCCTGTGTTACATTGGGTAAAAATATCGCAAAGGCTAAAAAGTTGACAAAGTTTGAACTTGGCAGAATTGTCGAGCTGCAAAAGCAAGTTCTCTCTCAGCGTGCCATCGCTGGTAAGATTGGGCCTAGTAAAACTGCTGTTGCAAATTTCTTAAGACCCTGAGGGATACGGAACGAGAATTTCAAGTGGTTGGCTTAAGAAAATTTCGCCGGCGTTGAGCAGGAGGATTCGACGGGTCGTCCGGCAAGACACCACTTGATCGTCGAACCATATTAAGGCCCTTACGGACGCAGAATGCAGCTCAAGAACAATAAGACGGCATCTTCGAGAGAAAGGCTTTAAAAACCGTAAACATTTTCAAAGCCCACGCTTCCTTCTACGCCACGAAACAGTTCGGTTAAACTTTGCTGAGAAGCACCAAACATGGGACGTAGAAAAGTGAAAGAAGGTTTTGTTCTCTGATGAGAAAAAAATTAACCTTGATGGTCCAGATGGCTTCCAACGTTACTGGCAAGATAAGGATATCCCACCAGAGACATTGTCTACACGACACAGTGGAAGAGGTTCCATCATGATCTGGGGTGCTTTCTCTTTCCATGGAACAACAGAGCTTCAGGTTATACAGGGTCGTCAAACAGCGGCTGGCTACATTGGCATGTTGGAGAGAGCATCCTTATTGACTGAAGGTCCTCGCTTGTGTGGAAATGACTGGATCTTTCAGCAGGACAACGCTGCAATCCACAATGCCCGCAGGATAAAGGACTTTTTTTATGGCGAATAACGTGATTTTTTTGGACCATCCAGCGTGTTCGCCCAAACTGAACCCCACTGAAGATGTTTGGGGGTGGATGGCAAGGGAATTCTATAGAAATGGACGTCAATTCAAAGAGTGCATGATCTTCGTGAATCCTTCTTCACGACTTGAAATAACATTCCAGCCAGCCTTTGGCAAACGCTTATATCGACCATGCCAAAACGAATGTTTGAAGTTATTCGCAATGACGGCCGTGCAACTCACTACTGAGACCTCTTGTTGGGCATTTCCTACCCTGTTTAGGACTTCATTTTGGTATGGTCTTAAACTTTTGATCAGCTAGTATTTAGGCTAATTTCACAGTGTTTACATTTTCCGTATTAAATGCTAAAAAGGTTTTTTATTTTTGTTTCCTTTTTTATTTTCATATTTCAAAACTCTACTCAAACAAGTGGTTGAGTCTAACAACGCAAAATGCATATTTTTGTTCTTTATGTTCATTGGTCTTAAGATTTTGGCCAGCAGTGTATCTTGTGATGAGAACAAAGTGTTAGAGACATTTTGTTAAAGTAGCTATGTTTCCTACTTGTGGAATATTGGTTTAGAGAATAATATCGGAGATGCTGACTGACTTTGATCAGTTAATCCAATGAAGGGCTGTCCTCACTTTAATGAGAGACGTCTGTCCAGTGTTACAGTAAAGTCATTTGGGTTTACAGGTAACCAGAGCTTTTCATTGCTGCTTTTCTGGACACCCGTCAGTTGGCACAACGAACAGAAGTGACCAGCTGGAGAGAATAGTGACCACAGCCTGCTTCAACTCGACTTTTGTCCGTCAGTGGCTGGAAAAACATCGGAAAGCTCCTCTGCCCCTGACAACAGTTAGTATCCATACAAATTTACTCGTTTCACATTACATAAATACTAAAAAAAAAACTATAATGTACAGAGCGGTCATTTCTTGGGATATTTACTGACATAAAAACTTTGTAAAGCACACAGTAACTTGTGTTATACAAATGATTTTTCTCTATAGCAAAATCCCGCAATTACAAAGCCTGTATAACAAATTACGTTTCTTACCTATTAACTTGAAACCTTTGAAATATAGATATATTCATAAGTATGTAATTGTACGTCTTAAAAATTGCTTGGTTTACATCTCGATAAACTTCGTGACCATAGCAATACACAAAACGATACATACAAAATTAATATCCAAAACTAATTGTATTATTACAATCGGTTTATTAGTCAACGGGAAAAACTCCACTGTATACTAAAACAAGGAACTGTTAACAGAAACCTGATTGATTACAGGTGGTAAATGTTTTTTCTGGTTAACAAATACTTCAACCGCCCCTTTTATCGGAATTTGATCACATATTCAGTTCGACAAAGCAAAGTATACAAATTATGGAGTAAAGGGTTCTTCTGTAAAAACTGTCTATATGTTTGTGAACGGATCTCCTCCTAAATTAGCTGACCAATCCAGACCAAACTTGGTATGCTAATTCAGTAGTCCAAAAGCAAACTGAATTTATATTTACACTATTTTAAATAAAAATTTATAACTCATTTTTAAATCACATTTTCGAGAAGTTTCCTTTCTACTATTTCGTTCACTTTTGTTAGGTTACGTAACACACGTTTAAAATATTTTTGGAACGAAAGAAATAAAGCACTCATTACAACTTATTTTTTGACAAAGTAACAGATTAGAGTACATTTCTATAATAATTTTATAATCGTCCACACCATTTTCTATGTAAGAAAAAGCTGCTCTTTAACGACTTCCTGGAAAATCATCGCTATGTTATAAAACATTTTAAGGTGATCAGTTTGGCTGCTCTGGGACGAATGGCGTGCGTTATTGGGGAAGTTCAGCGCCCTCTACCGACATGGAAATTAGCTTTTTCGGTGAGATGAATTTTTATTACCTACTAAATCCTACTAAATGTCAATTATATACAACTAGGCTTTGGTTTCGTTTTATGTACATTACTGAAAATTACCAACTAATAATAACACTACGGTTTTAATAACGCAATCAAAGATCACATTTAATCCCTAAAATTTTAAATTTAAACTTTTTTTAAAATTAAATAAGCATTTGAATATCTTAAAACAAATCGATCCGAAAAAAAGAACATTCACTTACATTTAAGTAAAACGTAGAAAAAAACGTGTAGAATTAAAACAAAAGTTGTTAGATTGTAAACGTTTGAAACTCTTCTCGTGTGTGAGTTTCCACCATAAAAAAATGTCCCATCTACCCTAGCAACTTTAAGATTCAGGTAGAGTTTGTTTTGAATTTCACATAAAGCTACACGAGGGCTATCTGTGCCAGCCGCCCCTAATTTAGCAGAGTAAGACTAGAGGGAAAGCAACTAGTCATCACTGCCTACTGCTAACTCTTGGGCTATCTTTTTATCAATGAATGGGGTTGATAGTCACATTATAACGTCCACACGGCTGAAGGACGGGCATATTCAATGTAAGAGTTTCAAACTCGCGACTCTCGGATAGTAAGTCAAGTGCCCTAACAAGCTGGCCATACCGGGTCTTCAAGTACAGCGACCCAAATTTTGAGCTACTGTCCAGAGGTAAGCCAGCCAACAGCACCCACCGCCACAAGGGTTTTTGTTCTTTTCTTGGCGAAAATGTATGCAAAACAATTACTTTAGAAATATGATAAAAACACCACTAACACTATAAGGCCTGGCGTTTAAGGCGCTTGATTCACAATTTGGACGTCGCGGATTCGAATCCTGGTTACCAAATATGTTCGCACTTTCAGACGTGGGAGCATTATATAATGGTCAATCCGTTGGTAAAAGAATAGTCGAAAAGTTGGCTGTTGGCGGCGTTGATTGTCTAGCTAACAGTACAACGTTCGTTGGTTATAAACACACTTTACGTCATTACAACATTCACTTCAAATGTTTGTGTGTTTGTTTTTAATCTAAAGTACCGTATTACGGACGTGAAACCAAATAATTTTGTTACATTAAATGCAACATCCTGTGTTATTGGTATCGCAGCATACACTGACACATACAAAAATCACACACTACTTTTAGTCAGGGAGGAAAGGAAGGCAAACGCAGAATTGTCTTTAACTATTTTCTTTCTCATCTGTACTTCCTGTTGAATATTAATGGATGTATTAAAATCTACTAGTGATTGGATAGTTGTTTGGCTTAAATACATTAAACAAAGTTACAGACCTTTCTGGTTTTTACCGTCTGTAATTTGTTTTCTATAAATGTTATTGCTGTAAGTTACATTTTCAATGTTTTAGATACATCAAAAGCGAAAGAATCAGTGAAACACTAAGTCAGTTTTCGATCCGTTGAATAAATGAAAAGTTAGTGAATTATTCAAATTAGTTCAATTCAGTTTTATTCACTTACTAGATATACAATGTCTTCGAAACAATAATTATTGTTTAAACTACAGTATATAACTAGTATATAAAGAGACATAAAAAAGCAGAAAATAGAATGCTATATATATATATATATATATATATATCGTATCTCCTATAGCAGGAAAGAAGTGTTAATAATTAAAAAAAATAAACTTGTAATAGTACATAAAATTACAGCATATTATATATCTGATAACACTATCTTATTATTATTTCGTAATATTTGTATTTTTACTGACTACCAACAAAATAACGAAGGAAATCTTAAATTTGACAAGTTGCTCTTGAAACGCACATTAAATTGTTTAAAGAGTTGATTTATTTTAAGTGTAGAACATAATTCCGATAAATATGTACCATTACATAGGTATTGGTCGTTGACAAAAAGTAATGCCGGTTTATTTTTACTCTATCGATAAGACGTGAAACTGTATACTTTATTTTATACGTACTACCAACAACTACTGTTTAAAATTAAAACGTTGTTTATTAACCCAGGCCTACAACAGTGTTATAGTAGCCTATAGTAATAGTTAAGGCAGAAATAAATTAACTTGTTTATTACTGTTACGAGAACATTGTTTTTAACCAAATATTTTAAAATAATCTGTTAACTCCAACCACAAATTACAGTAATAATGTTTTATATTGCTTCACTTTTATCTTTAATTTTACAGAAATGTTTTCCTCGTGAAGATTACGCAACAGACCCAGAGTTTCGGTAAGTGAATACATAAGTGCGGAACATTTTAAAGTTTAGGCAACGTGTGTGTGTGTGTGTGTGTGTGTGTGTGTGTGTGAAATGTTACGAAAACTAGCGTCACCTTTCGTATATGGAAGAAGCTATGTAACTCTTTGCTACACCCAAAGCAACCCGAAGGCTATCTGCACTAGCCGTCCCCAATTTAACAGTGTAAGACTAGAGGGAAGGCAGCTAGTCATCGCCAACTCTTGGACTACTCTTTTACCAACAAATAGTGGGATTGCCCGAACATTATAACAGCCACACGGCTGAAAGGGTGAACATGTTTGGTGTGACGGAGATTCGGACCCACGACTCTCAGCTTACAAGTCGAGCACTCTAACCACCTGGTCATCCCGGACCTGAAGTTATGTGATATTCAACAAGTTAACGAACTTGTAAGATAGACAATAAATAAATTAACGAAATGAAAGAAAATTTGGGTTTGTATTACATTAAATACGACATTCTGTGTTGCATCATGCACTGTGACACGTTAAAAAATAACAATTCATATGACACACAAATTACTTGTTGGGAGAAAACAAGACATTCACAGAACTAACTTTAGACATTTCGGTCCTCTAAATATGTTACGAAACACCACTCACTCGGTACAACTCGAAATGGTAAGTCCTCATAATAGCTGAACACCCACGGTGGGCGCGGTACAGATAGCCCATAGTACGTTCCGTAATGTAATGTTCGTTTGTTTCAGCCACAGTTATATTACAAGAAGTTTTTTGGTATTAAAATTAACATAATAAAAATCGCGCTGATAAACCAGCAGAAGTGTCTTTCAGGGCCACAGGGATGGGGGTTCCCGGGGAGTCTTGTCCGGTCAGTTTAGATCCCCCTCAGTTTGAGGTTCCAAATTAATATAACATAAAAGTAATTAATGTGTAGTTCAAGCGTAAAATTATTGAAGTCTTAATGATAATTTAAAAATCAAGTTGAGACAACTCCACTATAATGAACGGTTCTCTCCCTCCTATAGTACCGTCAGGAATTATCTATGTTTCAGAAACCGTTAAATAATCAAAGTTTATCGAGAAAAGTGTGTATAGTTTCGTTTACTACACTAGAAAAACAGGGAAGAAGAATTGATACTGTGCATGCAACACATTGATTCGTGTTTAAATTCGTGTTCTACATAACTCACGTACAGCTATTAGCCAGCACCACCAGCAATATGATAAATGTAATATTAATTGATATTCTGTTCAATGAAGTGACTACTAGTTATTCTCAGGAAACTATTGCGTGTTACTGAAACGAGTAAAACTTTAAACAAAAAAAATATTACCAGAAACAAACATAAGGAAGTTAAAACTTTCTCCACGTAATATTAAAACTTGCTCATCTTGATGGTACTAAAACATATTAATCGCTATCTATCGGTATATTTAGTTGTTAATATCAAAATTTGTTTCAGTAGTCGGGTCCTTAAAACTGCATTAAAAATAAAAGGAAGAAACGTAGTGTTACATTACTTTTGAAAAATATTAGGATTTTAATTTAATTAATTGTGTAGTTTTGCTTATTTTGCAATTTTGGTTCCATTGTTTGCTTAAAAATAATCATGGTAAAACTTACATTTTCTCGTTTTTTTTTATATCCTTTCAGAAAAAGAACTAATTTGAAGGGAAATCTATCTATTGAAGACGTTGTCGTAAAACCACAAAAGTATATGACAAAGTAGAGAAGTGGTGAAAATGATCTATAGTCATCACGAACCTTCATTAAATAACATGAAAGTTTACGAGATTTGAAAATTAATTAGAATGTTATCTCTATATCTTACGTCTGAGTCACGTAGTGAACTTATATTGGCTATAACACCGTGTTTTTAAATGTCTACATATCCTTTTATTATGTAAATAAAGATTATCATTGTTGTGAAATTTTGTTTTGGGTTAGAACCATTTTTCATATTTACCTAAATTCACCACCTTGTATATACAAAACATACGTTACTGAAGCAGTAACAGTAACGTCAGATTGGTGAATTAATATATACGCAACCAAAATACAGTATTAGCATGTAACGATCACTTGTGGATAATACAAGTATTAACTTTTCTCTTTACGGTGGTTATTTATTCTATAATATTTGCTGGCAGTTTTAAAATACATTCGTATTTATTGTAGATAGAGTGCACCAAGAAAATGTGAACCAATTAAATTCGTTAACTACAGGGTGTTTGGAAAGTCACTGTGCAGTTTTGTAATCATATTTTATTCAGTCTATTTCAAGTCAGCAACTAATAGCGGTGTTTAGAAACAAAATAAGAAGGATCCAGGCCTGTATTGATGCCAACGGGGGTCACTTTCAACATTGTTTATAATTGTCATTCATATTTACCTCCTGTATTCTATATTGAAACATGTCTGTTAATAAATATATAAGTGCACAGTGACTTTCCGAACACCCTGTAGAATAAAAAGTATGCTGGTTGATTCGTTTTCGGCTCATCACTATATTAAACATTTTGTAAGATTAATTATTTTTAATCAACAATGTCCTCCACGTTTCAGTGTTCTGACAATGATCTTGTGCGTTTCCCAATATTCTAATTATTTCAGGATATTTTCGCAACTCGTATTACACAAGATTCTCTAATTTGTTACATAATATGTAACAAGGTGTGTGTGTGTGTGTGTGTATATATATATATATATATATATATGTATTTATATATATAAATAAAGTAGCAATGTTTATTATTTTTTCAAAGTTATTAAGCAAAGACATCAATAAAAAAAATCATATTTACAGGATATGTCAACAAGTGGTGTTAAGAAATCAATATAGAGCGTAACATCAATCGGAAAATGGCTCATTCACGCCTAACCATAAACACTTCTTTACTATCGCAGACACAATTTTAAAACATAAATTTCAGTCCTCACAACTTAAACAGTTTTAACACAGATTTGTTGTTTTTCATGTTTTGTGTCTATACACTTAACACTGGCCCTTAGGAGGACCTTAACTATAAAATATGGTGATTTTTAACTAAATACTTCCCGATAAACAATAAGATACCATAATGCTTAGGGAAAAACGAGAGACCTGTTGGTACATCTCGACTGTCCTATCCTCTAAGTCAAATAAAAACTATTTCAAAATTAAAGCCAGCCCCTATCATTCATACATCTATCAAGCTTTCTTTTATTAAATTCACCCAAAGTTACTGTCTCAATAACATCCAAATGTAACTTATTCCCTAGGCCAGCCATTCTATTTGAAATACAAAATTGTCCTAGCTGCAGATTGTACATTTGTAGTTCTGTAATTCTTCCTTTTAAGTATTAAAAATGTTGATACACATCACTATCAAATCCTTTTTACAATTTTAACACTTAAATCATATCCTAACTCTTCGATTTTCAATACCTGCTACTGTACACTACTAGTTATGTTGAAATGTCGTTGTTATTTATTACTAGGACAATTTTATATCTGGTCTATGTAGTTAGTTTGCTTTAAACAATTTTGTCAAATGTCTACTATTTTACAGTCCTGAAACTCGTTCAGAACAAAATAAAGTATTACTATATTTTGAACAAAAATATTTTAAGATGAATTGTTCTAGCTTGAGTGTTCCATAGAGACGTGTTGTAATTCATTACACATTTAGCAAAATTCATACAATTTGTCCAACACTCTTCCCAGTGGTAAATAGAGGATTTGCAACACTAGAAATAGGGTTTTTGACACCTTTGGAGGGTATAGTATAGACAACAAATAATATCAGACACTTTCTTTTCAGCATTCCCTAGTAGCATATTATAGTAACAGCTGTATTATTTGAATGAGTTACATCCATACATTATTATATTAACTAATTTTGACATACGATACAGAGCCCTTTCCCACGAAATTCTGTATCGGTCAATAAAACTAAATGGTATAATTTTTAGGTTATCTTAAAGGAAATTTCTTTAAAATTTTTATTACAATCTATTTAAAAACGTTAAGTTATTTGGAGAAAACTTCAGAGGTCCTGCTTAGGTAGAGAACTTTTTATAAGGTAGTATCATCATTATAGATACATGCAAACATTAACTAATGAAATAACTCTAAATATTTTCGCGTTTATTAAAACATTTTACGACTTCAAGATACTAAAAGGAACCATTAAATTCAACAAACCTGATTAACTATGATTATTACTATAGCTTTTAGTTGGCAATAAACTCTATAATGTATTTCGATAGAGATCTGCCAATCTAATTAATTAAGAGTATTTGATATATTTCTTAATACTTTACTGTCCTAACCCCTCCTAACGGCTTGTGTAAAATAAAAATTAGTCGAGCTAATTTTTAATTCGTCAAAAACAGTAGATTGTTTGTTTTGAATTTCACACAAAGCTACTCGCGGGCCATCTGTGCTAGCCGTCCCTAATTTAGCAGTGTAAGACTAGAGGGAAGGCAGCTAGTCATCACCACCGACCGCCAACTCTCAGGCTACTCTTTTCCAACGAATAGTGGGAATGACCGTAACATTATAACGCCCCTACGGCTGAAAGGGCAAGCATGTTTGGCGCGACGGGGATGCGAACCCGCGACCTTTAGATTACGACTCGCACGCCTTAACACGCTTAGCCATGCCGGGCCCAAAAACAGTAGAATTTATAGACTTAGATTTAATCAAAATAATATATATTTTCCCAAACCATAAATCGAATTCACCTGTCCTTAAAAAATAACGTAAGCAAAATAAATCAGTAGTTTGAGAAATAAACATAAAATTTTAATATTTCACTAATTTGGTAAACAAACTATTGATACTTAGTGTCTACCTTATCTGTAAGAGTAAAGCGAAATCAAAGATGGGCAAATTTTTCATAATTGTATATATATCTATATACTGTAAAACATGGTAGTTATGAACCAAACCAACTATACTGTTAATTGTATATATACACACTGTAAAACATGGTAGTTATGAACCAAAGCAACTGTACTGTTAATTGTATATATACTGTAAAACATTTTAATTAGGGACTAAATCAAATATTTTCTTAAATTGTATATATATCCTGAAAAACATGGTAATTAGGAACCATGGTAATTGTATATATACTGTAAAACGGTAATTAGGGACTAAATCAGCTGTACCATAAATTGTATATATCCTGTAAAACATGGTAATTAGGGACCAAATCAACTATACTGTTAATTGTAGAAATACTGTAAAACATGGAAATTAGGAATTAAATTAACTATGTTCTTAATTGTATATATCCTATAAAACAGGGTAATTAGGGACCAAATCAACTGTACTGTTAATTGTAATATACACTGTAAAATATGGTAATTAGGGACCAAATCAACTGTACTGTTAATTGTAATATACACTGTAAAATATGGTAATTAGAGATCAAACCAACTGTACTGTCAATTGTATGTATGCTGTAAAACAGTATAATTAGGGACTAAACCAACTGCACTGTTAATTTCAATGAAGTGTTGGTTAGATTATCACTGTGTTTCCATGATATTAACATTAGTGTCTAATCTTCCAGTGAAGCCCACATATCTTTCACAGATGATACAGTTGGTTTATATCTTATCTAATATCTGTAACTTTACGCTACGTACTTTTCTAAGCCTTTAAGATCTGATAGGTACTTTATATATATGTTATTATTAAATACATGAGATAAAAAGTAGTTTTTAAACATATTTTTGTGCCCGTGTATATCTCACAATGAAAATGGAACTATGGGTATTAATACCCAATGGGGTGATTAGAAACACCTGATAATTAAAACAATAATAATCCTAACACCATTATAATTATCTTTGTCCTGTAAGATACAGCCTGTCTACAACACTAAGTCTTAACTTGATAACTGAAGATTAAAAATTAAACTCTTAACATTTTATATTCTAGAGCTATTTGTAATAACCAAACAAGAAACTTCTTATTTGGTTCTTTGATTGTTGTATTATGTTGTCTGACAAGGGAAAACTGCTTCATATGCAGTACATATTTGTTATAAAACACCATATCTTGATAGATCAGTTATTTTTATATGAATAAAACAACTTCATTATGATTGGTCAACTATATGATCTTTTAACTTTATCAGGGCAGTTAAATACGTATAAAACAAAATATAAGACATAAAGAAACAAAGAATTTATTGGCATGTTAAATTAGGAAGAACAAAAACACATTTTGGTTGGTTAAACACTCCTACTAGATCTGTGTATTTTATTTGTCTGATATAAAGATTCATGAACTGGTGTGTAAGAGAGGACAAATTTGAATTTATACTTTTTGACATTGGGTATTTATAAGGGTAGCATTGAAACAGTAACTTATTCCTCACTGACCATATTTCAACTTAAATCTTTTACTTTTTACAGAGATCTATACTGAATATCAGACATAATATTATACTTAATTATAAACTGAACAAATTAACTATAACATTAAATAAAGATGTTTATATATAATTTGTTATACTAACAAAAGTCTGAGTTATAATCAACACAAGTTTATAAGTAAATAACACATTTATGTTCATGTATGGCCGCTTGAGAAAATATTACCATTAAGCTCACATACAAGTACCTTAACATCATTAAATATAACCTAATTCCAAACGGAACCTTACTTTACATTTGTTTGTTTTGAATTTCGTGCAAAGCTACTCGAGGGCTATCTGCGCCACTTTAAGATACAAAACAAAGCTCTTATATTACGCCATGACAGTTCGCCCCTAATGTTATGGATGTGAAAGTGAACGAAGTCATAACATAACAATTTCTTAAGAGACACAATAAATAAATATGGAAAACAAATAATATAACATGTTTTCATGTGAGAGATTCTGACCATCAAAAATCGATAAAGAATCATCAAATGTTGCCTTCTCAATAACTCACGCGATCACTTCAAGTTTAATATGCTTTCTGAAACCTGTGTTTATAAGGATATTCAAAGTTAATGATTAGTGTTTTTGCCAGAAAGAAATCTAAGCCTAAATGTTAAAATTAGTTTCTATAACTTCAAGTCTTCCGATAGTTTGTTACTTTTACCGTAAGTTTTCCATTAACTTTTTGACTTCACATACAAGGTATTATGAAAAATCTTCTAGAATTTACATGTGCTCTTTAAGCCATGGATCATTACATTAGTAAATTATAAGATGCTACGACACAGGAAGCAATAAGAATAATAAGAATAAAAACTCCGTACATTAACGACTCACTTTGATAGAAGTTTTAGACTTCTGGCCTTAAGTTTTATGTGAGGCATATAGTTTATATATCCTAATTAAGACATTACTCACAATACCTTACGTACCTATTTAAATTAAAATGTAAATAACACGTGACATTCTTACAAAACTATGTTGGTAATTAACTTATTATGTTAGTATACCAAGATATATATTATCTTTAATTTTGTTATGCTAGTATTTTGTGGAACTAATTCAAAATTTAAAACGTCATTATTGTGTACGATATTAATTGTTTTTCTGTGTAGGGTTGTATTAAGACTGATGGTTAAATAAAGTACGTTATTAACTCTTAAATATCAAAGTCAAGGATCTGTTGTTCCCTGGTGGATGAACAAACCTGATACAGATGAAAGGTTTGGTTTGTTTTTATTTTTGAATTTCGCGCAAAGCTATCTGCGCTAAAGGTAAAAGGCAAGACACAACTTTTTTAATAAAGCCTTTCTTTAACGGCCTAAAGAAATTCACTTACTCTTAGAACGTTTAAATATATTCACAATCTAAATAAATTTTAACTTATCAAACAAAGGGCCTGGCATGGCCAAGCGCGTAAGGCGTGCGACTCGTAATCCGAGGGTCGCGGGTTCGCGCCAAACATGCTCGCCCTCCCAGCCGTGGGGGCGTTATAATGTACGGTCAATCCCACTATTCGTTGATAAAAGAGTAGCCCAAGAGTTGGCGGTGGGTGGTGATAACTAGCTGCCTTCCCTCTAGTCTTGCACTGCTAAATTAGGGACGGCTAGCGCAGATAGCCCTCGAGTAGCTTTGTGCAAAAACTAAACTATCAAACAAAGAATAAGTTATTAAATATTCATTGCTGAACTTAAAAAAAAAATTGTGAGAGTTTTAAAGTTTCACAAAGTAAATGTAACTAGTAATGTATGTTTTAAACTAATATTTTAGATTTAGGGTAACATAAATAAACATAAACGTATTTAAATATTGTGTCCATAATGTTCTTTTTTAAAATGGCGTTTCTATGTGAAAAGGTCTGAATGATGAAAAAATAACTAATCACACATCTTTTTATTATAAAATATTGCATGAAAACAAACCCATAAACTTGATTACGTCAAATTATCTGTCGTCTTTATTCTTACTCACAGTTTTATGAACATAGCCATCAAACTACTTATTAAATACAGGGTGGCCCGTAAGTCCCTACCCATCCATATATTTTATGTATCCAGTGTATCTGTGTGCTGTCCCTCATTCTCGCTGCATAATATTATGCGACACCATGTTCTGTGAGACATTTTCCTCAACAAAATTGGGGTTATTCCAAATGCCGCAGTGACAGCTGCCTTCAACTCATCATTAGTATTATTGAATATAACATATGGATGGGTAGGGACTTACGGGCCACACTGTATAACGACTAAAGCGGATAAATTTAGGAACATATGCTGTGTTACTAAATCTCTTACACATTACACGACTCTATGATAAAAAATAGTAGCCTATCCACGTGATAACTTATTTAATTCTAACATACTATATTACTTTGCTTCTCACATATAACTAATTTTCACCTCTGTAAGTGAAACCGGTTAAAAGGTCACATTATTCCATACTTTGTTTTCATTACTTATTTCCTACTCACGTAGGCCTACAAAAATTATACTAAACAAACGTTTAGCACTACCTAAACCACTTTAGAACTTCCAAAGTGATGTAGGAACATACGGACAAAGAAAACGTCTTACGAGTATCTATTTATAACCAATTTTGTGTTAACATTGCTATGGTAAAGAAGAAAAAGAGTGAAATTATACTTAAATAAACTTGAAAGAAAATAATTAAGTTTTCACTACAATTAACCGCATTTTTTTTACGCTTTTATTATTATAAAAGTAAACAAAATTGTTTCACAAATATTATTATCTTTTAAGTGTTTCCTCTGCTAGTACGACTACCACGAGTTTAACAGTGCAATTTTTCTGCGCACGTGACTTAAGTCTGTAGGGCTTTATATTCTGCACTCCGCTCGGATATTTGTGTTCGTAGAGGTTAATGAGTACATGACTGATGCTATTAAACAAAGTATAGGTAACCATTAATTGGAAATTAATCATCACAAGACTGCTGATTGTACAATAAAAATCAGCATTATTCATAGAATGTTTGATAAATTTTAAATGATAAGACCAAGGCAAAGGTAAAAGTGCTTTAAAACAAATATATTAGACAATTAATACTAAAATCAACAGCAACTTAACACTTAGATATATTTACGAAATAACAACAACACCTTTTGATTTTAGAAATATTTTGATGGAGCAGTTAGAGACCAGCAGGTAATTAGTGGTAATTAAAGAACTAACTAACATCTAACTAAACCAAAGAAGTTGCTTACATTCCTCCATTATATGAGGCTTTCTAAATTTACTTGTTCCGTCCTTCCAAGTAGCACTGATATGCCGCATATTCGAAAACTATTCGGTTGTAGCGAGACAAACGAAGCAAATAGTAGATCAAGCATTTGCTTCATATTTTCTTCACTGAAATTTGCGTTCTGATTAGGAAAGAAATGGTTGAACAAAAATATACAAACTTTAAAGCTGTACCTCTAGTTCTACTCGACTTTACTAAGTCTAAATATTGTTGTAGCACTAATATGTAAATTATGCCAAGGAAGTAAATCAAGGCTCGTATATATAAAGCGTATAATATTTTCATACGTTTAAACTCTTGAATTGTAGTAAATAATTTATATATATATTTATTTCGTTAGCTTCCATCTCTGTTAGAGCCTATAAATAATTTATTATGTACAAATGCAATATATATTTGTTTTATACCAGTTTCTAGTAAATTGGTTCAAAATACATATACAATGATAACATGATGGATTACTTATAAATATTAAAACGACAAACGTTCATATCTTACCACTGCTCAGTTATGGTATATTACGTCATTGTTATTTACGTATCACGGGTTTTGTTTTGTTTTGTTTTTTTAATTTCGCGCAAAGTTACACAAGGGCTATCTTCACTAGCCGTCTCTAATTTAGTAGTGTAAGACTAGTAGGAAGGCAGCTAGTCATTATCACCCACCGCTAGCTCTTGGGCTACTCTTTTACCGACGAATAGTGGGATTGACCGTAACATTATAACGTCCACACAGCTGAAAGGGAGAGCACGTTTGGTGTGACGGAGATTCGAACCCGCGACTCTCAGATTATGAGTCGAGCACTCTAACCACCTGGTCATGCTGGACCGTATCATGGATTTAAACAATGAAATTATAATATCGTTTCTAAAAAAAAAAAACTTTAAAATTTTAAGACTTCTCGACCTTCTGTTAGGTGAGTTGTTTTTTGCAACTATAAATTTTCCAATAAAAGTACACAAAATTTAAAATAAAAAACGGTTTAATAAATGTATCGTTATAAGTTTAAAATTTTCAAACACTTAACACACTTTACAAATACACAAACTGTGTAATTCATAGATCCCGAGATGGGTTAGATATAAATTTGTTAGAATACTAAATTATTTATTGCCATCTTCATTGGATTTTATAATTAATTTTGAATATTTATTTCTTCAGTTTATAATTGTTTATGTCATTATGTCTGACATTTCCATCTTTAACCTGTATGAAAAACAAAAGTTTGAAGTTTAAATATAAGGGACCATTTGATCTTTGAAGACTATACCTGTACACTCTCCCACTCTTGAGAAAAAAAACATCAAATCGATTGGCCATCCTTATTCCAGGTAAAATCTATTTTAAAATGCACACTTCTAATATGAGTCTTTTTAACATCACAAACTATTAGTTTTACAGATGTGACTGTACAACAGTCCACTTTTTCAGGTCTAATATTAGAACCAACTAGTTACCCTAAATAACGTTAGAAGAGAATGCAGTTCGTAAAGTCCATTAGAAATTATTTAATTAACTGAACCAGATATTTTCTCAGCACATATAGCCAGGTGGGTTAAGGCGTTCGACTCGTAATCTGAGGGTCGCGGGTTCTCATCCCCGTCGCGCTAAACATGCTCGCCCTCCCAGCCGTGGGGGCGTATAATGGTACGATCAATCCCACTATTCGTTGGTAAAAGAGTAGCCCAAGAGTTGGCGGTGGGTGGTGATGACTAGCTGCCTTCCCTCTAGTCTTACACTGCTAAATTAGAGACGGCTAGCACAGATAGCCCTCGAGTAGCTTTGTGCAAAATTCCAAAACAAACAAACAAACATAACTCTGAGAATATTTATTATAAAAAATGATTTAATTAAATATATTAAAAATATTCTTAAATTTTTAAGTTAATTTTAATTTAGTTAGTAACTTATTTTCGTTTACCCATAAAATTTTATTAGGTGCCTTTTTTTTAATAAATAAATGTTATAAACACAGTAATAACGTACTTAATATCTTTTATTTAAAATTTTTGTAGGTGTGTTCTATAGTAGGATGTCAAATAAATAACAAAACTTTCGATATGAAATAATCGTAACGTATTGTACCCTGTTCTGGTTATTGCTTTAGAGTATTGTTGGCGAGAAAGTAAATATTAGGTATGTTATGTGTTTAGTAAGGGTGCGTAACTAATACCTGAAACGATAGATCGCTCTAGTATGTATTTATCTACTTATAAAGACGGCCCGCCATGGCCAAGTGTGTTAAGGCGTTCGACTCGTAATCCGAGGGTCCGGGTTCGAATCCCGGTCGCATCAAACATCCTCCCCCTTCCAGCCGTGTGGGCGTTATAACGTAACGTTGGTAAAATTACTATTCCTTGGTAAAAGAGTAGCCCAAAAGTTGGCTAGGTGGTGATGACTAGTTGCCTTCCCTGTCTTACACTGCTAAATTAGGGAGTCACTGCTTTGCGCGAGAAAATAATATGTTGACACTTAAAGCAAGATAAAATGGTCGTGTATCATTCGCAACTGTTTTTACGTTTTCGTATGTCCGAACTGAATCCTGTATGTATAGGCCTACAGACGAGATTTATTAGCGTTCTCTCTCCCTCTCAGGATTTGGGTGATCTTATGTACCCTGGATGGTCAGGTACGCGTTGAGTTTACTCCGACCCTTATATATTCAAAAACGGCTGGAATGGATAGAGAAAATACTAGTAGAAGAGCGAACAACATTTCGCTCTTCTTTGGTCATCGTCAGCTTCACAAAGAAAGAAAGGGTTACTGACCGGTAGCTGACGACATGTTTGAAGGCGGTTGTGTAATTGAGTGTAGGAATGTAGAGGATGTGCTTAGATATTAATTATGCGTTCTAAAATTTTGTCTAGACAGCTAGTCAGGCTGATTGGTCGGTAGCTATTAGGTTTATTGGCTCGCTTTCCTTCCTTATGGAACATAAGTCGAAAAGTGCTTTTAATTGTTCAAGCATTTTCGGAGCACCCTGTTTGAGGATGATGGTTTGTATCTTAGAGATTTATTTTTGTGTCTTTTTTATTGCTTCATGGAATTCATGTATCGATATTTCTTTCATTAGCATTGTGTCTTCCTAGTTTGTTATGTGTCTTGTACTTGTCTTAGATATACTTGTTGGGAAAATACCACAATAAGTACATTAGCGTTGATTGTTCGTTTGTTTTTAAATTTAGCGCAAAGCTACACGAGGGCTATCTGCGTTAGTCGCCCCTAATTTAGCAGTGTAAAACTGGAAGGAAATCATCAACACCCACCGTCAACTCTTGAGCTACTCTTTTACCAACGAATAGTGGGATTGACCGTACCATTCTAACGCCCCACACGACTGAAAGGGCGAGTATCTTTGGTGTGACGGGGGTTCAAACCTCAGATTAAGAGTCGAGTTTCTTAACCACTTGGTCATGCTGGGCCTAATGAAAGGGTAATCCATTAAGAAAAAATCACCTTTTTTATGCTAGTTATTTTTATATAAAGAAACCATATTTCTTGTTGAACTGTTAAAAGACAAAGGGCAAATTCACATAGTATTTCTGCATTTTAAATTTGTATTAATCTTAACCAGACAATAAATGATTAATATTAATTTCTAATCCTGGCAAGTTACCTACATAGATCAAAACTAAAAATCAATTTGGTAGCAACCATGTGCAATTAAATATGCTTTTCTTATTTACAGAGAGTAGAACGCTTTTAATTATTTTCTATTAAAGATTTCATTGGCTTTCAAGCAATAATATCAGGTCATCTCTTAAGTAATGCCCGATTTTAGGTTCAGAAAAAGAAAAAGGATTTCAAACACTTTTAATGTTATTTAATCAATAATGTATGTTCCATTATTATTAATTACATCCTGCCAACGATTCACAAGATTCTGAATGCCACTTCTATAAAATTATTGGGGTTTGAAGGAAAAGAATGTAGAGAGGGTAGTTTTGACATCTTCATGTGTTCCAAGCTCTTTTTCCATCAAGATAGTTCTGCAAACTTCGGAATAGATAATAATTAGATAGGGGAAGGTCTGGAGAATAAGGAGGATATGGAGGTTTTTCCCAGTCTACCTCTTCAATCTTTGCAGATGTGATCCTTGCTGTATGGGGCCATGCATTATCCTGGTGTAACACAACACCTTTATGACTAACCAAACCAGGCCTCTTTTCTTTCAGTGCAACATTTAAGCGCTCTAATTGTTAACAACAGAAGTCTGATGTAATCGTTAAATTGAATGGAAGCAACTCAAAGTGGATCACACCACCAATATCCTACCAAGCGCTTAACAAGACTTTCCTAGCCGTCCTTAGTTTAATAATGCTAGAATAGAGGGAATGGAGACAGTTAGCATCGCCAACCGCCAACGAATAGTGGGATTGACCATCATATAATGCCCTCACGTCTGAAAGTGCAAACATATTCGGTGACAGGGATTCAAATCCGCGACGTCCAAATTGTGTATCAAGTGCCTTAAAATCCAGGCCTTATAGTGTTAGTGGTGTTTTTACCATATTTCTAAAGTAATTGTTTTGCAAACATTTTCGCCAAGAAAAGAACAAAAACCCTTGTGGCGGTGGGTGCTGTTGACTGTCTTCCCTCTGGACAGTAGCTCAAAATTTGGGTCGCTGTACCTGAAGGTCCGGCATGGCCAGCTGGTTTGGGCGCTTGAATTTAAAATTTGAGAGTCGCGAGTTTGAAACTCTTACACCTAATACGGCCGTCCTTCAGACGTGTGGACATTATAATGTGACAATCAACTCCATTATTCGTTGGTAATAGAGTAGCCCAAGAGTTGGCGGTAAGTGGTGATGACTAGCTGGCTTCCCTCTAGTCTTACACTGCTAAATTAGGGACGGCTAGCACACATAACTATCAGGTAGCTTTGGGCAAAATTCTAAAACAGACAAACATCATAATGAAATTAATTTCTAGTACAAGTTGAACGTCTTTGTCTGAAGTAAAGGAGTTATTAGATTACAATATGTATATAAATTAAAGTAAGGTTCTTTATTTTTAAACCGCCAACTCTTTTGTTTGTTTGTTTTTGAAATTCGCGCAAAGCTACTCGAGGGCTATCTGTGCTAGCCGTCCCTAATTTAGCAGTGTAAGACTAGAGGGAAGGCAGCTAGTCATCACCACCCACCGCCAACTCTTGGGCTACTCTTTTACCAACGAATAGTGGGATTGACCGTAACATTATAACGCCTCCACGGCTGGGAGGGCGAGCATGTTTGGCACGACCGGGATGCGAACCCGCGACCCTCAGATTACGAGTCACACGCCTTAACACGCTTGGCCATGCCGGGCCACACCAACTCTTTTACCAACGAATAGTGGGATTGACCATTACTCATAACACCCTCACGGCTGAAAGGGTGAGCATGTTTGGTGCGACAGGGACTCGACCTGCGACCCTCGGATCACGAGTCGAACGCCTTAAATCACCTGGCAATGCCTGGCTTGTTTAAAGTAAGTTGCATACCACAACGATACTGAGTTGTAAAAAAAAAAAAATCCCATAATAAGTCCACACACTAAGGAGAACAACATTAAAATAAACTAACATTAATTAAGGACACAAGTTAGAGTAGAAACAAATCCAATAGAAATGATCAGTTAAAGCCATATATCTGTTCGAAAATGTTTTTTAAGCTAACAATACAAAACGTGTAATATTAAAAAATAGGACAAAAGGGAAATGCACAACGATGGCGAAGAGAGAAATAAATATATAAACATTAAATAATTAGTACGAAAACAAAAATTATTATAAAATAAGAAACAGAAAAGATGCTATAGTAAGACAATTGAAAACTCCAGCATTGAGTAATAAAGATAATGTAACATAAAAAAATTAAAAATAAGGAAAAATCAATTTAGTTTTATTCTATTCATAATTTCAAGATTTAATATAAACCGCCAAATCGTTTGTAAAAGTTGTACCAAAGACGTACAACAACTTGTTTACGTGTGTATTTTCAGACAAAATATTTACCTTGCAAATAATAACACATCTTACAGTAAATTAAAACTGCAACTGGAAGTTGGTGAGTGAAAATAAATGAGAAAATAATATTGTTTTATTAGTTTAAAGCAAGACGGTAAAGCATGAGTAATGTTTCGACTGAATCCTGTACACGTACTCAAGGGCGCAGAGTCACGTGAATAGAAAAAAAAATGATAACAAACGCTCCTCCATTAGAAAGATAAGAAAAATGATTTTAAATATGCAATAATTAAATAGTTTGCATTATTTGTAATAATAATACTTGTTAAAAAAAATTTTATATTGAACAGTTTAAAGTGTACTTTGTTTTTTTTCAATTCTTTTAGTATACATTATAACTTATTTTTATTAAACCATAAACATGTTATACAACCTTTATTATAAATAATCGCCATAAACCACACCTGTTATAATGCACTAAACAATATAGATTAATAACATAATTTTTGTAAACCTACTATTAGTAGGTTGTGAAAATGAAAAGAAAAGAAATGGCACTTAACAGGTTTAAAACTAATTTTAAGATTAATTTATTTTTAACAATGTGTAGCATTGTGCGTTTTACGTTGTATGTTTCTTTGCTCAGTAAAGTAGTGGATAAAATTTTTTGAAATTCTGCACAGTTACACCAGAAATTTGTATACGCTGGTGTCCGGGATTCAATAAATATTACATCTACATACCCCTATGTTTTTCCACAGTACTGATACATCTTACGTCTAATAAAATAATGCTGGGAGTACTATTAAATGGAAAGGGTATGCATTTTATTTAATAAAGTGTTTATTAACTTTAATAAGAATAGGGATTTCGTGCTCAGTTGGTGGTGTGTTAATAAAATAAAATAATAAGTGGAAATTTGGAGGTTAATTACGGAATTAAATCAGATAAAATATAAATTAAAAATAGCTATTATTATATTGCCAAGCTTCCGAGAAAATTTAAACCTATTGTTACTGTTCGTATTATTTATTATTATTATAAGACACTCATTTCGCTATTACCTTTTTAACCCTTCCAACGTTTCGAAGTGCAGCTATCAAAATGTGTACAAGGCGTTACTGTATGTCCACGTTAGTTTGCGTTTGTATCAAATATCACTTCCCAGCTACTTCAGGGCATGGTCTGGGTAGATTTTTCGGCGCCCAGACCGTGAAAGTGTGTTTTCTCGGGGTACTCCCCCCCTTCCCCCAGCAAAATCTCTGGCATCGGACCTGTAGGTCCCAGCCACTTTCTGAAAAGGGTCGTTAATCCAGCCATAGTAAATAGTAAATTTTAAGAATTCGTCAGCCGACAGTGTACTCCATTATCGGGCCAAGGCCTGGCTCACTTCACTTATCCTGCTCTCGTCCAGTTCTCCCGTCTTTCCTCTCACTCATAAATACCCCACTCCACCTTAAAAACATTAAAAAAAGAAAACCCCACGGACATTTTTACAATTTTTCACGTAAGGGGAAGAAGAGGAACCACAACGTTCCTGAACACCCCAGTTGGAGAGAGAACTCTTCTGATTTCTCTCTCTCTAAACTAAACCCCTGCCACGTTAGTTTGCGTATCAGATATCTCACTATTTGTTTGTCCAAAAAAAAAAAATTCATGTAGCAATTTTTGGAACCTACGTAAGTAGGTAAAAAAGATAGAAGATTAGTTACGTGTACATGTTAGCAAGATTTCTCGATAACGGTTGAATGTAATTAGACTATAATCTAAGTTAGAAGTAATTAATTTTGCGAGTCATGAAAATCCTTAAATGTTAACAAATAAAAATAATTGGTTTTTAATTGAAGGTAGTGCATATATATATAGGATATTATTCCTTATTGTTCTGCTAAAATAGCTTGTTTTGTGTTGAATTTCGCATAAAGTCTAGTCGTCCCTAATTTAGCAGTATAAGACTAGAGGGGAGGCAGCTAGTCGTCACCACCCACCGCCTACTCTTAGGCTACTTTTTAGCAACGAATAATGGGATTAAATGTACAATTATAATGCCTTCACGGCTGAAAGGACGAGCATGTTTGGTGTGAGGGGGATTAGAACCCGCGACCTTCAGATTACGAGACTAGCGCCCCAATCACTTGGCCATGCCGGGCCACTGTTTTGCTAAAAGTGGTACATATTCGTCGTTATTGATGGATATATTAATTGCGCCTTTAATTTATTTTAGGTGAGTTATAATTACAGTCATTATTTTCATGTTAATAATTATACGAATATATAAACATATTAATTAAGGTAATTAAATGTGTTTTAACGTGCAATATTTTAAAATAATCGAAGACGACTGTAGGCCTATACTCATTATTTCTGTAATAATGCTATGTTTTAAAGAAAATAATTAAATTTAGGATGAATAAAAGTACGACAACAACAACAACAAGAGTGTTATACAGACATATTCATTATATAATAAACGTGAAATGTCAGAAATGAGCAACGAACATTGACGGATTCAATGTGATAACTTTATGGAACCCCAGTATTTTATTTAGTCTGTTATCGATTAACTTTGTTGTAAGTGGGAGCAGTTTTTGTTTTTTTTAATTTTATTATCTTTCTGTAAAGTTCAAATACGAAGGAAAATTAGCTTTGACTATTCTAGATATATAATTCATGATAACATAACTAGTTTGTTTTTATTTTTCTTTCTAGACTTGTGAATTCCTATTTTGACACATTATAACGTTGTATCCCCATTCGCGTTTTGTGGCGTATTTGTACTTTGTTGAATGATAACGTTCATGGTTCTTACCTTTTGTTTTATTTCGTGTGTACATTGAAGTTATGAATATTGTTTATGAGGTCTTCAATAAAGAGAAAAAAATGTGGAAAATTTTGAAAAGCTACATTATTAGGAAGTTTGGAAAAGAAAAAGTGTTTCAATTAAAGTACGTAGGGAAACTTAGGACTCTTGGACTTTAAGCTCCAACTGCTATCCGTATCCCTTGTTGTCCCTAAACATTATGTTATGTTATGTATTTTTGTATTCTAACAAAAGCCAAGTTAATTATTACTAAATTTAAATGCAAAGTAACATATATGTTTATATGAATGTTCGCTTAGAACTGTATCTCAGAATGGCAGTTCAATTAGAACATTATAGGAAATGTATTAATTATTTGCGATACATAAATCAAATGGCTTAAAGCGTATAAAGATTTCCTAGACTGCCCCATATGATGTAATATTAATGATTAAACACAATATTGTGTGTAACTCTTAAAAGTAAATTACCAAATGCCGTAGATAAAATTTACTACCAGAAGACTTGAATGTTTAGCAATTAGGCAATTCATTTTGACACATTCACGCAAAATCTCGCATTTCGTTCCGTCAGGAATACTAGTAAGTAAAACCAATTTGAATTTTGGAATTTCACACAGGTTTTCTGAAAGTCATTTACTTTGTAATAACGACATGAGTTGTGGAAATTATGTAACTTTTAAAAGTATTTCGTTTCATATAGTTTTCTCTTTTGTGTAACATTCCTGTTAACTTCCAATATATTTTGTGGCCAGAATCTTTCATGTGAAGAAAATTGTAGTTATTTACAAAATACAGTTTTGATATACTATAAGATATATGTTTTGGTTTTTAATTATGAGGTAATGTTCCATTTGGTATCAGGTTATTGTGAATGGTGTTCAGGTATTTATATGCGAGTCTAAAGTTAATCGCCCTCAAACCTTGATAGTGATACAGACAACAATTTGAGGGACCACTTTCTTCTTGCAGACTATTCCTGTATGTATAATCCTGAGAAAAATAAAAATACAAATCCACTTTTTTTGCAAACGCACTCAAACTTACTTAAAAATCCATTTTAAAATACACACTTCTTATATGGGTTTATTTCACCACTTAAACCACACAGCAAAAATCGTTTGTTTGTTTTATTCAAATCCAACCAATCAACATTTTCTTTCTGGTTTTTGATGTCTAGTGTTTTGTGTTCTAAACATGGAGCTACCTCAAATGAAACAGTTCTTACAGCTGCTAGGAATTTGTTAGTTTTATTTATAACAAGAAAAACAACTAATTGAATCAGCAATTATTTCAGTTACTAATGGTAACATGATATTTGTGTGTTACGTATATTTCAAGTAGCATCACTATTGGCAGATAACTTAATAAAAACACATTATTAATGAATTGCTGCTTTCAATATATACCTAAGCATTATTTCACGACACAAATATTTGTTTTTCTGTTATTAACAATGGTACTATAAAATAGGGTTATTAGAAACAGATTTTTTTTAAATGTTGATGTGTCCATGGCTCTCAATTCTCAAGATGAGGATTAAATACACAATTTTATCAAAAATTGTTGTCAAACTGTAACTTATCAAAACAAAGATTGTAATGTCCAGTATGTTTTAAAATTTAATAAAGAATCACTTTGTGATAGGATAATTGAGTAAAAAAATAAATATTACCCATAATTCCAATTTTCTAACACCGAAATGTTTCTTAAAACTCCTCACAAGGCTACAGTGTAAGCATGTGTTTGAAAAACGTTTAGACTAAATATGTTTTTAAAAGAAAGTAAATCAGTGTAAAGTTATAACATAGATATGAAATCTTGTCTTTTTTTGGAAGCTTAAAAATTAAAGCTGTTATTAGGAACACACTGATAATCCAATTAGTAGTTCATTTGAAATTAATCATAAAGTTAGATTAGGTTATACTTTTAATCACTTTGTTATTACAGGATAGACAATTCACAATTGTAGTTTTGGATTATTAATTTTGTTCAAATATTTTCTTTTAAAATTTTCCAGCATATTTATATTCAGAGATCTAACGAAACCTTCATCTATGAATGTTTAGTTGTGGTTCATGCTCACATATTCCAGTGAAAACTATATTTCAGTAGTTATTAGCTTAGTTTTCAATACATGTTAGCAACCATCTCATTTATGTAAAAATAGTTCCAAAGTTTTGATTCAAAGCTTAACCACATTATTCTTCTCACTTTTAATGTGATTAAGATAGGAAGCTGAAGACAGTAAATAAATAAGTCCTGACATGATGTGTATCTCATCTATGTGCCTGATAAAATGACCCATCAGAGAGAATCTGAACCCTGGTGCTCCGCTCCCTCTCCAACTATGTTTTGTTGGCCAGAGTTTTGACACAGACTTTCTTGTTCAAAAGTTTACTTCTACCAAGTTTAATCATATTAATTTTAATTATCTATGCTACTTCCTCCCTCCCTATTATGAGTAACCTAATCTTCAAATCCTTCTACAATTACTGATCTTTCCATTTCGTTACTTCCCACCTTGACCACAAACTGTTATATGTTTTATTTTAATTTTTGTTTATATGAATTATTTTATGCATTCACACACTAGATGGAGAATTTGATGTACTAACTGTGATTTATTAACATTCTTTCCAAAATTAAGGTTTTGATAGTCAAATTAACATTCACAGCATACTTGAAGATCAAAAATGAGGTACTTGGAAAGGATCTATATTTTGTTGTAATTGTTAGATAATTATTTACAGATATAAATATATACTAATAGTTAAGTGTGTTTAAAAACAATCTTGATGAATATAATAAAAAAAATTACAATAGTTAGTTAGGTTTAAAGTGTACAACCAGTAAACCAATGATCTGCAGGTGACGGAATTAATTTGATACATAAAGTAATGTTTATAAAATCAAAAATATAAATTAAAACCATACTTATGAAAATTTTAAAGTGTAAAGAAACTTATTCACAAAACTATTTAAAAGTGAAATATAAAAACTTATCTTTTTTCATAATAGTATTTGAAATTGTTTTTTAAATTATAATTCTTCAGGACAGGTTTTGAAGTTCCCAGAATTACTTGGAGGTCCATACACCATTGTTCTACATGGATCTAGGCAACATACTCTAGACCAAGTTGAACTATCACTGTGTTGTCACAGACTGTAAAACAAATGGTATTGTGTTTGGTGGTCTAAGTTCTAAGATGTTTATGGTTAAAGCTGTTCATAAATTTCCCAAGATAGCTCCACAGAAAGAAACTATGGTCTAGTTTGTTAAACTATACAAGTGGTAAAGCGTTCTTTATCTATTTGTGTTTTTATCATTAAGGTACCACCACATGGAAACACCTAATCAATATGATATAATTGTGTTGTTAAACTACAGTCTTGGTGAAGTTTGTGTTATATGGTCAATTCTGTACATTTCTTGTTGTTTTTCACACAATAATTCAGTTATTTTGTGTTTAACTTCCAAAATGTACACCATGGATAAGCAATTAACATAAGGAGGTATTTTTATAAAGTTTATTGTGTATAAAAGTGACACAAAATATCACATATGTTGAAAAATATTAGTTTTCCAGTTATGAAATTATTAAAGATATTTTATTGTGTTCAGACAACATATGTAGATGTCTACATGTTATTTTAAGTGTTGTTACAAATTTGTAAATATATATATCATTTGTTATGAAGGAAAAATTTAAAAAGAAATACAATTGAAATGTATGTTATATGTAAATTGATAGCATTATATGTGAGATTTATTCCCATGGAGGACTACAAATTCATAAATAAAACATGCTAAAACAGCACATACTTTAGCTGTGGGGAACCCATGTTAAAGGAAATAGAAAAGTCTTTAAACTATATTATAATGGTAAATTTAATGACACATAGATAAAAAAGTTTATTTACGTTTTGAATGTAATTTTGTAAAAGTTAATGACCTATGCACTTTAACTTTTTAGAAGGTTAATAAATAAATGCTGGAGTTAGTCCTACAGTTTATTTTCTCCAAGGTACATGCTAACAAAGATTGAATTACCAGTATATATCTTTTTTCTGTGTGTATGTGTTTGAAGGTGATAAATTAATTTTTTAGGTGCATCATCAATGATACATTTTAACCATAAATTAAACATCAATTTGTGTTTATCTGTTAATGTACAAGATCAGTATCAAATTACACGTGTATTAAGATCAAGCTGAAGTCTTTCTTTCAACCATTCAGAGCCCAGTGATTAACGTGTGTCATTTGTAGATCCATAGGCCCTTGGTTCCTGCTCTTCATGGGTGAACTTCATCATTCAACTAAAGTTGCCCACAAATTGGTGGTGCTGACTGTTTGCTTTCCCTATAGTCCATCACTTCCAAATAAGGGGCAGTTGGTTGAGTAGTTTTGCAAAAAAAATGAATATGTAAGTTCTACATGGACCTGATTGGTATTTGGTGTAATTTTAAATCATATGAATAGTGCTATAAATGTGTATAATTGCACTGTTATATGGACAGATTTTACTTTTTATATGTAAATCATTTAAGCAGTGAAAGAACAAATATAAACGAAGATCATAGAGTGATGACGTAATACAGGAAATGTTTTGTAGACGTCAGATATTATTGATGTAAAATTAAAAAGAGTAATGTAAGTGTGGGAACTAGGTGAAATATAATTATAAATAATATATTGTAGTGTTTAACTCCATATTTACAACTAATATGATCAATTATTATTAATTAAGTTTCATTTAGCATGATAATCATGTGATCATATTAGTTGTAAATATGGAGTTAAATACTGCAATATATTATTTATATATATATATATATACAGAAAAACACTGTAATTAGGGACCAATCCAATTATATTGTTAACTGTATATATACATATACTGTAAAACATGGTAATTAGGGACTAAACCAACTGTAATGTTAATTTTATATATATATATATATATATATGTATGTGTGGTGTGTGCATATATATATACTGTAAAACAGGGTAGTTATGAACTAAACCAATTGTTCTGTTAATTGTATATATATACTGTAAAACATGGTAATTAGGGACTAAACCAACTGTACTGTTAATTGTGTGTAGATGTATATATATATATATATATATATATACACACACTGTAAAACATGGTAATTAAGAGTCTAAACCAACTGTACTGATAATTGTATATATACATACTGTAAAACATGGTAATTATGAACTAAATCAATTGTACTGTTAAATGTATATATACATAATGAAAAACAGGGTAATTATGAACTAAAACTGTAGTGTTAATTGTGTACATATATATACTGTAACACATGGTAATTAGGGGTTGAACCAACTGTACTGTCAATTGTGTGTGTGTGTGTGTGTATATATATATATATTAGTATACTGTGGAACAGGGTAATTATGTACTAAATCAACTGTACCATTAATTGTATATATACTCTAAAACAGGGTAATTAGGGACTAAACCAATTGTACCATTAGTTGTATATACATACAGTAAAACACTGCAATTATGGACCAAATCAACTGCACTGTTAATTATATATATGGTGTAAAACAGGATAATTAGGGAGGAAATTAGTCTACTGTTATTTGTATATATACTGTAAAACATGGTAATTATGGACTAATCCAACTGTAGTGTTGTGTGTGTGTGTGTATATATATACTGTAAAATAGGGTAATTATGGACTAAACGAACTGTACTGTTAATTGTGTGTGTATATATATATATATACTGTAAAACATGGTAATTCAGGACTAAATCAACTGTACCATTAATTGTATATATATACTGTAAAACAGGGTAATTATGAACTAAAGGAATTGTACTCATAATTTTGTATATATATACTATAAAATAGGGTAATTATTGGACTTATCCAACTGTAGTGTTAATTGTGTGTGTGTGTGTATATATATATATATACTGTAAAATATGGTAATTAGGAACTAAACCAACTGTACTGTTAATTGCATATATATATATATATACTGTAATAAAGGATAATTAGGAAGTAAACCAACTGTACTGTTAATTGCATATATATATATACTGTAATACAGGGTAATTAGGTACTAACCCAACTGTACTGTTAATTGTACATATATATATACTGTAATACAGGGTAACCCAACTGTACTGTTAATTGTATACATATATATATACTGTAATACATGGTAATTAGGGACTATCTCCACTGTACTGTTAATTGTATATATGTATATATACTGTAATACAGGGTAATTAGGGACTAACCCAACTGTACTGTTAATTTGTACATATATACAAATGACTAATTTGTGTCTTGTAAAATAAGTTTATACATTATTTTTTACCTTTAACATGTTAGCTGGATCTTAGAACATAGAAACTGGAAAGGAATTAGTAACTGCATAGATAAACAAACACAAGTATTTTCTGGATAGCTTGATAGGTCAAAGAAAAGACCCAAATTAGAAGTATTTTATAACTTGGTATGAAGAAGGTACATTTCAATATTTCCTTGTTCTCAGGGATGTTTGGGTTTACAACCAAGGACTCTTGATATTTGTTTGTTATAATCTTGTTGAGACTAATTTCTTTAATTTTGAATATCCTGGTAATTTGTTCTATTTATTGTTTGTCACTAACATTTGTAATGTGTACATGATACTATGTTGTGTTATTTTTATTATCACATAAAGCATCATGAGAAATCTAAAGATTGTTTTCAAAGTTAAGTGTACTGTTTTAGCTGCTGACCATTACAGTGGTAAAGCATCACTTAATGGAACACAAGAAACACTGAAATCTCACTATAGTGGTAAATCACTTTGACATTCCTGGCTTTAACCTTTACATCGGACATACAGATAATTAATTTCAATAAATTTCTTAGATTCCATGAGGACTCCACTAGTTGATAAAAAGAACTGAATTACAATAAGCAATGTGGGTTATTGTAATCTGGATTACCTTTTATGGGAATAACCTTGACAGTGTTATATGGAATAAAACGTGGGTGTTCTAGTTTACCAGTTTCTGAACCACTTACATAATTTTTTTCCAAAATAACTTAGGTGCCTCCACATTTCAAAACATACTTGCCAGAATTAATTTGTTCAAATCATATCTTGCTGTATTTTTAATTATTGGCCAACATTTATTCATTTCTATCATATATTATAATCAGTGGTGCTTTTTAGATGGCTCCACAAATGCTATTTATGCTGATGTCTTATTATTCTGAATTATTTATCATAAACACTAGAGAAAAGCATTTTTCTTTGCTACAATTTCATTGAAATAATTATCTATAAATCCAGATATGTAACATTTTTCATGTATATTTTGTACATAAATATAACAACAAATAAAATCATTTTTGTCATTAACAAGTAGGTATAGGCTATCTATAAGTAAAATAAAAATCCTGACATGAAAAAGATTAATCCATCCAAGCACTGTGATACTGCCGAGATGTCTAAAGGGCATCCAGGCACAAATGGAGTATTTGTGTTCAGTCTTTAAAACTAAAAAAAAAAGCTCTAAAAGGATCGAGATGTCTAAAGGGTCTTCACATGTCTTTTAATTTAATTATATAGGTCATTGGTCAGGTCACAAATGGAGTATTTGTGTTCAGTCTTTAAAAACTGTTTTCTCTGTAAAAAAAAAAAGCTCTAAAAGGGATCTGATTGAGGTGTTTGAAGTTATTAAGGTAATTAATAGTGTTTATGTGTTTCTTTAACAGTGTAGTAAACCTTTAGATGTGTTGTCTTCACATGTGGTAGGAATTAAAGAGAATGTTTAATAAATATTTGACTGATAAGGGCTGGTTTTGGGTCTTTTTATTTTAAAGTTTAATTTTGGGGACAGGACAGCCTAAATAGACTAGTAAGTCCCTTGTTTATAAGTTTCATGTTAATACATTTCTCACAATGTCTCATGAGGATATTGAGATATTATTTTTGTTAAAAATTATGCTAACAACAAACTTGAGTTTTATTATTATATCAAAACATGTACTAACATATTTTTCTTTCTTTGTTTATACTACTGTTTTTATGGAACTAAACGGAAATTTAATGTATTATTGTGTAAGATGCAACACAAACTATGTTCCTTTTTGGTGTTAAGTCTTACCTTTAATATATATCGCTAAATAAAGTAAGTTATTGATGATTAAATATAAAACTCAGTGATTCATGGTTCTTCACTGATAAAAAACAAAAGTGATAAATGAAGAGGAAAGGCCTAAGAAGATAAAAAGCAAGATAGAATTTGCAAATAACTGTTCATTGGTTTGACGCCCAAGAGCACTTTATATTGTTTATTGCTAAACAGAGCTACACAGAGTATGCCACCTGGGTAACATGTTACTCTTAAAAACTTCTAAATCGTAATTACCTTAGTAAATATTTAAAAAAAATATTCAATAAATGATGAAATTTCATTGTAGAGGGCTATCACATAGATGATTTTATCTTCTTCCTATGCTATTTACTTCTATTATTTTTAATTTTCTATACTTTCACAGCGTTACTGATAAATATACGCTAATAAAGCTCTTACTGTTAAAGTAAGGCGTCACATATCTATTAACTTAAACGAGTTAAAACACATTAACCAATATATAAAAACCAATAACAACTACACACTAACATCAACAATAACGTTCATTATAACTCTGATTTTACCCTTCTTTCATACATCTGTAGGTTTACAAAAATTGATTATTCTAAATCACTGCACGACCTCCCAACCTAAATATATATATTCTATCTCCAGAATCAACCAATCAGAAGTAAGTTACAATCACAAGCCAAAATATTAGGTATGGTATGAGAAAAGTAATGTCACAACTAAACAATTATAAAAACTAAAGAAAATTTTTAAGCTCATTTGATGAAACAGTTTTAATAATCTGCATTGTTATTAAGATATATAAAAATGTTTTATTACTGCCATTATTAACTTGTTTCTCAGTAATCTAGCTTGAATTTATAAGAACAACTTTACAGCGCACTTGACTACAGTCGCAAGCCTGAGCAAACAATGCCGCGAATTGATCTTTATTTGTGTACAGGAAAGTACCGACTTTTAAGCGACACCCAAAAGGTAAATATTTGACAATGAGTTTGAAATTGCTCGTTTAAAACTATGATAAAACTGCTGCTCGAACAGTAACAATAAATAGTATGTACTAAAATTGTCACATAATTTAAAATTATAAAATCCTTACACGAAGTCTGAACACTTTGAAACAAGAGCACTAAGATGACTTTCGACATAATTAATATGATTACAACAACGAATGTTTATTTAGATACTAAATCTTTCTTTGTATTTAAAACTTAATACTTGAGAAAAATGCACCAATTTTCGAAACGTCATATCTGGTTTAAAATAAAATTCCTCCTTACTGTAAAAGCTGTAACATATAATAAAATAAAAACATTTACAATAATTAGAAAATTATATGAAGTTATTAATGTATAATGTGGTGTGTTAACAAAACTCGAGCATATAATCAATATAATTTTATATTAAAAATAATAGACAAGTGAATGTTCACCTGGCTCTCGTTAAGAAATATTAAAGAAGAAATAGCTTTAGAATAGCATAGAAATATCCCAACATTATTGAAAATGATCTAAACGCAAATGACGCCACATTTGAAAATAATAAAAAAATACATTTATATCGTACTGTGTCAGTGATGTAAGTGAAAGTGGAAGAAGTATTGACATGAAAATTTTTATTAGAAAAAATACACAAAAACAAACCACAAGACTATAGGTATATAGCACACACATATATATATATAATTGAGGAAACCTGGGGGGGCCTATGTTAAAAGCGTAAACATTCTCTTCCTATAAGAACGATTTCAAAATTGTCAGTTTCAAAAAAAAAAAAAAAAATCAAATGTTCATTGTATAGGGACAATTAAAGGATATTTCATCTCCTTATAATTTTAACGTATTAAAAGAAATTTCATTTGTTTATCAAGTCTGTTTGCTGTTATATATGTACCTATGTTTTCAAGCGAGACCCAAAACTCAAACGCTTTGGAATGTGATTATTCTACTTAAGGGAATAAAGATTATGTTTTTTTATCAGACAGTTGCTTTGATGTGAAATTAATTAATTTCATAGAAATAATTAATCATTAGGAGCATTCGAAGATTAAGCAATTTTCCTTCGGCCCGCTTGTGGATACGAGGTGATGTGGGCCTAATTAGCGAACTTTGGATAAGTTGAATAAACTGAAAGCTTAATAAGATTAATAAACAGCCGATATTGTGAGTTCACATTTACCGTGTCCAGAGTTTGATATGTGTGTGTGTGGAGGTAAGTACTTTGAGAAAACCCACTTTCGGCAAAATTGTGTTTCATAAGTGCAATAAAATGTATGGGCACGGATGTTGACGTCACGTAAATCTAATATTCAGTATGAGTTGGCCTTGAGAACTAGCCAATCATAACCTAGAGTTGTTTGCATCAGGTTTAGTTTGTGCCTAAAGATACGTGTAAAGTACGTAAAAGACTTAAGTTACAATAATGTTAACCAATTTCTATAAAGAAAAAACAAAATAACAAAAAAAAAGAAATTAAATAACGACAAAGAGAATCGAACCCCTGATTTTAGCGTTGTAAATCAGTAGACTTATCGCTATATCGAAGGAGAGGGGGCAAAACGTCACCCTCTAGTTGTTTTAGTTTGACCTACATAATGGAAGTTGCACTTTTGACACTGGATAACGTTTCTTGCAGAACATATTATCGGTTTAGTGATTTTGAGTGGCTGTCTGTATTGGAAAATTTATCAGTAGTTCTGCATGAACTTACAGGTTTGACATCGTTTTCTGTTACAATAATGACTTCCACCTGGTGTCGACTTAAAGTTGACTTTAGTGTAAACTAAGTGTAAATGCAAAATTTTATTTTTTCTGAAAGAAACAAACAGGAACTTCTGTAAAAATGGATTTTAGTCTATCATTAAGTTGAAGGAGGTAAAAGCGTTTGTTTTAGTTGTTTTTTTTTAGTTTTTGGTAATAGTTAACAACCAGTGGAACTCGAAAATAATTGTTTTCAGGTAGTTGTTTCAAGGCAGATTCAGGAGGTGGTATATTGTTAATTTTATCAAATTGAATGGTGGTAGTGTTCGATTTCAACTTCTAGTTACAATCTGCTTCAAAGAATTAATGCGACGATCATAGCTTTTACTGTCAGAACATATCTTTAATCTACATGCTTGAGCATTGTATTGTGTTTTATCCAATGGTTTTCGGTACATATCATTATGTAAGACACCGTATTTTAATGCTAGATTTACATATAAGAAACTTATTTTGGTAGTGGAGTAATATGGAGTAAATTTAATAGAACTGTGGTAAGTGTTAGTATGTCTATAGAAGAACAGTAATAAATCTTCGTCTCCTACCTAAATGAGTTGGCGGTGGATGGTGATGACTATCTGCCATCCCTCTAGTCTTACACTGCTAAATTAAGAACGGCTAGCGCAGATAGTCCTCGTGTAGCTTTGCGCGAAATTTTAAAACAAACAAACAATATCTATATTCCTAGAAAGAAAAGAAAATTGTTTTTAGAATTACAGTTGTTTTTCAGGTTTTCCTTTATAATTAAAACTGTGAGTATAATAAACTTCGCACGTGTCTCTGTTCTGTTGCGCATATATACCTCGAGTAGCTTTGCGCAAAATTTCAAAAACAAACGATTATATAGGCCTTGATATACATATCTCTCGTAATCCTAAGATAACTCGTGCTTTTCCGTCAACTCTAGAAAAAATAGTATTTATGCTTTAGTGTAAAGATGTTATAGTTTCAACCTGTACTTTGTCCAACACAGATTACAACGCTAAAATCACGGGTTCAATTCCCCTCGGTGGACTCAGCAGAGAGCCCGATGTGGCTTTGCTTTTAGAAAATACACACACACAACACAGAGAATAAAGTCACGAATTTTAGCTGATCGTTTTCTTCATACAAAAACCAAAATGGGCTGTCTGATATGTTCACCACGAGGAATCTAGCGATTACATACTGACTTTTCAATATAGAATCACTTTACTTAGTCAAACTTTTCAGTGCATCTGGTGTTTGATGGCACAATTTCGTTGTCAGGCTAATTTCATAGTGTTCACATTTTCACCTATTAAATGCCAAAAAAGTTTTTATTTTTATTTTCCCTTTCCTTATTTTCATCTTTCGAAGCTCTACTCAAATAAATGGTTTAGTCTAACAACGCAAAATCCATATCTTTTCTTTATGTTCATTGTCCTTAAGATTTTGGCCACCAGTGTACTATAGAAATATGACAATTTCTCGCGTAGCCGAAACCATGAGAAATCGAAATAAATGTTAGCTTCAAGACGAGCCTTAAAAATATTAACGAAACGAACACCAACACCACATGCTAGAACAGTGGTTTTTAACATGGGTTCAATCGAACCCCAGGGGTTCGGAGAGTCAGTCTCAGGAGTTTGGCGGAGGTCAAGACACATACACTGTGTCCCCATTCCGTTCACTCCACTCATGATTCGTGACGTCATGCTCCACTTGGCCATCATTGGCTGCGGCTGATCACGTCACATCACTTGGCCTTAATATCTGTGCTGCAAGGAACTTTGTGCGCTTAACAGTCGACTTGTGACTGTAGTAATCATGCGCCATTTGTGATTTTTCCCTAATCTTTCAATCCCTTCATACTAACTATGTCGAGCAAAAACAGAAAGTAGTCGGACGAATACGTACAATATGGATTCACGTGTATAACGGAACATGATGGGAGTCAGCATCCTCAATGCATGATTTGCAATGCCCAGTTGAGCAATTCTAGTCTGGCACCAGCAAAACTAAGAGAACACTTCCTAAAGCTGCATGGAGACGGGAAATACAAGAACACAAGGCTTGCTAAATTTAAGATAAAGAGAGCCAGGTTCGATGAAAAGGCTACTTTCCCTGTTCTCGGCTTTGTACTCTTCGACAAACCGATCCTCACAGCATCGTACGAAGTTGCGTACTTGATCGCAAAGCAGGGCAAACCACACACCATTGGTGAAGCACTCGTAAAACCAGCTGCATTGAAGATGGTGAATATCATGCTGGAAAAAGTAGCTGAAAATAAGTTATCCCAAATTCCTTTTTCAAATGACATCAGCAGCAGAATAGATGACATGAGCAATGACATCTTGGCTCAAGTAGTTGCAGATCTGATTTCAAGCCCAGCAAAATTCAGCCTTCAACTCGACGAGACCACTGACGTTTCCAATCTAAGCCAGCTTGTGCGCTATGTGAAGAACAACGAGATAAAAGATGATTTTTTATTTTGTAAGCCTCTTACAACAACAACTAAGGCAGCCAACGTGAAGAAACTTGTGGATGACTTCTTCAGAAACAACGATCTTTTGTGGGATATGGTTTCTGCAGTTTGTTCGGACGGAGCTCCAGTCATGATGGGACGAAACTCTGGTTTTGGTGCGCTGGTGAAAGCCGATACACCACATATCATTGTAACACACTGTGTTCTGCACACGCATGCGTTGGCAACAAAATCCTTGCCTGCAAAACTGGCAGAAGTATTAAAAATTGTAGTGGATGTGTGAACTTTGTGCGAAATAGTGCCCTGAAGCACCACATCTTCAAAGAGCTGTGTAATGAAATGGGCTCTGAATTCAGGGAAAGGTGCTGAATCGTGTTTTTGCCATGCATGTGGAATTAGTCCTGTTTTTGCTAGAGCACCAACATTGTCATGCAGATTGCTTCGAAAAATTTAAGTTCATTCTCATTTTGGCGTACATGGCCGATATCTTCAATGCTCTCAATCAACAGATGCAGGGCGGTGGAGTCAACATCATCGTAGCGGAAGAAAATCTGAAGGCTTTTCAAAAAACGCTACCGTTATGGAAACGACGAACAGAGAATGATATATTTGCAAACTTTCCCCTGCTGGACGACTGTGTAAGTAAGATCGAAGATGTGTCTGAAATAGGAAACATTTCTGTATCCGGGGAACTGAAGCAAGCAATTGCCATGCACTTGGATGAGCTCGCAAAGTCTCTTGACGGATACTTCTAGGGCTGCGACGATTACGGACTTTTTTAACCGGTTAATCGTGTAATCGTCACAGCCCTAGGAATTTGCGCGTGACGGCCGCACCGAACGTTAACAAAAACTCTAAAGGCTTTCAACAACAACAACAACGATAATTCAACCAAACAAAAAGACAAGCAGTTCGTAAAATCGCGATAGGCAAACATACCAATGTCAAGGTGAAATAATGGAATATTTACACGCAAATGTCGATAATCGTATTCAGTGATGTCGAGAAAACCCACTTGTAGAGAAATATATATGCAAAAAACGACTCGTTTGGGTTGTTCGCTCTTCTATGTAAAATATTTTCTCAACCCAAACGAGCCATTTTTGCATATACGATAATCGTATTGTTTTCCCTCGTTTATTTTTCTCGGAAAAAAATCTTAGATTAACCGCTTAGGAAATCTGTTACCGGTTAAGAGCAGTAACCGGTTAATCGTGTAATCGTCACAGCCCTAGATACTTCCTCACCAGAGTCATATCCAGCATGGGTGAGACAGCCGTTCACGTTTAGCGTTGCGACAGCAGATGTCAATGATGAATACCTGGACGAAATCATTAAACTTCAGCAGAGCCGGGTTCAACAGCAACTTTTCAGAACAACAACGCTCTGAATGTTTTGGTGTCACCAAATCGTAGCGTATCCTCTTATTGCTAAGAAAGCCCTTGAGATACTCATACCGTTTGTTACAACGTATCTTTGCGAGCAATCCTTTTCGAGGATGGTAGATATAAAAACGAAGAAAAGGAACAGTCTTTGGTGCAACATTTACAAATGATTTCGTGGTTTAGATTAACACTTTACAATTATGAATAGATGAAAATTTAATATTTTATTTTTTCTAATTTAATATTTTTATACTACATTGTCCTTATCACTCAATAACTGGCTTTAATATAACGTTTTTTTCTATTTTATTTTCGTAGTAATTTTTATAGTGTTTATGTTTTTCTCATTCTTCGGAACGCAGTGCATTCAAGTTTTTCTTATTTCTAATTATTACGCGTTTCGAAGATATAAATTCCTTATTGTTACATAATCCAACTAATTATTTAACATATTTCATCATAATTTACGCGTAATTAAATTCTAAAACCATAACTACGCCATAATAAAGTGAAATATTTTTGTTTTGTCACTATTTTTCCTATTTCTAAATCCTACTAACAGTAGGTTCCCAACAAAATTATTATTGATCTATATTGTTTAAACCATATCGTTTTTGGAATTATGGCAATTATTTATAATAAAAATTTCAGTACATTACTATGGTTTAAAGAAAAGAAGTTACAATGTATATTAAAAGGATTGAAAAACCCCATCAAAAACAGTTTTTAACAGTTGAATATACGTTGTTTTATCGATAAGCATCCTTATAAAAATAATAAAATGTATATTATAATTGCTATTTTAAAAATAATTGTTGTTATCTTTATAATTGCTTAGAATGTCTAGTTATAATTTTTCAGATCATGCGACTCTCCTGTAGCGGCCAGGCGGTTAAGGCACCCCACTCCTAATTCAAAGGTCCGGGTTCGAATCCCCGTTATACCAAACATGCTCGTCCTTTTAGCCTAGGGGGCGTTAAAATGTTACGGTCAATCCCACTATTTGTTGTTAAAAGAGTAGCCCATGACTAGCTGCCTTCCCTCTAGTCTTAGATAAATTATGGACGGCTAGCGCAGATAGCCCTCGCGTAGCTTGACATGAAATTCGAAACAATTCTATTTTATATTCGTAGTCATTTTTATATTTTCTCTTTCTCTCTATTACATTTTGTAATTTTTTACCTTAAAAAACATTTTCAAACACACAAAAACTGGCTTTATGTGATCAATTTATTGAATTTGTTTCTACCCTAACTAATATTCTTTAATTAATTTTAGATTGTTCTAATGTTATTCCATGTAACGAGAATAAACTATATTATTTTATCCTTTATTGTTCCTTGCTTTACGATATATAAGGTTGCAGAACTCTCAAAATTATTCTTTTACTACCGGTCTTTACAAAATTTGTTGTTAAGCCTAAATGAACAAACTGCAAACTATGGGCATCGTTATATTTTAACAAACACAAAACATTTATCTTGCTCCGTGTGTAATTGTTTTACTGTTATATTTTCTTATGCTTTAGTTTAATGTATTTGACGTCTTGAGAATGTGAAACTACGTAAATAAGCCCACTTGGTTTGAAAAAATTTCAATAATAAAAAAACTTTCATTTCAACGTAGAAAGAACTTTTTAAAGTGTGAAGTATAATACAGACCTCGGAAGCTGTACTTGTGATTGGCGTTTATCAATCTAGAACTTATTAATGTAGTATTTCACACATCCTCTCTCAACGTAACCACGCTCCAATTAACCTATAATCTACACTTACTCCGAGTGTATTCATAAAACTTTTATTTTAACAGTATGAGCCACTAGCTCCAATAACATCAAATTCAAACAAATTACAATATTATAAATATAGTTTATAAGAATTTATTAACGCCTTGTATTGTTGACAGACCTTTGGTAGCCGAATTAATTTATAGAATCCTAATATTAACAATAGGGGTCTTAGGGAGTTTGGAACCCTAATACTATCTATTTCATAGTTTACTTTCTTTTTCAGACAATTTTATAACCAACGTCAACATATTCACTTGTATGTTATAAACGTAACACTAATATTTGTTGTAGTTTTGGTACATGTTACATGAAAGAAATTTCGTATTTTATACAAAAATATGTGTCCCTTTTCTAGCAATACTCTAACATTTTTTAGGCTTAAGATGTTCTTTATTGGAGCACCAGGACTAGTTGAATCCTGTGTAGGATCATCAGGATGTGTTGAATTTTGTGTAATATTCGTTTAACCCTGAGCAACAATCTAGAACAATATCCCAGTGCGAGTTTGTCTTACAAAGGGTTCTTTAAGATTTCAGTGAGAAAAGAAATAGTTTATGAAACATATAAAACATCGCACAAAGTAAAAATTCATGCAACATAACTTTATTCACAGATTACATGGAATGACACTGAATGTAATTAAACAGTATCTGTAATATTATAAAGATGTTGTTTGTTACCAAACTAACCAGAAGATACTCGCAATGACTATTTTATATGGTGGTTTAATCGGTTCAAGACGGTCAGTGAAGAACAAAACATGTACAAATAAAAATAAGGGTAACATATTTAAGTTAGTATTAAAAAAAACAACAACTGAAAAACATTCATCCTTTGTATGATTAAAAAGCAGTTCATATTTTAAGAATTTTTCTACTACAAGTAAGAGGCAAGTTAGTGGCCCAGGTCTGGTGTTCTTTTGCGAGGAGCTGCCTTAATAATGTCATCAACTCGAAGAATCATCTCTGCTGCTTCGGAAGCACTCAACAACACTTGACGCTTGACAGCATATGATTCTGTGATACCTATCTTCTCAACATCTGCTATAACTCCTTCTTCTATGTCTGTTAAAAACAAAGATTATTTTAATCATTAAGTTCCACCCACATGTTTAGCTTTCTAAAACAAACATATGCTATCAAATTAAAATACATTTAAAACTGGAAGCTTGATATTAACGAAGATATTTGGTGATCAGTATTCTACACCTAAAGGATATTTTGTGATATAAGGGTTAAAATCCAGCAAACAAATAGAGAATTAGAGTTCAATACATATACATAACAAAGATAAAAATTCATATAAAACAATCTACTTTAATTCTAGAAGAAAACAAGTTATATAAAAAATGTTCTTGCCCTATTTATTATACACTATAGTAATATAACACTTCAATGCCACCATTAGAAAAAAACAACGTTAATTTCATTTCATGGTACTATGTACTATACGAAAACAAAGGGTCCAAAATTATCAAATTTAAACACCAAAAAAGAAAATATTCAAACAAATACTGATGTTCTTTATAATTCTTACAATATAAACTTTATGAACAACCACAGAACATTAATTAAACACAACACTAATGATCCATTTACAAATTTTGTTAACCCAGAGGTAAATTGAGTAAAGTTACATTTAACAGTCCAACTTAAAATAAATATCTAATAGACAGCACCTTGTATCTTGTAACAATAACTAAGATCTCATATTACTTTGACAGCTTACACTCAAACACAATCTGGAGTTACCCTCGATAGTTTAGTTTTTCACAAAGATAAAATAATTACTATTAATAAGAAAGTCAGATATGTTAAAAATTCACCAAAAAGTAAAACATCTCACCAATCCCATAGGTGTTCTTTCCTTCAGCATGGGCTGCTCGAAGCTCAGATATCAGCTGTGCGCTATCATAACCAGCATTATCAACAATTATTGTAACCATCTGTTGGAGTAAATCACACATTTAACATTAATCACTGACATACAACATACTTTTTATTGTGTTTTCTGTAAACTTTATATTTTATTAAAAATAAATTATATGTTTACTGGTTTGTAACAAAACATGACATATCCTCAATGTTTTAACTAGAAAGTTACTTTTTATATGCGATATTTCACGATGAATATCACACTTTTAAAAAGATCATTTTTATATCCTTAACTAACTTTGTAAAATATGAACTAGGTTAAAAGTTTGAGAATTAAATACGATGTCATGAAATAAAGATTTCCAAGTAACGAACACTTTACCTGTCGCAGAGCTTTAGCAAACGATTCTATTGCAGATTTCCAAGTAACGAACACTTTACCTGTCGTGAGAGCTTTAGCAAAGCGATTCTATTGCAGATTTCCAAGTAATGAACACTTTACCTGTCGCAGAGCTTTAGCAAACGATTCTATTGCAGATTTCCAAGTAATGAACACTTTACCTGTCGCAGAGCTTTAGCAAACGATTCTATTGCAGATTTCCAAGTAATGAACACTTTACCTGTCGCAGAGCTTTAGCAAACGATTCTATTGCAGATTTCCAAGTAACGAACACTTTACCTGTCGCAGAGCTTTAGCAAACGATTCTATTGCAGATTTCCAAGTAATGAACACTTTACCTGTCGTGAGAGCTTTAGCAAACGATTCTATTGCAGATTTCCAAGTAATGAACACTTTACCTGTCGCAGAGCTTTAGCAAACGATTCTATTGCAGATTTCAAGTAATGAACACTTTACCTGTCGCGAGCTTTAGCAAACGATTCTATTGCAGATTTCCAAGTAATGAACACTTTACCTGTCATGGAGCTTTAGCAAACGATTCTATTGCAGATTTCCAAGTAATGAACACTTTACCTGTCGCAGAGCTTTAGCAAACGATTCTATTGCAGATTTCCAAGTAATGAACACTTTACCTGTCGCAGAGCTTTAGCAAACGATTCTATTGCAGATTTCCAAGTAATGAACACTTTACCTGTCGCAGAGCTTTAGCAAACGATTCTATTGCAGATTTCCAAGTAACGAACACTTTACCTGTCGCAGAGCTTTAGCAAACGATTCTATTGCAGATTTCCAAGTAATGAACACTTTACCTGTCGCAGAGCTTTAGCAAACGATTCTATTGCAGATTTCCAAGTAATGAACACTTTACCTGTCATGGAGCTTTAGCAAACGATTCTATTGCAGATTTCCAAGTAACGAACACTTTACCTGTCGCAGAGCTTTAGCAAACGATTCTATTGCAGATTTCCAAGTAATGAACACTTTACCTGTCGCAGAGCTTTAGCAAACGATTCTATTGCAGATTTCCAAGTAATGAACACTTTACCTGTCGCAGAGCTTTAGCAAACGATTCTATTGCAGATTTCCAAGTAATGAACACTTTACCTGTCGCAGAGCTTTAGCAAACGATTCTATTGCAGATTTCCAAGTAATGAACACTTTACCTGTCGCAGAGCTTTAGCAAACGATTCTATTGCAGATTTCCAAGTAATGAACACTTTACCTGTCATGAGAGCTTTAGCAAACGATTCTATTGCAGATTTCCAAGTAATGAACACTTTACCTGTCGCAGAGCTTTAGCAAACGATTCTATTGCAGATTTCCAAGTAATGAACACTTTACCTGTCGCAGAGCTTTAGCAAACGATTCTATTGCAGATTTCCAAGTAATGAACACTTTACCTGTCGCAGAGCTTTAGCAAACGATTCTATTGCAGATTTCCAAGTAACTGAACACTTTACCTGTCGCAGAGCTTTAGCAAACGATTCTATTGCAGATTTCCAAGTAATGAACACTTTACCTGTCGCAGAGCTTTAGCAAACGATTCTATTGCAGATTTCAAGTAATGAACACTTTACCTGTCGCATGGAGCTTTAGCAAACGATTCTATTGCAGATTTCCAAGTAATGAACACTTTACCTGTCGCAGAGCTTTAGCAAACGATTCTATTGCAGATTTCCAAGTAATGAACACTTTACCTGTCGCAGAGCTTTAGCAAACGATTCTATTGCAGATTTCAAGTAATGAACACTTTACCTGTCGCAGAGCTTTAGCAAACGATTCTATTGCAGATTTCAAGTAATGAACACTTTACCTGTCGCAGAGCTTTAGCAAACGATTCTATTGCAGATTTCAAGTAATGAACACTTTACCTGTCATGGAGCTTTAGCAAACGATTCTATTGCAGATTTCCAAGTAATGAACACTTTACCTGTCATGAGCTTTAGCAAACGATTCTATTGCAGATTCCAAGTAATGAACACTTTACCTGTCAGAGCTTTAGCAAACGATTCTATTGCAGATTTCCAAGTAATGAACACTTTACCTGTCGCAGAGCTTTAGCAAACGATTCTATTGCAGATTTCCAAGTAATGAACACTTTACCTGTGCATGAGAGCTTTAGCAAACGATTCTATTGCAGATTTCCAAGTAATGAACACTTTACCTGTCGCAGAGCTTTAGCAAACGATTCTATTGCAGATTTCCAAGTAATGAACACTTTACCTGTCGCAGAGCTTTAGCAAACGATTCTATTGCAGATTTCCAAGTAATGAACACTTTACCTGTCGCAGAGCTTTAGCAAACGATTCTATTGCAGATTTCCAAGTAACGAACACTTTACCTGTCGCAGAGCTTTAGCAAACGATTCTATTGCAGATTTCCAAGTAATGAACACTTTACCTGTCGCAGAGCTTTAGCAAACGATTCTATTGCAGATTTCCAAGTAACAGAACACTTTACCTGTCGCAGAGCTTTAGCAAACGATTCTATTGCAGATTTCCAAGTAATGAACACTTTACCTGTCGCAGAGCTTTAGCAAACGATTCTATTGCAGATTTCCAAGTAATGAACACTTTACCTGTCGCAGAGCTTTAGCAAACGATTCTATTGCAGATTTCCAAGTAATGAACACTTTACCTGTCGCAGAGCTTTAGCAAACGATTCTATTGCAGATTTCCAAGTAATGAACACTTTACCTGTCGTGGAGCTTTAGCAAACGATTCTATTGCAGATTTCCAAGTAATGAACACTTTACCTGTCATGAGAGCTTTAGCAAACGATTCTATTGCAGATTTCCAAGTAATGAACACTTTACCTGTCGCAGAGCTTTAGCAAACGATTCTATTGCAGATTTCCAAGTAATGAACACTTTACCTGTCGCAGAGCTTTAGCAAACGATTCTATTGCAGATTTCCAAGTAATGAACACTTTACCTGTCGCAGAGCTTTAGCAAACGATTCTATTGCAGATTTCCAAGTAATGAACACTTTACCTGTGTGCTTTACCTGTCATGCAGAGCTTTAGCAAACGATTCTATTGCAGATTTCCAAGTAATGAACACTTTACCTGTCGCAGAGCTTTAGCAAACGATTCTATTGCAGATTTCCAAGTAATGAACACTTTACCTGTCGCAGAGCTTTAGCAAACGATTCTATTGCAGATTTCCAAGTAATGAACACTTTACCTGTCGCAGAGCTTTAGCAAACGATTCTATTGCAGATTTCCAAGTAATGAACACTTTACCTGTCGCAGAGCTTTAGCAAACGATTCTATTGCAGATTTCCAAGTAATGAACACTTTACCTGTCGCAGAGCTTTAGCAAACGATTCTATTGCAGATTTCCAAGTAATGAACACTTTACCTGTCGCGAGAGCTTTAGCAAACGATTCTATTGCAGATTTCAAGTAATGAACACTTTACCTGTCGCGAGAGCTTTAGCAAACGATTCTATTGCAGATTTCCAAGTAATGAACACTTTACCTGTCGCAGAGCTTTAGCAAACGATTCTATTGCAGATTTCCAAGTAATGAACACTTTACCTGTCGCAGAGCTTTAGCAAACGATTCTATTGCAGATTTCCAAGTAATGAACACTTTACCTGTCGCAGAGCTTTAGCAAACGATTCTATTGCCATAGCTTCTTTTCCTGGAGTTTTCTCGGCAAGTTTACCAACAGCCGTAGCCATAAGCATCTCAGCACTCCCCCCTCCAAACACAATACGGGTTTCCTTTACAGTTTGTGATAGCACGCAGAGAGCATCATGCAGTGATCGTTCAGCCTCGTCTAAAATCTGCTGCGTAGACCCACGTAGAACAATGGTGCATGCTTCTCCAAGTGGTACTCCAGAGAACTTCAACAGTTTATCTTCTCCAATCATGACTTCTTCAATCAGGTTACAATAGCCCAGTTTAACTTTGTCTGGACATCCAAAAGTAGACACTATCTCCCCACCTTCATGAAATAAAAAGATTATTACGTACATTTATAAACCCATCTTAACATCATGAATATATTAACCAAGTGAAAGTTGATAGGTTTAATATCTTACGTATGGTTGTTTGAAGCTGAATAAAACATTGGCATGGAACCTGAGATAATGTCCAAGGACTGACTACAAATCTTCTGCTCATGTAATAATGCAGAAAAATGTTTCATACTAATCTATTTTACAGTTAACCCTTGCCACACAAGTCATGAGTTGAAGGCCATGTCATCATGTTCATTGACTTGTATTAAAAATTTTGTTGAACTACTATTTCATGAGTTTATTTCCTTAAGTTTGGAATCAAAACATTTTAATCTTTTCAATTTGCCAAGTTATCACTGTATTTTGTAAATACAATGGCTCCCACTCACCTCTTTCCATTTCTGAAATAGTCCCTTATATACAGTTACTTGTATACATGATGTGAATAGCCAATCATAAGCTCAGAATGTACTCTTAGTAGTTTTAAATATAATGATATTCTTTTCAAAACAAACTATGCAGATTATAATTCAAGCTTTCATTTTATACATATTAAACAAATATGCCTAAACATTTATTTATGTGTAATGTAGTACACTGAATGTAGCACTGGTTCAAATTACATTTGTGATGTCAAATTTACGAAGTCTATTTTTGTATAAACTCATATTACCAATACTGACAAGCCAGAATATAAATAAAAACATTTTAATCTTTTCAATTTGCCAAGTTATCACTGTATTTTGTAAATACAATGGTTCCCACTCATCTCTTTCCATTTTTGAAATAGTCCCTTATGTACAGTTACTTCTATACATGATGTGAATAGCCAATCATAAGCTCCAAATGTACTCTTAGTAGTTTTAAATATAATGATATTCTTTTCAAAACAAACCTTCAAACTAGCAAGTTGATTCTTTAATCTCTTCATAACTTCATATATTTGAAGATTTAACTACAGATTTGTTTTTATACTTGATAAATCATAATGGAATTTATGAAGTAGCTCATGATTTTTTTAGTGCATGTATATAAAACCTAAAGAAAGAATTTAGTTTTACATTCTCTAAGTGGGAAATGTTTTAAGGCTTGGCAAGTTAAGACAAGTACCAATAAGTACAAAGGTCATAACTATTAGAAATAACTGTGTACTATAGTTACTGTTCTAGGTCTTAATACAAATAAATTTCGAAATAATAACACTATATACATATACAATTTATAATAACTGAAGTGTGACTGTATTTTACCAAATACTAGCCCACTAATAGACAGCCTAAAACTAAAGGTCGGTTTTATATTACTGGATACTGTAACATGAGTACTATGTTATTGTAACTTCAATATTGCTAGTCAGGCAAGGCTGAAAAATCAATAATAAATTTAATAAATACATACTGTTATAATATTTAAGCTATTTAGTCTAAATACTCATGTTTTCAATTTATAATTAGTAGTCATTCTAAGACGAGGTATAATTTATTTTCATTTCCCAATTCTATACAGTAATTATGAGATTGGTCAAATTAACTGAACTTGCACAGATCTGTCAGTGAAATATAACAAAATAAAGGTTTTTTTCTTAAGAAACGTTTGATAAAACTATCTGGATAAAGATTTCACATGTGAAGTTTGAAAAGTATTTTTAATCTTAAAATGAAAATTACTTTGCATGTTGAATAGGTAATGTGTAAAAGTAAAGTAATGAGAAAAACATTCTTTATGATGAGAAACCCAATTGAAATAAAAATGTATCTCAGAACAGCTGGTATGGGTATTAACACTTTTAATGATAAGGTGAGAACATTTTGACTGTCCTCAGTCATCTTTAGGTTAAGAAAGAAAGTTTGAATGTGACCATTGATGGACACGTCTTAGGGACAAGAGTATAAATGGGTATGATAAAATTAACTGTGAAATCAACAAAATAAAACAGTTCATCAGCATCAACAAATTCCCTCAAAAAACATGGAAAATATTATACACACACCTAGACCAACAATAAATCCCAAGATACAACAAACTACAAAACCTTATACTGCTGCATATCACATGTTCCCGACATCAGCGACAAAATAACAAACATTTGGAAAAAACTTAAAAAACACAACATTCCATTAAACACCAAATTTATTCAAAAACCAGGTACAAAACTGAAGTGCATACTATGTAAAAACTACATTGACAAACACAACACAACATTATTTATAAAATACAATGCAACAACTGCCACAACTTCTATATTGGAGAAGCAAGCAGAAAAATGGAAACTAGATTGAAAGAACACAAAAATACACCTTCAGACATTTTTGAACACTGCAAAACAAATAAACACAACATAATCGTAGAAAACACCCAGATATTAAGTAGGGAAACAAATATAAATAAATGCAAAATCAAAGATGCCCTACTTATACAGCACCTAAAACCAAAATTAAACCAATATAAAGGAACACCTTTATACCTATACCAATTAATAACCTAACATCCTCCTGCAACGCCCCCTACAATCCAGTACCCTTTATACTCTCGTCCCCAAGACATGTCCGTCAATAGTCACATTCAAACTTTCTCTTTATTAACGTGATGACGACTTAGGAACATTGTTTGCTCCTTGTTATTAAAAGTGCTAATATCTGTACCAGCCATTCTGAGATACATTTGAGAAAAACATTTTTTTCTTAAGTCTTAAGTTCCTTAAAAGATATTGTGTATGAAAAACATTGTAATATTTACTAAAAATCTGCCAAATTTCAAGAACATAGGCTAACTAATTTTAAAGTAAAATTATAACAAGCACTAAAAGAGTAATTGCCAGCAGGTAGGTGGACTTGTGTTTCCAAGTCTTTTGTACATAATTTTTGATAAGTAGAATTAAGACCACATGTGAATTAAAGTTACAAAAAAAAAATTCATAATGTTAGAAAAACACAGGTTCAAGAAGTCTTTACAGAAATGAAATAAAAACTCTAACTAGAGCATGTCTAAAACGTGGACTTTTCTTCTTTAAAACAAAATATATAGGGTGGTGTACCTACTTTTGAGTGTTTTGAAAATATAATTTAAATTACATAAACATGTATTTTTATATTTTGATACCATAAACAGTTCCCTAAGTATCAGTTTAATTCATCTACCTGTAAATCATTGGTTTACTGGTTGTATACTTTAAACCTAACTTTTGTAAATTTTTTATTATGTTTATCAAGATAGTTTCTAAACACAGTTAACACTCATACATCATGCTTTGATGAAGACCTAAAGGATTAGTTTAACTTGGTTCTTCAAACTTGGATTTTTCAGTCAATATCAATAAATCACAGTAAATATAGCAAATAATCCAACTGGTGTGTGAAAACAAAATTAATAAAGCCCAAAATAAACTGATGTACAGAGTTTGTTACAAACAAACAGGGTAGGTCAAGCCAGGTCAAAAGTGAAAGTAAGGAATAAGACGTTTGCATATACATACCAACAGAACAAAGTGAAGAAAACAAAATCTAGTGAAGAAAAGCACAAGGCTGAGAAGACAAATACCTGTCACTAAAGCAAGTCGTTCAATGCCGTCGAAATCTGCATGCTCAATGGCCATGACACCGGCATCAGCAAACAGTTGCTCGGGGTAGTTATAAATCAGCTGGCGATTAATAAAAACGTTGATGTTGTGTTTCAAAATCATTTCCACCTAGAAGGTAAATTGAACACAAACTATGGGTATAGTACCTGACTGTTCTTTTTACAAGAACAAACAAGCAAGTACACACTTTATCAATATTAAACTAACAACAGTACACTTCTTGTAACACAGCTTATTAATAAAGATCTCAGCTATAAATTGATTAAGTAAAATATTATGACACACAACAGAAGTGTAAGCTAATATATTTTAAACATGTTGTAAAAGGCATGCAACAGATTAAAAAAAAAAAAAAGACTTGAAACCAACCATATATTTTGTTGTATTTAGTTGTCTATACTTATCCCATGAATTATAAGTACTTATGTTTTTCTCTTAACATTTTCCTCTCTTTTTTCAGTATTAGCAGCAAACAAAACTAACATGTAGTTCCAGTAAATATTTCTTTCAGGTGGAAAAAATTTGGGTCCATAAATCGTATAGTTGAAACAGCACAATCATTAGTGTGTAAGGTCTAACCGCAAGGTTTAAAACAAATACTGTAAAACAGGTAACATTTCCTTTAGTAACAAACTTAACATTACAATCTTCTTGCATTCCATCCCCCCGTTATTCGTTATGGTATATTACATCTGCTACTGTTTGTAAAATATACTAATTAACCCACTAAAATAACTTTTATAACTTGAATTTATACATCCAAAATAATATAACGACACCCCCGGAAAGAGGGTATTTATAATAATGTAATGACACCCCTAGAGAGTGTATTTAACACATTTCATTTCTTAATTTTAAACAAGTGGCTCCATTTAAACTTTGAGTTGTTCAAATTTGGATCCCATTTTCTATGTATTTTTTTTCTGAAAATCTCTATTTTCTGTGATTTGAATAATAAGACAAAACAAATACAACTTACAAAAATACATGATGCAATATATGGGAAAATGATATCCCAGCCAGTAGGTTAAGGATTCTATGCATCAGATAAATGACTGTTCCTAACATGAAGCCAGATAATGCACTTTACATGCTTCTATATGGAATTAATAAAGAAACTTAGGTGGTTATGTTATCCACAAAACCTTGAACCACTAAATACATTAAGCATAAACCAAGTTATTGCAAAAATTCTCTATGTTATTGGTTCAACAAATGTTTTAATTCATTATTTTATAGAGAATCTCTTACCTTGTCTTTCATTTTTTCCTTCTCCGCAAGTTCTAATTCTGCAACTTTTGCAACTGAATCTACCCGCACTCGTGATCCAAACACTTTAATTTTGTCAGTATCCATGGGGGTATTCGCAATTAGAATACGAGCCTTTTCAATCCGCTTAGGTTGATTCACACCCACCTTTTTATCCAACAAAAATCCTGAAAAAAAAAAGAAAGAAAGCCACGTATAAAAATTAACAAAATACACAAATCCCCATTTGTCTGTGGGCCCATGACAGTTAGATACAGAGTTCATGGAGTTATACAAAGATATTAATAGTCCAATCAATCCCACTAATTACATCTGAGGTGCCCTCTATGTTTTACCAAGTAAATTAATTATTTCACCAATTTGTGTTGGTAAATTCTTTATCTCTCTGTATGATTGGGTCCAAGTACAGTTTCATTTGAACATCTTTATTATAAATATATTTCAGCAAACTTGGCATCAAAACAGAGTTCATCACTCCTAACCTTACTTTCAAAAGGAAGTATTAAATATCAAATTCTCAATCATTACTCCCATGTCACAAGATATATCTGTACTTTTAATTCTCAGTTAAAGATGTATCTACATTACAGTTTTTACACTTCCAGTTAACTAAAAACACAAACAGCATGATGAATCTATGATTTTGCAAGATACTGATATATTAGAGAAGCCCCTGCCACCTCTCCTTGTCCATTATTTTTAACAATTAAAGTTGATTATTTTACAGCCAATGGATAAAACATTTTATCTTCTACAGGAACTTTAGTCACTAACCACTAGCTAGTATAAATGCTTGGTTTTCATTATCACAATTCTTGTCTATAACTGCTTAGACCTTTTAAAACTTATCTATACATTAAAATCTTACAAAATGTTGGATTCAAAGAAAAAATCATTCTTCATTTTGTTTTATATTTCAGTTTTTATGTCACTGAAAAATGGATGACAAATGTAAAGTTTTACAGAAATAAGTTTCGATATTCATTCAGGAAGTTAGAGAGGTCATGAAAACTGAAATATGAACTTTTGGTAGGAATGCTTTATTAGAAACTTGAACTTTCTAAAGATGCCATATAAATCATTTATAAAAGAAAACCATACCCGAGGTGAGACTAAAGTAATCACACCCACAAATTATTTCAAGAACTTAACAAGGTTATTTTGGTTTGTAAGTTGCAGTTTCTTTTACAACTCTGCACTAACAACCAACCAACAACATATAACAAATGTTCTATTACTTTCTCACCTTCATCAAGAAAAGAGTCAGTCAAACTTCCCCCAAGTTTCTTCAAAACTTGGATAGCCTGTAGGTTTCCCGAGCCTTTTAGTCGTACAACTGCATCAACAGCTAACTTAGCAAAAAAGTCTTTACTTTGTGAGAGAATCTTGGAACTCAGAGTTGTTCTTGCAATGTTCATTAAATCTTCATAAAACTTTTCTTGGTTACCACTAAAAAATAGGTTTAACAAAAATTAAAGAAGTTCATACCATAAGAAAACACAATCATTGATAATATAATTACAAAATTGTCCAAACTTAAGTTAAGATGAAGACATATTACATGAAAGTTATTCTCAAGATGCAATACTTCTGAAGTTACACAGGATGATTTCCTGCCAATGTTCCTATGACAGAACATTACTTATTTAGGTTACCAAGCATATTTATGTTCAGATTAGCTTTTAAAGTTAACTTATTTACAAAAAATGTTAGGCTGTCCAAATGTCCGAGAATATTATAATTTAAAGTAAAACATTTGAAAAATTGCATATATTAGTTATAAAAAACATACTTTTCTACTCATCGGTGGGAAAAATAAATCTTTTAAACTTCTATCTATCTTCATAATAATCTTTCACCAGCAATTCTCATTTTAGCATTTTTACCATAATGTATACATAAATTTCTATATTTATCCTATCAGTATGATCAAAGGTATTGACATGTTTCTGTATAAAAACATAGAAGTTTAAGAGATATATTTTCCCACCGATGAGTAGAAAAGTATGTTTTATTATAACTAATAGATGCAATTTTTCAAATGTTTTACTTTAAATTATAATATTCTCAGACATTTGGATAGCTTAACATTTTTTAGAACCATATCACAACTGCAAATCAAATAATTATAGTTCAGAAAATTGGGATACTGAAAGAACATTTAAAATGAAGTCAGTGTTATGTAATATACAAGTTACCAAAAATCAAGGAGAAAAATTGATGTACAATATGAAAGCGTTTTTTTGACAGATTGTTTAGACAGAGCATTCACAAAAAAACTTAGTTGAATGGATGGCAACAGCCTACTGTAGAAACAAGTGTTTACGGATGATAATATTTCCATTCTTCCACCTTTGGTCTTCAGTGAAGACTTTTGAACGTTGTCCTTTAAGCATGTGTTTCTACAACAGGCAGTTGACGTCCATTCAGCCAAGTTTCAAAATGAAAGTGATCCCTACAATACCAGAGACAGTGTTTAATGATTTGGTAGAAAACTGGCAAAACCTCCAAGATTCAGTCTAAGTTTTGAAAGGAAGTGACATTACTCTCTAAAATACATGGTTTGAGGAACTGTTGACTCATGTTTTCAAAGTGAATAAATAACTGATAAAATCAAGTAATAAAGGTTTTTACTTTTATCTACAACAAAAGATAGTTGTTAAATTTAAAACCCAACCATATGTTAGCTCACCTGTTATCCCTTGCAAAGGAGGTTAAGGCATCCCTGGCTTCAGTGACAGCTTTTCTCCATCCTGCAATAATTGTTTGAGGATGGAGTTTCATGTTGATCAACTGTTCAGCTTCTTTTAAAAGTTCTGAGGCAAATACTGCTACTGATGTTGTACCATCACCAACCTCATCATCCTGAACCTTGGAAATGTCTGTAGTTACAATGGAAGCATTAAATGAGTCATTTACTCTACTAAAACATTTGTTTGTGAAAAAAATAGTTCCATCTCATATCCCTACAAAACTGAATTAATGAGAATGTAAATGACAGTTTGACTGGTAAGCTGAAAGTAGTCAACAGTTAGCACAATGGATTAAGTGAAAGTAGTCGACAGCACGGTTGATTAGCCGAAAGTAGTCAACAGTTAGTATGATGTTTATCTGATTCCATTAGTTGTATAGCTCTACATGAAACAAGCATGATTTTGAATTAGATAACAGAATGTCAAATTATTCATTAGATCCATGATATAAAAAAACTCATTCAAATCACTTCTAATCTGTAACTGTGAAACACTGGACCATATGAACAAATTAAAATCAATAAATCAGACACCAGTTGTGGACAACGAATGGAAGAGAAAATACTTGTTAATGTTATGTTTAAACAAATATAAATTTTAAAGTTTTCCAAAAGAAGGTTTTAGTAAAAAGTAGAAATATATAAGCAGCAGCTCCCTGACATATTTAATGTTTTTGTTTCCTTACCAATAAGTATTTTTGCAGCTGGGTTGTCCACACCAACCGACCTCAAAATTGTAGCTCCATCATTTGTACATTCTACCTTCCCCTCTTGTCTTCCTTCACATAAAAGAATTTTATCCTACACAGACAAGCAAAAAAAAAACATTAAAGTATTTATAAAAAATAGTATTCCAAATGAAAAGGGTTAAGAAAATTTATAACTTAAAATACAAAAGCTGAGAAGGTTTACTGACTGCTGGTCTGACAGGATTTCACTTCTTATGTGCATCTAATTAATAAAATAACAAGGAATTATTTTTAATTTAATGTAAGTAATGTAGTAAAAAAAACAACCACTGTCATAAAAGTAAAGCTCTCTACATTGAACATTATTCTCATTTTAAAAATTTCTACTTGTGTTCTTTTGTCCTCCCATTATCACCATTAAATATGAAAAACAAATCCCCTCTATATCTGTTACCTTCCAGATATTCTAACCTGTTGTCATATGATAACCATTTATCCCAGCTATCATCCTTGTAGAACTCCTTTGAACCCTTTCCAACAATACAAGGTTTTTCTTAATAAACCCATGACAAAAAATTCTCCAACTGATGCCTAACCAATAACCATTAAATGATATAATAACCACTTTTGACTTGTGTTTAATATTTCTGTACATATAACACAAAATCCTGTTTGACCCACCTGCACACAGCCTGGATGGTGCAAGAACACCAAAATCCTTTTTTTTTTTCTTCAAAATATTGTCCAAATTATTCCTACAAAATTATATTTTGAAGTTTGATAATGCACATACGCTACCTTGCAGTTTTTATCACCAAAGGTAATTTATTTGTGCAACCCATCAAATCATCTCAATTACTTTGGGTCAATCCATGTCAAATCATCCAGATTTTGGAAAATTTTTCAGGTGACCCCATCAAAATGCCTTGAAAAATTCACATGTGCTCATCTACCCATATAATGAAAAACTGCCAAAGATTAGATCAATATATTTAATAGTTTCTGATTTACAGCCCTGTAAAATTTAGTTAATATTTTTGTATTTTTGGCAAATTCATTTTCGGACAACTTTGGCTGCTTAAAGCTGCAAGAGTAATGATCACTGAAGATCATGTTCAGAGATGTAAGAATATATGGTAAAGGCTGATTAGAATATTTCAATGGGATTCATAAATTATTTCAAAATTGTTTGGATATATTTGCACACAATAACACACCTGAATTGAAGTTTTTTTGTCAAGTAAACAACGTATGGTCAGAGGATACTTTAAAAAATTATAACCCAAAAAGTAGGTTGAACACCATCCTGATTTTTTTTGTAGATCATATTCAGAGATGTAAGAATATATGGTAAAAACCTGAAAAGGCTGAATAACTGGTGACATGGTCAAACTGTGGCCTGAAGTAGGGCTATTTTTAGCTAAATCATAAAATGTTGCATGCATCTACATTTGTTTACAGGAGATCTAATAGACTTTTAGTTACAACAATTGCTGATTTATCAACTGATATGTTATAGGAAATTAGAAAACAAAATTTAGCTTTGTATCATATTAAGTCCTAGAGTTATGGCTTATTACATAAACCAATGTTTTTTACGATTTTGGGTTTTCAGGTGATTTTACAGCCTCACCATGCAAGTCCTAAGAGAGATAAACTTGGTTTGAGACCATTTTTGAATTCTGTGAGATTAATTCAGTTGGTGTAGCACATTTTAGCCTTCTACCACCATTACTATTGCAGCTTTAAGCAGACAAAGTTGCCCAAAAATGAATTTGCCAAAAATTAACTAAATTTTACATGGCTGTAAATCAGAAACTATAATAGATATTGATGTAATCTTTGGCAATTGTTCATTATATGGGTAGATGAGCACATGTGAATTGTTTCAAGGCATTCTGTGGGGGTCACCTGCAGCCCCCTGGATGATTTTACATGGAATGACCCATTTGTATACCAGCACCATCCTCCTAGCAGCCAGCAACACCTTAATATCACTAACAAACTTAAGAAATTTATTGACCATTCCTTTATTTATGTCACTAAAGTAAATCAAAAGGACCAAATGTCCTAAAACAGAGCCCTGAGCTACCCCACGAGTGACATTAATCTACGAATATCAATGATACAAATCATTGACTTTCCTCATTCCAGCTAGTTTTAAATTCAATAAGCTAATTTATCATCCAGATCCATTTGTTTAAGAAGCTGTTTTATCATCATATGCTTAACACAAATTCAATTCAATTAAACCCACACCTGTATTGTCATCAATGTAAGCAGCAACCTTTATAAAGAATGTTAAAAGATCAGTAAGTAAAATTTGTATTAATAAAAATTACATGTATTTGAGTGACTCACCATTCCTTTGGGTCCTAGAGTTGATTTCACCAAGTCTCCAATAGCGATAGCACCTATAAAAGACGACATTCGTGCATGTTCCGCCTTTTCTTCTTCTGCCTCTCCTTTCAAAATACGAACTGGATTCAGGGACAATGCCTAATAAAAAAGAAACATTAGCATTAAATGTTTATCATGCCAACTAAAACTGATCACATTATTTAAAATTTCCAATAAAATTGACACACCACATGAGTAAATGTGATTTTAGAGTAATTATAGCTTTTATTCCATACATTCACTACACAGATTTCACAGACATCCCATGTAATTTATAGAAAGTTACTTTTGCATTTTAAGTATAAAAGTTCCTTTTCCACAAATATTTTGCTTTAACAGAACAGCAGTGGCCCACACTTTTAGTTGTTTTTTTCACAGGCTTTCTTTCTCACAAGATAGCAAAGGCTTTATTACATAAATTTATGTATGTCACAAGAGATCTTTAATGTGACTTGTTCAGCTCATACCTGTATTTTAAGACTAATGTTTATCAGTTTTGGCAAACATTAAAAATCAGAAATTTTTCATGTAAATGAAAATTTTAATATATCTATCATTGAATCAACAACCTTCTTATTACACACATTTAATTTTCTTCTTAATACTTTTAAGTAATGAAAGTAAGTCATACAGAGGAATTTTTTTTTCATTACCAAACAGTAAAAATAATTCCCAAACAGAAGAATAACTAAAATAATATACTCATTTTTTCAGCTTTTTTTATAATTTCGCGCAAAGCCACACGAGAGCTATCTGCACTAGCCGTCCCTAATTTAGTAGTGTAAGACCAGAGGGAAGGCAGCTAGTCATCATCACCCACCATCAATTCTTGGGCTACTCTTACCAACGAAGAGTGAGATTGACCAAACATTATAACACTTTCACGGCTGAAATTGAGAGCATATTTGGTGCGATGTGAATTCGAACCCGCGACCCTCAGATTAAGAGTTGAACGCCTTAACCCACCTGGCCATGCCGGACATTTTAAATTCATAACAGTGAAATTTAAAATAAGAACACCAAAGGTTTCCAAACTAGTCATGTTTCTTGCTTTTTTCTTTGAAGTATGTTCATGAATCGATTTTACTACATTTATAAACTGGGCGTGCTTCAAGTAGGCCTAATAGTAATACTGAGTCATTAGAGTTTTGAAACTCAACAAGCAATAATAATAGTTAGCGATATTATAAGAATATCTTTTAGCACATAAAGAAGTGACTGACCTTTTACAGATTTCCTTAAATTATACATAATATTTAATTAAAGCTTACAATAACTTACCATTTTGGAACTTAAAAGTCAAAATTCACCCGACTAAAGGGAGTACGTTGCGAAACCACTATCAAACAAAAGTTACCAAGCCTACACTTCAGTGTTTTCGGACCACGCCACTTTTCTTAAAAACCAGTGTAACGACTTGGCCCTCTGTTAAAACTATTCAAACATTTTAAAATTATTATTTCGTATATTAAATACGAATATTACATTCGAAAATATAATTTATATTTAAAAAATAAAACATTGAATATTTGACTGTTTTTATTATAAGATGGTAACAGTTGATAAGAGTAATATATATTTCTCTACAAGTGGGTTTTCTCGACATCACTGAGTTGATAAGAGTGATTTTATGAGAATTTTTAGGATCCGTTTGTTCATCTTTCTTGTTTATTGGCTAGTTATTATAAATTTAAAATATGGAAATTACACAATCTAGATGTTTAATGTACATCTGGCATTTGATTATTCTGGTCCTGAAACGCGTAACACTGTAACAAGACTGAAATACAGATATCTTTTTAAGCTATATTTTCAATGCTGTACTTTAGTATTTGTTAGTTTGGAACAGTAATGACGTAATAAGGAAGAAGCTTCATCTAACAACTAGAGATGGTATATTATATCTACGTACGAGATGAAGAAAGAAGAAGGATATATACTAAAAGCAGGTGAGCGTAAAGTTCAAGCAAGATGGAAGTTCGAAGACACGCTTACTGTAAGATATATTTCTCTATGAAATAAACTTCAAATACGTACTCGTCTTCAACGTTAATTACATATAATGATGTGTAGAGATATATCTCATAGATTTAAAATATATGACTATGAAATTTCTGTGTGCTACATGGCAACTGCTATACAAAAAGTTGAGTTTTCAGCTACTGTACCATCAAGAAGTGAAACACTCATACCAGGAGTTATTAGAAATAAATCTTCAACTATTGATTCAAATATTGTTGAACTAAACATTGTAGCATGTCCTAACGGATTGATGATTGGTTTTATTTATTTTGAATTTCTCGCAAAGTTACATGAGGGCTGTCTGCGTAAGCAGTCTCTAGTTTAGAAGCAAAAGACTAGAGGGAAGGAAGTTAGTTATTACCATCCACCGCCAACTCTTAGGCTATTTTTTTGCCAACGTATAGTTGGATTGACCGATTGTCACATTACAAACTTCTCACGGCTGAAAGGGTGAACATGTTTGGTGGGACGAGGATTCAAACTCGCGACCTACCTGACCATGCTGTGCTCTTGATGATTGGAAAGCCACGTATGACTTTGAGGAATATATATGTCTTACATGACTTTATCTGGGATAAACTTTTAATTAGCTTTTTAAAATGAAAAGCAAATATCCCCGATCCACTGATGCTTAAAGGATCCACAAGGACAGACATTTCAATTGAAAAATCATCCATTGTGATCATTTTTGGAAGCACATCAATGAGAAAATAGAGAACTAAGAAATTTTAGGGCAACAATTTGTTTATAGAACAACCTAAGGATATCTTTAATAATTCCAAGTATATCTAAATTATATTAGAAAGTTTTAGTTTGTGGTCTAGGCTCGGCATAGTCAGGTGGTTTAGGCACTCGACTGGTAATTCAAAGGTTAAGGGCTCGAATCCCCGTCGAACCAAACATGCTCGTCCTTTCAGCCGTAGGGGCGTTGTAATGTTACGGTAAATCCCAGTAGTCCAAGAGTTGGCGGTGGACGGTAATGATTAGTTGCCTTCCCTCTAGCCTTACACTGCTAAGTTAGGAACGGCTAGCGCAGATAGCCATCGTGTAGCTTTGCGTGAAATTCAAAAACAAAGAAAGAAACTCGCGGTGTAAAATTTAGTATTTCAAATAGACTAGGGTCTGAATTTTATTTTTACAATTTAGAAAGTCTAAGGAATTATTGTCTAACTTTGGATAGTCAATGTTTAGTATTAGAACTAAGATTAGAAGTATAGCTTTAATTTATTTTAATAATTAGAAATGTGAATGTCGAGGATTTTAAAACTGAAGTTCAGATGAATTAACAGTTTTGAAGAATCGAATTATAAAGATAGTATATTATTTATAAATGTGACAAATGAAATAATCTACTAATCATAAACAAAAATGGATATTTAGGAAAAGTTGAAGACATTTCAAACATTTCAACTAAGTTCGTGAAGTTATCTTACTAAATGAGGTCAATTTACAAAGGTACCAATTTAAACTAAGAAAGGACAATATTGTAAATGAAAAACAATAAGTTGAACATTGGGTTGTCAGGAAGTCACCCACGAATTGTTTTTTTTATGGTCGTCTTACTAATACAAAAAGAAGAATGCTTATAGTAGCGTATAGTTTCAAGAAGTATAATATATATTCATGTTTTGTCTGGATTATTTGGTTGAGGTTTTGAATACTTTCAACAAACGTTGAAAGACAACTTTGGATTTTCGACTACAATGTAAGAAATAAAATTTGATAGCAGTGTTCATCAAAAGACGCTGTACAGTTAAGTGATTTGATAATCGACAGTAACTCTGACTGTTTAATCATTTTAAACTTGGACTTTTTCGAAGTTGATAAACTTCATCACACAGCAATCTTATCTTCTCCTTAATAGCATTATTTATTACCTAATTGTTGGTGACGCTTTGAGCTCTAGACTAGTGCCCTCTTTGTCCAGTATTTTAAAATAAAGACTGTCCGGAAACCGTTAATTAAATAATTTTATCACCGCAGGCACGATATATTTACTATCTTCAGAAACCTTAATCAAGTTGCTCAGTTTCTTGAACAGAAAACATAACAGTATAAAATTCACCGTTGAATCTCAACAATATCGTAAACTCGCATTTCTTGACATTTTGATTTTTAGTCTTAATGGCCACTTTCAAAGTGAAATATACCTTACCTTATTTATTGGCTTGTATTCTATTTTTATAAGTTCTACACCAAATGTTTTTAAAGAAAACCTGGTTACAACTGTCTTATCTAACAAAGAATTCTTACGTAAGTGTTGTTTCTTAAGTACGTTAGTAATAAAGTATTTTGTAACTGTTTCAATAAACGAAATTTTAAAAAATCATCCATATTCAAGTTTTGAAATATCCTAGTGTTATTGGATTGTCATAAATGAGTGAATATTCTTTTATTTTAATGAGTTAAGAAATGTACCTTATAAGGTTTGTCTTCAGATGTAGTTTCACAAATTTAAAGACATTGAAAGTTTCTTACCATTTGAAGACCGTTGCAAGGCCTAAATTGCAAACCAAATAATAATAACAATTTCATTTGGACCTCGTTTGTTCTTCCTTGCATGTCATGGTTTTTTCACTTTTAAATTTGTAAATTAAATTTACAAATAAGTCGTAGCCATTAATTTGTACCATGCTTAGCCCTCTTATTAGCAAATGCATTGCAAGTATCAAAAATGGGTTTTTGAAACCCATATTTCTAATGAAAACTTACAAATTTAAGACGCCATATGAAAAGCTGTTGACCAGAACTAAGTTGGGTCAATTTAGGTATTTTTTTATTATTACAGTTATTAGAAATCTTCATCAGATCGTAAACATTTCCAATAAGATAACAGTGTGCCTTTTTCATTTCCCCAACTTTGCCCCCCATTCCAATAGTAGCTTGTCCTCTGCTATGTTTATAGCATACAGAACTAAGGATTTTGCGCATCTTTATGAAAGAATATTTGCAACGTTGCCTATTTATTTTTCTATGATGCTTATTATGAAAAATAAATAGATAGAGGACGCTGTATTTAAAGTTTGTTTGTTTTGGAATTTCGCACAAAGCTACTCGAGGGCTATCTGTGCTAGCCGTCCCTAATTTAGCAGTGTAAGACTGGAGGGAAGGCAGCTAGTCATCACCACCCACCGCCAACTCTTGGGCTACTCTTTTACCAACAAATAGTGGGATTGACCGTCACATTAAAACGATCCCACGGCTGAAAGGGCAAGCATGTTTGGAGCGACCGGGATTTGAACTCGCGACCCTCAGATTACGAGTTGCACGCCTTAACGCGCTTGGCCGTGCCGGGCCTCTGTATTTAAAAGAAGCACTTGTTTCTTTACGGTATTTTGTGTATATGTATATATATATATGTGCACATACACATACATATATATCATTTAATTTACGTTTGATTTATAAATAACATGTCGAAATAAATTAGTGAAATGGTCCAGAAATAACATGGACAAATTGAGTACTCATATCAAATTTGAAAAACTTTATTCAATTTACATTTTTTTGACTCATATAAAAATCTATAAAGGAAAAATATAAATTGATGCTTAATTTGAAAAACAAAAACAAAACACAAAAAGTTTTTCGTCTATCATAAATCCGAAACCAAAACCGAATATTATTAGTAATAAACTGTCACAGACATTTGCAAACAAAGCACATTTTACTACGTGCTCTTAAATAAAAGGTTTTAAGTTACTATACCTTATTATATATCACTACACTATTTTTAAAATATTAGCATTGTTATTCAATTTGTAACTGTGGCCTGGCATGGCCAAGCGTGTTAAGGCGTGCGACTCGTAATCCCCGTCGCGCCAAACATGCTCGCCCTTTCAGCCGTGGGGGCGTTATAATGTGACGGTCAATCCCACTATTCGTTGGTAAAAGAGTAGCCCAAGAGTTGGCGGTGGGTGGTGATGACTAGCTGCCTTCCCTCTAGTCTTACACTGTTAAATGAGGGACGGCTAGCACAGATAGCCCTCGAGTAGCTTTGTGCGAAATTCAAAAACAAAACAAACAATTTGTAACCTAACGAACTATTAACAGATGACGATATAAGATATAAACAATTAATAATCGTAATGAAATGCATATTTCGTCTTTGTAAACTACCAACTTATTCATATATCTACTATATGTTTATGAGCAAACTTTCAAGATGTAAAGAAATATATTAAAAAGTTAATCCCACATGCTAGATGAAATTGCTATGTGGTATAAATGTTTTACGGAAAGTAAAAAAACAACAACGTATATTATTTTTCTAAGAAAAAATACACAATTTAAAAACACACAGTTATTTCTGTTGTAAGAGAGAAACAAATGAATTAAAATATGAAACTCTATAGAGATCTAAAGAAAACACGGGAAACAGTTACAAAACATCAATAAAAAGTACATATCTTATTTCTAATATTCTTCTACGGAATTAAAAAGAAGAGTTAATAAATCACATTTGAACCCATTACAAAAAATCACACAAATAACATACGCAAAACACGGTAGGTACAGAATCATTTATTTTGTTCTATCGTAAAATATTCACAACACACCTGCAAGGCTTAACTTTTATGTAATATACAGATTACGATATCTCTTTTGTAAAAATATTTTCTGTATTACATGCCTGATGTTTCGTATCATAACTAAAGTTCAAGAATACTGACAGAATTGGTTGAAACTTTATCACCTGAAAGCATTATCACTTCACTTATTTTTATGTCTTAATTTTTACGATTTAGTACTACTGCATATAGAATGTCCTATGTATTTCTATAGGTGTCGTAGTAAAAGTTGTTAGTAGTTATTTTGATAATTATGATAAGAACATAGGTAAGACGACATCTGTAGGAAGGATTGCGCTTTATGTATAATATATGCATCTATTTATTTATTAACGCTTCGTTTAATTAACGCATTTTAATTGTTACAGTAAAATGAATGCTTAAAAATACCTTTTAAAACAGACCCACCAGTCAGTTGTATGTGACCAAACATAGTCTGTTGGCAAAAGTTTTAATGATTGGTTGTGGTATAACTAATCAAAAGACAGTGTCTTACCTTTAACTTTTGAAATTTATTTTATTCAATGATGCACAGGTGTCACGCCAGCTAATGCTGGTAAGTTGAATTTGTATTGAAATATTAAACTAAAACACTGTCTACGCCATTGTTACACCTAGTTCTCGAAGGAGACATTACTCAGTCACATTTCTTTGATATCCTTTTCGGGTTCTAAGTTTCACGTGCTCATTTCGAAAAAAAAAAGAAAATATTGAACATTTCTATAATTATAAATCTATGTTAGGCTGGTGTTTAGTTATATATGTACCTATAGATCCATGTTTATCTAGTGTTTATTTATACGTGTACACACAAACCCATGTCAAGCTGGTGTTTATTTATATGTGAACATATAGATCTATGCTAGGCTAGTGTTTATTTATATATGTACCTATAGATACATGCTAGGCTAGTGTTTATTTATATACATATAGACCCATGTTAGGGTAGTGTGTATTTATATACGTACATAAAACCAAACAAAAACTAAAAATGTGAGTGTAAGTTTAAGGAAGATAAGGGTAAATCCACAAACAAACATTCTATTATTTATTATCATGGAATATTCTTTAACATTCTGACAGCAATATCAGTTTGTTTGATCATAACATCTTCTATGTAACTGTAGCAACAAACCATTCCGTTTGATCATAACATCTTCTATGTAACTGTAGCAACAAACCACACCGTTTGATCATAACATCTTCTATGTAACTGTAGCAACAAACCACACCGTTTGATCATAACATCTAATTAACTGTAGCAAGAAACTGCACCGTTTGATCATAACATTTAAGTAACTGTAGCAAGAAACTGTACCGTTTCATCATAACATCTAAGTAACTGTAGCAAGAAACTGGACCGTTTGATCATAACATCTAAGTAACTATAGCAAGAAACTGTACCGTTTCATTATAACATCTATGTAGCTGTAGAAACAAACCATATCGTTTGATCATAACATCTATGTAGCTGTAGCTACAGGCCATACCGTTTAATCATAACATCTATGTAGTTGTAGCAACAAACCATACCGTTTGATTATAACATCTTCTATGTAACTGCAGAAACAGACCATACAATTTGATTATAACATCTTTTATGTAACTGTAGAAACAAACCATTCCGTTTGATTATAACATCTTCTATGTAACTGTAGAAACAGACCATACAATTTGATTATAACATCTTTTATGTAACTGTAGAAACAAACCATTCCGTTTGATCATAACATCTTCTATGTAACTGTAGAAACAA